>NC_090821.1:37626714-38297785 GCF_000390325.3 Nicotiana tomentosiformis | reverse complement strand
ACTACCAATCCTTGGGGAATGTATAAGATTCAGATAATTATTTTGTTTAATTATCTTATTAAAAAGTTAATTGAAATTAGATAGTTATTAATTGGCTTACCTAGCGGGTTGGATTAGGTGTTATCACGACTATTGGATTTTGGGTAGTGACATGTTAATTTTGCACACGTACGCTTGACATGGTTTTACCATGCAAATAAAATAAGTACACGTACGCGTGACTTGTTTCATGATAAATTCCATAATTCGAATACCCAAGCAATTAAAAGCAAAAATGCGCAAATCCATAAAACGTAAAACATCTTAAATTAGTTAAGCCAAGTTAATTAAGAGGTCGTACTAGAACCATGGGATTCGGAGAGTACCTGACACCTTCTCCCCGGCCAACAGAATTTGTTACCCGATCTTTTTTGTTCACAGATCATAAATTGGATTCAAAAAATTTCTTGATTAGTGATTAAATAAATGGAGACTTCGAACACCATAAACGCTCAATTCAAAGTGATGACTACTAAAAATAATTTATTTTTAAATAATGTCACTCCAATTGAAAAAACTCATTTTCCCCAAAAAAGGAAGGTGTGATAGTACTTTTGGAGAAAAATAGTTTGTGTTTGACTAATCAGTTTGAAAAATACACGCTTGAAAGGTTTGGGCTAACACCCTATGATACTTGCACTCTGCTAGTATGCCTCAGCTCATTTTTGGGACGCCTCACCCCGAAGATCGTCTAGAAAACGCTTTTTAAAACAATGTTTCAAACCAAAAAATGTCTTCACATTTCCCGCCACGTTATTATGTCCTAACTATAGTTTTTTCACGTATATTTTGAAGCAATCTGTGAGTCTAGTTATGTTATTTTAATGTAATGTAAATAGATTTGTGATTTGATAGAATTTTATAATATTGGCTCAATTGCTTCGCAAGGTTCTCATTCTTGATTAAGTGAGATAATTATCTCAATTCCTTAAATTATCAGATGTTGAGTGTTTTAAGAAACTAATCAAGTTGTCATTATATGTCCTTTTTTACTTAGAAAGGAAGATAAAAGATAATTTAGGGTATTAGATTCAATGTAGATAAACATGGTATAGCAAAAAAAATTCCTTTTTCATGGGATTTTTTTCTATAGGTAAAAAATAGAGTTTTTTTATAAAGTATATACAGAGTCGGTGAAAATACACAATTTGCATACTGTCGAAGAGACAATTAAGTAGACTAGTCTTAGGGTACGCGCTTTGCGTGTGTATCCTACATCAACAAAATATACTTTTTTAAAAAATTACTAAGAAAAATAGTAAACTATGTGTTTGATTTAAAATAAAAATTAATAAAAAATATATAAGTTCTTGAAAATGATGACTACTAAATATTTTATTTAGCTGGCTCAATGAAAAAAGAATTCTTTACATAAAAGTTCTTAGATGCCTTATTATAGTTTCTGAGGACTTCTATACAAATATCTTATGAAAGAATATTATTATTTCTATGATCTAATACAAAAGAAAATTGTAAATACTATTACCAACAAAGATTTGTCAAATAAAATAAATTTAAAAAAATAAATTTCTCTGCCATTTTCGGAATGAAGAGATTGGAGTTATACTCATAGAAAAAATTGATAAGAGGAAACGTAACGTCTAAATGACTTATATTTTCTACATTAAACAATTTAATATAGAACATAAGGCAAGTTGTCATTTGTATAAATAAATAAAATAATAATAATAATAATAATAATAATAAATGACAATTCCTTTAGAATATAGTTTGTATTCTATTGTTTCCTCTTGATTGCTTCAAGTTTATTTTTTTACGAATTTGACTCTTAATACTATTATAACCAATTTTTCCATATGCTAATGTTATTCTTGTGATGACCCAAAAGGTCATCTTACGTTTTAGAACTCGAATCTGCGCTCTTAAGCCCTAAAAATTTTATTTTTATCCTCTTCAATTTACGTGCGCAATCCGGGCATGTTTCCGAAAAAGCTTTATGTCGAAAATTGATGAAAACAAGAATTTATGCCTTAAAAATTTAATTTTATTTGACTTCGGTCAACATTTTAGGTAAACGGGCCCGGATCCGTATTTTGAAGGTCCCGGTGGGTCCGTATCGAATTATGGGACCTGGACGTATGTCCGGAATCAAATTCGGAGGTCCCTATCTTGAGTTATAAATTTTTGATGAAAATTAAAAGTCTAAAAATAATTTGTTTTTAAGAATTGATTGGTGTTTGGCATTGTTGGTACCGGGTCCGTATTTTGGTTTCGGAGCCCGGTACAGGTTCATATGATATTTAAAACTTGTCTGAAAAATTTGGTGAGAAACGGAGTTGATTTGACGTGATTCGGACGTCCAATTGAGAAGATAGGAATTTTAAAGTGTTCTTGAGAATTTCATTTGATTTGGTGCTAAATTCGCACTTCTCGGTGTTATTTTGGCGATTTGATCACGTGAGTAGGTCCGTATGATATTTTTAGACTTGTGTGCATGTTTGGTTTGGAACCCCGAGGGCTCGGGTGAGTTTCGGATAGGCCACGAGATGTTTTGGACTTGGGAAAAATCTCGTTTTCTGCAGATTCTGGTATCTGGCATATCCTTCTTCATGTTCACGAAGGTCCTCTCGTGAATACGAAGAGTAAACTGGGGAGGCTGAGACTTCTTCTTCATGAACGCGAAGTGGTGGGGGATTTGCCCTTCGCGAACGCGACCGGCTCATCGCGAACGCGAAGCACTTGGGGACCTGGGGGAGTGTTGGTCGTTCCTTCATCGCGAACGCGAAGCCTAGGGGGGAGTAACCATCGCGAACACGAGCAGGGTCTCGCGAACGCGAAGGCTTGGCAGCCAGTACCCTTCGCGAACGCGACAGTGGCCTCGCGAACGCGATGCACACTGTCGCCCAGTGCATAAAACAGAATCAAACACGGGTTTAAGCCATTTCTTCAATATTTTTCAAAAACCAAACAGGTAGAGGCGATTTTCAAAAGTCATTTTCTTCCCCAAAGTGTTGGTAAGAGATTTTAAACTATTTTCTTTCAATTACCTATTATATTTCTTGAATTATCAACCTAAAATCTAGAGTTTTTATGGTAGAATTAGGGGTTAGGGTAGAAAGCAAGGGATTTCGGAAATTTGGTAATTTAGACCTCAATTTGAGGTCGGATTCCAAAACTAATTATATATTCGGGCTCGAGGGTGAATGGGTAAATGGATTTTGGTCCGAACCTCGGGTTTTGACCAAGCAGGCCCGGGGTCGGTTTTTCGACTTTTGGGAGGAAAATTTGAAAAATTTAATTTATGTAATATCATTAATTTCTTTAGCAATATTTGATATTATTGAGTCATTTTTGAATAGATACGAGTGCTTTGAAGGTGAATTCCAAAGAAAAAGTTGTGATTCAGAATTAAGTGGCCTTCAGAGCGAGGTAAGTGTTGTGTCTAACGCTGACTTGAGGGAATTAGGAACCTTAGATTATTTGCTAAGTGAAATTCATGTGAGCGGCGTATATGTGAGGTGACGAGTACTTATGAGCCGCCAATTTACCTGTATTCCATGTTTCTTCCGTTTTCTTATATTGTCTCTTTCCTATGCCTAATTGCTACATGTTTATACTAGTATTGTTAAATTGATCGCCATTATCATGGGTACGGATTTTCTGTTGGTAATCGAGTATTCATTTAAAAGTTGAGATTTATATTGTGGAACCAAATGTTGAAGTAGGGTTTGTACTTGTTATTCTATCTCCCCGTTGTTATTTATGCATTGCATTATGGTAAGGAAGAGTGTTAATGCACGAAGGGTGATGTCGTACCATATTGTGAGTGTTAATGCACGAATGGTGATGTCGTGCCATATTGTGAGTGTTAATACACGAAGGGTGATGTCGTGCCATATTGTGAGTGTAAAAGCACGAAGAGTGATGCCGTGCCATATTGTGAGTGTAAAAGCACGAAGAGTGATGTCGTGCCATGATGTGAGAGTTAATGCACGAAGGTTGATGCCGTGTCGTTTCTATTAATTTTATGGTGATATTGAGAGTAAAAGCACGAAGGGTAATGCCGTGCATTTTTCCTTTATTGTATTCACCATTCCTATTAATTCATGGTATATTGACTGCTCCGGTGATCATTCTGTTGTAGTTCTTTATCTTGTATCGCCCTCAGTATGTTTTCCTCCAGACATTTCCTGTTTAGTTCTTCATTTCTGTTATTTGTATATACACTGTTAAATTGTACAGGTTGATTTGTAAGTGCCTTGCCTTAGCCTCGTCCCTACTTCGTCGAGGTTAGGCTCGACACTTATCAGTACATGGGGTCGGTTGTACTGATAGTGCACTCTGCACTTTCTGTGTAGATTTTGATACCGGCTTGGGTTGATTGAGATTTTGCTATTGATCCGCTGTCCGGAGACTGAAGGTAGATCTGTCAGCGTTCACAGACCTTGAAGTCCCCGTCTATCTTTTATGTTCTACTATTTCTTTCATTTAGATAGTTGTATTTCTTTCATTTAGACAGTTGTATTTCTTTCAGACTATTACTTGTAATAAATTCTAGAATGCTCGTGAATTGTGACTCCAGATCCGGGTAGTAGTAATTAATATAATTTTATGATATTTCGCACTTATTATATTTCATCTTAGTTAATTATTGTTAATCACTGAATGGGAATAAGGAATTGGTTTAATGATTCTCTAACGTTGGCTTGCCTAGCAAGTGAAATATTAGGCGTCATTACGGTCCCGTCGGTAGGAAATTTCGGGTCGTGACAAGTTAGTATTAGAGCACTAGGTTGCCTAGGTCTCACGATTCACAAGCAAGCTTAGTAGAATCTGGAGGATCGGTACGGAGACGTCTGTGCTTATATTCCAGACGCTATGAAGTTTAGGAACAAGTTTCACTTTTATTCTTCTCTGTCGTGTGATTTTGCTTTCTCAATACTGATTGAACTCTTCTACTCTTATTCTCTAGCAGATGGCGAGAACACGTACCGCTTCCTCAGTTGAGCAGCAGCGAGAGCCTCTAGTGGTAGCTCCTATGCGGGGCAGAGGTCGAGGCCGAGTCCGTGCCAAAGGTCGAGGTAGGGGCAGGGCTCAGCCTAGATCCCGAGCAGCAGCCCCAGCAGTGGAGCCTCAGATAGAGCTTGACGAGGAGGTTCCAGCCCAGACTATTCCTGCCGGACCAGCTCAGGTTCCAGAGGGGTTCATTGCTACCCTAGTACTTCAGGACGCTTTGGTCCGTTTGGTGGGCCTTATGAAGAGTGTGTCCCAGACTGGCACATTTCCCATGGCACAAGCAGTCTCTCAGGCTGGAGGAGGAGCCCAGACTCCCACCACTCCCTCTTCGTAGCAGATAGCTCCCCAGTGTCAGGCTCTAGCATCTCAGCTAGTCGGATTAGTTCAGTCAGTTATTGCGGCACAGGTTGGAGATGGGCCAGCTATGTCTTATGAGGCTTTATGGAGATTGGATATATTTACCAAGCTATTTCCTGTTCACTTAAGTGGTGCTCCTTCAGAGGACCCCCAGGAGTATCTTGACAGCTGTCACGAGGTTCTACGAAACATGGGTATAGCCAAGACCAATGGGGTCGATTTTGCTGTATTTCAGATGACTGGTTCCGCCAAGAAGTGGTAGAGAGATTACTTGTTGACCAGAC
Source organism: Nicotiana tomentosiformis (assembly GCF_000390325.3). Taxonomy (NCBI): domain Eukaryota; kingdom Viridiplantae; phylum Streptophyta; class Magnoliopsida; order Solanales; family Solanaceae; genus Nicotiana; species Nicotiana tomentosiformis. The sequence continues at coordinate 38,292,128 of NC_090821.1, read as the reverse complement.
CAGCTGGGTCGCCTGCTCTTACTTGGGACCAGTTCTCTCAGCTCTTCATAGAGAAGTTTTTGCCTATCACATTGAGAGAGGAGCGTCGCCGTCAGTTTGAGCGTTTCCAGCAGGGCGGTAAGACTGTTACTCAGTATGAGACCCGTTTTGTGGATTTGGCCCATCATGCTATTCTTTTGCTTCCCACCGAGAGAGACAGGGTGAGGAGGTTTATTGATGGACTTGCTCAGCCTATCAGATTGCAGATGGCTAAGGAGACTGGGAGTGAGATTTCTTTTCAGGAGGCTGCTAATGTCGCCAGACGAGTCGAAATGGTTCTTACTCAGGGAGGTCAGGGGTCTGACAAGAGACCTCGTCATTTCGGTGAGTTCATCGGTGCCTCATCTAGAGGCAGGAGTACTTTTGGTAGAGGCCATCCTCCCAGGCCATTTCATTCAGCGCTCCAGGCATCCCACGGTGCCTCAGGAGGTCGTGGCCCTGAGATGCATTATTCTGGCAAGCTAGCCTACGGTGCACCACCAGCTCCTATTAGGGCACCTCCACTCCATAGTTATCAGGGTGGTTATTCAGGTCGACAGGGTCAGTTTTAGAGTCAGCAGTCACAGCAACCGAGGTTATGTTATACTTGTAGTGATCCGAGGCACATTGCTAGATTTTACCCTCGGGAAACGGGCAGCTCATAGCATCAGAGAACTCGTGCCATGGTTCTGGCACCAGTTGCTGCACCACCTGCTCAGCCAGCGAGAGGCAGTGGTCAGGCAGCCAGAGGTAGAGGCCAGACTATTAGACTTGGAGGTTAGACCATTAGAGGTGGAGACCAACCAGTTAGAGGCCATCCGAGGGGCGTAGTTCAGGGTGGTGAGGCCCAGCCTCGGTGTTATGCTTTCCCAGCCAGGCCTGAGGCTGATTCATCTGATGCTATTATCACAGGTACTGTTTCAGTTTGAGTGCCCTGTGATTCTTTGAGTGATCCTGTGTATGTCTCCACACTAGTGGGAGATGCTATTATTGTAGATCATGTTTATAGTTTGTGTGTGGTCACCATTAGGAGTCTTGAGACTCGTGTAGACCTTCTACTTCTCGATATGGTTGATTTTGATATCATACTGGGTATGGATTGGCTGTCACCTTATTATGCTATATTAGATTATCATGCCGAGACGGTGACCTTATCTTTGCTGGGGTTGCCTCGATTAGAGTAGAAAGGGACTCTTGGTCATTCTACCAGCAGGGTTATCTCTTATGTGAAGGCTCGGCATATGGTCGAGAAGGGGTGTCTAGCTTATTTGACTTATGTTTGCGATTCTAGTGCGGAGGTTCCTTCCATGGATTCAGTGCCGGTTGTTCGCGAGTTTCCAGCAGACCTGCCGGGGATGCCACCCGATAGGGATATTGATTTCTGCATTGATTTGACTCCGAGCACTCAGCCCATTTCCATTTCGCCATACCGCATGGCCCCGCAAGAGTTGAATGAATTGAAGGAATAGTTAGAAGATTTTCTTGATAAGGGCTTAATTAGACCTAGTGTCTCGCCCTACGGTGCACCCGTGTTGTTTGTGAAGAAGAAAGATGGATCGATGAGGATGTGTATAGATTATCGGCAGTTGAACAAAGTCACCATCAAGAACAAGTATCCATTGGCAAGGATTGGTGATTTATTTGATCAGCTTCAGGGTGCCAAGGTGTTTTCAAAGATTGATTTGAGATCTGGCTACCATCAGTTGAGGATTAAGGTATCCGATGTTCCTAAAACAACTTTTTGGACTCGGTATGGGCATTATGAGTTTCTAGTGATGTCATTTGGGCTGACAAATGCCCCAACAACATTCATGGATTTGATGAACCGGTGTTCAAACCCTACTTAGATTCCTTTGCGGTTGTCTTTATTGATGATATCTTGATCTACTCCCACAGTCGAGAGGAGCATGAGCAGTACCTTTGGATCGTTCTTCAGACTCTGAAAGACGTCCAGTTATATGCTAAATTCTCAAAATGCAAGTTTTGGTTGAGTTCAGTTGCTTTCTTGGGTCACGTTCTATCAGCAGAATGTATTCAGGTGGATCCTAAGAAGATTAAGGCAGTTCAGAACTGGCCTAGACCCACATCAGCTACAGAGATCCATAGTTTTCTGGGTTTGGCGGGCTATTACCGTCCATTTGTGGAGGGGTTTTCATCCATAGCAGCCCCGTTGACCAGATTGACCCAGAAGGGTGCCCCGTTCAGGTGGTCAGACGAGTGTGAAGCGAGCTTTTAGAAGCTCAAGAATGCTTTGACTACGGCATCGGTATTGGTGTTACCCATAGGTTCAGGATCTTATACAGTGTATTATGACGCATCTCATATTGGTGTGGGTGCGGTATTGATGCAGGGTGGAAAGGTTATTGCATATGCTTCATGGCAGCTGAAGGTTCACGAGAAGAATTACCTTGTTCATAATCTAGAGCTGGCAGCCATTGTTCACGCGCTGAAGATTTGGAGGCACTATCTTTACGGCGTGCCATCTGAGGTATTCACTGATCATCGGAGATTGCAGTATTTGTTCAAGCAGAAGGAACTCAATTTGAGTAAGAGAAGGTGGCTGGAACTATTGAAAGACTATGATATCACCATATTGTATCATCTGGGGAAGACCAATATGGTGGCCGATGCCTTGAGTAGAAAGTCAGCCAGTATGGGCAGCCTTGCTTATATTCCAGTTAGTTAGAGACCGCTAGCATTAGATGTTCAGTCCCTGGCCAACTAGCTCGTGAGGTTAGATGATTCCGAGCCCAGCCGTCTTCTAGCTTGTACAGTTACTCGGTCTTCTTTGTTTGAGCGCATCAGAGATAGATAGGAAGACGATCCTCATTTACTTGTCCTTAGAGACATAGTGCGGCACGGTGGTGCCAAGCAGGTTACTGTTGGAAATGATGGAGTTTTGAGAATGCAGGGTCGTATTTGTGTTCCTAATGTGGATGGACTTCGTGAGTTGATTCTTGAGGAGTCCCACAATTCCCGGTATTCTATACATCCGGGCGCTGCCAAGATGTATCAGGAGTTGATGTAGCATTATTAGTGGAGGTGAATGAAGAAAGACATAGTTGCCTATGTAGATCGGTGCCTAAATTGCCAGCAGGTAAAGTGTGAGCATCAGAGACCTGGTGGTTTACATCAGAGGGTAGAGATTTCTCAGTGGAAGTGGGAGCATATCACTATGGATTTTGTTGTTGGACTCCCACGGACTCAGAGGAAGTTCGATGCAGTTTGGGTCATTGTGGATAGGCTGATTAAGTCAGCGCATTTCATTTTTATGGCGGTTACCTATTCCTCGGAGCGGTTGGCAGTGATTTACCTCCGGGATATCGTCCGTCTTCACGGTGTGACCGTGTCTATTATATCCGACCGAGGTACACAGTTCACCTCACACTTCTGGAGGGCAGTACAGCGTAAGTTGTGTACGCGGGTTGAGTTGAGCACAGCATTTCATCCTCAGATGGACGGGCAGTCCGAGCGCACTATCCAAATCTTGGAGAATATGCTCTGCGCATGTGTTATAGACTTCGAAGGATCGTGGGACCAATTCTTGCCCCTTGCAGAGTTCGCCTACAATAACAGCTACTAGTCGAGCATTCAGATGGCTCCCTATGAGGCATTATATGGTAGGCGGTGCCGGTCGCCAGTTGGATTGTTCGAGCTGGGAGAGGCTCGGTTGTTGGGCACAAACTTAGTACAAGATGCCTTGGATAAGTTCAAGATTATTCAGGATCGACTTCGCACAGCTCAGTCCAGGCAGAAGAGTTATGCCGACCGTAGAGTTCGTGATGTTGCATTCATGGTCGAAGAGAGAGTGTTACTTCGGATATCACGCATGAAGGGTGTAATGAGGTTCGGAAAGAAGGGAAAGTTGAGCCCTAGGTATATCAGACCTTTTGAGATTCTTGAGAGAGTGGGAGAGGTGGCTTACAGTCTTGCGTTGCCACCTAGTTTAGCAGCTGTTCATCCGGTATTCCACGTGTCCATGCTTCGAAATTATCACGGTGATCCGTCCCATGTGCTAGATTTCAGCTTTGTCTAGTTGGACAAGGATTTGACTTACGAGGAGGAGCCGGTGGCTATTTTAGCCCGGCAAGTTTGCCAGTTGAGATCAAAGAGTTACCCTTCCGTTCGAGTGCAGTGGAGAGGTCAGCCTATTGAGGAAACTACTTGGGAGTCCGAGTCCGATATGGGATGTAGATATCCTCACCTTCTCACCAGCCCAGGTACTTTTCTATGTCCGTTCGAGGACGAACGGTTGTTTTAGAGGTGGAGAATGTGATGACCCAAAAGGTCATCTTACGTTTTAGAACTCGAATCTGCGCTCTTAAGCCTTAAAAATCTCATTTTTACCCTCCTCGATTTACATGCGCAGTCCGAGCATGTTTCCGAAAAAGCTTTATGTTGAAAATTGATGAAAATAAGAATTTATGCCTTACAAAATTAATTTTATTTGACTTTGGTCAATATTTTTGGTAAACGAGCCCGAATCTGTATTTTGACGGTCCCAGTGGGTCAGTATCGAATTATGGGACCTGGGTGTATGTCCGGAATCGAATTCGGAGGTCCCTAGCTTGAGTTATGAATTTTTGATAAAATTTAAAAGTCTAAAAATTATTTGTTTTTAAGAATTGATTGATGTTTGGCATTGTTAGTACCGAGTCTGTATTTTAGTTTGGGATCCCGGTACAGGTTCATTATGATATCTAAGACTTATCTGTGAAATTTGGTGAGAAACGGAGTTGTTTTGACGTGATTCAGACATCTAGTTGAGAAGATAGGAATTTTAAAGTGTTCTTGAGAATTTCATTTGATCTGGTGCTAAATTCAAAGTTTTAGGTGTTATTTTGGCGATTTGATCACATGAGCAGATCCGTATGATATTTTTAGACTTGTGTGCATGTTTGGTTTGGAGCCCCGAGGGCTCGGGTGAGTTTTGGATAGGCCACGAGATGTTTTGGACTTGGAAAAAATCTGGTTTTCTGCAGATTTTGGTGTCTAGCATATCCTTCTTCGCGTTCGCAAATGTCCTCTCGCGAATGCGTAGAGTAAACTGGGGAGGCTGAGACTTCTTCTTCGCGAACGCATAGGCCTGGATGCAAACGCGAAGTGATGGGGGATTTACCCTTCGTGAACGCGACCAACTCATCGCAAACGCGAAGCACTTGGGGACCTGGGGGAGGGTTGGTCGTTCTTTCATCGCGGACGGGAACAATATCTCGTGAATGCGAAGCCTAGGGGGGAGTAACTATCGCGAACACGAGCAGGGTCTCGCAAACGCGAAGGCTTGGCAGCCAGTACCCTTCGCGAACACGACAGTGGCCTCGCGAACGCGATGCACACTGTCGCCCAGTGTATAAAACAGAATCAAACACGGGTTTAAGCCATTTCTTCAATATTTTTCAAGAATCAAACGGGTAGAGGCGATTTTCAAAAGTCATTTTCTTCCCCAAAGTGTTGGTAAGAGATTTTAAACTATTTTCTTTTAATTACCTATTACATTTCTTGAATTATCAACCTAAAATCTAGAGTTTTCATGGTAGAATTAGGGGTTAGGGTAGAAAGCTAGGGATTTCGAAAATATGGGAATTTAGACCTCTATTTGAGGTCGGATTCCAAAATTAATTACATATTCGGGCTCGGGGATGAATGGGTAAATGGATTTTGGTCGGAACCCGGGTTTTGACCAAGCAGACCCGCGGTCCGTTTTTTTTACTTTTTGGAGAAAAATTTGGAAAATTTAATTTATGCAATATAATTAATTTTTTTAGCAATATTTGATATTATTGAGTCATTTTTTAATAGATACGAGTAGTTTGGAGGTGAATTCCAAAGAAAAAGTTGTGATTCAGAATTAAGTGACCTTCGGAGCGAGGTAAGTATTGTGTCTAACGCTGACTTGAGGGAATTAGGAACCTTAGATTATTTACTAAGTGAAATTCATGTGAGCGGCGTATATGTGAGGTGACGAGTACTTATGAGCCGCCAATTTACCTGTATTCCATGTTTCTTCCGTTTTCTTATATTGTCTCTTTCCTATGCCTAATAGCTACATGTTTATACTAGTGTTGTTAAATAGATCGCTATTATCATGGTTACGGATTTTCTGTTGGTAATCGAGTATTCATTTAAAAGTTGAGATTTATATTGTGGAACCAAATGTTGAAGTAAGGTTTGTACTTGTTATTCTATCTCTCCGTTGTTATTTATGCATTACATTATGGTAACGAAGAGTGTTAATGCACGAAGGATGATGCCGTACCATATTGTGAGTGTTAATGCACGAAGGGTGATGTCGTGCCATATTGTGAGTGTTAATACACGAAGGGTGATGCCGTGCCATATTGTGAGTATAAAAGCACGAAGAGTGATGCCGTGCCATATTGTGGGTGTAAAAGCACGAAGAGTGATGCCGTGCCGTTTCTATTAATTTTATGGTGAAATTGAGAGTAAAAGCACGAAGGGTGATGCCGTGCATTTTTCCTTTATTGTATTCACTATTCCTGTTGATTCATGGTATATTGACTACTCTAGTGATCTTTCTGTTATAGTTATTTATCTTGTATCCCCCTCAGTATGCTCCCCTCCCGACATTTCGTGTTTAGTTCTTTATTTCTATTATTTGTATATACACTGTTAAATTGTACAGGTTAATTTGTAGGTGCCTTGCCTTAGCCTCGTCACTACTTCGTCGAGGTTAGGCTCGACACTTGCCAGTACATGGGGTCGGTTGTAATGATACTGCACTCTATACTTTTTGTGTAGATTTTGATATTGGCTCAGGTTGATCGAGATTTTGCTATTGGTCCGTTGTCCGGAGACTCAAGGTAGATCTGTCGGCGTTCACATACCTTGAAGTCCCCGTCTATCTTTTCTGTTCTACTGTTTCTTTTATTCAGACAGTTGTATTTCTTTCAGACTATTACTTATAGTAAATTCTAGAATACTCGTGAATTGTGACTCCAGATCCGGGTGGTAGTAATTAATACATTTTTATGATATTTCGCACTTATTATATTTCATCTTAGTTAATTATTGTTAATTACTGAATGGGAATAAGGAATTGGTTTAATGATTCTCTAACGTTGGCTTGCCTAGCAAGTAAAATGTTAGGCACCATAGCCAAGTGGATCAAGGCAGTGGATTGTGAATCCACCATGCGCGGGTTCAATTCCCGTCGTTCGCCCATAATTCAATTTTTTTTAATAAATGATTGGCTACAAAGGGATTTTTTTTTAGTGAACGTGTCACAAGCTTACTCCTATTTTTTTTTTTTTTAAGTTTTTGTAAAAACGAAGAATTTAATTCGATTTTCGTGACAATTCTTATCAAAACAAATTTATGTATCCTATTCGGTTTTTTTGAAGATAATCTTATATGATGAATACAAAAAAAAAATTAAATTAATTCTTGTTAATTAGTTAATTCAAAGGCTTAATTATTTATTCGCAACAGTAAAGTAAATAATATTTTTTTGTTAATTAAATCCTTCATATTAGCTCATCCAATTTTAAATAATTAATTATAATATACTATCATCTTAATTAAATTATCAAAGAGTAAAAAATTAATTTGATATTTAACTTTTTGGATTTTTGTGTTTGTAAAATAATTAATGTACTTGACTCTTGTCAACCACTTAAATATTTTGTTAGTGATTTGTTCAATACTGATCGGTGTTTTCGAATATTATGTAATAATAATAATTATTATTATTGCTATTATTACCAAGCTTTTATATAAAATACGTATCAATTGAAATTTTAAAATGGCCAATAGTTGATATGAAAGGAAATATAGATGCAAACTTGACCTTGTATGATTGAAATAAAAGGACAAAAAACACACAAATTATTGTGGAGTTTCGTTGTTGGAAAAGGTGGTATATAGATTATTTTTACGTATATGCTTTTATGATTTTGTGTTTTAGTTCATATTTTTAGATTGTCGATAGTTTTCCCTTTTCCTTTTTAACGATTTATATAAAAAAGAATTAATTGATTTTAATATCCTAAATATTAGGACTTTGTACTTGATTCAAATAAGGAATGATTTAATAAGTAAGATTTTAATTGATTTTGAATTCCTAAATATTTGAAAAATAACTCAAATTATAATTTTGTCCAATATGATATATATTATTAAAGGGTAAAAAAAGGCGAACGACAATTCGCTAAGGGCCTACGTGCATTTAATATATGCGCATTGTGCGTGTATCCCTTCTCAGTGAGTAAATCTTTTCAAGAAAACATAGAAATATTATATTAAAAATAATTTTCGAATTATAAAATAAAAAGTCCAAACTCTTGAAATTTTCTCTCTATATATATATATAAAGGTCGTAAAAAGAAATATTATGTGAAAATTAAATGTAAATTGTTTCAAATACCAAAACGTCACGCACCATAAAGGGAGCATCATCGGTCCTAACCGCGTTTTGTACATTGTAAACAAAACAGAACACACATAAGAAAAATAAATGTAAATAACGAATTGGATAATTAATTAAGCTTTTCTCCAATTATCCATATGCATAGATCCCTCTCATAATTTGATGAAATTCAGTTTTCCCGAAATACATGCTAATAAAAAAGGGAAAAGATAAGTCATATGAAGTGACATGTGTTTCAAGAGTCGTATACATGTCATGTAACACCAATTTGCTTCCCTTCTTTTGAGTAACTCGGTTCTTTTTATCTAAAAAATTTTTTAGACAACTAAAAATTGACTGAGAACGGTATATATAAATACTCTACATCTGAATAATGTTGTGGAAAAACATAATCAATGCTAAAACTTGGATTATATCTGAATTAATAAAGGTTATTTCAACATGCCAATTAAGCTTATACAACCATTTTGAGCAGGCATATGCAAGGGGAGCAGACTTCAAAATTGCTAGTTTCTTAAAAAAGCGACATATATATAATAAAGAGAAGGAAATTAAAACTAAATGTCTCACAAAATGTTTAAAGGACTCACCTGCTAAGAAGAGCAATTATATAGTATCTCGTTGGAAAAGTGCATGAAATCGGCTAGCATTTTTAAGCATCATTATCCATCCCTCTCCTTCAATAATAACAGCTAAATAACCACTATAATAAGCAGTGAATAGGTATGGAGACAACAATTAGCCATAAAAAATTAATATCATCCCTAAAAGCTTATCTAAAATTCCAAAACTACACCTTTATTCCCATCTAGGATTGCAATATAAAGTGGTAAGTAAGTGAATATAACGAACATGAACATGAAAACACCACAGCACCACAAAAAGTATAAATTATTAGCATAGTTATAAACATCTTGTAATCATGAATGGTGTCACCTTCATGTTTGAAAAAACAAATGGCGTCAGCTTCATCAAAATATAGAAATCTCTAGTTCATATCTTTTTTCTGATCCTCATTTGGCTCAAGCATGAGAAAGGATGCAAACATTAGTTCCGGACATTATTCGTCCCAACGTTGTCTTTGATATATATAGACTTTTTAAAAGACTGCAAAATTTGAAGTTATTAACAATCAATACAAATTTTACTTTATGAATCAACATCTTGACATAAGAAAAATCAATTTCTGCAAAAAGATGGATATTTTCTAGAGAAAATTAAGTTAGCAATGGCTCATGGCCCATGGGACAAGTAAGACGGTAAAGAGTTTTGACTTACATATTCTTTGCATGTTCCTCCATATTTGCTTTGGAGCGTGAAGTAAAATTATTGTGTTGGAATTCTAGTTGCAACCAGATTTCTTAGGGTTTCAGGAAGCCATATACTTTGGAGTTCCATAGACTTTAAACTTTGTTTCATTCGTATATGGACTATAAAAATAAAGTTGAACTCTCTTTGTTTGAGAATAGAAGTTGTGGCGAATTGTTTGAGAATATTAAAAGCAGATTTCATGCATTTAATATCATTACGCAAAGAGATATAGTAAATTTTAAATAAGGAAAGATTTGATAACCAAAATTTTATCAGATTTTAAAGTCCTAAAAGTTAGGAAAATAACTAAATTACAATTAAGTCCAGTGTGATCTCCATTTTTAAAGGGTAAAAAAGGCGAATAACATTTCGCTAAGAGTCTTCGTGTTTTTAATATAATATAGATAAGTATGTACCTTAAGCTTTTAGATGGGATGGTCGTACACTTCAACATGGTATTAGAGTAGGTTGAAGTCTTGGATTCGAGTCAACGCCACCATTATAAAAAATAAATTTTCACGCGCTTGGATAATGAAAAACGTAAGTGAAGCCTGCATGTGAGACAGTTAAGTAAATAAAATATGCTCTCTCTAGTAGCTTAAACTTTTAGATGAGATGGTCACACACTTCAACACATACAACTTCTATATAACAAAAGTTGTGTATAACCTAGTCATAACATATAACTTACATACAAATTGCATATAGTTTTTTAATTGTAAACAAATCCTACCAAAACATACAACTTACAAATAACTTTTAGGGATAATGCACTATTACCACCTGAACTATACCCGAAATTGTTACGACACATCTTACCTTTGCGGGGGTAATAGTCACTCCCCCCCCCCCCCTCCAAACTTTTTTAAAATGGAATAAATGTCACCCTAAGTGCTGACGTGGCATAGAGAACCAAACATTTGGCAAGCGGTGAAATACACGCAATGCTATATGTAATTTCGTATTTTTTTATTTTTTAAAATCTATTTTATTTTCTTTCTTTTTCTTTTCTTTTTAATTCGAAATGTAATGGAAATATTATTTTGTATTTAGAAAAATAAAAAAGACAATTATTTTTGTATGAACTTGAAAATTTATTAGAGGTGTTGAGCATATTTGGACGTCGTTGAAGTTTTAAAGTTGAGTTTCAAGTGCTAAATTCATTCTAAATGCATAGTTGTAGATGAGATTCGAAAATTAAAAAAGAATTTTGAATTCACCATTGTTGAACCTTTAAAAAACTTAAAGAACAAAAAAGTGGGTTTGTCAAAATTCTTGGTTGTTAGCCAAATTGATCACTGGGTATGATGATGATATTGTTGTGAAGTTGTAGTTGATATTTGAGCTTGATTAGTGTGGATTAAGCCGAGTTTTTGTAGAATTTCGACACCAAAAATTAGATTTGGAGCTTTTGAAAATGGGTGATAAAATGGGGATGAAGAGCTCTAAAAAATCAGCTTTGGAATTGACACGTGGCCATTTCGTATAGGTTAGAGCCCTTTTTTTTAAGTTCTCACGTGCTTGAAAGAGATGTTCTCACGCAATGCTCCACGTAAGCAATAAAGGTACAAATAATTACGAAAAAATATTGGGGGTAATAAGACCCTCGCAAAGATAAGGTGTGTCGTAGTAACTTCGAATATAGTTCAAGGGGGTAATGGTGCATTATCCCTAACTTTTATATAAATTGTATACAATTATGTTATTGTATATATAGTTTATTTTCCTCTTCGAATTTCAATCAAAAATTCCAACCAAAAACAACTCTAATCTTCATCAAAACTCCCTCAAAATTATAATGATCCAACCAGTCATTTTATGTATTTGAGTCCCCTTACCCCATTTGATGATTCTTGTATGCTTAGTTTTCATTTTATGACATGCAGGAACGGTTAGTTTGGTTCCGGGAAGGTTTTGGAGTGAATTGGAATACTTAATTTCATTGTTGGAAGCACATGTTGCAAGAATTGATCAAGATTTGACTTTTATATAAATATCCTTGAATTCATGTTTTTATGGTTCAATAGTTTCGTATGGTGATTTTGGGCTTAAGATGATGTCCGAATTTGGATTTGAAGGTTCCTAGGATGATTTGGCTCTTGGCTCTATTTACCGAAAGTTGACAATTTAAAGGTTTAAAATTTTTATAAGTTTGACCATGAGTTGACTTTGAGGATATCGGATTCGGATTGTTATTTAAAAACTTGGAGTATGTCTGGTTTATCATTTGGAACTTGTTTGTAAAGTTTGGTGCCAATCCGAGTTGGTTTGGTATAAATCGAACACTAAATTGTGAATATTTGAAGTTCTTTAACTTGAAAGTCGACATGATGTGTTTTGGTGTTTGATTCTTAGTTATAGAGGTTATTTTGATATTTTAAACTTACGAGCGAGTTCGTATGAGGTTTATATACTTGTGTGGATATTTTTGTGTGGTGACTGAGGGGCTCGAGTGAGTTTCAGATGAGTTTTGGATTGAGTTTAAGAAGTTCGGATTTTCTAGTGCTGCAGACCTCGCCTTTACGACGGTTTGCTCGCATTTGCAAAGATCGCAATTATCACGCCCCAAAACCGAGGAGCGCGACTGGAGCTTAACCGAATGAACCCGATCGAGCAAGCCTGTTAGATTTTCTTCTACCCAAGCTCATCCATGAGTGGAGATAATACATATTTTCATTAATTAGACAAAAAAGTATTCGCGTCTACAATACCAATTCATTACCAATAGTTTTCACTATTTTAAAGTCTCAAATGGGACAAGTAATACAACCACAACATAACATAATTTGTCTTTTCCAGTACCAATAGACAATCCACACTATGTCTACGGAGCCTCTATAGATAAAGAAGAATACAATGATAATGCCGGCAACAAGACTCCTGCTATACCTCAAACAGAATACACAAAGAACAAAAGATACATGACCCCGGGATGAAGTGGGGCTCACCAAGTCAGCTGGGAAGAAGGTGTACAGCTATCACTGATTAATACCTCCTGTTGTGGAACCACATGCATCCATTTAAAGATGCATCGCCCCCGAAAAAAGGGACGCTAGTACCGTCGAATAGTATTAGTATGAAAACCAAACACCAATTTAAGAATTTAGAAATACAATATGAATATGATAAATCAGGGCGACAATAGAATGATATAGCTAACCGTTTAAAACAGAGCAAGCTTATTAAATGCTATCAATAATATTTATAGGATTTAAAATGAGATCCTCTGTAACCATCTTCACAAAAAGCGGCCCCGCCGCCTCACCCGATGTATGCAGGTGGAGGTGTAAGTACAATACCATAACTCTACTCAAGCGCCCCTGCCGCCTCACCCCAATGTATATGGGTGGATGTATAATCACAGTACTAAGAACCTACACAAAGTGGCTATGCCGCCTCACCCCAATATTTGCGGGTGAAAATGCATCAACGATACCAATAACAACACAAAGATATATATATATATATATATATATATATATATATATATATATATATATATATATATATATATATATGGGTGGTGGTGCCACAACAATACCAATACTATACACAAAGCGGTCATACTGCCTCACCCCAATATAAGTGGGTGGAGGTGCAGTCCCACAATACCATAATCCCTACACAAAGCGGTCATGCCACCATACCGCAATATATGCGGGTGGAGGTGTATCAAAATCACAATATCTACATATCTTGGCATAATAACCTTCACATAAATCACGACTTGAAATTATAACATGTGCATACACAATCCATAGTTTGGAACACATCCTCAATTTATAATGCAATATGATAAGAGCATTTGAAACACGAATTGAACATATATCTTTATCACAAAACTTATCGGAATACTCGATTCGTAATCAACATCTTGGAACTTACAAGGATAATGGGAATTCCAATTCTTAAAGAAGAGTTTAGCCAACATACCTCACTTGAGCTTCCTTATACTCTAAATATTCCGGAATTCTTAGCAACTTCAATCTATTTTAAAAATATAACAAGTTGAACCAAAATTAGGACGATGATAGTGGTTCTAGCTCATTTGAGCATTTTATCAAACACTAGGTGTGCATTAAGGTTTCAAGGTCCTTTTATGGAGGATTCCATCATCCCACAACCTAATCTTTACCATTTTTAGCTCAACAATTTTCTTACACCCTTTGATAACAGATGCATGTAAAATAAATAACTCTCATGCCCAAAAATTATCTTGCTAATTACCTATTTCTAGACAAAATATTAAATTGAGGGTTAGGGTGTAGAATCTTACCTCTAGGATGAAGACCTAGTGAGTTTCCCTTCTTAATCTTCCAAAACATGAGCAAGAATTAAAGAACACCTTTTCACTCTATGGAATTCTCTCTCACTCTAAAATGTCAGATTATAGCTCAAAAATGGCCCAAATAGTGTATTTAACGAAGTAGGATCGGATTTTTAAAAATCCAAAAATAAAGCTCCGGAACAACACGTAATCCTAGTCCGACATCATGAAATATTATTTTCTTTTGTAAAATTTTACGGGTCCTTACATTCTCCCCCATTTAGGATCATTCGTCCTCGAATGAGGGTCAAAATCTGTTATTAGCATCTTATGCAACTCAATTTTTCATACCACACACCAGCAGCCCCAAATTTGTCTATCTCCCTAAATTTCCAAAACTTTCGCCATAGTTTCCCTTGTAACTAGGCCTATCCACCTGTCAGAGAGCCCTAGAAACACATCCTTAAAACATATACATAATCCAACAAGGTAACATAATACAAAACAACACCAACTGTGGCCTCACAAGCAATTATATTACCAGAACGGAACACCCTTAACATCAAATGTACAAATCATACATAATGCATAGAAAGTATCTCTTAGCATTTTCATAAGGCACAACTCATAAATATATGGTTATTCAAACAAATAAAGATACTTTTTCTTCATTTCTTCCTCGGCCTCCCAAGTAGCCTCTTCAACCTGTTGGTTTCACCATAGCACTTTCACGGATGCAATTTCTTTGTTTCTCAACTTTCGGACTTGTCGATCAATAATAAAGAAACTGGAATCTCTTCATAAGTAAATTCTTCATTAACCTCAATAGTCTCAACCGGAACAATGACTGTCGGGTCTCCAACTACTTTCTTTAACATAGACACATGGAACACCGGGTGTACTAATGACATCTCAAGTGGTAGCGCAAGCTTGTACGCTACCCCACCGATCCTCTGAATAATTTTGTATGGTCCGACATACCTCAGACTCAATTTTCCTTTCTTACCAAATCGCATTACACCCTTCATGGGGGAAACTTTTAAGAATACCCAATTATCTTCTTTGAATTCCAAATCCCTACGACGAACATCCGAATAGGATTTCTGACAACTCTGAGCAATCTTCAATCGCTCCTTAATGATTTTAACTTTTTCCATAACCTGATGCACGAGGTCTGGCCCTATCAACTCTGCTTCCCCAATTTCAAACCACCCAATGGGAGATCTACATCTCCTACCATATAAAGCCTCGAACAGTACCGTCTGAATGCTAGCATGATAGCTATTTTTATATGCAAGTTCTATGAATGGTAAATGATCATCCCAGCTACCTTTGAAGTCTAAAACACAAGCGCACAACATATCCTGAAGCGTCTAAATAGTCCGCTATGCCTGCCCGTCAGTCTGCAGGTGAAAGGCTATACTAAGATTCACATGAGTACCCAAACCTTGCTGAAATTTCTTCCAAAAATTAGCAGTGAATTGTGCTCCCCGGTCAGAAATGATGGAAACTGGGGTGCCATGCAACCTGACTATTTCTTTGATATACAACTGAGCATATTGTTCCGCTGTATCGGTAGCCTTAACTGGCAAGAAGTGTGCTGATTTCGTGAGTCGATCCACAATTACCCAAATCGAGTCAAACTTACGAGGAGTACTAGGTAATCCTACCACAAAGTCCATATTAATCATTTCCCACTTCCACATTGGAATTTTTATGTTTTGTGCTAACCCACCGGGCCTTTGGTGTTTGGCCTTCACTTGCTGACAATTCGGACATCTTGCCAAAAAGTCTGCCACATTCCTCTTCATATCATTCCACCAATAGGCTTCCTTAAGATAATGATATATTTTTGTAGAACCTGGGTGCACGGAATACCTAGAAGTGTGAGCTTCAGTCATAATTCTATCACGGAGACCATCCATGTTTGGAACACATAGTCGCCCTTGGTACCTTAGTGTACCATCATCCATGCCAAGAGAAAAGGCCATGGTCTTATCTTTATGAATCCCCTCTTTCAATTACACCAAAAATGGATCGTTGTATTGCTTCTCTTTGACTTCCACAACAAGCGATGATTCAGCCCTATTTTGCACAATTACCCCTCCTTCACTAGAGTCAGCAAGACGAACTCCCAAACTAGCTAATCGTGAACTTCTTTTGCCAATGGCCATTGATATGCCTCCAAGTGAGCCAAACTACCCATGAATTTCCGGCTAAGAGCATCTGCCACAACATTGGCCTTTCCTGGATGATATAGAATATCAATGTCGTAGTCCTTGAGTAACTCAAGCTATCTTCTCTGCCTCAGATTCAACTCCTTCTGCTTGAAAATATATTGAAGGCTCTTATGGTCCGTGATATATCCACATGGACCCCATATAAATAATGACGTCAAATTTTCAATGCAAATACCATTGTCGCAAGTTCTAAATCATGTGTTGAATAGTTCTTTTCATGATTCTTGAGTTGCCTAGAAGCATAAGCTATCACCTTTCCATGTTGCATTAATACACATCCAAGCCCGATTTTTGAAGCATTATAATATACCACAAATCCATTTATACCCTCTGGTAGAGTCAACACCTGTGTCGTAGTTAATATTGCTTTCAATTCTTGGAAACTCTTTTCACAAGCATCTGACCATTGGAACTTAATTGCCTTTTACTTCAATTTAGTCAATGGAGAGGCAAGAGTAGAAAACCCCTCCATAAACTTTCTGTAATATCCAGCTAAGCCTAAGAAACTGTGAATCTCTGTTGGAGTTGTATGCCTCGGCCAATTCTTCACAGCTGAAATTTTCTGAGGATCAACCTTAATTCACTCACTAGAGACTACATGACCCAAGAATATAACTGATTCAAGCCAAAAAAGGGATCACGTTCGCGTAGTGGAGAACCTGGCTGGGAGCCTACTAGGGTAAGCCTTCGCGTTCTCTATAGGTTGATTGCGTTTGCGTAGGCCTGTGGATCTTGAGCATCGCATTCGTAGGTAGCAGACCGCATTCATGAGGATAATTTTTGGGCCAGGGGCAGATTGTGCTTTGCGAACGTATGGCTAGGGCCGCGTTCCCGAAGGGTATCGTTGGCCAGACTTTTAAGTTGTCTAATTTCGGGACTTAGACCCATTATTTAATATTTTAAGCCCTAGACTGGGAGAGAGGCAATTTTGAAGGGGATTTCACACAAAGCAAAAGGGTAAGTGATTTCTACTATTTTAATACTATATCTTATTTATCCATGGATCATTACACATAGATTATGGGATTTTAAGGAGAAATTTATGAAATTTGACTATGGTTTTTGGAGAGCGAAAAATAAAGATTTGAACCCCGATTTGAAATCGAATTTGGATAAAACTTACATATTTGGACTTGTATTTGAATGGATAGTCGGGATTTATAATTTTGGTCGGATTTCGGGAAGCGGACCCAGGTTGACTTTTTGGTTGATTTTTTGCTATTTGATAAAGATTGAAACTTTATTACTTGGAATTGTTATAGCCGTGTTTGATGTTATTGAATTATTTTTGACTAGATACGAGCTGTTTAGAGGTCGATTAGCGTGGGAAGGACTTTTTGGAGTATTGATTCTCATGCTTTGTGGTAAGTATCTTGCGTAGGTTTGGCTTGAGGATATTTTCCCCATAGATTTCGATACTTGCTATGCGTTGGAGTGATGCATGTACGTGGTGACGAGAGTATTTGCCTACACTGTGGTTATTTATGATCCTGGTAGACCTTAAGATATTATGTGTCTTGTTTTGCTATCAT
The DNA here is from genome assembly GCF_000390325.3 of Nicotiana tomentosiformis. Taxonomy (NCBI): domain Eukaryota; kingdom Viridiplantae; phylum Streptophyta; class Magnoliopsida; order Solanales; family Solanaceae; genus Nicotiana; species Nicotiana tomentosiformis. Next base: position 38,274,374 of record NC_090821.1, on the reverse strand, counting down.
GCCTTTGTGTTATCGTATTTTCTTTACTTGTATGACTACTTGGACTATTAATTATGTTAGAAATCATGTCTAGGCTATATGCTCATCTGTTTGAGACATTATAGGGCCATTTTGCTATGTTGAGCACGTTTGCCTTGATTGTAGTCATACTGTCTTCAGTCATGATATTATATTCGCTTGTTATATCATTATTTCTATGTACTTCTTTCCGGTTATCTCACATGTTATTGGTTTTCTTACTTGAGTACTACGGGTTTGAGTGGTTTTATAGCACGTTGGTATTATTTATGTGGTTTATTGATTTCTGATACTTTGAGATATCGGCATGTTGTGATTTGAGCGAATTAATAGCTGAACTGAGGCCATAGATACGTATTGATAATGATATTGAGGTAGGGATGGACATTCAGTACTTAGGTACGGTATTTATGAATTACGGTTCGGTACTTCAATATTCGGATATATCAATTGTGCATATCAAATACCGTACCAAAGTAATTCGGTACGGTTTGGTATTTTCTTATTTGGTTCGATACAATTTCGGTATCGCACCGTCCCTGTCTAACGTGATAAGAAGTGGGACAGGCCAGCGGAAACAATCAATAACGTAAACCAACTCTTTTGCTACTTATCCTTTAAAAGTTCCTAGTTAAAATGGCAGTGATCCTTGACCTTTTGCAGAAGATAAAATCTGCTTCTCAGCGCCTTAGCATCTTAGATTCTCTTCCATTTATATTTTATCAACATTTCTGAATGTGCCAATTTAGGGGGGAAAATTTGATCCAATCACACGAGAACCACTTTATCTGTCCCAGTTGGTGCCAAATCTAGCCATAAAAGAAGCCGTACCGGCATTTTTGGATAGGCATGGTTGGGCATGCAGGATAGAGTGAAAACTTTTCATTGATATGATCCATATCATCTGATGCATGTCAACGGTGGTGCTAGAAAAACCAAGAACAGAGCCAGAGGGAAGAGAGGACACTGGTTTTTGTGGGAGTCGTCTGGCTAACAGTTTTCAGTATTATTGAATATTCGGTATTTCGATATTTCGGTATTCTAAAATATCGAAACCTCAATACTGAGGACCATTCGAAATATCGAATAACCGAAAAATTGATACCGAATTATATCGAAATACCGAATAAACTGATACTGAAATATCGAATTAATTCGGTCCGGTTCGAAATTTGATTTTTCGAATTTTATGTCTACCCCTATATAAAGATGGCGTGTATGTCAGGCCCCCCTCATTGGGCTGAGTGGTATTGATATTGAGGTGACACGTGCACCAGGACATTTGGACTTCGTTATGATGATTCTTGACTTTCGATCCGATCAGTGCTTCGGCTAGGATCCACCCTCCCGGAGTCAGGTAAGGATCCACCCTCCCGGAGTCGGGTGATAACCCATGGTCTTTGGGCCATGTGAGTACATGCACTTGGTATATGCTGAGTGAGGGCTTTATGTTAGGCACCCGTAAAATGCTGAGATTGTGCTTATTTAATAATTTAACTGTGAATTCGTTAATTTTTCATCGTCACTTGTCATGAAGGCATGTAGACGTATTTTTCTCATGCTAATTGAATTTTATATCTTGAGATTAATTATTAACTAATTTGATTGGAAAGCATACATATTTCCTGTTAATGTGAATTAGTTAAACTTGTTATTCTTGAGGTGCTTTCCCATTATTATTATTATTATTATTATTATTATTATTATTATTATTATTATTATTATTATTATGATGCTATTTCTGTTATTGTTGACTGTTGGAAGTGAGTAGCGGACTTTGCCAATCTCGTCACTATCTTCAATTTGAGGTTAAGCTTGCTACTTACTTAGTACATGGGATCGGCTGTACTCATATTACACTCTGCACTTTATGTACATATAGAACTGATTGTTAGAGAGTTGCAGCGGCTCCCATTGGAGATTTCAAGATAGCACTGTTATTTCCATCTCCAGGCCTTGGAGTCCTTTCTTTTACTCTTGTTATTACTGTTCATGTACTTCAAACAGTATTGTATCGCTATTCAGACAGTTGTAATTGTCACACCTCCTTTTTCCGAAGATAAGGAGTTTTTTCAATTTAAGTGACATTATTTGAAATAAGATTATTTTATTTTTATTTTTTAAGAGTCGTCACTTGGAAAGATTATTTACGGTGTTCCAATCACCAAATTTAGAATCCCAATTCAAGGAAGTTTGACTCTATTTATGGTCTGCGAACACAGAAGACCGGGTAAGGAATTCTGTTAACCCGAGAGAAGGTGTGAGGCACTCCCGGATTCCGTGATTTTAGCACGGTCGCTTAACAAATTACACTCGGCTTAATTGTTTGATTATTACACGTTTTAAACCTATATGCGCTTCTGCCTTTTACCGCTTTTAATTATATATTTTGGCCATTTTAAGTATTTATGTATTTTATTTGAATAAATTACGATATCGTACACTTATCGTTCTGTACGCATCGCAGATCGCGCCACGTGAAATGCACCCGCAATTTACGACATGCTTATTTTATTATTATTTAAAATTGGGGTCAAGTCCCGCGAGCGTGCACTTGAAATTGGGATTATGTGTCGCAATTATGCCACAGGAACCGTATCCATAACTGCGGCGATTTTTTTTATCAACGCGCCTAAAGCAACTACGCATTTTTATAAGTTATTTAATTACACTAATTTGAGATTCTTGTGAGGACACATGAGTTATGGATAAATAATTATTATGGAAGACGTGATGTACTCTAGATTTTATGAGCAGCACTAAGAATTTTAAACCCAGTTAATCAAAATTGCAACTCAAAATTATGCCTAAGATTTACTAAAATTCTTCTTATTTGTGCTATATAGCCTACTGTATTAGCAAGGCCCATTACATTGAATTAGTTCAAGCTCAAGCCACTACAACGTTAAACAATTGATAAAAAGGAAAATTATAATGAATAAATAATCCTATAAAATTCCATCAGTTCTTCCTTAATATAAAAATCTAACAATAAACTCTAAAATTTGCAAGCAACACTATTTTCAACTGCATGCAAAGAATTGTGAATAACAGAGAGGAAAAAGAGTCACGATAATTCCAAACGGCTCAAAAGAAAAATAAGAATAGACCTTAATCTGAATGTGTGTGTTCTGTTTTACAAGAGAGATGAGGGGGAGGAAATTGAGTTGGAAGGACGGGCGGGTGTGAGCTGTGTGTAACTTACGTGAGTTGAATTCATCCAATAAAATGAGGATAAGTGTAATTTTTTTGAGCCTTGGAGAACAAGAATGGAATTGAAAAATTTTTAGAAAAGAAAAAGAAAAACTAAAACAAATTAATGCTGAAAATATCCAGAAACGTGAGTCTGAAAAACAAATTGTGTCAAAAATGGAATGAAATCTCACTTCTTTGGACGAGTTGGCCAGATTTTATTGGCCTTTCGTTTTCAATTTTTTTTCCTTTTGATTTTCTTTGAAATGATAATGATAAAATACTAATTACTCACTATCTATTGATTAAGATCTCTAACTCTAAAAATTAAATTAAACTAGATAAAAAAATATTTTTTGTAAGTTTTCTTCTAAAGGACAAACAAATGAACAAAATAAGATACTACTCCTACTAGGTCAAAGATAGTAAGGTAAGGTTACTACTTACTTAATATTTAATTATGTTGAAAGCCTCTAACTTAAAAATTGCACTAAACTAACTAAAAAAAATAATTTGAAAACTTTTCTTTCTTTGTAAATAAAAATAAAACTTATACTAAAAGTGAGACTCTTTTTATCATTTTCAATTTTCTTAAGTAAAACCTATAAAGAGGTAAACAAAAGCTAAAACCTGCAAATTAACCTTAAAATTATTTACATACTAAAAATTGATGAAAAATTTAAATACGGTCAAAATTAGGTGCTTAAAGTAATTATTTATTTTATAGAACTTATGTGCTCGTTGACATTATGTTCTGGGATAGGTCAAAATTATTGGGTCAAAAGTTCAATGGTGGCACCAAATAATCCTTTTTATGCTAATCATGAGACCTCTAAAATATTGATAAGTACAAAAGTGACGGTTGGGCTAGTCTATTAGTCAGTTAGGCCTTTACTTTTCTACGGCCCGTTTTGAATGAGCAAGTGGTGAGTTATTTTTTCAATGGTCATACTGCACTTCAATCGCAGATGCAATTTGTAATAGTGATAAATATAACCAATTTTGAACATATTGCTAATTCAAGTTCAAAATTATTGGGTCAAAATTTCAATAGTGGCACCAAATAATCCTTTTTATGCAAATCATGAGACCTCTAAAATGTTGATAAGTACAAAAGTGGCGGTTGGGCTAGTCTATTAGTCAGTTAGGCCTTTACTTTTCTACGGCCCGTTTTGAATGAGCAAGTAGTGAGTTATTTTTGCAATGGTCATACTGCACTTCAATCGCAGATGCAATTTGTAATAGTGATAAATATAACCAACTTTGAAAATATTGCTAATTCAAGTTCAAAATAACTTACCAAGAAAATGTAACTCTGATACTTTTCTCTAAAATATTCAAAAATATGAACTTGCATACGTGAGAACTAATTACTTCTATTATTTTCCTCTTAGCTAAAGTATGCGATCCTTACCCTTTTTAAATTTACCTCTTCTGCGTTGATTAGAAAGAAATGAGAAGGCCAAACCCCCTCTCCCCATTACCCACCAAAAAATTAAAAAGAAAAGACAAAGTTGTTTACCCTAAAAAACATATAACAATTAAATTTTTAAGTGGTTTTAAGGATACGTGGATTAATTCAATACAAACGATAGATTGAATAGATAAATGACGTAATAAATTGTCAAACCAATCAAGAGGTGTGATCTCGGATTTATTATCAGCTTAATGGAATGCCTGCATTCGATCCCGAGCTCATGTTACTGATGAATTGACAAAAAAAATTAAGAACTTTGAATAACAGTGAGAATAAGAGTATATCACCTTGATATGCATGTTATAGTGTTGTTAACGAATAATCAGACCCCCTTTATATAATAGGGGGATTCTATTCTAAGTACAATTCCGTAAACAGTAAAAATCTACTATTTAACTAATCACTGATTTTCTGCTGATACGTTCGAGGTTCCGTCGAGGCTCCGGTCCGTGGTCCTATTATTATATCAAAATTAAAATCAAAAAAAACTAAACAAGCCTATCAGCTATGAGTTACAAGATTCATATCTATAAGTTTTCTGAAACTTGATCTTGAGACTTGACTGGGTCTTCACGCAGACTCTTATCTGAACCTTTATGCTTGCTAGCTGTAGGTGTTAGTTCATTCTTCTGAGGCTTCTTCTGATGAAAATGGGAATGATCGTGACTTCAGTCATGTCTTGAGCAGTCCACATCTTTTCATCCACTTCTGCATTTTGGATTCATTTCTTTTTCCTTTCCTTTTCTTTATTCTGGATTGAGACTTCTTATTTTGGTCATCTCGAACCCTGTGCCTTGAGGTAAAACCTGCTCAGACATCAAAACAAACAAACGAACGAAATTTTTCTGCCCTAGTTTTCACTAGAAAAATTTCGTGAGTTATTGTAACAAAATTTTAAACTACTCCTTTGTTAAAAGCAATAAAGTGTTGGGAATGGTGAATCCTTAAGAGATTAATTTTTTTTTTTGAGATGGTGTTTCCTTATTTTCAAAATGATGCCTCAACTAAGGATTTGTGTACCTTATGTCGAGAAAATGCGGCTAGGGAATAGTGTACCCTACTTAAGATCAAATCAACTAGGGAGTGGTGTACCCTGCGTTTAAGCTCAATCAACAAGGGAGTGGTGTACCTTATGTTGAAAAACACAGCTAGGGATTGGTGTACCCTATACTAGTAAGGATACTAGGGAGTGGTGTACCCTATGTCTAACAATGATCAACTAGGGAGTGGTGTACCCTATGTTGGAAACACAGCTAAGGATTAGTGTACCCTATACTGATAAAGAGACTAGGGAATGGTGTACATATGGCTAAAATCATCAACTAGGGAGTGGTGTACCCTAAGTTAGAAAATGCAGCTAGGGAATAGTGCACCCTATGCTAACATGCACGTGAGGTTTTTTTTTTTTTTTTTTTGAGAAAATCATTTTTAAACAAATGGCCCTAACACTTATTTTCTGAGGCATGAACAAATGATTTTTTTTTGTTTTTTTTGTTTTAATCTAGACTTCTTCTCTCTCTCTCTCTCTCTCTCTCTCTCTCTCTCTCTCTCTCTCTCTCTCTCTTTTTAAATAATCCTAAGAGAAAATTCATCAAATTAGGTTTTCTTATCTTAGGAGAAAGATTCATCAGACTAAGTCGTCTATCCTAGGAGAAAGTTCATCAGACTAGGTATTCTAATTTTTATCTTAGGAGAAAGATTCATCAGACTAAGATTTCTATTCTAGGAGAAAATTCATCAGACTAGGTTGTTTTATCTTAGGAGAAAGATTCATCTAACTAAGATATCTATCCTAGGAGAAAATTTATCAAACCAGTTTTTTTCTTTTTTCCTTTTTAATTATCTTAGGAGAAAGATTCATCAAACTAAGACTTCTATCCTAGGAGAAAAATTATCACACTAGGGCTTCTTGTCTTAGAAGAAAATTCATCAGACTAAAATTTTTTATTAGGAAAAAAATCCATCACACTAGGATGTACTACCCTAGGAGGAAAATGCAAAGAGTAATGGCATGATTTTATGCATTCTAGCAAAAAAATTAAAAGCAATGATTTGAGAAACTTCCCTTTGACGGTTGTTCTCAATTTTTTTTTCTTTTCTTCTCTTTATTTTTCTTTTTCTTTTCATTTTTTATCCTCTTTTTTTTTGAACCACTTTCCTTGCGCTGCTATGTTCCTGTTTCAAACAAAGAAAGTTTTGTCAGTTTTAAAAGTGGTGGTCGGTTTGTAGCCTTGATGTCTTTGACATCTTGGCTTTGTGCCCATTCGCTTCTAGAAAACCGACTGTATTGGTAGTTGGCTACACTGCTGGGAGACTCTGTTGCTTTCAAAGGATCTTTATTTCTCTGAGTAAACCCTGGTTATTTGCACTCAGTATCATTTGTGTTTGTGGCTCAATCAGCCCATGCTCGACATATTTCAACCATTTGTTCTTTCAGTATCCTATTTTTCTCAACCACAGTAGACACTTATTGAGCCCTCTGACCCTGAGTCTCTTGACCACTCGTAACAACTTCGAAGTCAGTTGTCATTGGCATTTTTCCCTTGGATCTTGTGAATTCTGGATGTGTTGCCAGCTTTTCACAAACCGACCACCTTAAACTTTCTTCACTATTCAAAACAAAGAACACGTTAGAATGGACTGTCCCTATTATTATCATCATCATTTTTTTAACACCTTTTTTAAATGGTCGATCGAACCTGATGTGGGTTGCCTACGTATCATGTGTAGACATGAATGAGATTTTTGCGTAGCTCGGAAAGATCAGGAATAAAGTAAATAAACTAACTTTTTTTTTGGATTTTGGATTTTATTTTAATTTTCGTAAGAAAGACTTATAAAGAAGAAAGAAAATATATTTTTTTTGAAATTTGATTTTTTTATTTTTTGGGAATTTCGAAAGAAAAACTTCTAAAGAAAAAAAGAAAATATTTTTAGAATTTTGGACTTTTATTTTGAATTTATGAAAGAAAGACTTCTAAAGAAAAAAAGAAATATTTTTGAATCTTGAATTTTTTTTTTAATTTTTGAAAGAAAAACTTCTGAAGAAGAATTTAAATATTTTTGGATTTTTAGAAGAAATTAAAAGGATTTTTAAAAATTGGAGTCTCAAAGAAAGACTTTTCTAATGAAGGAAGTAAAGAAAAATATTTTTGGATTTTTTTGAAAATTATGGGCCGGAACCGATGAGGTTTGCCTACGTATCTCATATCCGGTAAGAATCAGACCCGCGAAATTCAGCAAGTTTTGACACAACAGAAAAAATATGACTTTTTGAAAACATTTGGCTCATTTTGAAATGACTTTTCTTTTTCTTTTTTTTTTTTCAAAATTTCGGCAAAGTTTTAGAATTTTCAAATACCTGAATTTTTCAGAAATCGGGTAAATTTTCTCTCTCCTACCTCACTCTTGGTTTTTCTTGGTTTCCTTTCCCTATTCTAGAAGCCAGTCAACATGCAACATAATGATCTTTTATATTGGGTACACCTGTCCTAGACGGACCCAACCCCTATGTTGAGTCCCCAAAATGAAATGCACGTGAAGAAAACAAACGTTCTTACTAGGGATCCGGCATGAGGCTATGTTATTCTAGGTTTAAATTCCGGGGTGTATTATTCTAGACCTGGCTTACCCGAGCGGAGAACTTGAGCAGGGGGGATAACGTACCGAGAATATAGAAGCTTCACCGACTTTGCAACTTGTTCGATCCTCGTTCTAATATTAGGGGTATGACTTAGAGAATACAACGCATGCTTCCTAGAAGATTTAGAAGACTTAAAGAGAAAAAGGGTGTTGTAACTGTTTTATATACAGTTCACGACAATATCAAAGCGGTAAAGAGCGACAATTAGCACATTAGGCCCAAACACGTAAAATCAAATAATAAACAAAAGCTAAGTATAAAAGTCATCTAAGCTCGAATTCTGAACCCTAAACCCGAGATTCTGGGTTCTATTCCCCAGGGGAGTCGCCAGAGCTGTCATACCTCCATTTTTCGAAGATAAGGAGTCTTTTCAATTTAAGTGACATTATTTGAAATGAGATTATTTTATTTTTATTTTTTAAGAGTCGCCACTTGGAAAGATTATTTACGGTGTTCCAAATCACCAAATTTGGAATCCCAATTCAAGGAAGTTTGACTCTATTTATGGTATGCGAACACAGAAGACCGGATAAAGAATTCTGTTAACCCGAGAGAAGGTGTGAGGCACTCCCGGATTCCGTGGTTTTAACACGGTCGCTTAACAAATTACACTCAACTTAATTGTCTGATTATTACACGTTTGAAACCTATATGCGCTTCTGCCTTTTACCGCTTTTAATTATATATTTTGGCCATTTTAAATATTTATGGATTTTATTTGAACACGTTACTATATCGTACATTTGTCGTTTTGTACGCATCGCAGATTGCACCACGTGAAACGCACCCGCAATTTACGACATGCTTGTTTTATTATTATTTGAAGTTGGGGTCAAGTCACGCGAACATGCACTTAAATTTTGGATTATGTGTCGCTATTATGCCACAAGAACTGTATCCATAACTGCGACGATTTATTTTATCACCGCGCCAAAAGCAACTACGCTTTTTTATAAGTTATTTTCCTACACTAATTTGAGATTCTTGTGAGGACACATAAATTATGGATAAATAATTATTATGGAAGACGTGATGTACTCTAGATTTTATGAGTTGCACTAAGAATTTTAAACCCACTTAATCAAAATTGCAACTCAAAATTATGCCTAAGATTTACTAAAATTCTTCTTATTCGTGCTATATAACCTACTGTATTAGCAAGGCCCATTACATTGAATTAGTTCAAGATCAAGCCACTACAACGTTAAACAATTGATAAAAAGGAAACTTATAATGAATAAATAATCCTATAAAATTCCATCAGTTCTTCCTTAATATAAAATTCCATCAGTTTTGAGGCTGTTTGAGCTGGCATTTGGGATGTTTTCAAGGCTAGGATTGGCACGGCTTTTTCAGGTGGAGAAAGATGAGCTCTCATGCCTCTTTCATGGTGAAAGTGGTAGTCTAATGAGAGAGAATCAGAGATGCGGCTGTTTTGCTCAAAGAAGAAGAAGACGCTAGCACCTCTTCTTTTGGCGCAGAAGCAGATATTTTATCCGCAGGTACGAGGGTCGAGTTCTCAGCTGATTCCGCAGAATTGGAGGTTATGTCGCAGAAGCGACGCCGCAGAAGCGGCTAATGTATCGCAGATGCGAAAGTGCTGGGCAGAATAATAAACACAAGGGTTCGCGATTTTGGCTTCATTTTAATATTTTCAAGCTCGGATTGAGGCAATATTTCAAGCAAATGTCACCATATGAATTAGGGTAAGTGTTCTCTACTTGGTTTTGGTTATATTTGATGAATCTACCTTCGTTTTTGGTAATTGGATTGTTAATTTTAAGAAGAAAATTAGGGGTTTTGGCCTAAAGTTTCATAATATGAATTTTTGAGTTTTGAACATCGACTTGGAGTCGGATTTGAGTGAAACTAGTATGGTTGGACTGGTAATTTAATGGGTTGTTGAATTTTATGAATTTTGTCGGGTTCCGAGGTGCGAGCCCGGGTTGGAATTTTGGCCAATTTTGGGCTTTTGATTCATGATTTGATCTTTTTCGATCGGGATTGGTTCCTTTAGCATTTATTTGATGTATTTGAATTGCTTTTAGCTAGTTTTGAGTCGTTCGAAGGTCAGAACGCGCGATGGCATTTTGGAGAATCTCTTGGCTTGCTCAGTGTTGGAATTGGCTTATTCGAGATAAATAACTCTTCTAATCTTGGAGCTGAGGGTATGACACCCTGAAATACGTGTTATGTGATTAGTGTTAAGGTGACGCACATACTAGGTGACGGGCGTATGGGCGTGCACCATATGAATTGAGACTCTGTTATTCCCACGACATTGTATAGTGGTCCTACTTTGTTGATATCCATGTTCTCACCATGTGATAAAGTAGTTAAGCTGTCAATCATGCTAGATATCATGTTTAGGCATTATGCCGATACTGTTTGGACCCATAGTGGTCGTTTCTTACTGTCATCTCATTGATTTCATTGATATTTGACACTCAGTCATATACATGCATCCATACCATATCTCAGTCTCAGTTATTATTGATTGATACATCATATCATTATTGTCGGGCTAGATTCATGACATTGTGAGCCTGTGAGTGAGACTGGAGAGATTGATGACCGAGTGAGGCCGAGGGTCTGAGTGAGAGTGATATTTTAGGATTGGGCTGCATACCGTAGCATGTTATATTGATATTTTGGGATCGGGCTGCATGTCGCAACATGTTATATAGATATTTTGGGATCGGGCTGCACGCCACAGCATGTTATATTGATTATATTTTATGGGATCGGGCTGCACGCGCGCAACGATATAGCACTTGGGCTGAAGGAGCCGCTCCAGAGTCTGCACACCCCCAGCGAGCGTAGTCGACTATATATATATGGATCAGGTTGTACGCCGCAACGGGCTTTATGGTCATATATGAATCGAGCTACACGCCGCAGCGGGTATTGTATAACGCTGAGTGATTGAGTGTGCTGAGCATGGTGAGAGAAAATGCGAGACAATGAGATTGAGTACTCTGAGAGTATGAGTACATGAGCTCATCATCGAGATGCATTGCATTTGACATGCGTACTTGAGATACATGTATATAGGTGCATTTCCTTCTGCTACCCAGTTTTGGGGACATTTATAATTTTACATGTATCTTGACATGTAGGCATAGAGAAGTACTTTCCTCACGCTATCTGAAAATGAAACATCTTACTATTTGTTGAAAGGAGTTTTGGGGAAAAACCACATTTTTCAAACTTACTCGTAATTTTGGCTTTTTCGGTAAAAGATTTGGGTATTCACTGAGATACTTGAAATGAAATGCCTATTTTTCTGGTACTGTGAATGAACTGAGCCTTTTATTTCTGAGATACTCTTTTGTTATTGTACTATGCTCTTATGAACTGTAGTGAAATATTGGTGTTGTACCCGACCTTTTTGTTAGCTCGTCACTACTTTCAACCTAAGGTTAGGTTTGTTACTTATTGAGTACATAGGGTCAGTTGTACTCATACTATACTTCTGCACCTTGCGTGTAGATATTGACTGTTGATGTTGCTGTGTTCGATGTGAGCTGGATTTGAAGATGTACCTGCGTTCCGGTCGTAGCTTCCTCTTGTTCGTTGTAGCCTTAGATCTATAAAAATTCTGTTTGTGCACTTTTCAAACAAACGATGTATTTATTTCATTTCAGCTTTGTAAATTCTATTCTTAGAAGCTCGTGATTTGTACTACCAGTTCTTTGGAAATGTATCATATTCAGATAATTTCTTTACTTAATTGCTTTATTGATTGTTATTGGAATTGGTTAGTGGTTAACTGGATTACCTAGCGGGTTGGGTTAGCTGCCATCACGATTAGTTGGATTTTGGGTCGTGACAAGGTGGTATCGGAGCTCTAGGTTCATAGGTTCTACAAGTTATGAGCAAGTGTCTAGTAGGGTCTTGCGGATCAGTATGATGACGTCCATACTTATATTCGAGAGGCTACAGGATATTTAGGATATACTTCCCATCTTTCTTTCTTTATCGTGCGACATTGATTCAGCATGAAGCGTAACTCTTTGAATTTCTTCCATGCATTCGTATGCGCATGTAAGCGCTCGGTATCAGCTGTGCACCGGCAGCTTGTGATTCCATGGATGAGGTGCGAGATGTGATTTTTGTATGCTGATGAAGGGCCAGTCTGGAGGACTTGAGGCCGGGTTTTGACTGTAGCTTACGCACGAAGATTTTAATTGTGTGAGCACGTGCTTTTGGGACTTATATGTCCGGTGGTGTCCCTATTAGTGAAATTTGTGATTGGATGACTATGTGGTGAGTATGATGTGACTGCGAGATGTGTTCAAATTGTTCGAATGTGACGAGAAGGGTCTACTTGAGTTGTAGCAAGGACTATGGGGTGTTTGAGTTCTTTCTTGATGTGACGCATAGTCTCGAGTTATGGGTACATTGGAAGATCTTTCATGTTGTTCAATTGTGGAACAGATTAGATTCTCATGTCTTGTTGGTGAGTTCATAATCAGGAAGATAAATGATTGCGTAGTAGTTGTAACTATGGAAGGGTATAGAAAGATGTCAGTTTGAGGCGAAGTAGGTAGGTTATAACTTGCAAAGTAATCTATGGATCTGTGATTTTATGATGTTGTGTGGAGGCTTTCTTTTCTACCAATGGGTTATATTTGTGCGATTTGAGGTATTATATGGTTTGTGTACCATGAGCTTATGAAAGATTTAGTTGAATCCTATTGCGGTATTATGCCAGGTTGGGGTGGCTATTGTAAGTTATTAGATGCTTTATTCCTTGGCTTTGAGCCAAGTGGGGGAGTCTGCTATTGATAAGTTGATTGCACGGATATGTGTTGTATTGGTTTCGGTTTAAGTATATTTGTGAATAAGTTATAATTTGCAGAGGTTGAGATCGAATATGACTCGAGTAAAAGAGTTTCTGGATACGGGTTGTATAATGCTTTATAGGTATATGGGAAACATTGAATGATTTTGTTGTTATCTGTAAAGGATGTAGTATGCATGAAATTGGAATTTGCTCGGTTGCTTAGGAATGTGCGTTACTCCCTGGGGGGGGTGTGCTAATGGAGCACAGGTCGTTCGGTCCGTTTGGTCGGTTTAATTGAGATTTGAGTAGAGTAGATGACTCTCGAGAATGGTTCTAATGGATTCAAGATTTATATATAGCGATTTGGAATTTTCAAGATTTGTATATGGCTAGAAACTGAGAGCTACATTGGATGGCGTCGAGACTTATGGCATTTTATACCATTGTGGATTATGCATTTCAGCATCAAGAAGGTGAAGGAAATAATTTTAGGTTCGCATAAGGTCTCCTTAGAGTGGGTGTCGCGGTTGTGGTGTTTTAGGTTGCTTAAGAGGGAAGTTAGCGGCTTATGGGCCTTAGGGCGTTGTGGTTTTATACTAGGGTCTCTTGTGTGGTGAATTTTGGTTAAGGATCGTGGTATTCCAACAAGGAGAAGTATCAATTTGAAGGCAATTTGGAAGGGACTTAGAGAAATAGGACAACGTGGTAGTAGGTTGGATCAGCACAGTAATGGATATAATCGGTTCTTTAGGTACCTATGATGTGGCTGGTCTCCACAGGTGTTTCGTTGCAATGCTCTTAGGTTTTGGCGACCTGCATGGATGGGTTAAGTTAGAGAGATTTAGTTCTGATAGCTTGGTTATGTGCAAATGGGTTTCAAAGAGTTCTCAATGGTTTTTACCACGGTTCGAGGAGTATATTTCCTACCGGCATGAGGGATATGTTGTGTATTGGGATTTTCTCCGGGATGAGATCAAATGGAAGGTTTCTGACTGATCGGGTATGTATTCTGCTTGGGACTCGGAGTTAATTATGATATTCTTGTACTCTTCACAGGATGGCATGGTAGATGCGGTGTTGTGTGGGATTGAGATTTGCATATGCCAGGTCATAGGTCAGTTTGGAAGGGAAGGGCATAAATTCATAGGCAGCATGGACGGTTTCAGATAACTAGGTAACTGACATTACTAATTGGTGTGGCTTGATGAGAGTATACACTTCAGAAAGGGCAATGTGTTTTGATTTATGTATACTTCATTGGTATTGCGACACTCTCCTGGATGATCGACTGTTGATATTTAAATTTTGCTTTGTGGCACAGAAGAATTATAGAAGTATTCCTTGTGGGATGATCATGTATGGGAGATATGTTAGACATTCGGGCAGTGGAGTTGGGATCAAATGTGGTGATTCATGTGTTCTATAGATTTGGAGATTGGGAGTTTTCAGGAGCAGATTGTTTCATGGTTGTGGACTATGAAGTTGTGGCCGAAGCTAGCCAGATGATAGTATGTGTTATGATTCAGTCATTGTGGACTTTCGGAGGTTATTTATCTATTTGTAGGTGACTAGAGCTGATTTGGGGGTCCATTGGTAGGCCAATTAGGATGTGTATTCTACACCGAGCCGGATTGGTTGGCTCCATACTGCTATTGTTGAGGGGTGTGCCCTTCGGTTGTTGTTGAGCTTATTCATGTTTTGAGATGATCTGTGAGTTACTCTTCTATGCTACGAGGAGTTGTGATTCGTTAGTTATATGCACATATGGTGCGGTTCTATTGGGGCTTATAGCGGAATTTGAGCGAGAAGAGTATTGGGTATTGCTTGGTTGATGGAGTATTGGTTATTTTCTTTCGGGTTTTGTGTGACATTGTGTTATTTGCTTCTCCGTGGTTATGGTAATGCACTTTGAGTACTTGATGTCGAATTGCGCATGGTTATTGATTTTTAGCATGGTGGCTTGAGGTATTTCATATGGACCAGCATTTGGATAAGGTCGCGCATTGCAGCGGAGTTATGTTGAGATATGATCCCTCGTGTTAGATTCATGTGATTTGGTTCTACGGTGTGTGATGGGTTCTTAGCATTGCGTTGTGGTGGTACTTGTGGAGCTTGCGGGACAATTCTCCCGTCTGAATCCGTTTTCCATGATTTGAGTATATTTTTGGAAGGTTGCTTATTGGTGCACGAATTGCACGGGTTATGGCGTCATATTGTATTGATGTGGCATGACACTATAGTGGTCGTGTTGGATGAGATTAGATGAGATCATTGGACCTAGGATGGATACTATCGGAATTGATTACAGCATGTTTGGAAGGATAATATCGAAAGTCAGCTTAGAATTTGCTATAGTTCTTGTCGAATGAGAGGGAATTCCATGACTGGTTGATCTGATGAATGGTTATAGGTTCTGCATGTTTCTTTCATCATCGGCAGTGTACGAAGGTTTTAGAACGAGGTTTTGTTTGATATGAGATTTATTACCGGCATTGGGTTGATTTGAGCAGCTACTGTGATTAGAAATCATTGCTTCGAGCATTTGAGCTATGTGGTATTTGAATTTGAGTATTTGAGTTATGGTTATGGCTTTTGGTACAACTTGTTCAGATTTATACAGTATGTAGGTGCACAATTCTGATCTTATAAGAAATTTCGGATGTTGGAAATTTGATTCGAAGGCTTGTGGGCTAGGTTGAATTGAGAAATATCAGTTATGTTATGTTATCGGACCTGTATGGGATATGGTGACGTGGGATCACCCCCGGATATGTACATAGTAAGGTTATACAACGGTTTGATAGCTTTGAGAACAACTCTGGACACGTTCGAGGACGAACGTATGTTTAAGTGGGGAAGGATGTAACGACCCGAACGGTCGTTTTGAGAAATTACACTCCGCACGATTGTTTGAGCGCATGAGTAGCTCTGTATGATATATTATGACTTATGTGAATCATCGGTTTTGATTTTCAGGTTATTCGGAATTGATTTGAAAGAATGATTCTCAGCTAGAAGCTTTAAATTTGAAAGAGTTGACCAAGTTTGTCTTTTTGTGAATTTGAACCCGGAAAGGAGTTTTGCTTGTTCCATTAGATCCGTTGGGTGATTTCGGACTTAGGAGCACGTCCGGATTGTGATTCGGAGGTCCGTAGTTGAATTTGGCTCGAAATGGCAAAAGTTAAAATTTTGGAAAGTTTGACCGGGAGTGGACTTTTTGATATCGGGGTCGGATTCCGATTTCGGAAGTTGGAGCAGGTCCGTAATGCCGAATGTGACTTTTGTGCAAAATTTGAGGTCAATGAGACGTGATTTGATATGTTTCGGCATCGGTTGTGGAAATTTGAATTTTCAAGGTTCATTGATTTTAAGTTGAGGTGTGATTCGTCGTGTTGATGTTGTTATGTGTGTTTTTAGGCCTCGAGTAGGTCAATATTGTGTTATGGAACTTTTTGGCATGTTCGGACGGGGTCCCGAGTGGCTCGGATGAGCTTTGGATGAGGTTCGGATCATTTTCACTTCATGTTGCTATTGCTGGTTTTGGTGTCATTGCACATGCGGCTGGTTTGCGCAGGTGTGATGGCCGCAGAAGTGACAAAGGCGTCGCAGAGGCGAGGTGAGTACTGGGTAAGTAAGACCGCAGAAGCGAAGATTAGGGCGCATATGCGGATGCGTAGGTGCGAAGTGATTAAGCGCAGGAGCGAGGAATTCCGCAGGTGCGGATGGTGGCTCGCACATGCGATGGCGCAGAAGCAGATATTTTTTCTGCAGGTGCGAAGGTCGAGTTCTCAGCTGATTCCGTAGAAGCGGAGGTAATGTCCCAGAAGCGGCTAATGTGTCGCAGGTGCGAAAGTGCTAGGCAGAATGATAAATACAAGTGATCGCGATTTTGGCTTCATTTTAACATTTCCAAGCTCGGATCGAGGCGATGTTTCAAGTAAATATCACCATATGAATTGAGGTAAGTGTTCTCTACTTAGTTTTGGTTATATTTCATGTATCTACCTTCGTTTTTGGTAGTTGGATTGTTAAAGTTAAGGAGGAAATTGGGGGTTTTGGCCTAAAGTTTCATAATATGAATTTTTAAGTTTTGAACATCGAATTGGAGTCAGATTTGAGTGAAACTAGTATGGTTGGACTTGTAATTGAATGGATTGTTGCATTTTATAAATTTTGTCAGGTTCCGAGGTGCGGGCTCGGGTTGGGGTTTTGGCCGATTTTGAACTTTTGATTCAAGATTTGATCTTTTTCGATCAGATTGGTTCCTTTAGAATTTATTTGATGTATTTGAATAGCTTTTGGCTAGTTTTTCGATCAGATTGATTCAAGATTTGATCTTTTGGCTAACAAATATAACCAACTTTGAACATATTGCTAATTCAAGTGCAAAACAACTTACCAAGAAAATGTAACTATGATACTTTTCTCTAAAATATTCAAAAATATGAACTTGCATACGTGAGAGCTAATTACTTCTATTATTTTCCTCTTAGCAAAAGTATGCGATCCTTACCCTTTTTTATTGAGGAATTTTCAGAAATCACTATTGTTTAGTGGCTATTAACTTCTTATAGCTACCATATACATAATTACTTCCTATAGCTACTATTTAGTTGTTAGCGACTGTATTCGTGCTACTGTATTCATGAATACAGTAGCAGAATTCGCCTAAAAATATGGGAGTCCAGCTGTGCGACTGTATTCGCGCTACTGTATTCATGAATACAATAGCGGAATTCACCTAAAAAGTAAGGGGAGTCCAGCTGTTTAATAACGAAAAATTATACATAAATTTCACTGCTATTGTGTTGTATTCCATGTATTCACGCGACTGTATTTATAAATACAGTGAGGTAATCAAAAAATAGAGTGTATACCGTTCTATTTAATTTGATTGTATACATTATATTTAATTCACATATATTTATTATTCACTATTATATATATTGCATTCAATTCACCGTATTCAATTTGACTGTATTCAAACAAAAAAATTTACAAAATACAGTGATTAAAATTATATTTAAAAAATACAGACCTTTGGAATACATAAATACATGCAAAACAAATAATGTATTTATATAAAAATACAATATATTTGAGTGTATTTATATAGAATACAATGTATTACAGAATACATCATCCCTTGTTTTTCATGTTATGAAAAAAGTTTAACTTTTATACATCGAACAACAAACTGGAAGGGAATCTGCAGGTTCTTAATAGGTCCAAAGAAAAGCTCCCATGGCAAACTTTCTCTTTTGGTTAGCATTTCCGGTGATGGGCAGTCCATACTGAGTAAGCAAACAGTCCAGCTTCCATTCTCGCATGCCCTCATATTCCGCTCGTGAGTATATTGGGTAATGCAACGGCATATGGAAACCATAGCCACAACGCTCTGTGCTGTGCTGGCTATTCGTGCCATCGTCATCGCCGCCAATGGTAAGTTTAACAACAAATCGAATCTGAGATGACAAAAAGGCCTGTTATGTTTGAGGTTGAAGAGAGAGGATTGACAATCTTGCTGATAAAGAGAGAAGGAAGAGAGAGAAAGAACATAGTTGCCGACTTGCCGTACTTCATGCCTCAATGGTAGGGTATAAAATAAATACCAATTTTGCTACAAAATAGAAAAGGTAGCTATAAATAATAATATTTTGAAATTATTTTGATTTATAGTAAATAGGGTATAATAGTTTGATATAAGAGGTAAAATTTCTTTTTTTATTTACCTCTTCTGCGTTGATTAGAAAGAAATGAGAAGACCAAACCTCCTCTCCCCATTACCCACCAAAACATTAAAAAGAAAATACAAAGTTGTTTAACCTAAAAATGGATAACAATTAAATTTGTAAGTGATTTTAAGAATATGTAGATTAATTTAATACAAACGATAAATTGCGTTAGATTAAACAAATAAATGACATAATAAATTGTTAAACCAATCAAGAGGTGTGATCCCGGATTTAGTATCAGTTTAATGGAATGTCTGCCTTCGATCCCGGGCTCACGTTACTAATGAATTGACAAACAAAATTAAGAACTTTGAGTAACAGTAAGAATAAGAGTATATTACCTTGATATGCCTGTTACAGTATTGTTAATGAATAATCAGACCCCACTTTATATAGTAGGGGAGTTTATATTCTAAGTACAATTCCCTAAAAGGTAAAAATATTTTGTTTAACTAATCACCGGTTTTCTGCCAATACGTGCCGAGATTCATGCCGTGACATCTGGTTAGTTACGGATATCATGGCCTTTTGTTGGTCGTGCTCGATTACCTGAAAATGCTCTCCGAGGCCTTTGGGATTCGAACCGAACCTGGGGTCATGGCCCCGATACTCCCTAGGGCGGGCGTTTTGCCTGGACACCGGCTCGAGGGGCTCCTTGCCTCGATTCCGGTTCCTTGCCACCACGTCTCTAGCTATGTTTACTTCATCGGAAACCGAGGCATCTCATGGGCTCAGTTTTACCCGTATATAGATAGTCCCCTCGTTTCTTGGAGAGTAAGTTCACGATGAGAAACGACATGTGTACTTCGATTCCTTCTTCAATACACCGTAACAAAAATGATAAAAAATTTGAAACGTCCCGTCAGTCATGTCACAATGACTTCAAACGCGTGTCAGCCATCGGCAGGCCGTCCCTAGACATGAAACGACGTGAAGCCTCTAGAAGTACTCCCTCCTTCGTTCATTTTTTACTCTTTGACCAAGATTCTACCTTCGAATCTTTAGGATATCACTGCCTTTCTTCATACCCTAATATTTATACCTTCGTTCTTCAAGATTTCTCAGCAAATTGCAAGTTTATATTTACCTTCTACCCAAACCAGCGCTCTTGATTTTCTTAGCAAGTTTTTACCCTTCATCTCCCAATCTTCCTTCACACTTTTTTCAAACTTTTTCCATATAACAATGGCAAAAACTTTCTAAATTGTTCCCCAAAATGTTGTTTCTTCTTCTTCGCAGCCGACCACTAAAGTTGAGGAGACCACTCCCGCTGTGGTCGTTCTCGAGAGATTCGCTTTGGGCGCAGCTACCGATGAACCGGCAGCCGAGCCTCCCTTGAAAATGTTCGTCTCCAGGGGGTGTTCGGCCGCAGATGACTTTATGGTGGAAAAGCCCTCGTCGGTGCAAGGCCGATGCGAGGCGGTATCTAGGTATATTTGCTCCATCCTGAGGGCGTCCTTCATGTGATTCGAAAGGACTGCGGCTTTGCGGATAAGGACATAGTAATCTCTGGGCCCGATGACGACATTACTACCCATGTGGAGGGGTATTTGAGTGTCTACACTTATCCCTTCACATTTTCTCGGTGGACACGGTTATCCTATCCTTCTATAGGAGGTATGACGTATGCCTCGGTCAGATTCATCCAACATTATGGAGGATCGTAATCCTCCTTCGATACTTTTTGAATAAAGTCGATTCCTGCTTGTTGACCATCAATCATCTACTCCTCCTGTACAGTCCCCGAATCTTCCGGGGGGACTGATAAAGCTCATATGCCGGGATAGCAAAGCCTCATTTTCAAGCATCGACGAGGACCGGGATCGGGGCTGGCAGGGACGCTTTGTCCAAGTAAGCACCGCAAACTTGATCTCTGCCGAATTTAGGCCATTTCTCAAGAAGTGGAATGTATCACGTAAGCGTACTTTCTTTTAGATGTCGATTTTACGTTTTATCTCCATTTTCCTCATCGGTATTTGCGGTGGTGAAGCCCTTGCTGGAGTCCCAAACGACATTCCTTAGCTCAAGGAGTGGATCGATGGCATTTGTTCGCCGATGCCTTATTCTGAGCGCTCGTGGCATGAACTCTCGAAAGGCCACTAGGAGGCCCGTTCCCACGGTAAGATTTCTTTCCCGAATAAGTAACACTAGGCCCCCATATTTTAGCACCATATTCTCATTCCCTCTCTTTTCTTTTCGCAGGCTTGCCTAAGACCATTTAGATTAGGCCTTTAGCGGGGCAAGGACCTATTCGTTGATCCCTCTGCTTCGGGGAAGCCCCGGGATGCAGCAGGAAAGAAGAAGAGAAGGAGGGATTTGAGTTCCCCGAGCTTAAAGAAGAAGAAACCAAGGAGAAGATTGGCCCGTAAGCCAAAGGAGAGTTCTAGCTCCTGACGAGCCCGAAGAAGGTGATATTTTTATGGCCCATGAGCCGTCCTTCCCCAAAAAGCGGGTGGCAGCTGAGGGGGAAACAACGACGAGTGATCCCCCTCAGGTTCAGGAGGCTGATGTTGAGGTGAGGGCCGAGACTTCTCGAGATGCTAGCTCCACTCTGCCCGGTGTCATAGAGATTTCGGGTTTGCCTTCGTTCACCGAGTCCATGTTTGATGAAGCCCGAGCGGCAAAGGAGCATTCCAACGAAGGGGCCCATGGTGCGGACGATCCTCTTCGTTCCTTTTTTGAAGGTGTGGACTCAACCATTGTGGAAGACTTCTCCGGGTTGGGCGATTTGGAGGTGCCAAGGAAAGACTCATCTTTGGAGGTTGGCGGGCTGAACTCGAGCCCAAAGTTAATCAACCAGTTCCTTGCCCCAAGCAATGATCCAGCCGTAAGCTATCAATAATCATCACCATCCGGGAGGATGCCCGGGTTCTTTCCACCCCCCGTTGGAGTAGCTAGCTACCTCCAGTTCCTGGTAACCGAAAAAGACCGGGCAAAAATGAACGAGGTGGATGCGCCGTGCTTGTTCAACGAAGCGCAGTAGGCACTGAATCGGGTAAGGTGTCATTACGCTTTTTCATCTTCTGACTTAGTTTTTGATATCTCTCATGTGTTTTCTCTTTTATCTTTTTGCAGGCCTCGGTACTCCACCATGAAAGTTTTCTCTGGTACCGGGTTGAGGCTAACCAGCTCGAGGCTGAGGTCAGGGAGCTCGCCGAGAAGAGGGACATGTATAAGCTTCTCAGCGAGCAAAGCGAAAAAGGAGTCAAGAGTCTCTGGGTCGAGTTGGATACGGCTCAGAAGGAGCATGCTGACCTGGTGGAACATGTAAAGATTTTTGAAGTTAGCGATGACGATTTAGACATGGCGACTAACGACCAAACCTCGCAGGTCCAGCAGAAGGTTGACGGGATCAACCAACTCCGAGCCGAGATGAACGAGGTCAAGGCTATGGCTGAAGGGTGGAAAGGAAAAATGGATCGATTGGCTTCGGAGAAGGAGACTGCTCAGGAGCAGCTGGCATCGGTGGAGGTCCAACTCCGAGTGGCTAGAGAGAAGTCCAAAGCATGTGCTCAACAAATCCAAGATCCCCAGTCTCAACTGGGCTCGACCATTGCTAAACGGGATGCCCTTGGCAAGGATCTCGAAATAGCAAGGTCCGTGTGGGAAATAACCAGGTCTGATGCTGAAGAGATGGTGGCCGAGTACAGGGTTGATGTTGAGGCAGCCTAGGATCGCCTGAAAGTTTCTGTTGAGTATATGAAGCGGCTGTCTCGAAAGGAGACTCTTGAGGAGGTCCATGCCCGGGGTTTCGACCTGTCAGCCGAGATCGAATATGAGAAAAGGCTCGAAGAGGCTAATAAGCTGGCTGACCCCGAAGGTGATGAAGGCTCTGAGGGATCTGGCGAGAACAAGGTTGGAGAAGACCCCAACGGCTCCGATAACAAGGCAGATTCTGGTGAAGATCGGTCTTAGGTGCCTGAGGGATTTTTCTTTGTTTTTGCATTTTGTTCATTTTGTTGAGGCTGTTTTCGTTGGCCTTTGTAAAGACTTTTATTGGAATATATATAAGGCTTTTTTCCCTTTGGCAATTATCGTGTCTGTTTCTTTTGGCTTCCTCTTTATGATTGCAAAGACTTCAAATGTCGTAGTACAGAATAAAATGTAGCAATAAGTTCTTGTTCGGAGGTCCGAACAAGACTCGTTCTCGATGTAAGTTTTGTTTGAAACTTGTGGGGGCTCGGTGTGATCGGAAGCTTTCCCCGAAGTGCTTGTTTAGATGTTTTTAGATTGTAATTTTGCCGAGGGTATCCTTTGAACCGGTTTGAAATTTTTGAAGGCCTTATGTTTTGATTACGGGCTTCAAACGTCTCTGAGCCGTTTCTAAGGTGGATGTAGCCTTTTAAGTTCATTTACTGCCTAATAGGCTTTGTATCTCCGGGCTTTGATACCCAAACCGTTCGAACTTGCCTTGGACGACAGTCCCCGAGTGGGGGTGGCCGTAGCATTTTAAGTTTAGGCACTGCCTAATAGGCTTTTGTGCCTCCGAGCTTCGATAGCCCGAGCAGTCCTTGTTTGTCTTGGATGACAGTCCTCGAGTGTGGGTGTCCGTAGCCTTTTAAGTTTAGGCACTACCTACAGGATTTTGTGCCTCCGGGCTTCGATAGCCCAAGCCATCCGAGTTTGTCTTGGACAGCAGTCCCCGAGTGGGGGTGATCTCTTGGATCCGGATAGAGGCGGCCCTTGGGCTCGATATCCTTAAGGAACAAAATATAATAGTCTTAATGGAAAAAATATGTATATGTAAGGTAGAAACTTTCTTTTATTCCTATGCGCAATATACAAGATTGTAAGTGTGTACAAGCTTCGTGTTATGGCTTAGGTGGTCTATGCAGGCACGGTTCATTTGACCGTTTGTTCCTTACAATAAATCCAATCCTCAAAGCCCAGACTTTTCAAGCACAAAGTTTCCTTCCTTGCTAAAATCATTACCCGAGTGTGATGGCCCCCAGTATTCGAGATCGATCGTCGAGAGGGCTCGGATACTGTTGATGTGACCATCGATTCCGGTTCATAACCAATCTTTGATTCTAAGTTAGTAAGATCCATTATTGCCTCATTAAAAACCTTGCCAGAAAACCCATTTGGGACAAAACCGGTTCAAGGGAAAAAGAGTGCAACGCGTGCTTTCAGGCCTAACAACTACATCATCCTTTGGTTGTTGCCTGCAGGTGTTAGTCCAATTCACAATATATATATATATATATATATATATATATATATATATAAAGAATGAATGGGGTCATACCTTAGCAGTAGTATCGTCTTAAGTGGGTTACCTTCCAATTGTTCGGTAGCTGTTCACCGTTCCCTATTTTGAGTTTGTACGAACCTTTGCCGGTAACGTCGATAATTCGATACGGACCTTCCCAATTTGGTCCCAGCTTCCCTTAGTTTGGGTTTCAGGTATTCAGTGTCACCCTTCTTAACACCAAGTCCCCGATATTGAAGTGTCGGAGGTTGGTTCTCCGGTTGTAATACCTTTCAATCCATTATTTCTGGGCGGCCAACCAGATGAGGGCGGCCTCGCACCTCTCATCCAATAGTTTCAGGCTTGTGCTCATGGCCTCACCATTTGACTCTTCGGTCGTATATCGGAACCTGAAACTCGGTTCTCCTACCTCGACTAGTATTAGCACTTCGGCATTGTAGACCAACGAAAATGGGGTGGCCCTGGTACTAGATTTTGAGGTCGTACAGTATGCCTATAGGACTTCGGGCAAAATTTCCTTCCATTTTCCTTTGGCATCGGTTAATCTCTTCTTAAGGTTTTGGAGTATGGTCTTGTTTGTAGATTCCGCCTGCCCGTTGCCACTAGGGTGATAGGGTGTTGACAGGATCCTTTTGATCTTATGGTCCTCGAAACATTTGCTTACCTTATTGCTAATGAACTGTTTCCCGTTGTCACATACGATCTCGGTTGACATTCCAAACCGACATATTATGTGGTCTCAAATAAAATCAATGACTTCTTTTTCTCTGAATTTCTCAAATGCCTGAGATTCAACCCATTTAGAAAAATAGTCAGTGATAAATAATATAAATTGAGCCTTATCAGGTGCCCATGGCAGGGGACCGATGATGTCCATTCCCCATTTCATGAATGGCCAAGGTGACAAGACCGAATGTAGTTAGCTCCTCGGGCTGATGGATCATCGGTGCGTGCATGTGACAGTCGTCGCATCTCCGTACGAACTCCTTTGCATCTTTCTCCATGTCAATCCAGTAATAGTAAACTCTGATTATTTTACGAACCAACGATTCGGCCCCTAAATGGTTTCCAAAGGTGCCTTCGTGAACTTCCCTCAAAATGTATTCGGTGTCTCCCGGTCCCAGACATATGGTGAGTGGGCCATCGAATGTTCTTCTGAACAGGGTGTTATCCTCGGACAGGCTGAACCTGGCCGCCTTCGTGCGCAGAGCTCACGATTCTTTAGGATCCGAGGGCAGCTTCCCGGTCTTCAGGTAATCTATGTACTTGTTTCTCCAGTCTCAGATTAAACTTGTCGAGTTTATATCGGCATGGCCTTCTTCCACTATCGATTTCATGAGTTGTACAACTGTTCCCGAGCTGAATTCATTGACATCAACCAATGACCTCAAGTTAGCTAGAGCATCGTCTTCGCTATTTTGATCTCGGGGTACATGTTGCAGAGTCCACTCCTTGAATCGATGTAGTGTTACATGTAATTTGTCTAGGTATCTTCGCAATCATTCCTCTTTCATTTCGAATGTCCCATTGACTTGATTCACCACAAGGAGGGAATCACATTTAGCTTTGATCACCTCGGCCCCCTGGCTTTTAGCCAGTTCGAGACTTGCAATCATGGCCTCATACTCGGCCTCATTGTTAGTCAATTTTACAATTCTAATAGATTGTCTAACTACATTACCCGTGGGCGGCTTCAACACGATGTCGAGTTCGGACCCCTTTGCGTTCGAAGCAACATCCGCAAAGAGGGTCCAGATCCCCAAGGAGGTCCTCGAGGTTAACAATAATTCTTTTTTGACTTCGGGTATTAAGGCCGGCGTGAAATCGGCCACGAAGTCTGCCAAAATTTGAGATTTGATTGCGGTACAGGGTCGATATTCAATATCTTACGCACTAATTTTGTTACACCCCATGTTTTCGTACGTGAAAGTACGCCATAAGTAAATTGATGGAAGCTCAAAAACGAGATGTTACATCCGCATTTTTGTTTGTTAAAGTTTCATCGTAAGTTAATCGACGTAAGTTCGGGAATGAGATTATAAGCATTATGATATTTCAAACAAGTGATAAATAAATTCGTGAAGGTGAGAGGGTAAGCAAATCGAAGAAAATGAATTTCGTCGAAGCTTGACATTTTGAGATAAAAATACGGCCCGAGCTAAAATACCCGGTATTTATGGACTAGTACCATACAAGGTACCACATGACCATGATAGTAGGGTAGATAAAGTGTGTCAAGTGAGTAATATTTTAAGTAACTTGAGATAACTTTTAATTATGTAGGTAATAGGTTAATTATTAGGTGATTGGAGATTACCTAGTTAATTAAGGATTAGTGGGTGCTTAATTAAGGCATTGGATAAGCCATAACATGGCATCCCAACATCCCAAAGTTATGACTCTTATATTATGGTTGAAAGGTGGCTTATTTATGTAAATTATGGGGCTTAGTCACCTAGCATATGGGGCCCACCTAAAGTTAAGAATAACATTCCTAAGATCAAAATCATTTCCTAATCTCTTAAGAAAGAGTTCAACCAAGCTTTCCTTACACAAGTAATGTTAAACCATTCTAAAATGCATCTGCATATTATATATCATATAAGCAACTCCCAAGACCTTCAACAATTCAAATTAACGTGAGATTTTTGCAATTCTAAGGGAGTACAGTGTAATCTTTCTCAAGAGAATCGACTCGGGTATGTTAAGGCTATCCCTTCTTTCTTTTTTACATGATCCAAATGATAAAAATGAAACGAGTAAAATATGCAACTTTCATAAATAACTCTATTCATAGAAATACTAGGGTTGTCTATATTTCTTGATTCCCCATGTGTCTTATTATTCTATCATTTGTTCATGGGTCTCAGAAAATACATAATTTGATAAAGTTTATTTCATGACATTAATGAAAGGCATAATGGTACTATGACGTTCCAAGAGATCTTATTAATGTATTTTTTATGCATTTAATGCATTTATACATATACATTGACCCATGACCAGATGGCGTTATATACGCGTATATTATATGTATATGGGATATGGAAAAAGGTTACGGCATTATATACGCACACCACCTGATCAGCTGGTATATGTTGATGATTTTGCCCACAGTGGCCGAGATGATATGATGGGATGGCCTCAGAGGCTTGATGATGTTATGTACACCTATACCTATGCATGACACGATATTTATGCGTACGTGCATGACATTATAAATGTTTCAGAATTTACAAAGTTATTTAGACTTACAGGCAGAATTCTTTATTCCATGTTTCATCAATGTCTCTTATGTATTGATCAGCATGCCTTACATACTCAGTACATTATTTGTACTGACGTCCCTTTTGCCTGGGGACGTTGTGTTTCATGCCCGCAGGTCCCGATAGACAGGTCGAGAGTCCTCCAAGTAGGCTATCAGCTCAGCGGAAGATGTTGGTACGCTCCATTTGCTCCGGAGTTGCTATTGGTCAGTATGATTAGGCATGTATTGATTGGTATGTCGGGGCCCTGTCCCGGCCTTTATGGTATTTATCTACTCTTAGAGTCTTGTAGACATATGTCATGTACGTAACAGATTGTATGGCCTTGTCAGCCTATGTTTAGTATACGAGTGATCATTTTGGTCTAATAGGCCCATATAGGTTATGTATAAGTTGGTATTACATGTTATATTCTAGTTATCCTACGACAGCCTTTCCGTCTCATTTACCTATGATAGCATGATACGAAAAGATACGTTATGTTGGTACTCGGTTGAGTAAGGTACCGGGTACCCGTCGCGATCCATCAGAGTAGTTCTGTCCTAAAGAGTCTACAAGCCGTGTTTAGTAGAGTCTTGTTTATGGGTGTGTTGTGCACCACACTTATAAGCAGGAGGCTATAGGGCATTTAGGATTATCACTCTTTCTTCTTACTCTAGATCGTGTGGTAGAGCTCAGTTGTAAGAACTCAATTTCCTAAACTCTATATTATTCATAATACGACGATGCCTACATCCAGAAAAACGGTTGGTAAGAGATATAGTTATGGAAGAGTTGAGTCAGAGGAACTCGATTTTTCATGATGCTTATGCTGAGTAAATGTGAGGTCTTCAGCGGATCATGTGTGTACTAAGATGTGTAAAACTTCTTGATAAGGATCCCTAAGGCAAAAATGTCTATCCACTCTTATGGTAAAAAGGAATAAGAGACTCGGAAGGTAGATACAAGTTTTAGCAAGTAAAAGAAGCAAGATGAAAAAGGGTACGAGCTACCCAGCTAATGAAGATTATCGCAGAGGAATATAAGCCTTTTGAGTTGCCTTCAACAATAATAGAGGTATGTACAATTGGCCATACCTATCACATTTATGCCCTATGGGGGCTAACAGAGTTAGTATAAGAGAAGGAAGGATGTCAGGATCTAGCTGGGGTTAGGGTAACCCAAAATGGTGGATGGATTGTTAGCGTTAGCTGACATTTCCAAAGGATATTGCAAATATGCTAATAGATCTCCTTATGAGACGCCCATATGGTGTACTCTAAAATAGTACAACTAGATATGAGTACTACAAAGATAGGCACTGGAAGCCTGGAAGGGATAAATATTATCTTAGTGTGACTCCCGTCCCTAGTAGAGAGAGAATGTTAGGCAACCCGAAGAGCCAGTGGATGGAGCAAGGGGAGCTAAAATCAAAAGAATGTCTTGTTGAAGTTTTCGGAATAAAGTGATAGACATAAATGTTAGCGGGAAATAGGAAGAGAGTTAATGAAGCATTATGAGCAAGCTGTGATACATGGATGACAATGGTAGATCAAAAAGATGACAGTATTACAGAGTCTATAGTCAAGTGAAGGAAAGGACGAAAGGTAACAGGCCTTGAGGCAACAAAAGTGTATAGGCCATAAAGTCATATCCTCATTTCGAAAAATAAGTTCGTGACTCCAATGCGACTACCAAAAGGAAAAATTAGACCCTAGAGTAATACAAATCAGTATGGACTGGTGAACAAGATAAACTAAACATGAATTAGGGACTGGGTGATTTGATAATAGTCGGTATCATGAGAATTTCAGATTGCGCTCTAACGATAATGGAATGGATAACAAAATAATATTCATGAGAAATTCATAGAAAGGTCATTCAGGAAGACACTTCCCTAAAGCAAGAAATATGAGAAAAGTTAAGCTTAAGGGACTGTATATGCCAGTTATACTAAGTGTCACTCTCGCGAGTAAGGAAATTTGTTATCCTTGGTATAGAAGGATTACCGCAAGGCGAGTAAGGGTCATCGATGATATGAGAAGACGCCAAATAGGAAGAGATAAAACATCTATAGGTAGATCGTCATAGCGCTAAATCTTAAGTACTCCCCTAAAGGGGGGAATATTGAGTGATGTGGCATTAAGTCAGGATTAAGTGGTTCTAGTAACTATGGAATGGTAAAGGAAAAATGCGATAAAAATGAAAAAGAGATGAGATTGCACTTATTCAAAGCCTACAGATATACTATGATTCTAGAACATTATGCAAACACGACGTCAAGGAAATAAAGTAAGGGCCCCTGCCTGAGATGTTATTGGCAGAAAAGGATCCAGTGCGATACGTAAGTTAAGACAAAGGAAATAACCCAAGAAAGATTACGCGAAATATTGATATAAGAATGGGCCAATGATCAGTTAGTAACTGATTCAGGAAGAGCCTAGTTATGGCTAAACAGGAGGTTACATACGAGTCAGCAGATCGTGCAAGATAAACATAGTAAAACCCAATATAGTAAATTCAGCTTTGCAGTAATATCATTGTAATACTAGAGAAATATTCAGATAGGAATTGGGGTAGTTAAAAGTATCGTATGAGTATTACCGGAATAAAAGAAAGTGTCAATGGGAAGACAGTCAAAATATCAGTTTAAAAGCAATCCTACAAGCACAAGGGCATGGAAGTAAGTAACTACAGATAATTATAGGCAGGAAAGAACATCAAAAATTTTATTGGGTATACGATGTAATAAGCCCGCAGCTTTACAAGAGTCATAGGGTCTTTTCTAAGTACAACAACGAAAGACTAGATGAGAAAATAAGGAAAAAGGCTTCAACCTAAGCACAGTGACCAAAATAGGAAATGGTCTTGTAACAACAGTCTCACAACAACATTGTATGCACTCCATAAGGAGGTGGCACCTAGCGTGGCTAATGAGCGGGAAACAAAACCAAAAGTAATATTCGAGAACATATGAATTGCACAAAATTCCGATATGCATGGGAACTAAGATAGGCTAAGTATGCACGCAACAAGGGAGCAGAAAGACCAGGAAAAGTAATTGCTTACATTTAAAGAAAGGTGAGATGGAAAGAAAGGAATTATTCGATCAATGATCCAGAGTTAGTTACGTTATGAACGCACTCAAGATTTCGGAGTATCATCCATGCAACATGTATATTGATAATCATACAGCCGTAAAAGATTCTAGTATAAGTTAAAAGAAAGAATTAGCCGAGGTCATATACAAAGGATTGAATTTTTAAAGGGTTGTATCATGGATATTCCATAATGCCCATGAAAGGCTAAAGTAATAACTAGTACCAGGAGCCGCAAATCAGAAGATAGCTTAAGCCTACATAAAGACTGATCAAAAGGGAGAGGAAACTAAAGAATTACATCAACCAAGTAAATCAGGAGTCTGATTATTGGACCTATAAAATTATAGAAATCGTGATTGAGAACATTGCAGGATCACTCTTAATATCAGAGTTACAAGAGAGAAAGTACAACAACCATATTCTATAATGGCCCTACGATAAAGCCAGTTAGAAGAGTACCAGCCTCATAAGAAGTTGGTATGAAGCTCCCACCGGATTGTGTATGCACTAGAGGTGCAAGTGTTATAATAGAACTTCAAGTTATGGGTGTGAATTATACCTATGTAGAAGGGAGGTCATAAAAGAGATAAGAAAATGTGAGACAACATTTTAAGGCAAGTAAGGTAAAGGTGAACAACGTACGAGATACTAAGGTGCAGAAGATTGTGAATAATCTATAACTTCAAGATGAAGGGCTAGAAGCGTTGGGATTCAGTATCCAGGAATGATAGCGGCGGCGTCAGTGGCATATCTTCCAACCTATGGTTTCTAAGTATCAATAGGTCTAATTAAGAGAGTAAAGAAGTGTTAGAGACGATGTGATCTCTCGCTTGATGTTCCAAAATAACATAAGGAAATCTATGGGGCAAACAAGTTGAAGGAAGGTTGCAAGTAGTATAAATAGATATGTGTAGATCGCAAGCTAAAGTATGGTAAAGCAACAAGATTTTAGGAAGACAAGAGTAAGGATAAGAAAGGGTGAGTGAGAAGGTGACGAGAATGGGTAAGTCCTCGGGATTAAGCCCATGAAAATAAGAGAGCCGATGATTTCTCTAAGTTATAGAAAGCTCAGTATATCCTGAATGAACTCAAAGAAGTCTAAGACTAATAGCATTTAGAAGAGATGGAATGCTGCCCTGGTAGTAGAATGAGAGTGTAATTGTGAAAGATAAAGGAAGACGTTTGGGTAATGATTTCATGAATTGTACAGGATTAAAATACCCACATAATGTGAATCACATTGGGATGCTATGAAATACGATTATGGAATTATAGTATTTTATCGTCCCCAGGTGGATCAGGAAAATCACTTCAAATGTTCCACGATGCAACGTGAGCCCTAGTGATTACATAAGAGGTTTTAAGTCAACAGTGGTAGATTGTAGATCAATATTGAGGTGAATCAACAATGGATGGATAAAAGTCACAAAGTATGAGATGTGATTAGGCCGGCATTCTTAAGATAAATAGTAATGAGGAAGCATTAAAGGATATAGATTTATACATAAGGTATAAGCAACGAATGTAACCTGGATTTTGGTAGCAGACCTCAGTAATGATAAATTGAGGTAAGAGTTATGGTATAGTATGACCTACCTAGATGCAGTAAAGTCATACGAATGGATAACCAGGACTATGAAATAAGATATAGCAATATCCGTAAGTTCAACAAAGTTCCGAGCCAACAACTTCAGTATGCCTATAGATGCTCAGAAAGACATCTTATCAAGCTCTATATATGTTTGCAAAGTGAGGCCTAGAGAATGGCTAAAAGCTAGAGGAAAAAGGAGAGAAGAGTCGCAAAGGCACATTTACAAGGTCAGAATCGTACAGGCTGCATGATAGAAGGTAGCAACAGTTACGAGATTGGAAGGATTCCGACCACAAGTCGTGGTATGAGAAAGAGGCCTAAAAGGGGGGAATGCCTTGGCCTTTGAGTATATTCAAATAACAGTTGCCTAAATGGCAAGGAGAGTACTAAGGTATTCGCAAGAGCTATGGGTTATGAGAATGATAAGTGCGTCAGTCAACATTCGAGGATGAATGTTCCAAAGGGGGGAATGATGTTACACCCCATGTTTTCGTACGTGAAAGTACGCCATAAGTAAATTGATGGAAGCTCGGAAATGAGATGTTATATCCCGCATTTTGGTTTGTTAAAGTTTCGTCATAAGTTAATTGACGTAAGTTTGGGAATGAGATTATAAGCATTTATACTCACGTGCATGACATTATACGCACGTGCAATTATAATGTCAATCGACGTAATGTCAATCGGCATATGTTAATCGACGTAAGTTCGGAAATGAGATTATAAGCATGTTATGTACACCTATACCTATGCACGACACGACATTTATACGCACGTGCATGACATTATAAATGTTTCAGAATTTACAAAGTTATTTAGACTTACAGGCGGAATTCTTTATTCCATGTTTCATCAATGTCTCTTATGTATTGATCATCATGCCTTACATACCTGGTACATTATTTGTACTGATGTCTCTTTTGCCTGGGGACGCTGCGGTTCATGCCCGCAGGTCCCGATAGACAGGTCGAGAGTCCTCCAAGTAGGCTATTAGCTCAACGAAAGATGTTGGTGCGCTCCATTTGCTCCGGAGTTGCTATTGGTCAGTATGATTAGGAATGTATTGATTGGTATGTCGGGGCCCTGTCCCAGCCTTTATGGTATTTTACTCTTAGAGGCTTGTAGACATATGTCATGTACGTAACAGATTGTATGGCCTTGTCAGCCTATGTTTAGTATACGAGTGATCATTTGGTCTAATAGGCCCATATGTGTTATGTATAAGTTGGTATTACATGTTATATTCTAGTTATCCTACGACAGCCTTTCCGTCTCATTTACCTATGATAGCATGATACGAAAAGATACGTTATGTTGGTACTCGGTTGAGTAAGGTACCGGGTACCCGTCGCGATCCATCAGAGCAGTTCTGTCCTAAAGAGTCTACAAGCCATGTTTAGTAGAGTCTTGTTTATGGGTGTGTTGTGCACCACACTTATAAGCAGGAGGCTATAGGGCATTTAGGATTGTCACTCTTTCTTCTTACTCTAGATCGTGTGGTAGAGCTCAGTTGTAAGAACTCAATTTTCTAAACTCTATCTTATTCATAATACGATGATGCCTACATCGGTTTGGGTCGTGACAAATTTTCACGGCCCATTTGGCCAATCGTCCAGAGAGCTCGAGTTTGTGCATTATGTTTCTCAATGGGTAAGTAGTCACGACACATATAGGATGGCATTGAAAATATGGCCTTAACTTCCTGGAGGCACTTAGCAATGCGAGCGCCAACTATTTCAAGTGAGGATACCTTGTTTCGGCCTTGCCTAGATTCCTGCTAACACAATATATAGGGAATTGCGTAACTTCTTCTTCCCGGACTAAGACTCCACTTACTGCTATCTCTGATACAGCTAAGTATAGGTACAACTGCTCGTCTTCCTTTTGAGTATGAAGTAAAGGCGGACTCGAAAGGTACCGCTTGAGTTCTTCCAAAGCTTGATGACACTCCGGGGTCCACGAGAAGTTATTCTTCTTCTTCAATAATGAAAAGAAATGATGGCTCTTACCAGATGACCTTGAAATGAATCGACCCAAGGCGGCTATGTGCCCGGTTAGTCTTTGAACAGCCTTGACGTTGTCTACCAGGTGATGTCTTCTGTGGCCTTGATCTTGTTGGGATTGATCTTGATTCCCCGGTTGGACACCATGAATCCAAGGAACTTCCCGGACCCGACTCTAAATGCGTATTTCTTCAAGTTCAGCTTTATATTGTATTTTTTCAGTATGTTGAAGGTTTCTTGCAAATGTTTCAAATGGTTCTCTGCTCAGAGGGACTTAACTAATATGTCGTCAATGTAAACCTCCATTGATTTTCCTATTTGCTCTTCGAACATCCTATTTACTAGGCATTGGTAAGTGGCACCAACATTTTTTAGTCCGAATGGCAATACGTTATAATAATAGTTGTCGTATTTAGTGATGAAGGAAGTCTTTTCCTTGTCGCCCGGATCTATCCGGATCTGGTTGTACCCAGAATAGGAGTCGAGAAAGCTGAGTATCTCGTGGCCGGCCATCGCATCGATCATGCCATCGATGTTAGGCAAAGGAAAAGAGTCCTTAGGGCATGCCTTGTTCAACTCTTTGTAGTCTACACACATTCTTAATTTATTTACCATTTTAAGTACTACCACTACGTTTGCTAACCAGTCCGGGTATTTAACTTCCCGAATTGAACCTATTTTAAGGAGTTTAGAAACCTCGTCTTTGATGAATGTGTGCTTGACTTCGGACTGAGGCCTCCTCTTCTATTTAACCGGGTGAAACTTCAAATCTAAGCTCAACTTGTGAGTAGTAATTTCTGGCGGGATCCCTGTCATGTCAAGATGGGACCACGCGAAACAATCTTTGTTAGCAATAAGAAATTCAATGAGTTTTTTCCTGAGCTCGGGAGTAAGCCCCGTACTCAGGTATACCCTTCGATCGGGCAGGTGCTCGATCAATATGACTTGCTCCAGCCCCTCAACCGTTGACTTGGTGGCATCGAAATCGTCAGGGGCTGTGAAAAACCTCGAGATTTTGTAATAGTCATCCTCGCTCGTCCTCTGCTCTTGTGGTTTGGTCGGGGCCGGTGTCGGTGATTGCTATTTAGTTTCTTCCTTGGTAACCGAACTTAGGTTCTTCAACATTGTCACGACCCAAAATCCAACTAGTCGTGATGACACCTAACCCAACCAGCTAGGTAAGCCAATTAATAAGGTAGTTAAGCAAAGAAATTATCTGAATCTTATACATTTCCTAAGGACTGGTAGTACAAATCATAAGCTTCTAAGAATAGAGTTTACAAAGCTAAAATGAAGTAAATACATCATCTGTTCAAAAAATAAATTAACAAAGTTTTATAGATCTATGGCTACCATGAACAAGAGGCAGCTACAATCGGGACGTAGGTACATCTTCAAATTCAGCTCCCATCGAACACAGTAATATCAATAGCCAACATCTGCACGCAAGGTGCAGAAGTGTAGTATGAGTACAACCGACCCCATGTACTCAGTAAGTAACAAACCTAACCTTAGGTTGAAAGTAGTGACGAGCTAACACAAAGGTCCGGTCCAACACCAATATTCCACAATAGTTTATAACAGCATAGTACAAGTAATAAAAGAGGTATCTCAGAAATAAAATGCTTAGTTCGTTCACAGTTCCAGAAATATAGGCATTTCTTTTCAAGTATCTAAGTGAAAACCCAAATCTTTTACCGAAATTGCCAAAATACGAGTAAGTTTGAAAACTATGATTTTTCCCAAAACTCCTTTCAATAATAAGTAAGATGTTTCATTTTCAGATAGCATGAGTAAAGTACGTCTCTATGCCTACATGTCAAGATATAGGTAAAATCATAAATGTCACCAAAACCGGGTAGCAGAAGGAAATGCATCTCTATGCATGTATCTCAAGTACGCATGTAAAATAAAATGCATCTCAATGATGAGCTCATGTACTCACACTCTCAGAGTACTCAATCTCACTGTCTCGCATTCCCTCTCACTATACTCAATGCTCAGCACACTCAATCACTCAGCACTGTACAATACCTGCTGCGGCGTGCAGCCCGATCCACATATGACCATAAGGCCCGTTGCGGCGTGCAACCCGATCCATATATATATAGCCATAAGGCTCGTTGCGGCGTGCAACCTGATCCATATATATATATATATATATATATATATATATATGAGAGAGAGAGAGAGAGAGAGAGAGAGAGAGAGCCATAAGGCTCGTTGCGGCGTGCAACCCGATCCATATACATATATATAATCAACCGCGCTCATTGGGGGTGTGCAGACTCCGGAGGGGCTCCTACAACCCAAGCGCTATAATCCACACGGACAACTCACGTGCTGCATGGATAACTCACGTGCCATAATATCAATATCTGGATCCGCACGGACAACTCACGTGCTATAGTATCAAGATCCTCACAAACAGGCCCCCGGCCTCACTCAGTCATCAATCTCTCCAGTCTCACTCACAGGCTCACAATGTCATGAAACTAGCTCGACAACAATGATATGATGTATCAATAAATAACAACTTAGACTAAGATATGATATGAATGCATGAATATGATTGAGTACGAAATATCAATGAAATCAGTGAAATGACAGTAAGAAACGACCACTATGGGTCCTAGTAGGATCGTCATAAAGCCTAAACATGATATCTAGCATGATTGATAGCTCAATTACTTTATCATATGGTGAAAATACGGACATCAACAAAGTAGGACCACTATACAGTGCCATGGAAACAACAGAGTCCCAATTCACATGGTGCACGCCCACACGTCTGTCACCCAGCATTTGTGTCACCTCAATACCAATCATATAACACGTATTTCGGGCTTTCATACCCTCAACACTAAGTTTAGAAGAGTTACTTACCTCGAACAAGCCAATACCAATGCCGAGCAAGCCAAGCGATGCTCCAAAGATGCCATCTCGCGCGTATCAACCTCCGAATGGCTCAAAACTAGCCAAAAGAAACTCAAATACGTCAAATAAAGCCCAAAGAAACAATTCCAAATGATAAAGATCGAATCTTTAATCAAAACCCAAAATCGGCCAAAACACATACTCGGGCCCGCGCCTCGTAACCCAACAAAACTCACAAAATCCAACAATCCATTCAATTTTGAATCCAACCATACTAGTTTCACTCGAATATGACTCCAATTCGATGTTCAAAACTCAAAAATTCATATTATGAAACTTTAGGCCAAAACCCCCAATTTCCTCTTTGAAATTCATTATCCAATTACCAAAAACGAAGGTAGATTCATGAAATATAACCAAAACCGAGTAGAGAACAGTTACCCCAATCCTTGTGATGAAAATTTCTCTAAAAATCGTCTCAATCCGAGTCCAACATCTCAAAATATGAAGAAATAACCAAAGCCTCGATTTTATGGTTTTTGCACAACATTTCCGCATATGCGGTTAAAATGTCACATCTGCAACCTCCGCTTCTGCGGATAAAATCTCGCCTCTGGGAAGCCCATGGAGGCCGGCCCTTCTGCACCTGCGTACATTCTCCGCCTCTGCGCACGCGCATGTGCGCCAACCAACTTCCGCTCCTGCGCCACTCGCCGCTTCTACGGCTAATCTTATGTTTCTCCGGACGTGCAGATGCGCCCTTACTTCCACTTCTGCGGTTTTCCTCAGCAGCTCACACCTCGCTTCTGCGACTCCTCTGTCTCTTCTATGACCATCGCACCTGTGCAAACAAGCCGTATGTGCGATCACACCAGAACCAACAACTTATCAAAAATCCAAAAATGCAATGAAATGATTCGAAACTCGTGCGAAACTCACCCGAGCCCCTCGGGACCCTATCCGAACATGCCAACAAGTTCCATAACACAATACGGACCTACTCGAGGCCTCAAAACACACATAACAACATCAAAATGATGAATAACACCTCAAATCGAAATCTATGAACTTTGAACTTTTCAACTTCAATAATTCGTGCCAAAACATAGCAAATCAACCTGAAATAAACCCAAATTTTGCACAGAAGTCCCAAATAACATAACGAAACTATTCTAATTTTCGGAACCACAATCCGAATCGGATATCCTCAAAGTCAACTTACGGTCTAACTTTTGAACTTTCCAAGCCTTCAAATTTCTAATTTTTGCCAACTTGTGTCGAAACCTTCTAGAAACATCCAAATGCAAATCCGGGCATACGCCCAAGTCCAAAATCACCATACGGACCTACCGGAACCATCAAAACTCTGTTTCGGGTTCAAATTCACAAAAATACAAACTTGGTCAACTCTCCCAATTTAAAGCTTCAACCATGAAATCCATTCTTCCTATTCGATTCCGAATAACCTAAAAACCAAAACCGACGATTCACATAAGTCATAATACATCATACGAAACTACTCATGCCCGTAAACTACCGAGCGAAGTGCAAATGCTCAAAACGACCAGTTGGGTCGTTACATTCTCCCCCATTTAAACATACGTTCGTCCTCGAACGTGCCAAGAGTTGTTCCCAAAACCATCAAACCACCGTATAACCTTACCATGCACATACCTGGGGATCATCCCACGTCACCTTATCCGATAACACAACATAACTAAAATTTCTCAATTCAACCTAGCCCACAAGCCTTAGAATCCAATTTCCAACATCCGAAATTTGTTATAAGATCTGAATCTCACAACCTACACCCTGTATAAGTCTGAACAAGTTGTACCAAGCTGCAACCATAACCCAAGATACAATCGCATGATATATCACATAACACATATACTCGTAGCAATGATTTCTAATCACAGTAGCTGGTCAAAACAACCCAATATTGGTAATAAACCTCATATCAAACAAGACTCCATTCTAAAACCTTCGTACACTACCGATGATGAAAAAAACACGCAGAAACTCATAACTATTCATCAGATCCACCAGTCATGGAGCTCCCTCTCCTTCGACAAGAACTATAGCAAATTTCTAAGCCGACTTTCGATATTATCCTTCCAACCATGCTGTAATCTATTCCGATAGTATCCATTCTAGGTCCAATGACCTCATCTCATCCAACACGACAACTCTAGTGACATGACACACCTATACAATCTAATGCCAAAACCCGTACAATTCGTGCACCAATAAGCAACATTCCAAATGTACTCAATCATGGAAAATTGACTCAGACGAGAGAACTATCCCGCAAACTCAACAAGTACCACCACAATGCAATGCTAAGAACCTATCACACACCGTAGAACCAAAACACACGAATCTAACACAAGGTATCGTATCTCAACATAACTCTGCTGCAATGCGTGACCCATCCAAACACTGATCCATATGAAATACCTCGGCCACAATGCTCAAAATCAATAACCACGCGCAATCCGACATCAAGTAATCAAAGTGCATTACAATAACCATGGAGAAGCAGATGACACAATGACACACAAAAACCGAAAGAACATAACCCATACACCATCAACCATGCAATACCCAATTACTCATCTCGCTCAAATTCTGCTATAAATCCCAAATAGAACCGCACTAGGTGTGCTTATAGCCAACGAATCACAACTCCTCGTAGCATAGAAGAGTAACTCATAGATCCTTTCAGAACACGAATAAGCTTAACAACAACCAAATGGCACATCCCTCAATAATAGCAGTATGGAGCCAACCAATCCGGTTCGGTGTAGAATACACATCCTAGTTGGGCCTACCAATGGACCCCCAAATCAACTCTGGGCACCCACAAATAGATAAATAACCCTCTGAAAGCCCACAATGACTGAATCATAACACATACTATCATCTGGCTAGCTTCGTCCAAGACTTCACTTTCCATAACCATGAAACAATCTGCTCTTGAGAACTCCCAGTCTCCAAATCCATAGAACACACGAATCATCATATCTGATCCCAACTCCACCGCCAGAATGTCTAACACATCTCTCATTCACGATCATCCCACAGGGAATAATTCTAAAATTCTTCCGTGCCACATAGCAAAATTTGAATATCAACAGTCGATCAACTAAGAGAGTGCTGCATTACCAGTGAAGTATCCATAAATCAAAACACATTGCCCCTTCTGAAATGTATACTCTCATCAAGCCATACCGATTAGTAATATCATTTACCTAGTCATCTGAAACCGTCTATGCTTCTTATGAATTTATGCCCCTCCCTTCCAAATTGACCTGTGACCTTGCACATGCAAATCTCAATCCCACACAACACACCGCATCTACCATGCCATCTTGTGAAGAGTACAAGAATCTCATAATCAAACTCTGAGTCATAAGCAGAATACATACTCGATCAGTTAGAAACCTTACATTTGATCTCATCCCGGAGAAAATCCCAATGCGCAACATATTCCTCACGCCAGTAGGAAATATACTCCTCGAACCGTGGCAAAAACCATTTAGAACTCTTCGAAACCCATTTGCGCATAACCAAGCTATCAGAACCGAATCTCTCTAACTCAACCCAGCCACGCAGGTCACTAAAACCCAAGAGCATTGCCACGAAACACCTGTGGAGACTAGCCACATCATAAGTACCTAAAGAACCGATTATATCCATTACTGTGTTGATCCAACCTACTACCACACTGTCCTATTTCTTCAAGTCCCTTCAAAATTGCCTTCAAATTGATACTTCTCCTTGCTGGAACACCACGATCCTGAACCAAAATTCACCACACAAAAGACCCTAGTATAAAACCACAACGCCCTAAGGCCCATAAGCCACTGACTTTCCTCTTAAGCACCTCAAAGAACCACAACTGCGACACCCACTCTAAAGAGACCTTATGTGAACCTAAAACTGTTTCCTTCACCTTCTTAATGCTGAAATGCATAATCCACAATGGTATAAAAATGGTACAAGTCTCGACACCATCCAATGTAACTCTCAGTTTCTAGCCATATACAAATCTTGAAAATTCCAAATCGCTACATATAAATCTTGAATCCATTAGAACCATTCTAGAGAGTCATCCACTCTACTCAAATCCCAATTAAACTGACCAAACAGACCGAACGACCTGTGCCCCATTAGCACACCAACACCCAAGGGAGTAACCCACACTCCTAAGCAACCGAGCAAATTCCTACTCCATGTACACTACATCCTTCATGAATAACCACTCAATTATTTTATGATTCCCATATACCCATAGAGTGTAATACAACCTGTATCAAGAAATTCCCTTACCCGAGTCATCCTCAATCTCGACCTCTGCAAGTCATAACTGATTCACCAGTATACCCCGAACCAAAAACAATACAACACATAACCATGCAATCAATTCGTCGATAGCAGACTCCCCACTTGGCTCAAAGCCATGGAATAAAACATCTGATTACTTACAATAACCATACATCATTACTACCATAATACCACAATGAGATTCCATTAAATCCTTCATCCGCTCATGCAACACAAACCATCTAGTACCTTAAATCATCTGCAAATATCGCATTCATCCTCGTGATGGTTAAGCCAACTTTCACAAGCGATCCAAACTCAAATTGCAACATATATCATTTACTGGTAAAAGAGAACTCTCTACAAAACATCATAGGGATCACACAACCTCAGGATACCTCGCAGGAAATAACCCACCTGCTTTGCCTCAAACTGACATCTTTCTATACCCTTCCACAGTCACGACTACTACGCAATCACTTAATCTTCTAGATTCTAAACTCATCAAAAAGACATGAGAATCTACTTCACTCCACAACTAAACAACATGAGATATCCCTCAACACACCCATAACTCGAGACCATACGCCAAATCAAGATAGAAATCAAACACCCCATAGTCCTTGCTGCATCTCAAGTAAACTCTTCTCGTCACATTTGAATAATCTAAACACATCTCGCAGTCATATCATACCCATCACATAGTCATCCAATCACAAATTCCACTAATAGGGACACCAACGGACCTATAAGTCCCCAAAGCACGTGCTCACACAATCGAAATCTCCGTGCTCAAGCTACCATCGAAACCCAGCCTCAAGTCCTCCAGACTGGCCCATCATCAGTATGCCAAAACCACATCTCGCACCTCAACCATAGAATCACAAGCCGCTAGCGCACAACCGATATCGAGCGCTCACATACGCATACGAATGCATGGAAGGAATTCAAAGAGTTACGCTTCAAGCTAAATCAATGTTGCACGATAAGGAAAGAAAGATGGAAAGTATATCCTAAATGTCATGTAGCCTCTCGAAGATAGGTATGGACGTCATCATACCTATCCGCAAGACTCTACTAGACACTTGCTCATAACTTGTAGAACTTATGAACCTAAAGCTCTGATACTAACTTGTCACGACCCAAAATCCAACTAGTCGTGATGGCACCTAACCCAACCCGCTAGGTAAGCTAATTAACAACTATCCAATTCCAATGATATTTAATAAGACAGTTAAGTAAAGAATTATCTGAATCTTATACATTTTCCAAGGACTGGTAGTACAAATCATGAGATTCTAAGAATAGAGTTTTCAAAGCTGAAATGAAGTAAATACATCATCTGTTTGAAAAATACATTAATAGAGTTTTATATATCTAAGGTTACCATGAACAAGAGGCAGCTACAACTGGGACGCAGGTACATCTTCAAATCCAGCTCCCATCGAACACAGCAACATCGACAGCCAACGTCTACACGTAAGGTGCAGAAGTGTAGTATGAGTACAACCGACCACATGTACTCAGTAAGTAACAAACCTAACCTTAGGTTGAAAGTAGTGACGAGCTAACACAAAGGTCGGGTCAAACACCAATATTCCACAACAGTTCATAACAGCATAGTAC
This sequence comes from Nicotiana tomentosiformis, assembly GCF_000390325.3. NCBI lineage: Eukaryota > Viridiplantae > Streptophyta > Magnoliopsida > Solanales > Solanaceae > Nicotiana > Nicotiana tomentosiformis. The sequence continues at coordinate 38,231,536 of NC_090821.1, read as the reverse complement.
AAATAATAAAAGAGGTATCTCAGAAATAAAATGCTCAGTTCGTTCACAGTTCCAGAAAAATAGGCATTTCTTTTCAAGTATCTTAGTGAAAACACAAATCTTTTACCGATAGAGCCAAAATTACGAGTAAGTTTGAAAAATGTGGTTTTTTTCCCAAAACTCCTTTCAACAAATAGTAAGATATTTAATTTTCAAATAGCATGAGGAAAGTACTTCTCTATGCCTACATGTCAAGATACAGGTAAAATCATAAATGTCCCCAAAACTAGGTAGCAGAAGGAAATGCATCTTTATGCATGTATCTCAAGTACGCATGTCAAATCCAATACATCTCAATGATGAGCTCATGTACTCACACTCTCAGAGTACTCAATCTCACTGTCTCGCATTCCCTCTCACTATGCTCAATACTCAGCACACTCAATCACTCAGCACTGTACAATACCTGCTGTGTCGTGCAGCTCGATCCATATATGACCATAAGGCCCATTGCGGCGTGCAACCCGATCCACATATATATAGCCATAAGGCTCGTTGCGGCATACAACCCGATCCATAAATATATATATCCACAAGGCTCGTTGCGGCATGCAACCCGATCCATATACATATATATAATCAACTGCACTCACTGGGGGTGTGCAGATTCCAGAGGGGCTCCTACAACCCAAGCGCTATAATCCGCACGGACAACTCACATGCCATAATATCAATATCTGGATCCACACGGACAACTCACGTGCTACACCGACAACTCACGTGCTGTAGTATCAATATCCTCAAAAACAGGCCCCCGGCCTCACTCAGTCATCAATCTCTCCAGCCTCACTCACGAGCTCACAATGTCATGAAACTAGCCCGACAACAATGATATGGTGTATCAATAAATAACAACTTAGACTAAGATATGATATGAATGCATAAATATGACTGAGTATGAAATATCAATGAAATGATAGCAAGAAATGACCACTATGGGTCTTAGCAGTATCGTCATAAAGCCTAAACATGATGTCTAGCATGATTGATAGCTCAATTACTTTAACACATGGGGAAAACACGAACATCAACAAAGTAGGACCACTATACAGTGCCATGGAAATAACAGAGTCCCAATTTATATGGTGCACGCCCACACACCCGTCACCTCAATACCAATCACATAACACGTATTTCAGGATTTCATACCCTCAACACTAAGTTTAGAAGAGTTACGTACCTCAAACAAGCCAATATCAATGCCGAGCAAGCCAAGCGATGCTCTAAAGATGCCATCACGCACGTAGCAGCCTCCGAACAGCTCAAAACTAGCCAAAAGCAACTCAAATACATCAAATAAAGCCCAAGGAAACAATTCCAAATGATAAAGATCGAATCTTTAATCAAAACCCAAAATCGGGCAAAACTCACACCCGGGCCCACGCCTCGTAACCCAACAAAACTCACAAAATACGACAACCCATTCAATTACGAGTCCAACCATACTAGTTTCACTCAAATCCGACTCCAATTTGATGTTCAAAACTCAAAAAATTATATTATGAAACTTTAGGCCAAAACCCCCCAATTGCCTTTTTAAAATTCACAATCTAATTACCAAAAATGAAGGTAGATTCATGAAATATAACCAAAACCGAGTAGAGAACACTTACCCCAATCCTTGTAATGAAAATTGCTCCAAATATCGTCTCAATCCAAGTCCCACATCTCAAAATATAAAGAAAGAACCAAAGCCTCAATTTATGGTTTATGCCCAGCATTTCCGCATATGCGGTTAAAATGTTGCATCTGCGACCTCCGCTTCGGCGGATAAAATCTCGCCTGGACAGCTCACACCTCATTTCTACGACTCCTATCTCGCTTTTACCACCATTACACCTGTGCAAACCAGCTACAGGTGCGATCACACGAGAACCAGAAGCTTATCAAAAATCCAAAAATACAATGAAATGATCCGAACCTCGTCCGAAACTCACCCGAGCCCCTCGAGACCCCGTCCGAACATGCCAAAAAGTTCCATAACACAATACAGACCTACTCAGGGCCTCAAAACACACATAACATCATCAAAACGGTGAATCACACCTCAAATTGAAATCTATGAACTTTGAACTTTTCAACTTTAATAACTTGTGCCGAAACATAGCAAATCAACCCGAAATGAACCCAAATTTTGCACAGAAGTCCCGAAAAACATAACGAAGCTATTCCAATTTCCGGAACCACAATCCAAATCCGATATCCTCAAAGTCAACTTTCGGTCTAACTTTTGAACTTTCCAAACTTTTAAATTTCTAATTTTTGCCAACTTATGCTGAAACCTTATAGAAACATCCAAATGCAAATCCGGGCATACGCCCGAGTCTGAAATCACCATACGGACCTACCCCAGAACCATCAAAACTCTGTTCCGGGTTCAGATTCACAAAAAGTCAAACTTGGTCAACTCTCCAAATTTAAAGCTACAACCATGAAATCCATTCTTCCAATTCGATTCCGAATAACCTGAAAACCAAAACCGATGATTCACATAAGTAATAATACATCATACGAAACTACTCATGCCTGTAAACTACTGAGCGAAGTGCAAATGCTCAAAACGACCGATTTGGTCATTGTAGATGTCGAGAGTATAGATATCGGGACCACCTCATCGACCGCAAACATTTTTTTTGTGGCTAGTTGCTCTCCGTAAACCATTTTGATTCCTCCTGGCATAGGGAATTTCAACGCCTTATGTAGTGTCATGGGTACTGCCCTCATATTATGAAGCCATGGCTTACCAAATTGAGCATTGTATCTCATATCTCCTTCGATTATGTAGAACTTTGTTTCCTGAACGGTTCCGGCGATGTTTACCGGCAGGGTTATCTCCCCTTTAGTGGTCTCACATGCCATGTTAAACCCGTTTAAAACTCGAACTGCAAGTAAAATTGGGTCTTGTAGACCCAGTTGTTCCACGACCCTCGATATGATGATATTTGCCGAGCTACCTGGATCAATCAACACATAGTTAACTCGAAATTTATTTATGAGTACAGATATTACTAGCACGTCATTGTGTGGTTGTACGATGCCTTCAGTGTCCTCGAAATTAAAAGATACGGTCCCCTCCTGTACATAATCTCGAGTCCGTTTTTCCCTTGTAATGGACACTTTAGTCATGCGCTTTAACATCGACCCCTGGGGGATGTCAACCCCACCAATGATCATGTTAATAACGTGCTGAGGTTCCTCTTGCTCGATCTGCTTGTTGGAGTCCCTATTATTGAAGTGATTTTTAGCTCGATCACTTAGAAACTCTCGGAGATATCCGTTGTTGAATAACCGGGCTACTTCCTCTCTCAGTTGTCGGTGGTCTTCAGTTCGGTGGCCGTGAGTGCCATGATATTTACACATTAGGTTGGGGTCCCTTTGGGCAGGGTCGGATTGCAATGGTCGAGGCCACTTAGTGTCTTTGATGCGTCCGATGGCTGATATGATGGAAGCAGCGTCGACGTTAAAGTTGTACTCCGATAACCTTGGTGCTTCCTTAGGCCCGATGGTTCTGTCAAAACTGGTTTTGCTCATGAGTCCCCCGTTATTATGACCTCGATCGCTTCTTCTTTCACTTCTCACATTGTTTCGTCCAGACCCGTTACCCCTTCGATCTCCATTGTATGGTTGATACCGGTCTCTATTCGATCTTGGTTCACGATCAATGTCTCTTTTGGATCTGTCACTATCTCTGACGGGATAAACGGACCCGAAAGGGGCCCGAGCTGATCGTCTTCGACCCTAATTTTTGATTGGTATCGGTTATGGACGTCGGCCCAAGTTACCGTCGGGTATTCTATCAGATTTTGCTTCAACTGTTGTGAAGCCAATGAGCTTCGGGTATTGAGTCCTTGGGTAAAGGCCTGAACGGCCCAATCATCTGCGACTGGAGGCAGATCTATCCTTTCTATTTGAAATCTCGATACGAACTCCCTGAGCATCTCGTTATCTCTTTGCTTTACCTTGAAAAGATCTGATTTCCTGGTCTCGACCTTGATAGCCCCGGCATGTGCTTTTACAAAGCATCTGCAAGCATATCAAATGAGTCAATAGAATTAGGGGGTAAGTTGTGATACCATATCATAGCTCCTTTCGACAAGGTCTCTCCAAACTTTTTCAGCAGAACGGATTCGATTTCATCATCTTCCAAGTCGTTTCCCTTGATGGGGCACGTGTAGGAGGCCACATGCTCATTTGGATCAATTGTTCCGTTGTACTTCGGAATTTCGGGCATGCAGAATTTCTTTGGGATTGGCTTCGGGGCTGCGCTCGGAGGAAAAGGTTTTTGAACGAATTTCTTGGAATCCAGGCCCTTCAGTATCGATGGTGCTCCTAGGATTTGATCAAGCCTGGAGTTGTAGGTTTCTACTTTTTTATCATTGGCTTCGATTTTCTTTCCCCCCGATTCCACCTGTTTTGTCAGTTCCTCAAGCATCTTTATTATCTCGGGATTGGTCGCGAGCTCTACTTCACCTGGCCTTTCTGTGGCGGTTCATATCTGCGGGCATTTTCCCGGGACGATTCGGGCTCAGCTTTGCTGGGGGCGTGACTTTGATTCTGCAACTGGCTATCGCTGCTTGTTGAGCATGTAACATTTCGAAGATCACGCGTAGGTTGATCCCATTACCTTCGCTGTCGTGTGTACTTCGGGCTATCGACCAGGCTCCCCCACGAATGCTAGTTTCGGGGTCAGTAGGCAAGTTCGCTTTGATAGCCACGTGTGAGTTAATATCGATCGGATGAACGACCGGGACTCCGTTGGGGTCAGCAGGGGGCACCTCGTTGCTGGGTACCAGGTTATTGTTCTCGCCATGGTGGCCAAACTCAGCATCCACGTTCAAATGGCAGATTGGGAGTTCGACATTTTATATTTTGGCCTGAAATTAAAAGCTCAAAGAACAAGTATAAAATAGAGTGTGTTATGAAAATTCGTATCAAATTGCCACTATTATCCTTAGCCCCATGGTGGAAGTTAAATTGTTTACCCTAAAAAAAATGGATAACAATTAAATTTGTAAGTGGTTTTAAGGATACGTGGATTAATTCAATACAAACGATAAATTGCATTAGATTAAACAGATAAATAACGTAATAAATTGTCAAACCAATCAAGAGGTGTGATCCCGGATTTAGTATCAGCTTAATGGAATGCATGCCTTCGATCCTGGGCTCACGTTACTGATGAATTGACGAACAAAATTAAGAACTTTGAATAATAGTAAGAATAAGAGTATATTGCCTTGATATGCGTGTTACAGTATTGTTAATGAATAATTAGACCCCCTCCTCCCCCCATTATATAGTGGGGGAGTTCTATTCTAAGTAAAATTTTCTATAAGGTAAAAATCTTTTGTTTAACTAATCACCGATTTTCTGACGATACGTGTCGAGATTCACGTCGTGACATCCGGCTGGTCACGGATATCACGGCCTTTTGTTGGTTGTGCTTGATTACAGGGTAGTGCTCTCTGAGGCCTTTGGTATTCGAACCGAACCCAGGGTCATGGCCCCGATACTCCCGAGGGCGGGCATTTTGCCCGGACCCCGGCTCGGACGGCTCCTTGCCTCGATTCCGGTTTCTTGCCGTCACGTCTCTTGCTCCGTTTACTTCATCGGAAATTGAGGCGTCTCATAGGCTCAGTTTCACCCGTATACAACAAAGTAAAAAGGGTGAAGGAATAAAAGAGTTTCCTGTATAACTTATTTTTTTTGCTAAAACCAAATGAAATGATGGGACAAAAGGGTCCTTTGAAATATTTGAGCACCCACCCACGGGATTCCAATGTCCCAGCCATCATAACAGCTTTAGGACCGCTTTGATAGAAAGTGCTCCAACGTTGCCGTATTGTTCATCATGATTTAACACCAAAGCAAATTAAAAAAAAAACGATGGGAAGTCGGGAAGAATATATAAAAGAAGTCGGGTTGAAGTTGTAGACTAATAGTTGTAACTTGTAGTTTTATTTTACACGGCACTAAGAGTTGTGGTGGGAAAGATCCAATTTCTCTAAACTTCAATAAAAAAATTCAGGTTCAAAGCCTAAGGATAAAAAACATTTTTTAGTAGAGAGTATTTCTCCATTCAATGCGCGCTTTATAAAACGCGAATTCAGATTAATCGACAACGAGTTTCGAAAGATAATATCACAAATTGTCATATAATTATGATTTTTCTTTCCACAAAAGTCACATAATTATATTTTGTAATATGATAATCACAAAACTTTCACCACCTAACACGTAAAATTCACAATTGTCAGAAATCCAATTTTTCGATGTAATATTTTTTACTCCATATTTTTTATTTTTTAGTTTTTAATCTAATAAATATTGATCCAATTAAAAGAGGGCCGACTCGACTCAAACCCACCTGCATAAATCAATCAATCAATCAAACAATTAAAAGGGTCAATAAATTGGAAAGAATATTTCACAAGGTATTACTTTTGATGCACTATAACTAGTATTTCATCCGTCCCAATCTATGTGGCGGTGTTCGAATTTCGTTAATCGAAGGAATTTTTCTCTGACCAAATTTTTTTTAATACTTTTTACATATTTTAAATTATTAATTAGTATAATTGTAGAAGGTGGGATTACAAACCTTCACGGTGTTTTACATGTATTTATTATTTTTTATGGTGTTATACGTGTTTTATAGAATGTTGTTAAACAAGATGTTGTGGAAAGAGCTATACATGGTCTTAAAATTTTGCAAGGTGCTACTAAAGTATTGAAAAAATAGGGCTAAAATAGTTAAAAGGCAGGTAAAAAAGTTAAAAACTAGTTTGATTCTCAAAATTCGAACACCGCTATATAAATTGATAAGGAGGGAGTACTAATTATCGATGCATCTGAAGTAATATCTTGCATCTAAAGTAATAATTGTAACCTTTTTAGTTGTTTGATTGATTGATATATGCGATAGATTTTGGGTCGGGCCGGAGCGATCCTTTTTTAATTGGATCAATATTTATTAAATTAAAAATAAAATAAAAAAATTTGGAGTAAAAGATTTACTGCATCGGAAAGTTGAATTTTTCATTAGTTGTGACTTTTTGTATTAGATGGTAAAAAATTTTGTGATTATTTTGTTAGAAAACATAATTATGTGACATCGTAGTAATATGACACTTGTGATTAAACCGAAAAATCTTTATCTTGCACTACTTTCTATGGAATTCTCTCAATTCTTATATCTTTTCCTTCTCCGCTATTCATTATTGTCCACCCTACTCCAAAACATTTAAACAAAAAAATGAAAAAAAAGTAGGAAATAAAGGCTTCTGCTATTGATGTTGGATATCTGGAGTGGTTGAACCATGACCATAAAGTGATTTAGTTTTGGATGCAGGTGTGACATTTTATTTTGTTGATCATATCTCTCGTGACACTGATAGGGAGTTACACCGAGATAAAAAAAGACTAGATATTTGAGTTAAAGATGAAAGTTGTATTACCTTTAATTTATTCTATATAGACTATAGCCATCTTTGCTTTAATTACTACTATAGTGCAATCCCATCACTTTTTCTTATCCTTTAGTTTTACCCACAACCAAATATTTATCCTCATGAATCATGTTGCATGTACTATCAGTTCCCTTTCTCCAACGTTCTTATCTTTATTTAAAGCCATACCCTATTGCCAAAAATAACTTCTTGCTAGAGTTTCCATTTTGCTACACATCCAAGATCAAGTAAGTCCAAAATCAGGTCATAAAAATTGATCCTTCTCTTTTTTTACTATAAAAGTTTGCATGTTAGTTCATTGAGTAAACATTTTATGATCTTTTAAAGAATCTTTGTTTGAATTTTCAGTTACTATAGTTTAGAAGAGGAAATGGAAGCAGAAGCCACGCCAAACAAGGATATGAAGGTGGAGATTAATTCATTGCCGGAGACTCCATCGGAAATTATATCGCCGACACCGGAGAATTTTCCGATGACGGGAGGATTAGCAAGGCAAGGAAGTATGACGAAGAACAGTTGTCTTTGCTCTCCGACGACCCATGCAGGTTTTTTTTTTTCTTAAAAAAAAATCCATATAAATCAAATTCAAATTTATTTCTTGGGAAATTTGCGCGAGTACCATATTAAACTATAAGCTTTGATGGTAACGCAGGTTCATTCAGGTGCAGGCTTCATCGTGCTCCGACTACTAATCCAAGTCTCCAGAGGACTAAAAGTATTGAATCAAATCCTAAGGCTAATCCCAATGCTTATATAACTAGCTAGCAATATAATGGTATTTCTATAGTTCTATCGGAGTCATACTAAGAAGTACTGGATTATCATATTACTATTATTATTGTTGAAATTTGTCGGCCAATTGTATTTTTTATGTATGTTTAATGTTGGTTGTATTTCTTATTTTGTTGATCTGTTATTTTTGTTTTCACTTATATATAGAGACTGTAAAGATTAAAGTTCTTAGAATGAAAGGGCTTGGAATATGCATGTAAATGTAGAGAGTTTTTTCGTGTATTGAAGATATTAAGGGAAATGGCTTGGAGTATGCAAGTTCGTGAAAATTCAAATATTTTTTTTTTTTTTTTGTTAAGAGGGAAACCCGTCGCCGCTACACTTGGTGCGCATTGGGTAAACCTCCCTGTGTAATAGTCTGCAAACCACACATGAAAGATAATCCGCACTAGGTAAGTCATGTGCGACATGTTCGATCTCAGGTCATCCGTATGGATGACCGACCTCCAAACAAACTGGACAATCCCGAAAGTTTTCAAATAATTATAATATGCAAAGTTGAAGTGTGAGTGGGGGCTGGGAAAATTGTTGTGGAGTTGAAAAATAGAGATGCCAATATGGGCGGGCCCAGCTCAATCAGCCCACGCAAATTTTGGCATTTGAAGAGTTGGGGCAGATCGGCCCGCCATCTTGATGGGTCTTTAAATGATCAGCCCAACTCTATATGGACCATGAGCCCCACGGCCGGCCTACTATTTTTTTTAATAATATTTGGTCATATTTTTCTTTTTAGTTCTAAGCTAAAAATACCAAAAAAATTACAATAATATTTGCAAGTCAAAAAATATCTTTTTGGACCGTATGCTTCTACAAAACTTAATAACTATTAAATTTGTTTCAATAAATTACGATAAAATACTAAAAAGGTACAACATTTCATTCATTAAAGGTAAAAACTCAAAATACGATATTTAAGAAAATTTCCATGACACTTATGGCATATCCACGCAAATACAACATCTTTATCAAATACATTCGAATTCGCTTGTGATGAGGTTGTCTTAACATCTTTATTTTACATAAACATCTATATTTTTAATTAAATATTTTTTATTATGCCCACGGGCCAACCCAGGGGCCGCCCGTTGGTAAGCCAACTCAAGGCCCCATATCTATTTGAGGGGGGGGGGGGGGGACTAAATTTTCTAATATCAAATAGCTGCGTATGATAATTTTTAAAAAAACATATCTAGTATATCAAAGAAAAAATGCATTTTTCATGAAAAAGAAAATAAGAGATAATTTGGTAATATGAATAGTTACTTTGATTCACCTCTAAACTTTAGGTGTGAATATGTTTCTTGCCTCCTTTTTACACTATCATCATTATCACGAGGCCCATATTACTTTGATTACTTTCTCTTTCTTTACAAGTCCACTATCTCATAAAATATTCTGTCAAGTAAGATAGCAAAAGGCAATTGCAACCCGTTTTTGTCAAGCTTTCCCGACATTGCACCAAAAATATTGAAGCAACAAAAGTAATATCCAAGTTATCTATGACTGTTTGTTAAATCAGGTTCAATTATTCCGTACTTTTCTTATTACTTTGCATCGTAGAATTTGTTATTTTTTTATATCTTTTGTTTGTAAGTATATGCATCATCTTTTTATTTATTTATTATGAATTTTAATATGTCAACAAAAAAATATGAATCCGCGTATTTAAAATGCTAAAAAATGGAAGAATTTGAAATTTAATACAATCCCAAAAAGGAGCGCTTAATTAATTTTACTAAATGAGTTTTTTAATACCGAAAAACTTAAAGCACCTCCTTGAAATTTGACTTTAGGCCCCAAACACCATTGGGCCGCCCCTGGGCCAACCCAGCCCAGCCTCGATCAAGCCTTATAAGTCGCGGGCTTACTTGGACTGAGCTAAAATTGTGTAATTTCTTTACATAAGATTTATATATAAGGTAATCATAGATAAATTTCTAGTATAAACATTAAATAATAATTTAACAAAATAATAACTAACATACTGTAACATGTTAATATACTAATCATGTAAAACAAATTACAACTTAAATCCATGGAAATACCATGGAAATATAGTAATTTCCAACTGCTAAAGGAAAAATAGAGATCAAAGAAGGGAATATAAAATAGTGTGCTCAATGGTCCAATTGTCCACCACAATGGAAGATCTTGAAAGCTAGCATGCAATCTTGTTAAATCAATGCAACCCTACATCACAGTTGCTAACAAGAATTAATTTAATTAGTGTAGCCTCAAGAAGGGGCAACTTTTGATTTTATGCGAAATTATTTGTACGATTTTGCAAAATCTGACATATCTTCTGGTCATTGCATTATATTTGCAGTTACAACATTTTATGCAAACCCAAACAAAACACTATGAATATGTCTCTGTCAGCTAAATCAAACTCCCAAATAATGTGTCATGCTTGTTTGGCAATTACGTGGAGCAATAATAGTAACAAAATGTGAAATTCCCGAAACCCAATTGGACAGCCTTAATTCTCAAGCAATTTAACTTTATATGCATGTGGATACAAATAATTGACACACACCACATGATGCAAATAACCAAGATTACAAATGTCGAACACATAGATCTGTAAGATTAATAGTGTTGCACACTATACCAAAAAAATAACTAACATAATTATTACGATAAGAAAAAATCGTTTCATCTTCTGCTATTAAATTGAGCCTTATTAGCTGTTTTGTGCACAAATTACAAATGATATTGTTTACCCTAAAATTTGAGTAATAATTAAACTTGTTTAGTGGTTTTAAGGATACGTGATTTAATCCAATACTAATTGACAAACAAGGAATTGAAATAGATAATCTGAATAGTAAAATAAATCAAACCCAGTTCTAGTAGCGCTTTCGACCTCGATTCGAGATGGTCTCGAGGTGGGGTAAGAAGAACAGTAAAGAACAATGATGAACATTAATGGATAGTAAGTAAAATAGAGAGCAGCTTGTTTGTATATTTTTATCAGTGAATCAATGCCCCTTACAAATGAATAAGGTCCCTCTTTATATAGTAGATGAGTCTTAAATAAGGTACAATTCTAATCACGAAAATAATTCTCATGATTGACGTCAATAACCGCTTGATTTAATCTGTTTCGAGATTTCCGCCGAGATCTTCGGTCGGTTGCTAATATTTCGCCAATCCGTTATTATGCCTTACTCGAAGTCGGTCATGCTCGGTCTCGATCTTTAGCGAGTATTTCGATCTTCGTGCTCCATACTTTACCATTGAGCTCGAGCCTGGTTCATTACGAGCTTACTCTCGAGGCAGCTCCTTGTGCCTATGAAATCTGATATGCTCGATTTCGACCGTATACAGATAGTCCCCGCGTTTCTTGGAATAAAATGATAAGAAACGGTTTGAGCCTTGATTTTTCGAAACCTCGATCATGATGTCGTCCTTATGACGTAAGTGACGGGCGTGATTGAAACGTCCCGTCAGTTTAGTTTCCCAAATCATTAATGTTTTTCAGTTAGCGGTCGGCCACTAACGCCACTGAACCGTCGTTGTGAACCTATAAATAACCGTTCCTTCATTGAATCAAACTTTACTTTTGCTCTAATCAAACTTCTAAGTATTCTCTCTCTTTTCATCTCCTCCTTTTCGTCATCTGTAGAACCATCGTCGTTAGCACCGAAACCACCAGTTTTTCATCTTTCTTCGCTCTTCTTTACTTATACAAATGGCGAAAACCTCAAAGACTGTATTGCAGAAGGAGAAAGCTTCTTGCTCCTCTTCCCGGCCGTCCGGTGGCAAGGCGTCTGCGGAGCCGCTTCCCCATGAATACGTTCCCAGCCTGTATACTCTAAAATCCGACTTTAAGGTCGAAAACCCCTCATCGATCTCGGACCGATGTGAGCATGTGTCGATTTACATGTGCTCAATATCGAAGAGTCATCTCGAGGCCGTGAAGAGGGACTGCAACTGGGGTCCCGAGGTCGTGTTGCAAATTCCTGCTCCCAAAGAGAGCATCACCGCCTATGTGGAGGGGTTCTTAAGTGTTTACACTTACCCCTTCACATTGGGTCCCCTCGACCCAGTAATTATTGATCTCTGAAAAAGATATCAGGTCACCCTCGGCCAAATCCACCCCTCTCTATGGCGCATAGTAATCATGCTGCGCTTCTTCTCTAGCAAGGTCGAGGGGCTAGAGTTTACTCTAAATCAACTCATACGGTTGTACCGGCCTCAAATCTACCGAGTACTAATTAGGCTCCAACGCCGGACAACGAAGGCCTTGATCTCGAGCATCGATGAGGACAAGGATCGGGGTTGGATGAGCCATTTTATACAGGTGAGGACCTGCGACATTATCCCGGAAGAGAAGATGTCGTTCCCTGAGGAGTGAAACTTCAACCGTAAGTGATCTTTTAAACTTTGCCCTTCGTACCTTCTTCGACTTCGCCCGACATCCCCTTTCGATATGCAGTTGTTCCTTGGATGCCTCAAGCGGTACCTGACCTCGAAGATTGGGTTCGGAAGTTAGCCTTAACTTCCACATATGCCGAACGCGCATGGCGTGATTTGGCAAAGGGAAGATGGGAGGCCAAGAACCACGGTAAGGATATCATTTTTCATGTTCTAAAACATTTTTCACACTCCATTCATAACTAATTTTCTTTCATGCAGGCCTAACTAAGGATGCCATTTTGAGGCCTTCAAGTGGTGAATAAGAAACCAAGTCCCCGGTTCCGAAGCCGGGAGAAGACAAGAAGAGGAAAACTGTCTCGCAGTCCAAGGACCTCAAGCCCAAACCTCGAAGGGTGAGGAGAAAAGTAATCGCTCTCACGATGGACTCGGTCCAAAAACTGAGAGACGAAGAAGAAGAAGAAGAAGAAGAAGAAGAAGAAGAGGAGGAAAATGCCTCGGCACTGACGGTCCGACCTAGGAAAGCCGCCGAGGTTACCAAACCTTCTGAGCCGACGGCGATTGCTAAAATCAAGCCTCGTGTCGAGGAGGCTTACAAAAAGAAATCGAGTGAGGATCCTGAATTACTAGAGGAGGAAAATGCCTCAGCACTGACGGTCCGACCTAGGAAAGCCGCCGAGGTTACCAAACCTTCTGAGCCGACGGCGACTGCTAAAATCAAGCCTCGTGTCGAGGAGGCTTACAAAATGAAATCGAGTGAGGATCCTGAATTACCAGAGGTCGAGACCATTTCTCAGCCATCTGCTACTTTATCGGACGAGGCCGGTTCTGAGACTCCGAAGATTGATCAGAGCATCCCGAGCAACTTGCTCGGGACTATGACAGCAGGTCACTTGCCTTATCTCTCGACCTTTTCTGAGGAGACACTAAGGGAAGCTCGAGAGTTGAAGACTCCTGATATAGGCCGACCCTCTAGTGTAGGGGATCCCTTTCGGGATTGCTTTACTGGAGTCGATGATGCCTCTGATATCGGTGATGCTTCTATTCTTTTAGAAGAGGCCCAACGTCTCTTATCTGGGGTAAGAATCAGTTTACTACACTTCTTTTCTTTACTCTTCCTTTTCTTTTTCTCTAAATCTGACTTGTGTTTTCCTTTTTTGTATAGGCCTTCGCCAAGTTTTGAGCTGACCTTAGCCAGTGTGAAACCGAGCTCCAAAGGGTCTCGGAGGAGAAGAACGCTTTGAAGCTTCTTTGCGGCCAAAAAGACAAAACTATAAAGGACCTTCAAGAGGATTTGGCCAAGGATCATGAAAAAGAGGCCGAGCTAGATAAGCAGGTGAGCATCCTTTTGATAAAGTACGGACTCGACCCAACTGTGGAGGCTAATACTTCATTATCTCAGCTACAGCAAAAGGTTGAAAAGATGGAGCTGCTTCGAGGAAAAGTCGATCAAGTAAAGGCCGATTGTGATCGGTGGAAGGAGAATATGGACCGTCCGGTTGCGGAAAAAGAAACTACCTCGGCCAAACTATCATCGGCCGAGGTTCAACTTCGGAGCGTCAAAGAGAAAATTTCGTCCCAAGCCAAGAGGATCGAAGAGATTGAAACCGATCTTGCTAAGGCCAAGGTGGAGATCGAAAAGACAAAAGTCTTGGCGGACAAGTCCATTGCCATGTACCGGGCCGATGCTGAGGCTGCTCAAATACAGGTAAAGGAGGCTTCTGACCGAGAGCAATAGATCATTGACTCGGCAAAGTGTCAATCCCGGAGGGAAACCCTCGAGAAAATCCATACTCGAGGTTTTGACCTATCCGAGGAGATAGCCCGAGCCAAGGTGCTTGAGGCTGAAGCTAGGCAGCTTTCCTCCTTTGACAACGAAGACGATGATGAAGAAGGCAGTCGAGGTGGATCCAATGAGGGGCCTGAAGGAGAAGTTGCTCCCGAAGAAGAGGTCGAAACTGGCCGTAGTTAGGACTTAGTTTCTCTTTTTGTAAGACCTTGATCGGTCTCTTGTACATAACCTTTTCTATCAATATATAATAGAAAAAAATTCTTTTGAATGTCTTCTCAATTTTATGTTCAAACGTGTTTTGTGCTTTTGCCTTTTGAAAGTTTTGTTATTGCAGCCTCCGTAATCGAGTGAACACTAGTTCGAACTTAGAACAAAATCCTTAGGTTTTTTAGACACGCAAGGGCGGGTCCCCGAGCTCAATAATATATTCGAGATTTCGGATGGCTTGATCGATACCATGACTGCACTATTTTTATAATTGAGTTCGAGTATGTTTTGAACTTAGAATAGAATAAACCCTTAGTTGTTTTATCAAATAATGGGTAATTTTCGAACTTACAGTAACATACCTCTTAAGGTTTTATGGTGGATCCTTGAGCTAAGTTCAAATCAACTTTATTTGAACTCGGAATAGTGAAACCCTTAGGTCCGAGTTGAGTGAGAACAAAGTTTCGAACTCTAAATGTATTGACCCTTAGGCTCTTTTAGGTTTGGCCCATATGGCCTCTAAAAGACGGCTATTATTTCCCCATTTCGGCTTATTACCCATTGGGTTTTTTGAGGGTCCGATGTCGGTTGAAAACCTTTTGCTTTTTGTGCCTTATCACGTTTGTGTTAAAGATAATTTGATACCTCTTAAGTTTTTTCGAGGGCTGATTTTATCGAAGCCCTTTTGATTATTTGCCGAGGGTAGCCTTTTTTAACCGGTTTTTTAGAGAGTTTGAAGGCCTATCGTTATTGCGGACTTCGAACTTCTCTGAGCCATGTTATTTAGGCCGTAGCCTTTAGTTTGGCCATAGCTTTTAGTTTGGTCGTAGCCTTCGGGTACGCCTCTTGGGCTTATTTCCCAATAACATTTCGAACTTGTTTGAAATGTCAGTCCCCGAGAATGGTGTCCTTGGCCTATATATCGAGGGGTGCCTCTTTGAGATCTTATGCATTTGTGTTTAGATAACTCGAGTATGCCTATCATCGATGGTAGTCCCCGAGTGTATATTTGCACTTTGTCTCTTGAGCCGTTTCTCGCAATATCATAAGCATGAGATTTGTATAATAGATAATTTTCTTCGAGACACAAAATGTTTAAATGAAGAGAGAATGCTTCTTTGAATAGTTTATACATGCGCACATATTTTGTCATCGGGGCTCGACTAATTTATATGGACACGGTTCACTTGACTGTTTGGTCCATTACAAAGCTTCTCTATTGAGGCCCTTTGACATGAAGTACTATTCTCGAGAATACAACATCTGAGGGTGATGCCCTCCAGTATTCGAGGTTGATTGCAAAGAAGCCTTGGATACTATTGAATTGTTCTCAGGTAGCACATAATTGTTTCCTCGTTAAAAACCTTGCTGGGAAAATCCAGTTGGGATAAAAATCGATCTAAGGAAAAAAGAGTGCAACGCGTACTTTAAAACATGAGGTCTCGATGTCTTTGGTCGAACTCTTGCAATGAGTTAGCGTCGAATATATATAAATGAAAGAAGGGAGAAAGTCATACCTTAACAATAATATTGTTTGAGAAGTGATATGTTCCAGTTGTTTGGTAATGGTTCGTCGTCCATCGTTCCGAGTTTATAAGACCCTTTTCTGACTATATCGAGGACTTGATAGGGTCCTTCCCAATTCGGACCGAGCTTTCCTTCATTAGGATCTTGAGTGTTAATGGTGACCTTCCTTAGGACTAAGTTCCTGATCCTGAAGTGGCGAAGGTTGGTTATTCTATTGTAGTACCTTTCGATTCATTGCTTTTGTGCAGCCATTCGAACAAGTGCCGCTTCTCGTTTTTCATCTAATAATTCGAGGCCAGTATTTATAGCCTCGCAGTTCGATTCCTCCGATGCATGTCGAAACCTTGCGCTGGGTCCTCCGACTTCAACTGGAATTAAGGCTTCGGAGCCATACACTAAGAAAAACGGAGTTGCCCATGTACTGGACTTCAATGTTGTTCGATATGCCCAAAGGACTTCGGGCAGAATTTCTCTCCATTTCCCTTTAGCTTCGTTCAACCTTTTCTTCAGGTTTTGGATGATAATCTTGTTCGTCGATTCGGCCTGTCCGTTCCCACTAGGGTGATACGGTGTTGACAATATCCTTTTAATTTTATGGTCTTCGAGAAATTTCGTCACTTTACTGCCGATAAATTGCTTACCATTGTCACATACTATTTCTGCGGGTATCCCAAATCGACACACGATGTGATCCCAGATGAAGTCTATAACCTCTTTTTCTCTTACTTTCTCGAACGTCTGTGCTTCAACCCATTTAGAGAAATAGCTAGTCATAAATAAAATAAACTTAGCTTTACCTGGTGCCGTTGGAAGGGGGCCGACGATATCTATCCCCCATTTCATGAATGGCCATGAATATAGGATTGAATAAAGTTGTTCTCCGGGCTGATGGATCATTGGTGCAAACCTTTGACATTTATCACATTTTCGAACAAACTCCTTAGTATCTTTTTCCATGCTATCCCAGGGGTATACTGCTCTAATGATTTTGTGAATCAGTGATTTGGCGCCGGAGTGGTTCCCACAAGTACCTTCATGGACCTCTCGTAAAACATAATCGGTGCCTCCTGGCCCTAAGCACACTGCTAATGGTCCATCGAATGTTCTTCTGTATAATGTTCCATCTTCAGCCAATGTGAATCGAGCAGCTTTGGTTCGTAAGGTCCTCGACTCTTTAGGGTCCGATGGGAGCTTTCCATTCTTCAAGTATTCAATATATTTATTCCTCCAATCCCAGGTGAAGCTTGTAGAGTTTACCTCGGCATGGCCTTCCTCGATCACGGATCTCGAGAGTTGAACGACAGTCCCCGAGCTGATCTTATCTTTCTCGACCAACGACCCCAAGTTTTCAAGTGCATCGGCCTCACTATTTTGTTCTCGAGGTACATGCTGTAAAGTCCATTCCTTGAAACAATGCAAAGTTACCTGCAGCTTGTCCAAATACCTTTGCATTCTATCCTCTCGAACTTCGAAGGTTTTATTTACTTGGTTCACCACCAGTAAAGAGTCATACTTGGCTTCAATGACTTCTGCCCCCAGGCTTTTAGCTAGCTCGAGACCTGCAATCATGGCCTCGTACTCGGCCTCATTGTTAGTCAACCTAGAAGTTTTGATAGATTGCCTAATAGTGCTACCCGTGGGCGGCTTCAAAACGATGCCTAGCCCGGACCCATTCACGTTTGAAGTGCCGTCTATGAAAAAGGTCCATACCCCCGATGACGTACCCGATTTTAACAAGAGTTCCTTTTCCACTTCGAGTACGAGGGTTGGCATGAAATCAACCATGAAATACGCTAAAATTTGAGAATTGATGGCCGTCCGGGGTAGATATTCGATGTCGTACCCACTGAGTTCGACGGCCCATTTGGCCAATTGGCCCGATAGTTCGAGTTTATGCAAAATATTACGAAGTGGGTAAGTGGTTAATATGTATACGGGGTGACATTGAAAGTATGGTCTTAACTTTCTAGAGGTGCTTATCAGTGCAAGTGCCAATTTTTCTAAGTGTGAATATCTAGTTTTTGCTTCTCCTAAGGTTCGACTTACATAATAAATGGGAAATTGCGTACCTTGCTCTTCCCGAACTAAGACACCACTTACCGCGATTTCTGATACTACCAAGTACAATTAAAGTTTCTCATCTGCCTTTGGAGTGTGAAGCAGTGGTGGGCTCGATAGGTATCGCTTCAACTCTTCCAATGCATGTTGGCATTCCGGGGTCCAGGCGAAATCGCTCTTCTTTTTGAGTAAAGAGAAAAATTTGTGGCTTCGATCCGATGGCCTCGAAATGAATCGGCCTAAGGCAGCTATCCGTCCAGTTAGCCTCTGTACGACTTTTACACTATCCACGACGGTGATGTCTTCGATGGCCTTGATTTTATCGGGGTTGATCTCGATCCCCCGATTTGATACCATGAAGCCAAGGAACTTGCCCAAACCAACCCCAAAAGCACATTTCTCGGGGTTGAGCTTCATGTTGTATTTCTTTAAAATCTCGAACGTTTCCTCCAAATGAGCCAAATGGTCCTCTGCGCGCAGGGACTTAACTAGCATTTCATCAATATAAACCTCCATTGATTTACCTATTTGATCTTCGAACAATTTATTCACTAGGCGTTGGTAAGTAGCTCCTGCAATTTTTAGCCCGAAGGGCATTACATTATAACAATATGTTCCATACTTGGTGATAAATGAAGTCTTTTCTTGGTCTTCCGGGTTCATTTAGATTTGATTGTACCCGGAATAGGCATCGAGAAAAGTAAGGATCTCGTGGCTGGCCGTGGCATCGATCATGCGATCGATGTAAGGCAGTGGAAAAGAATCTTTGGGGCACGCCTTGTTTAAATCCTTATAATCTACACACATTCTAAGTTTGTCCCCTTTTTTAGGGACTACAACTACATTAGCTAACCATTCGGGATATTTTACCTCCCGAATGGATCCTATTTTGAGAAGTTTACTTACCTCGTCTTTTATGAATGCGTGCTTTACTTCGGACTGGGGTCGTCTCTTTTGCTTCACCGGTTTGAATCTAGGGTCCAGGCTTAGCCGATGTCTCGTTACCTCCGGTGGAATCCCTGTCATGTCTAAATGGGACCAAGAAAAATAATATATGTTATCAACAAGAAATTGGATAAGTTTTTTCCTGAGTTCGGAGGTTAATCCCGTTCCCAGGTATACCTTTCGCTCGGGAAAGTACTCGATCAATATAACCTGTTCCAACTCTTCGATCGTTGATTTGGTGGCATCAGTATCTTCGGGAAAAACAAAAGTTCGAGGGGTCAGAAAATCCTCCTCTTCTTCTTCTATCTCCCACTTCCCTGATTCGGTCGAGGCTGGTGGCTGTGATTGCTATTTGACTTTTTGTTTATCTTTGATGCTCGACCTTTTCGATCTTTCTAAGGTTGATAGTGTCGATATCGGGGTCACCTCATCGACCGCGAACATTTTCTTTGCAGCATGCTGCTCCCCGTATACTGTTTTTACATCGTTCGACGTCGGAAATTTCATTATTTGGTGGAGAGTCGAAGGGACTGCCCTCATATTGTGGATCCAAGGCCTTCCGAGCAGGGCATTGTACCTCATGTCGCCATCGATTACGTGGAACTTGGTATCTTGAATAGTTCCAACCACGTTCACTGGTAGAATAACATCCCCTTTAGTTATTTCACTGGCCATATTGAAGCCGTTTAAGACTCGAGCTGCGGGTACGATTTGACTTTGTAGGCCGAGCTGCTCCACGACTCTTGATCGGATGATATTTGCCGAGCTACCTAGATCCACTAAAACACGCTTAACTTGAAATTTATTTAATAAGATAGAAATTACCAGAGCATCGTTGTAGGGCTGAGAAATGCCTTCTGTTTCTTCGTTGTTGAATGATAAAGTACCTTCGGGCACATAATCTCGAGTTCATTTTTCCCTAATGATTGATACCTTAGTGCGTTTGAATATGGGTTCCTTTGGGATGTCGACCCCATCGACGATCATATGAATGATATGTTGGGGTCCCTCATGTTCATTTTTCCTGTCGGCGTCCCTTTCTCTGAAATGATTCTTGGCTCGATAGCTGAGGAACTTCTGAAGGTGACCCTCATTGAATAGACGGGCTACCTCCTCCCTTAATTGCCTGCAATCCTCGGTCTTGTGACCATGCGTGCCATGATACTTGCACATCAAATTTGGGTTTCTTTGGGAAGGATCGGTTTTTATGGGTTTGGGCCACCTAGTATCTCTGATCCTTCCGATTGCCGAAACAATGCCCAATGCATCGATACTAAAGTTATATTCCAATAACCGAGGTGCCTCTGTGAGATCTGCATACTTGTCGAAACCACTTTTGCTCATAAGTCCCCGAGAATTCTGTCCTCGATCACTTCTTCGATCGTTCCGGGAGGAATTGCGTCCTGAACTATTGTTCCTTCGATCTGCGGTATATGGTTGATATCGGTCCCTATTCGACCTTGGCTCCCTGTCAACGTCCCTCTGGTTTTTAACTATCGACCTGTTTGGATATACTGAACCGGAGGGGCTCCTAATTGGTTGTCCTCGACCCTGATCTTCGACTGATATCGATTGTGTATATTTGCCCAAGTTATAGCTGGATACTCGATCAAATTTTGTTTCAACTATCGTGATACTATCGAACTCCGTTCGTTCAACCCTTGGGTGAAAGCTTGAACTGCCCAATCATTTGTGACCGGTGGCAACTCCATGCGTTCCATTTGAAATTGGGACACGAACTCCCTTGGCATTTCATTATTCCTTTGTCTTACCTTGAAAAGGTCCGATTTCCTCGTTGTGACCTTTATGGCTCCGGCATATGCCTTTACGAAAGAATCCGCTAACATGGAAAATGAATCGATGAAATTTGGTGGCAGGTTGTGATACCAAATCATTGCTCCCTTCGAAAGGGTCTCTCAGAATATTTTCAACAACACGAATTCGATTTTAGCATCCTCTAAATCGTTACCCTTAATGGCGCATGTATATGAAGTAACATGCTCATTAGGATCAGTAGTCCCATTGTATTTAGGTATGTCTGGCATACGAAACTTCTTTGGAATAGGCTTCAGAGCAGCACTTGGAGGAAACGGCTTTTGTACAAACTTCTTCGAATCCATCCCCCTCAAGATTGGCGGTGCCCCTAGTATCTGATCAACTCGAGAGTTGTATGTCTCCACTTTTTTATCGTTGGCTTCGATTCTCTTCTCCCCTGATTCAATTCTTTTGATGAGCTCCTCAAGCATTTTCATTACCGCAGGATTAGTCTCTGATTTATTACCATTCGACCTTTCCGGTACTGGCTCGGTAAGGCAAGTAATTTCCGGCTCGACCCTATTCGGAGTTCTATGTTGATTTTGTAACTGAGCAATAGCGGCTTGCTGAGCCTGAAGCATCTCGAATATCAATTGGAGACTGACTCCTTCGTCTCCTCTGCCCTATGTTCCTTGGCCACTAGATCGGCCTTCTCTGCGTACACTCCCATCGAGATCTGCGCCTAGGTCCGCGTTTAGAGCAACGTGCGAGCTGACATCGGCTGGGTTGGCAACCGGTGCTGCCCCGAGATTAGCCTGTGGCACCTTGATTCCTGGAGCGATCACATTTTCGTTTTCATCATGGTATCCGAGGCCATTGTTACCGTGTGTGGATGCGTTTTGTGAGTTTGACATGTCTTAACGTGAAAGCAAAGGCATTCAACAAGAACAAGTGTAAAATAGTGTGTTTTACCAGAATTATTACTGAACAATCACTATTATCCTTAGCCCCACGGTGGGCGCCAAACTGTTTACCCTAAAATTTGAGTAATAATTAAACTTGTTTAGTGGTTTTAAGGATACGTAATTTAATCCAATACTAATTGACAAATAAGGAATTGAAATAGATAATCTGAATAGTAAAATAAATCAAACTAGTGTTCTAGTAGTGCTTTCGACCTCGATTCGAGATGGTCTCGAGGTGGCGTAAGAAGAACAGTAAAGAACAATGATGAACAGTAATGGATAGTAAGTAAAATAGAGAGCAGCGTGTTTGTATATTTTTATCAGTGAATCAATGCCCCTTACAAATGAATAGGGTCCCTCTTTATATAGTAGAGGAGTCATAAATAAGGTACAATTCTAATCACGAAAACAATTCCCATTATTGACGTCAATAACCGCTTGATTTGATCTATTCCGAGATTTCCGCCGAGATCTTCGGTCGGTTGTTAATATCTCGCCAATCCGTTATTATGCCTTACTCGAAGTCGGTCATGCTCGGTCTCGATCTTTAGCGAGCATTTCGATCTTCGTGCTCCGTGCTTTGCCATTGAGCTCGAGCCTGGTTCATTACGAGCTTACTCTCGAGGCAGCTCCTCGTGCCTATGAAATCTGATATGCCCGATTTCGACCGTATACAGATATATAACTAAACAAAACAAACTTCAGTATGCGCTTATTGTCAGTAGAATAATTATATCACGAAAGAAGAATTAAATAAGATGCAGCAACTTGGATGGCTATCTCATTCTAATTTATACAACTTGGAAAAAATTCAAAAGAAAATTATAACACTATGTACTCCTTTTTCAAATTTAATGAGAATAACTATCAAAATTTCTTGAGTTGTGGACCTAGAAAACTAAGGTAAGGGAAGAATTCGGGGATTGTATTATGATCTTATGAATTTAAAGATCTCAAAATTAAAGAATGAGTTTCGCTCTCCAAAGGGGACTGCTCCTCAACTTAGCTTTTTCATATTAAGCCCTTTTTTCTATAAGATAATTTTGCAAGTAAAAATCTATGTGCCAAGATTCATGGAACAAACTCAAACTAGGTTTTTTATGGAGGACATGTTCACCAACTAATGCAAGGATTGAAATTTATACATTCTTCCAATACTAGATACTACTATCAATTATATTAGTCCCAAAATTTGGGATGCTTTCACTGCACAAACTACATATCTAACTTGTAGCTCATAAATTGATGGATTGTGTACATTAAAATCCATCCAAGTAAACCCTTTTTTGAATTCCATCCAACCCATATTTTCCCTTCTAATTGTAATAATTTTGTACTTTTATTAGCTTAGGCTACAGTTTACAGCAATACTTAACATCGAGATTTCTCTATCCTAAAGACTACAAATTGTTCTTGCAAAAAAAAAAAAAAAAGGAAAAATAAATAAACATTTTTAAGGCCATAACAGAGCATATACTATATGTTATCAGTTCTTTTCACTTGCAGCTGATCTATTATTTGACCATAACTTACTGAACATTCTTTTAGGTCGATTTGGAATGACACGTAAAGCTTTAATCCTTGAAGATTTCCCAATTTCATCCAAATCATCATCATCATCATCATCTTCAGCTAACTTCATTTTTAGAGTTGAAAGGTTGGAGTTTGGTGATTTTAGGGCTGAGGCAGTAGTCCACTGGTCATCAACTGGTGTCTTATTAAAAGTTGCTGAAGTCTTGGCTGTGTCCTCTAGAAGTGCCTTGATGTTGCTAGGCAATTCCGTTACATGGCCACCGGACATGGCTGCTCGAGCTTGCTCGAAAAACAGAACTTGAACAACTACCCTTAGTGGAAGTAATTCATTTTGTGCTGCATGCATACAAACTTCCATTGATAGTTTCTTGCAGTCCAACATTCTGCACAGCCGCTTTCTTTCACTCTTGTTCAGCTCCGGATGCCCCTGCATTTTCATTGACGTCTAAGTTCTATCATCTATGCACTGACACTGAACTGACTTTCTATAATTGGTTAAACTATAGTGATCGTGTACACACCGTTAGTACATATAAAACTTCAATCTTTTTCATTATAATAATGATTTCAATAAAATTTGAGATTCAACAGCTGCTATTTTGTTTTAAAATGGTCTCCATGATGTACACTAATCATGCCTGATTCTATAAATCAGAAATAGAGCTTCTAATTCCAATAGAACATTGACTTGAGAATATTCCGACGTCAAGGAGTTGGTTATCAGCGAACATGCTAATTTTAAAACAGAATTATCTACACATGGATGTAACATTTTTGGTTACTTTAATTAAAATGAAAATCCCAACAGTAAATAGTGGTCTAGTCGAAGATGTTATCAGAATTTTTACCTTGAGATAGATGTCAATGGCTCTGTAAAGATCATCATGGTCAAGCCTAGCAAACTCTGGAATTGTTTCAGCAATGGAAATGAATTTTGACAATGGCAAATTTGAGTCGATGGAAATTTCTTGAAGATATCTATCTACAAGCTTAGCTACCTTGAGTTTTGAGCTATGTGATGCTGAAGAAGATCTTCTACTTTCTTGGAACTCAAGGTCAATATTCTCCGCAGACCGAGATCTTCTCCTCTCAAAATCTCCTTTCCTTCTTAGTGGACTTGTTGGGGGACTTTGCCCTTGCAACATGAACTGTTCTAATATGGTGATAGCTATGTCCACATCATAAATTGTGTCACATGTGTGTGACAGACAAGGTATTAACAGATCATTGACAGTGGCATCTTCCAATTGAAGCCCAATCCTTCTTGCCAATTCCATCTTGGATGAAGAAGAAGCCTTCAAAATGTTAGCTGCTTTCAGCAATTTCAACAAGAAACTACAAGAAACTGCCCCCTTTTCAGCTGGTAACAATGTTATAATTGACTCCAACAGCAACCTGTATTTCCCAATCGAATCCGAGTCTTTCTGATCATATTCTAGCTGCTTCTTAGGATTTGCATATTTTGAAATGTTTGGTAGCCATCTTGATGCATAAATCCGCAATGCATCACCGATAACATTAGCAGGTACTTTCCCACCAGATTTGATAGCTATCATACTTCTCCAATAAAGGTCTATGCTTAATTCTGCTAACTCTTCAGCCCACCAACTTTTAGATGAAGTTTTATTATGCCTTGTGCTTTCTGATTCATTGCATGAAATATCACCTCTTCTTGAGTAGCTTCTTGACAAATTCACCTTTGAAGGATGAGCTAAGACTTTTGAAGCAATGGCTTCAATACATCTGCTTGTAATTCCTAAGTCCTCAGACCATAAAGGAAAAGACTTGGTACTTTGCAATGTAACAATCGAGTCTTTCCAACCTGAAAGTATGCAAGAATTGAAGAATACATCAAGTTTGTAGATTAAGTTTCCTTTCTCTACATCCTCTGTCATCTGCAGGTATTCTGCAGCACAGCGTGCCGCAACAATGTTGTAGGCACTGAGAGTGATAGTGATACCATAGCAGAATTTTGCACATAGCTCAAATGCTTCAATTCCACCAGGAAAATCTGGTAGCTGCACAATTTGGTGATGTGAGGTTTCTGGACTTTCAGAGCATAACTTCTGTAGCCTTGAGCACTTAGACAGCAGGGGAAACTGTTTGACAAATTCCATAACCAAATCAACAAATTAATGTTAGTTTAACAATTTTGTTCATTATTTCAACTTCAACTTGAAATAGATAACTTGACGTTGAAAAAATGGTTTTTGATTGAAAATTGGCAAAACTTCAACTTCTTCTCCAGGTTAAGTTCATGTCTAGACGCAATTTCAACCTCCAAATACTTATTTTCAACTTCAAATACTCAACTCCAACCAAATATTGACCAAGTGGGAAAAAAAAAGAAAGAAGAAAAACAGAAAAGGTAGAGAATTTAACCTTGTGAAGCAAATATCTGCTACCCTTTACTTGGACTATGAGATCACTAGTAACTTCAGAGTTAACTGACCTGCATCAATAAAGAAGAATCTTGGTTTCTTTTGAATTCTTCTGAATTCAAGAAGAACAAGAAGTGGAGAAAGAAAAGAGAAGTAAAATATGAAGTTACCTTACAGCCTCAGTAGTAATGAAAGTGTCAGGCCTAGATCCAAGTTTCATAAACTTCATGTTGTGAGGCTTTTCTTTTTGTTTGTTAATTCTCCAAAAGACAAAGTATACTTAACCAATATGCAAAACCATGGCATAGTCAGAGAGACAAAGCCATCTCTAAAATTGTTGAAAGCTTCACTTTTTTAGACACCACTACCTTGGAAAGTTCCTTCTCCAGCTGCTAGCAATAGATATTGTCGGAAAACAAAAAGAACCACCACTATGTTAGAATATCCTGTCTTGTAAAATTTTTCTAAAAGTTTGGTAAATTACCCAACAAGACTGACATTTATTCAACTCCCAAATAGTTGTTCAGGAGAATGAAATGAAAAATAATAGAGAGAAGGACATAAAACTAAAGGATTGCCTTAAAGTTTGTGGATTTGGTAGTATCTGGCTTGCACTAATACATACAATTTATATTTATGATGACCAAAATGACATGAACCAAGAAAATCAAGCACTCCCAAAATTCTTGTCTTTTCAGTCAAGTTTGCAGTTTGATTTAGACATGCAAATAGAAAGAATCAAAGGCACCCCAAAACTCATCAAGATCAAAGGACTATGGCAATACAAGTCAATTTAAAAAAGAAAAAAGAAATAAAAAAAAAAGGTAGAGCCACAAATTTTATTCAACATTTAATAGCTGAAATTGGAAAAGACAAATTTAAAAGCTCAATTTTTTTTTTTTAATTTCTTCTTTCCTTCATCTACTCTTAATTTTACACGCACATATCAAGTGAAATCTACTGTACAAAAATAATACGTAAAAATCATCTATTAACTAACAGAGAGGCGACGCCCACGTGCTTATCTTGTGACATTATTTCACTTCTTTCTCAGCAAAGTTTTCCTACCTAATTTTATTATTTGTCAAATCACTACAATCTCATCCTACGCCGCTCTTTTTGTATTAAACATCCAATAGTTACCTTTTATAATTATACAGGATATATCAATTTACTTTTAAAAAAAAAAGAATACAGGTAAAGTAATGGTATAACGAGGAGAAAAGAAAAGTAAAAGTAAAGAATAGGATATGTGTATCACTTTCAAAGTTGGCTTTTAACAATTCTTACATAAGGGCCACAAGTTCATGATATATAAATGGGGACAAGAAAAGTTTGCCCTTGCTTTTCGATATATCAACAAAAGTAGACCATCAAGCATTTATAGCAAGAGGGCCACGGCCATTAAATATAATTTGTTCAAACTTGTGTCTGAATTGAAAGAATTTTGTTTACCTCCTCAGAGGAAAAAAAGACAGTTTTTCATCGTAAAATATTGATATATGAGGATAAAATGCGTTAAATTTGGCAGTTTAAAGTGTAGGTCAATTTTATTTTCTGCCTTGGATTCTTCATAAATAACACTTTCTGGTAGAACTATTTGATAACAGAATCAACCACAGTGATGGATCTGATTGAAAATTGTAGGAGTCCACTTGATTGATGAATCAACTTAGGAGAATTAAAATTGAATGGAATATTAGTATGTGGCCATGGCATCTACGTTTAGTTATCTCTTATCCATGCAAAAGAAAGTAAATTTTGTTGTTATTAAGTCCACATAGTGATGATAGCCATCATTTATGCTAAGTGCTAAGTTGACCTACGTATTCTTAGGTGCAAATTTATAAATACTTTCTTTCAATTCTTTCCTCAACATTTTTAGTTCCATTTGTTAGAGTATGCAATTTGTTGAAAAGAACCGTCATCATTCCATAGGGGGCTTCTTGAAAATCGCCAAAGACTGTGACTGAAATCACTGAATTATAATATCTATCTATATACTATAATAATATATTAAAAGCACGAAATTTATTAATAAAATGTTGTTCGTTTTTTTTACCCTTTAAAAATAGAATTAACAAAATAGTCATTTTATTAATTTTTCAATATTTAGGATTTTGAAATCAAGTAAAACTTTATTTATTATAATAGAAAATCTCAATATTTAGAATATTAAAATCAACTAAAATTGTCCTTTTATAATTCAAAATTCTAATATTTAGGACCAAATATAAGAACTAATTCAAAATTCAACGTTTTAATATCTCACCACTGAGCATTAGACTTGGAGTCAAGACATTAAAGGCAAAAACGGAAGAACTACTACTACTTTTAAATTTGAAGAAAAGAACTACTATTATTGATTCTTCTATTACATTTTGGTCCAGTTCTATTGATGATTCTAAAAGTAAAGCTAGATGAGAAATTAGAGTTAAAATAAGCTAATATACGACTAATATAAGGGAATTAATTTCTACTCCCTTGAGATTCTCAAATTATTTCTCGGAATTTCTAAAATAGATGTTTCAAATTATTTATCATTTTAGGAGTACAAGAGAAAATTAATTTTTGATTTTATTTTATCCTTAGTAGTAATTATTTTTTAAGATGGAGATGACACGTAAATAAAGTAAATGTTCAATGAAGAGAGATTATATTTAAGACATAAATAAAGATAAAAAAGTAAAAAATTCCATCTAACTAATATTTTCTTTAGGGGTGTGTAAAAAAGAAATACGACAAATAATTTGAGACAGAGAAAATATTTATTAGTAATCAAGAGCCTTTAAATAGGTAAAAAGATGGTCAATTTATTAGTGATATGAAATATTTATTTTAACAACAAGAACATAACTCCAACTAAATAAATAATTGGTCAATATCAGAAATCACGTTAATTGGTAAGTGACGATGAACACTACAATTATAGATTTATTAGTATTGAAGTTGCACTAATCACTAAACTCACGAAGTTAACTAGCAAAATTAGTTAAGTTCTGGTTGGTGAAATTGTATTTTCTAAAAGTTGAATGCAATAAATTTTATATTGGTATTTGACATAAAAGAAAGTAGCAGAAAAGAAAAATTTTACTCACAAAATTTAAACCCTATATAAAAATTATTCAAAGTCACAAGTTGAAAACTATGTTTTTTTAAATATAAAAGGACTAAAAACAAATAATATTAGTTACTGTGTATATATTGTTTTTGTCCACAACTAAAAACTATACATGAATCTATCTATCTATTTATTTTATTTTAATAAGAAAAATATGTCATATCAATTGAAATAGAGGAAATAATATTTATATAAATTTTTAAAAAATTTAATACTCTTTGATTAAGTACACGCGCAAAGTGCGTACCCTAAAACTAGTAACAAGAAAATGTGCCTAACTGGAAATGATGGTAGGTTCCAATTATATATCAGGAGATGATGTATAACGTTGTCTTCTTTGGCAATTCAAACACAATAAAGTATATATCGTTTTGTGATAATTGAGTAGACCTAATATGTTGCACATAACTAAACAGAAATTGATCCCATTGTTCAAGTAATTGGCTCAAGCTATATGTCCATTATCTCTGTCTATTCTCAAAGAACTGAATGTGTAATGGCTTTATCGATGTCGTCCAGCGAGGATCTGGACACGGCCGTGATTTGGCTCTATCAATGTCCGGTGAGGAGCAGGACGAAACTATATGAGTTAGCTCTATCAATGTCCGGTCAGGACCATTACCATTGGCAGCATAGGCCATTTAGGATTATATCTTGTGGATTTAAAATTATATCTACTATTTGTTATAATTTTAGTACATTTTTACGTATAAATTTGTGCCACATTGAGAATATTAGACTCAGATGATTCGGTGCCTCAATATTGCATTTGCCTCTTATTAGCGGATAGGTGTATAGCAATAATATATACAGCAGTGCTCATTTCTTTAAACGACCTTTTATACTTAACGTTAAACGCAATAATACTAGTTTAAAATTCTGAATCTGTTTCTAGCTATTATTCATCTCGTGAATTAGCTCGATATATGACTATTGATAGTCGAACAAACGGGGGCAAGCATGATATTTGGGGGTTGTTTGGTGCGGTTTAGTAATGCAGGAAATATTTATGTAGTGGTATATAATAATGTAAGAATTGTTATATAGTAAATAATTATATAGAGATTATTATACCACTATTAGAAAACTGTGAAAAATCATCCATGAATACTGACTAACTTCGATCGAAAATATTGAAAAAACGATCGATTTTTGACCGACTTCAATCTGTCGAAATAAGGCAAGTCAGTAAAGCAAAAAGACCACCATCGGTCGCAATTTTCGACCGAAATCAGTCGATTTATTCAACCAAGAGTTGACCAATTTATCTGACATAATTTCTAGAAAAATTAAATATACCAATCGAAGCCGGTCGGTATTTTGTAAATAATTTTTTTTCATAATAACGACCAATATCGGTAAATAAATTAATTTAACATTTTTTTAAAACTTTTAAGATACCGACCGATATCGGTCGAAATTATTAAAATATAATAATTTAGAAAAATTCCAACCGATTTCGGTCGGTATTTCGTAATTCCAACAGATTGTACATTGAAATTATCAACCGAAATCTATAGGTAATTGTAAATTTCTGGGATTTTTAATATGAAATTTCCAACTGAATTCGGTGGTGTGGGTATGCGGATAATTTTTTGGAAAAATAAACCTTGCAGAATATGGTTGCTTTCAAGCTACACCACCTGCCAATAAACAACCTATTATGGTCGAAATACATTGCTGCCATTCAACCATAATTCAACCACAATACAACCATTACAACGGCAACCACAATAATTAATCAACAAGTGTCACGACCCGAAATCTCCACCGCGGGGTCGTGATGGCGCCTAGCGTCCACTTGTTAGGCAAGACAACATTAGTACACAATTACTCATTTTAAAACCAAATTTGAAAGCAATTTAATAAGAAATAAAGATGTAGAAATTCAAAATAGATATAACAACTCCAAACGTTGACTAATCAAATTCCGGAATCTGGTGTCACAAGTACATGAGCATAATAAAAGTGGTATAACCAAATGTATGAATGAAAATACAATTGTTTGAAACAAAATAAATAGTAAAACTAGATAAGGAAGAGGACTTCAGGAGCAGCGATCGTCGTGCAACTATATCTCAAGTCTCCGTGAAAGTTAATCCGAGCAAGCCTCCACTAGTTGCTGCTGGGACCAACACCAGAATTTGTACAAGAAGTACAGAAGTGTAGAATGAGTACAACCGACCTATGTACTCTATAAGTGCCGAGTCTAACCTCAATGAAGTAGTGACGAGGCTTAAACAAGGCACTCACTATAAACTCGTGCATATATAAATGAAATAATAGCATAAATAGAGGAAAAGCAAGGATTTAACATAAAACTGGAACTGAAAACACATAACAGAGGCCCCAGAATAACACATATGCTCAACTCCACAATTCAACACGGATACAGTAACAACAGTTAAAACACTAATATATGTCTTCTCTGTTGCGGCGCGCAACCCGATCCCAAACAGTAATACCAATATCCATTGCAACGTGCAACCCGATCCCATACAATAATACCAATTACCATTACGGCGTGCAAACCGATCCCACACAATAATAATATAATAAACATCTACAACCAATTACAACGTAATTCAAATAAAACGCAATAAAAGAATTACATAATTAAAGACAATAAGCGGATAAAAGTAGTTATCTAATAACACACAAGGTCAAAAAAAAAGTAAAGACAGTCTATAATTAAAGACACGGATATATGAAAACAATTAGCAAATTAAGGCAAGTAACGGGTAAAGGCATGAATTTAACAAGTAATGACAAGTAACAATTAAAGTATTTAACAAATAATAACATGGATTAAATGAAGGCATGAAATAATTGAAAATAATAAATAATTATCCTAACCCGCATTCTCAACCCATGACTACGTATATACACTCGTCACCTTGCATATACGTCGTCCCTACACACAAATCAAATAGCAAGTAATCCAATCAAGTCGTAATTCTCTCAAGTCAAGATTAGACACGACACTTACCTCTTTGCGCAACCAACTCAACAATAAACCACGACTTTTCCTTTCAAACAAGCCTCCAAACCAACCAAATCTAGCCAAATATCATCCAAACAATTCAAAATAAGCTTTAAAAACTACCCACGAATGAAAAAGGTTCAATCTTTGATGAAATTGAATAAAGTCAACAAAAGTCAATCACGGGTCCGTTTGGTCAAAATCCGAGATTCGGACCAAAATACGATTATCCATTAACCCCCGAGCCCAGTTATGTGATTTTTTTTAGAAATTCGACCTCATTTGAGGTTTAAATCTTAAATTTACAAAATTCTTAAATTCTACCCAAAATCCCTAATTCTACCATGAAATACCTAGATTTGATGTTGAAAACTCATGAACAGTAATGGGGAATTGATAGAAAATGAATTAGAGTTGCTTACAAATAAATTTGGGAAGAAAATGTTCTTCAAAAATGGCCTTTGGTGTGTTTGAGATTGAGAAGTGGTGTAAAATGAGCTAAGTCCCGATTTTTCCCTCTTTTACCCAGCTGCAGTTATCGCAATTGCGAACTCTTGTTCGCAATTACGACCATCGTAAATGCGAAGCACTGGTCGCAAATGCGAACAGTGCCCCCAGCTTGCTAAAGTGGAAAATGCGACAAAAACATTGCATTGGTGATACACCCCTTCATCACAAATGTGGTCAAAGGTTCGCAATTGCGAACCTGACTAAGTCTGGTGCCCAGTCGCAAAAGCGATCATGTGATGTCCGCAATTGCGAACATCTCTTCGCAAATGCGAAGACTGCCCTGCCCAGCCCATTTTTGCAAATGCGAGCTCGACTTCGCAAAAGAGAAGTTCATATTTGTGAATAGGTGCTCGTAAATGCGAGACCTGCAGATCAACACCAGAAACTGAAGCACACTAGCTATCTTAAATCATCCAAAACTTATCCGATACGCACCCGAAACTCGCCAGAGCCCCTCAGGCTCCAAACCGAACATGCACATAAGTTTAATAACATAATACAAACTTTTTCTCAACCCCAAATCATCAAAATAATATCAAATAACAAGAATCGGTCATCAAAACTCAAAAATTTTAACTTGAAACTCACTTTCACACTTTTTTACATAACGCGTCGAAATGCACTCGGGTCACCCTGGACCCCAACAAAAAGTGTGTAGAAGTCCAAAAATATCATATGAATCTACCAGAATCGTCAAAAAATCGTTCCGAGGTCGTTTATCAAGAATGTTGACCGTGGTCAACTCAAATCTCATTTTAAGCTTAAAATCATTTTTTCTTCAATTTTTTATATAAAAACTTTTCGAAAAATGACACGGACCACATACACAAATCAAAAAATATAAAATGGAGCTAATAGAGATCTCAAAGCATGAAAATAAAGGCTAATACTCAAAACAACCTATCGGATCGTCTCAACAAGTGTGACGACCTGATATGTCGTTTTGAGTACTAACCTTAATTTTAGTGTTCCGAGAATTCCCATAACTTCATTTGATGTTTATTGATTTACTTGCATAGTCCTTGTTGTTTTTCGAAAAGTTTTTATGTAAATTGTTTAAGAAAAAGTAATTTTTGACTTAAAATAAGGTTTGGGTCGACCACAGTCAATATTTTTAGTAAACGACCTCGGATCGGTATTTTGACGATTCCGGTAGGTTCGTATGAAATATTTTAACTTGTATGCATGTTTCTTTGGGGTCCGGGGTGATCCAAGCGCATTTCTGCGCATTATGTGAAAAATAATAAAAATTGAGTTTAAAGTTGAAATCTTGAGTTTTGAGGATCGATTCTTGTTAATTGATGTTATTTTGATAGTTTGAGGTAGCGAGCAACTTTGTATGATATTATTACACTTGTGTGTATGTTTAGTTTAGAGACCGATGGACTTTTCGGAGGCATTGCAGATTGATTCGGATTAGTTGGTATTTATCAATTTCTGGTGTTGAACTGCAGGTCTTGCATTTGCGAGGAACTGTTCGCATATGCAAACTCCTCTTTTGCGAAGTCGAGCTCGCATTTGTGATAATGGGCTGGACAGGCCAATCTTCACATTTGCGAAGAACTGTTCGCAATTGCGTACATTCCAGGATCGTATTTGCGATGGGTTGGTCGCTTTTGCGACTGGGCTCTAGACTTAGGCAGGTTCGCAAATGTGAACCTTTGACCGCATTTGCGATGAAGGGGTGACTCGCAAATGCGTAGTTTTTGACGCATTTGCGACTTCTGTGCATCTGATGCATTGATCGCATTTGAGATCAGTATGTCGCATTTATGGACATCGCATTTGCGAACATGTGTTCGCAAATGCGACGTCTGCAACTGGGTAAAAGAGGAGAAAATCAGGACTTTAGCTTATTTTACACCATTTTTCAACCCTAAGCTTCTAGAGGCAATTATTGAAGAACCTTTTCTTCCCAATTTCATTGGTAAGCATCTCTAATTATTTTTCAATCAATTTCAATTACTTTTCATGACTTTTTAACATCAAATCAAGGAATTGCATGGTAGAAATTAGGGATTTTGGATAGAATTTAGGGATAATGTAAAATTAAGATTTGGATCTCAAATTGAGGTCGGATTTCGAAATAAATCACATATCCGAACTTGGGGGTAAATGGGTAATCGTATTTTGGTCCGAATCTCAAGTTTTGACCAAGCGGACTTGGGGTTGACTTTTGTTGACTTTTTTAATTTAGCTAAAGATTGAACCTTTTTCATTCGTGGGTAATTTCTAAAGCTTATTTTGAATTGGTTGAAGGATATTTTGCTAGATTCGGTTGGTTTGAAGGTTTTTTCTAAAGGAAAAGCATGGTTGAGTATTGATTTGGTTGCGGAAAAAGGCAAGTATCGTATTTAACTTTGACTTTGAGGGAATTAGGACTTGTTTGGTCTATTTGCTATGTGAACTAAGTGTGAGAATGGTGTATATGTAAGGTGACGAGTGCATATGTGTTGTCGTAGGTTCAAGCATGCGGATTGGGCTATTTACCTTCATATGTTTCTTTATTCTATGTTATAGTTCATTACATGCTTTGATTCACTATATGTCCTTACTTGTTATTCATGTCTTACTTGCTATGCATGCCTTACTTATTATTTGTCAATTTGTTGCTATATGTTTCGGTTCATTCATTCTTCAATCAATACATGCTTACTTGCTATATGTCTCTACCTGTATTAATTGTATATCTTCACTGATTCATGTCTTTACTTGCCTTTACTGTCCTTACCTTACTTGTTGTACTTTATTACATTGTGTTCAATTGTGTGAGTCCTTTATCTATTCTCGTGTTAATGAATTGTTGAGGTTTCTGAGTACATGGTATTAGTTATTCTTTGTTGTACTAGTAGATCCTTAGTGCTTTGCACGCTTTGGTACCATTGGGATTTTGTTATTGCTTGTGTTGAGTTGTTCATGTTAATGAGTTGATATTGGGAACGGGTTGCGCGCTGTAACACTATTGAAATGGATTGATAATGAGATCGGGTTGCATGCTGCAATATATATTTATATGATATTGGGATCAGGTTGCACTCCACAATAGATATTGTGATATTGTCAGGATCGGTTTGGGCGCCGCAACGGAGTATGATGTGTTGTAGTATTATAGCTATAATGTTTTATTCCGGTACTGTGATAAGAGGATTTTGAGATGATGTTATTCTGGGGCCCTCTGTTAGTTGACCTTCGGGTCTCGTTCTTATGAGTTTACTTGCTTTCCCTATATTTCTGTTATCTTTTGTTATTATTCATACATGTTTATGGTGAGTGTCGTTCTATAGCCTCATCATTACTTTGTCGAGGTTAGGCTCAACACTTACAGAGTACATAGAGTCGGTTGTACTCATACTATACTTATGCACTTCTTATGCAGATCCCGGTGTTGGTCCCAGTGGCGCGTAAAGGAGTTTTGCCCTGCTCAGGAGACTTGAGGTAGAGTTGCACGACATTCGCAGTCCCTGAAGTCCCCTTCTATTCTATCTTTACTTTTTATTTTGTTTAAAAATAATTGTATTTCATTCAGACCATATTTGTAGTAGTCTAGTTGCTCATGTACTTGAGACTCTGGATTTCTGGGATTAGTATAGACTATATTATTTATGGAATTATCATATGTATATTAGATTTTACTAATCGTTAATTATTATTATTATTATTATTATTATTATTATTATTATTATTATTATTATTATTATTATTATTATTCTATTTTAAACTGTTAAAATTAATTAATTTTATGGTTGACGTTGGCTTGCCTAGCAAGTGGACGTTATGGGTTATCACGGCCCCGTGGTTGGGATTTCGGGCCGTGACAAGTTGGTATCATAGCATTAGGTTGCCTAGGTCTCACGAGTCATGAGAAAATTTAGTAGAGTCTGGAGGATCGGAATAGAGACATCTGTACTTATCTTCTAGAGGCTACAGGGCTTTAGAAAAAAAATTCACTTCTTTCTTTCTCTATCATGCAATTTTATTTTATCTTTGAGTTTGAATCATTATATTCTTATTCTCTCATATATGGTGAGGACACGCACAACTTCCATAGCCGATCAGGAGCCGGAGCCTCAGGTTGTTGCCACTATCAAGGGTAGAATCCGAGGCTGAGGGAGAGGCAGAGGTAGAGCTCAGCCTAGAGACCGAGCAACATCACCTATTGCGGAGCCTCAGATCGAGAAGGAGGAGGAGGTCCATGTTCAGACTGTGCTGGTTGGACTAGATCATGTCTCATAGGGGTTTATTGCCACTCCCGTACTTTAGGACACTCTAGTCAGCCTGGTCAGCCTTATAGAGAGTGTGGCCTTGGCCGGTGTATTTCCAGTAGCTATAGCCGTCTCTCAAGCTGGGGGAGGAGCCTAGACTCCCTATACTCACACTCCAGAGCAGATGACTCCCGTATATCAGACTTCAGGAGTTTTAGCAATATGAGCAGTTCAGCCTGTTATAGCTACATAGTCCGATGAGGGACCAACTATGTCGACAAAGGGGTTGAAGAGATTGGACAGGTTCACCAAGCTATTTCCTATTCATTGTACACCTTCTGAGGACCTACATGATTTCTTAGACCATTGCCATGAGGTGTTGCGCAACATGGGCATAGTGAAGTCCAATGGAGTTGACTTCATGGTGTTTAAGATGACTGGTTCTGCCAAGAGATGATGGCAGGAATATGTCCGGGGTAGGCCAACAAGTTTACCTTCACTCACTTGAGATTAGTTCTCGCAACTATTCTTGGAGAAGTTCATCTCTTTTACTCAAAGAGAGGATCTACACAGGCAGTTTGAGTGCCTCCAGTAGGGTAGCATAACAGTTACTCAGTACGAGACTAGATTTATGGATCTATCATGTCATGGAGCAACCTTAATCCCTACTGAGAGGGATAAGGTAAGGAGATTTATAGATGGCCTTACTTATGGTATCATGCTACAGATTTCCAAAGAGACTGGGATAATATTTCTTTTAACCAGGTTGTAGAGATTGCTAGACGGATCGAGAGGATTCGTAGTCAGGGCAGAGAGGCAGCATCTGAGAAGAGGCCTCGTCATTTCGGTGGTTTCAGTGGTGCCTCATTAAGAGGCAGAGGTTTATTTGGTAGAGGCCATCCTATCATGCCCATTCAGTCAGCACTTCAGGTGTCTCATGGTTTGTCAAGTGGTCACAGTGCATATGGGTCTCTTTCAGAGCAACCAGTATTCAGTACACCTTCAGCTTCTATTAATGCACCGCCGCTATAGAGTTACTACGGTGGTCATCCGGGTTATCAGAGATCATCTCAGATTCAACAGTTATTCCAGCTGCGTGGTTTCTTTGAGTGCAGAGACGCAGGCCATATCAGGAGGTACTATCCCGGATTGGGGAGCAGCATACCACAGCAGGGTACCCGTGCTATGATTTCGGCACCGGTTGCTCCATTGACCGCTCAGCCAGCTAGATACGGGGGTCAGTCAACCTGAGGTAATGGTTAGGCCATTAGAGGTGGAGGCTAGCGAGTTAGAGGCCGTCCGATAGGTGGAGGTCAGAGTGGTGGGGCTCAGCCCCGTTTCTATGTATTCC
This sequence comes from Nicotiana tomentosiformis, assembly GCF_000390325.3. Taxonomy (NCBI): domain Eukaryota; kingdom Viridiplantae; phylum Streptophyta; class Magnoliopsida; order Solanales; family Solanaceae; genus Nicotiana; species Nicotiana tomentosiformis. Next base: position 38,193,526 of record NC_090821.1, on the reverse strand, counting down.
CAGCTAGACCTGAGGCAGAATCGTCGGATGCAGTCATCACATGTATTTTTCTAGTTTGCCATAGAGATGTATTAGTTCTATTTGATCCAGGTTCCACTTATTCATATGCGTCATCCTATTTTGATTCATATTTTGAGATGTCTCGTGATTCTTTGATTGCTCCTGTTTATGTGTCTATGCATGTTGGTGATTCTATTGTGGTAGACTGGGTATATCGTGCTTGTTTGGTCAATATTGGGAGCTATGAGACTAAGGTTGACCTTCTATTACTTGATATGGTAGATTTTGATGTGATCTTGGGCATGGATTGGTTGTCACCTTATCACGCTATTTTGGATTATCACGCCAAGACTATGACATTAGCCATGCCGGGGTTTCCTCGATTGGAGTGGAGAGGGACTCCTGGTCATTCCACTAGTAGGGCCATTTCTTATGTGAAGGATCGACGTATGGTCGAGAAGGGGTGTCTGGCATATTTGGCCTATATCTGTGATTCTAGTGTGGAGGTCCCTTCCATGGATTCGGTACCAATTATGCGTGAGTTCCGAGAGGTGTTTCCTACAGATTTGCCGGGAATGCCACCAACAGAGATATCGACTTCTGCATTGACTTGGTTCTGGGATTCCAGCCCATTTCTATTTCACCATACCATATGGCCCCAGTTGAGTTGAAAGAATTGAAGGAGCAGTTGTAGGATTTGCTTGATAATGGATTCATTAGACCGAGTGTCTCACCTTGGGGTGCACCAGTGTTATTTGTGAAGAAGATGGATGGATCGATAAGGATGTGTATAGATTATCAGCATTTGAACAAGGTCACTATCAAGAACAAGTATCCGTTGTCGAGGATTGATGACTTATTTGACCAGCTTCAGGGCGCCAAGTTATTTTCGAAGATTGATTTGAGATCTGGCTACCATTAGGTGAGGATTAGGTCATCAGATCTCTCAAAGACATCTTTTCGGACTCGGTATGGTCACTACGAGTTCTTAGTGTTGTCATTTGGCTTGACTAATGCCCCAACAACCTTTATGGATTTGATGAACCGGGTGTTCAAGCCCTATCTAGATTCTTTTGTGATCGTCTTCATTGATGATATTTTGGTTTACTCACGCAGTCGAAAGGAGCATGATCAATATCTGCAGATTGTACTTCAGACTTTAAGGGATCGCCAGTTATATGCCAAGTTTTCAAAATGTGAGTTCTGGTTGGACTCAGTTGCCTTTTTGGGCCATGTTGTTTCTTTCGAGGGCATTAAGGTGGATCTTAAGAAGATTAAGGCAGTTCAGAAGTAGCCTAGACCTACTTCAACCACAGAGATTCGAAGGTTCTTGTGTTTGGCAGGTTATTATCGCCAGTTCGTAGAGGGGTTTTCATCTATCTCAGCCTCATTGACCAAGTTGACCCAAAAGGGTGCTCTTTTTAGATGGCCTAATGAGTGTGAGATGAGCTTTCAAAAGCTCAAGACTATATTGAATACAACCCAGTATTAGTGTTGCCTATAGGTTCGGGATATTACACAGTGTATTGTGATGCATAGCGCATTGGGCTTGGTGCGATGTTGATGCAAGACAGTAGGGTGATTGCCTACGCATCTCGGCAGTTGAAGATTCATGAGAAAAATTACCATGTGTATGATTTAGAGTTGGCAACCATTGTTCACGCACTGAAGATTTGGAGGCACTATCTATACAACGTTTAATAAGGACCTTAATATGCGGCAGCGAAGATGGTTAGAGTTGTTGAAAGACTATGATATCACCATATTATATCATCCCGGGAAGGACAATGTAGTGGTCGATGCATTGAGTAGGAAGGTTGTGAGCATGTGTAGTTTGGCATATTTACTGGAAGTGGAGAGGCCACTAGTTATAGATGTTTAGGCGTTGGCCAATCGATTGGTGAGGTTGGATGTTTTGGAGGCTAGCCGAGTTCTTGCTTGTGTTGTGGAACAATCCTCGTTGTTGGAGCGTATCAAGGCTCGCCAGTTTGATTATCCTCACTTGTTGGTGCTGAAGGATATAGTGTAGCGGGGTGGTCCTAAGGAGGTTGTGATTGGTGATGATGGTATACTGCAGCTTCAGGGCCAGATTTTTGTTCCAAATGTTGATGCGTTGAGAGAGTTGATCCTTAAGGAGGCTCACAGTTCGCGCTATTACATTTATCCAGGTGTCACAAAGATATACCGTGACTTGAAACAACACTATTGGTGGCGGAGAATGAAAAAAAGATATTGTTGCTTATCTATCTCGGTGTTTGAATTGTCAACAGGTGAAGTACGAGCATCAAAAACCAGGTGGGTTGACTCAGAGATTAGAGATACCGGAGTGGAAGTGAGAGCGCATCACTATGGATTTTGTGGTAGGCTTACCATGGACCTTGAGGAAGTATGACGTAGTCTGGGTTATTGTGGACCGGTTGACTAAGTTTGCACACTTCATTCCGGTGATGACTTCCTATTCTTTAGAGCGGTTGGCTCAGATTTACATTCAGGAGATTATCCGCCTGCACGGCATGCCCATTTCCATCATTTCTGTCCAAGGCATACAAATCACATCACATTTTTGGAGAGCCGTGCAATGTGAGTTGGGAACGCGGGTCGAGCTGAGCACTGCATTTCATCCTTAGACGGACGGACATTTCGAGCGACCTATTCAAATATTAGAGGACATGTTACATGCCTAAGTTATTAATTTTGGAGGTTTATGGGATCAGGTTCTACCGCTCTCAGAGTTCGCCTACAACAACAGTTATCAGTCGAGTATTTAGATAGCTCCGTACAAGGCCTTATTTAGGAGGTGATGTCGTTCACCAATTGGTTGGTTTGAGACTGGATATTGTTGGGCACTGATTTGGTCCGTGATGCTATGGAGAAGGTTAAGGTGATTCAGGAGCGACTTTGTACAGCTCAGTCCAGCCAAAAGAGTTATGCAAACTGAGAGGTTCGAGATGTGGTTTACATGGTGTGTGGGAAGGTTCTTCTCCGAGTGTCGCCTTTGAAGGGAGTAAAATGGTTTGGGAAGAAGGGAAAGTTGAGCCCGACGTTTATTGGCCCATTTGAGATCTTGTAGAGGTTTGGCGAGGTTGCTTATAGGCTTGCATTGCTTCCTAGCCGTACATCCAGTATTTCACGTCTCCATGCTTCGAAATTACCATGAGGACAGGTCACATGTTCTAGACTTCATCACGGTTAAGCTTGATGAGAATTTGGCCTTTGAGGAGGAGTCGGTTGCCATTCTAGACCAGCAGGTTCGAAAGTAGAAATCCAAGAGTTTTCCTTCTGTCAAAGTGCAATGGAGAGGTCAGTCGATTGAGGAGGCTACGTGGGAGTCCGAGTCCGATATGCGGAGTAGATACTCCACCTTTTTTTATCCGTTCGAGGATGAACGTTTCTTTTTTAGGTAAAGAATGTGACGACATGATAGGTCGTTATAAGTACTAGCCTTAATTTTAGTGTTCTGAGACCACCCATAGCTTCATTTGATGTTTATTGATTTGTGTGCGTGGTCCGTGTCATTTTGGGCCAGATTTGATTTACCAAGCCATTGAGAAGGTGAAACTGATACAAGAGCGGCTGAGGACGGCACAAAGCAGGCAAAAATCTTATTCCGATGTCCGACGTCGTGATCTGGAATTTGAGGTTGGTGATTGGGTTTTCCTGAAGATCTCGCCGATGAAGGGTGTTATGCGTTTTGGGAAGAAGGGTAAGTTGAGTCCACGGTATATTGGGCCGTACAAAATTCTTCGACGAATTGGACAGGTTGCTTACGAGTTAGAATTGCCATCTGAATTGGAATTTGTCCACCCGGTATTCCATGTATCTATGTTGAGGAAATGTATTGGAGACCCTTCTCGGGTCGTCCCTATCAAAGATGTACAAGTTACAAAGGATCTATCATATGATGAAGTGCCAGTGGCTATATTAGATCGACAAGTCCGCAAGCTGAGAACAAAGGATGTAGCTTCCGTGAAAGTATTATGGAGGAACAAGAATATAGAAGAAATGACATGGGAAGCAGAAGAGGAGATGAAGTCTAAATACCCTTACCTATTCCAGAGTGAAGATAACGAGGATGCCGGGGGAAAGAAGGACGCATTATAAGGTGAAACGGCTCTATGAGGTAAGCAATAGCTTGTGAATACTCTTTTTTTTAATACAAAATGGTAATATGCAGATAATGTACATATCCATAATGCTTTGTATAGTCTTGTAAGGCCATAGGTTAGGTTTAACTGCTTGCAAGTTTGGCTAGTGTCCATTTTATAGGGGAAACTCAGCCGGAAATCTCCGTCGGAATCCACAATGAGTTAGACACCCCATAAACCCTTACATTCGAGGACGAATGTTCCTAAGGGGGAGAGGGTGTTACAACCCAAATTCGCATACCATAGATCACGCCGTAAGTTAGTCGACGTAAATCCAAGAAGAGATTATCTTTGAGATGATAAGAAGTTAATCCTATTGGTCTTAAACGATACAAGGGTGTATAAGAGTGGTTAACAAGTATTAGAAGTTAAACGAATCAAGGATGTTGTAACCCGTATTTTCGGGTAACACTAGAGGTGATTAACTGTCCCAAGAGGTCTTGTTTTAATGTATTTGAATCATATAATATCCGTATCATAAGTCTTGAAGTCAAGCGAGTTATGAAACAAAAGTCGATAAAAGTTGTCGCAACTTAGGTTTATAATTTTACTTAAACTTTAGGTCAAATGTTACTGCATTTTTCTCCCAATGTTCTTGGAATTATGGGGTGATCTACCTATCAAATTGAAGATCTATGAGTCTAGTTTCCAACTCATTAAACCGTTCGTCGATACGATCTCGGAATAGAGAGATATTAGCGTTTTCGCGAGAGTGCGCCAAGCAGCTCTCTATGGGGCCTACAAAGGCGGTTTAAGACATATGGATATATATAAGATACCTCAACCCCGTTTTAAGTCATTATTTTTCAGTATATTCAGACCTTAGAACCCTAAAAACACTCTCTCAAGGTTCTCTCATGATCCAAGACCCAAACAAAGGGCAAACAACACAAATCAAGTGTCGGGAATCCCGTGGCGCTAGTAAGTTTCTTGTTCTTCTTGTTGTTGCTGATTTTTGTGTTGTTCCAGCTCGTGTGGGAGGTTGTTTTAAGTGTTTTATGTTCTGTAAATACTCCTTCAAGTTTTTAATATCAACCCTAGGTGATTTCAAGTCTTCTAAAGTAATTCTAGTGCCGAAAAACCCGAATTAATTGCTAGTTTCACTTCCTTGTTCTTGTGGCAGAATTGGAGGGATATTTCGTGGAAAATTAAGGTAAAATTGGAGTTGTTCTTTCTGTTTAAAGGCAAGGAACCTCTTACTCTATATATATTTAAGATTATCCAAGTTGCGGCTAAGTCGTTGAAGCTAGAACTTGTGAAATATATATCGAAAGGCTTGGTAATAATGTTGTTAGTTGGTGGACTGTTTTGGAGGCTCAATATGATTATTAATGATATTGTTTGGGCTGTTTGGTGATTGTATTGACTTGTGGGAAGTCATATAAATAGGGGAGGTACTGTCCGTTTCATCGTAAAATAGGTTGCAGTCGATACATAATAGTTACGACGCTTAAACGATAATGATAGTGTCATTTCTCTTATTGTATACTAAGGAGTCGTGACATTTGCATAGCTTGAGGTTGGGCAGTATATACAAGGTATGTGAGGCTATCCCCTTCATTCTTTTGCATGACTCCGATTGTACATAATTTAATGAACGAGCTCCCAAAGATACTCTACTCTTAGAAGCTAGCAGTACTTACATTGCTGCCCTTCTTATGAAACGATTGATATTGATGTTACTTCTCTTATTCTTATATTATCAATGTTGTTGGTAGTTCCTGATTCTTATAAGATTCTTGATGAAGAGTTAATCCTAATAACGTGTACGAAGGATACCGACCTTACGTCACTCTGAAAGGTTCAAAATGTGATTCCAATGAGTCCAGCATGCATCATATATATGTATCTATTTTACTCTACCGAGCCGCGCTATAGTTGGCCGGGTATGGCACCTATTGTGCAACCACTGATCAGTTGGGTTTTACCAAGCTCCACATGGCCAGGTACAATTCTACCGAGCCCTATGATGGCCGGGTACGTTTTACCGAGCCTATTACGGTCGGGTACAAAATGATGATGGTGATGCCCACAAAGACGTATGTTTTAAAAGTTTATGTATATATATGTATGTATCATGTATTTCATGTCAGTATCCCTCAGAGGTATCCAGATGTCACAGGTTGTATATTCTCTATCCCTGTTTACATTACTATTCTTACTTATGCTTTCCTACCTTACATACTCAGTACTTTATTCGTTCTGACGTCCTTTCTATTTGTGGACGCTGCATGTCGTGTTGCAGGTCCTACTAGATAGGTAGATGCAGCTCTCCCACCACAGTAGGCTGTCCAGTTAAGTGGTTATTGGCGAGATCCCTTCTCCGGACTTGCCGTGGTCTTGGTATGCATTTTTGTTATAGACATTATGGGTATGTCGGGGCCCTGTTCCGGCAATGTTGTAGCACTTAGGTTCCTTTAGAGGCTCATAGACATGTGTCGACTTATGTATGGTTTAGAATGCCTTGTCGGCTGATTTTTGTTGTATAGTCTTTCATGGCAGCATGGTAGCTCGTACCTTATATATAGTTTTTTGACAGTCTTGTCGTCCCATGTTATGTATGTTCATGACATTATCTTTCATTGTTGGATGTTCATGATCCATGTCTACTATTTATATTGATCTTGTCGGCCCTTAAAGATAATAAGGAAGGTTAGATAAAATGTACGTTGGTGCTCGGCAAGTATGGCCCGGGTGCTAGTCATGACCCTCCAGTTGGGTCGTGACAAACTTGGTATCAGAGCAAGTCTGTCCTAGGGGATGTCTATGAGCCGTGTCTAGTAGAGTTTTGATTATGGATGTGTAGCGCGCCACATTTATAATCAGGAGGCTACGTGACATCTAGGGTTGTTACCTTCTTCCTGAATCTAGATCGTGCGTAGAGTTGAGTAGTAAGTGTTCATATCTAATATTCACCTTGTTTTCTTTCAGCGATGCCTTCGACTAGGAAGCACGTGATTAGTAAACGGTTTGATACAGTTGTGGGAGAGGGTAACATTCAGGTGCCTCCAGCCAGAGCAGGCCAAAGTGAGGCTCAGAGTGAGATGCCGTCTCATACCTCTCCGTCTCTTCCAGAGGATATTAGGAGGCACCCAGTACATCCAGTTCCTCCGTCTGGCACTACAGACCATGATATGCGCAGTGCGGTGCAGTTGTTGACTAGCTTGGTACCTGCTCAGGCTCAGAGGCAGAATACCAGTGCTGCTGATAAACCGGTTAGTGCGAGAGTTCGTGATTTTATTAATCTAGACCCTCCAGTGTTTACCGGATCAGACCCCAAGGAGGACCCACAAACATTTATTGATCAGGTTCATCGTACATTGCGGGTTATGCATGCTAGTGATACGGAGGCAGTAGAGTTGGCTTCTTATCGGTTACGGGATTTAGCGGTTTTCTGGTATGATAGTTGGGAGAGATCTAGGGGTCCGAACGCTCCTCCAGCCGTGTGGAAGGAATTTTCTGAGGCCTTTCTTCGTCACTACTTGCCAGTTGAGATACGACGAGCTAGAGCTGATAAGTTCTTGAACCTTCGACAGGGTAATATGAGTGTACGAGAGTATAGTATACAGTTTGATTCTTTAGCAAGGTATGCTCCCCATATGGTGTCCGAGATGAGTGATAGGGTGCATCTGTTCATGAACGGGTTGGGACCACATCTGATAAATGAGTGCACAACAGCCTCCTTGGTAGAGGGCATGGATATTTCCCGTATTCAAGCTTATGCCAAGACCCTAGAGGATCGTAAGCGCCAGCAAAGGGCAGATAGGGAGCAGGATAGGGGCCAGCATAAGAGGGCGAGATTTGCAGGGTATTCTGATAAGTTCAGAGGCAGTATCAGGCCCCAATCTTCGAGGAGTTCGGCGCCACCTGTAGCTAGTGCTCCTCCACAGTTTCAGAGGCCTTGGTATGATCGATTTACCTATTCTGGTTCAGGTCAGAGTTCGAGGGCATCAGGCTCACAATTTCATAGAGATACTAGTCAGATGAGAACCCCAACACCTCGTTGTGATCAGTGCGGCAAGGCCCACTTTGGACTTTGCCGTCGAGGTTCCGATGCGTGCTATTCTTGCGGACAGTCTGGTCATATGATGTGGGATTGTCCTAACAGAGGTGGTGGTGGTATGGCTCAGCCAACTGGATCTGTGTCTGGTTCTTCCTCATCAGTTCGACCTCCAGCACAAGGTTTTCAATAGTCGACAGTTCGTGGTAGAGGTAGAGGTTCAGTGCCGAGTTCGAGTGGTGCTCAAAATCGAACCTATGCTCTAGTAGGTTGACAAGATCTCGAGTCATCTCCGGATGTTGTTACAGGTATATTGTCTGTGTTTTCTTATGATGTATATGCGCTAATTGATCCAGGATCTACCTTATCATATGTTACACCCTTCGTGGCTAATAAGTTTGGCATTGAACCTGAATTGATAAGTAAACCACTTGCGGTATCCACTCCGATAGGAGATTCTGTGATTGCTAGAAGGGTATATAAAGGTTGCACTGTGATGATTTGTAGTCGTCAAACCTCGGCAAATTTATTTGAGTTAGAAATGGTTGATTTCGATGTGATAATGGGAATGGACTGGTTGGCCTCATGCTATGCAAATGTTGACTGTCGTACGAAGATGGTTAGGTTTCAGTTTCCTTGTGAACCCGCCATTGAATGGAAGGGGAACATTGCTACGCCGAAAGGTAGGTTTATTTCCTATCTTAAGGCAAGGAAGATGATCTCAAAAGGTTACATTTATCATCTTGTTCGCGTTAGGGATGCGGAGGCGAAGCCGCCTACTCTACAATTAATCCCCGTGGTCAATGAATTTCCAGATGTTTTCCCAGATGAACTCCCAGGCCTTCCTCCTGAAAGGGAGATTGAGTTTAGCATTGATGCATTGCCTGACACTCAACCGATCTCTATCCCTCCATACAGGATGGCCCCGGCAGAGTTGCGAGAGTTGAAGGCACAGTTGAAGGACTTGCTGGATAAGGGTTTCATTAGGCCTAGCACTTCACCTTGGGGTGCGCCAGTCTTGTTCGTGCGGAAGAAAGATGGGTCGTTAAGGATGTGTATCGATTATCGACAGTTGAATAAGTTTACAATAAAGAACAAGTATCCACTTCCAAGAATTGATGACCTGTTTGACCAACTCCAGGGTGCCAAGTATTTCTCCAAGATTGACTTGCGTTCAGGGTATCATCAGGTGAGGGTTAAGGAGAAGGATATTCCAAAGACGGCCTTCCGGACAAGATATGGGCATTTTGAGTTCTTGGTGATGTCGTTCGGGCTAACAAATGCCCCAACAGCTTTTATGGATCTCATGAATAGTGTATTCAGGCCCTATCTTGATGTGTTCATGATCGTATTCATTGATGACATTCTAGTGTATTCTCGTTCGGAGACGGAACATGCGGGCCACTTGCAGATAGTATTACAGACCCTTTAGGATCATAAGTTATATGCTAAGCTCTCTAAATGTGAATTTTGTCTGAACTCAGTAGCATTCCTTGGCCATGTGATATCTGATGAGGGTATTAGTGTCGACACTCAGAAGATCGATGCAGTGAAGAATTGGCCGAGACCTACAACACCGTCAGAAGTCCGCAGCTTCTTGGGGCTAGCAGGATATTATAGGCGGTTTGTAGAAGGGTTTTCCTCTATATCAGCACCATTGACTAAGTTAACACAGAAAGCTACCAAGTTCCAGTGGTCTGATGCTTGTGAACATAGTTTTCAGGAGCTAAAGAATCGATTGACATCCGCGCCAGTGCTCACTCTCCCAGAAGGAACAGAAGGTTATGTGGTATATTGTGATGCCTCAGGTATAGGTTTGGGGTGCGTATTGATGCAACGTGGGAAGGTGATTGCTTATGCATCAAGACAATTGAAGAAGCATGAAAAGAATTACCCGACTCATGATTTGGAATTGGCTGCAGTAATATATGCTTTGAAGATATGGCGGCACTACTTATACGGCGTCCATGTTGACATCTACACAGATCACAAGAGTTTACAATACATCTTCAAGCAGAAGGAGTTGAATTTGAGGCAGCGTAGGTGGCTTGAATTACTGAAAGACTACGACGTCGAGATATTGTACCATCCCGGTAAAGCCAATGTTGTGGCAGACGCTCTCAGCCGTAAGTCAATGGGAAGCTTAATACATATTGAGGCAGGTAGACAAGGGTTGACCAAAGAGCTTCACCAGTTGGCCAATATGAGAATCAGATTGTTGGACTGTGATGACGGAGGTGTTACTGTACACAATACAGCAGAATCATCTTTGGTAGCCGAGGTAAAAGCACGGCAATATGAAGATCCTACCTTAGTAAGATTGAGAGAGGGAATTCAGCAGTGTAAGATTACAGCTTTCAAGATCGGAGGAGATGGGACACTGAGATACCAGGGCCGATTATGTGTGCCTAGTGTGGCAGGGTTGCGAGAGAAGATTATGATTGAGATTCATCAGTCCCGATATTCTATCCATCCTGGCTCGACAAAGATGTATCATGACGTTAAGGAGCAGTATTGGTGGGATAACATGAAGAAGTCTATTGCAGAATTTGTAGCCCAGTGTCCTAATTGTCAACAAGTAAAGATCGAGCATCAGAAACCCAGTGGATTGATTCAGAATATAGAGATTCCGACCTGGAAATGGGAGGTGATTAATATGGACTTCATTATTGGATTACCTCACTCTTATCATAAGTTTGACTCCATCTGGGTGATAGTTGATCGACTTACAAAATCTGCCCATTTTCTACCAGTTAAGACAACTTACACGGCTGAAGATTATGCGAAGTTGTATATCAAGGAGATTGTTAGGCTTCATGGTGTGCCGGTATCTATTATATCAGACCGAGGAGCTCAATTTACGGCTAACTTTTGGAGGTCTTTTCAGAAGGGTTTAGGCACACAAGTAAATCTCAGCACTGCATTCCATCCGCAGACTGACGGACAGGCTGAATGTACCATCCAGACGCTTGAAGATATGCTACGAGCATGTGTTCTAGATTTCAAGGGAATTGGGATGACCATCTGGCACTTATAGAATTTGCCTACAATAATAGCTACCATTCCAGTATTAAAATGGCCCCGTATGAGGCACTGTATGGGAGGAGATGTAGATCACCAGTTGGATGGTTCGAAGTCGGTGAGACAGAATTATATGGGCCAGATTTGATTCACCAAGCCATTGAGAAGGTGAAAGTGATACAAGAGTAACTGAGGACGGCACAAAGCAGGCAAAAGTCTTATTCCGATGTCCGACGTCGTGATCTGGAATTTGAGGTTGGTGATTGGGTTTTCCTAAAGATCTCGCCGATGAAGGGTGTTATGCGTTTTGGGAAGAAGGGTAAGTTGAGTCCGCGGTATATTGGGCCGTACAAAATTCTTCGACGAATTGGACAGGTTGCTTACGAGTTAGAATTGCCATCTGAATTGGAATTTGTCCACCCGGTATTCCATGTATCTATGTTGAGGAAATGTATTGGAGACCCTTCTCGGGTCGTCCCTATCAAAGATGTACAAGTTACAAAGGATCTATCATATGATGAAGTGCCAGTGGCTATATTAGATCGACAAGTCCGCAAGCTGAGAACAAAGGATGTAGCTTCCGTGAAAGTATTATGGAGGAACAAGAATATAGAAGAAATGACATGGGAAGCAGAAGAGGAGATGAAGTCTAAATACCCTTACCTATTCCAGAGTGAAGATAACGAGGATGCCGGGGGAAAGAAGGACGCATTATAAGGTGAAACGACTCTATGAGGTAAGCAATAGCTTGTGAATACTCTTTTTTTTAATACAAAATGGTGATATGCAGATAATGTACATATCCATAATGCTTTGTATAGTCTTGTAAGGCCATAGGTTGGGTTTAACTGCTTGCAAGTTTGGCTAGTGTCCATTTTATAGGGGAAACTCAGCCGGAAATCTCCGTCGGAATCCACGATGAGTTAGACACCCCATAAACCCTTACATTCGAGGACGAATATTCCTAAGGGGGAGAGGGTGTTACAACCCAAATTCACATACCATAGATCATGCCGTAAGTTAGTCGACATAAATCCAAGAAGAGATTATCTTTGAGATGATAAGAAGTTAATCCTATTGGTCTTAAACGATACAAGGGTGTATAAGAGTGGTTAACAAGTATTAGAAGTTAAACGAATCAAGGATGTTGTAACCCGTATTTTCGGGTAACACTAGAGGTGATTAACTGTCCCAAGAGGTCTTGTTTTAATGTATTTGAATCATATAATATCCGTATCATAAGTCTTGAAGTCAAGCGAGTTGTGAAACAAAAGTCGATAAAAGTTGTCGCAACTTAGGTTTATAATTTTACTTAAACTTTAGGTCAAATGTTACTGCATTTTTCTCCCAATGTTCTTGGAATTATGGGGTGATCTACCTATCAAATTGAATATCTATGAGTCTAGTTTCCAACGCATTAAACCGTTCATCGATACGATCTCGGAATAGAGAGACATTAATGTTTTCGCGAGAGTGCGCCAAACAACTCTCTATGGGGCCTACAAAGGCGGTTTAAGATATATGGACATATATAAGATACCTCAACCCCGTTTTAAGTCATTATTTTTCAGTATATTCAGACCTTAAAACCCTAAAAACACTCTCTCAAGGTTCTCTCATGATCCAAGACCCAAACAAAGGGCAAACAACACAAATCAAGTGTCGGGAATCCCGTGGCGCTAGTAAGTTTCTTGTTCTTCTTGTTGTTTCTGATTTTTGTGTTGTTCCAGCTCGTGTGGGAGGTTGTTTTAAGTGTTTTATATTCTGTAAATACTCCTTCAAGTTTTTAATATCAACCCTAGGTGATTTCAAGTCTTCTAAAGTAATTCTAGTGCCAAAAAACCCGAATTAATTGCTAGTTTCACTTCCTTGTTCTTGTGGCAGAATTGGAGGGATATTTCGTGAAAAATTAAGGTAAAATTGGAGTTGTTCTTTCTGTTTAAAGGTAAGGAACCTCTTACTCTATATATATTTAAGATTATCCAAGTTGCGGCTAAGTCGTTGAAGCTAGAACTTGTGAAATATATATCGAAAGGCTTGGTAATAATGTTGTTAGTTGGTGGACTGTTTTGGAGGCTCAATATGATTATTAATGATATTGTTTGGGCTGTTTGGTGATTGTATTGACTTGTGGGAAGTCATATAAATAGGGGAGGTGCTGTCCGTTTCATCGTAAAATAGATTGCGGTCGATACATAATAGTTACAACGCTTAAACGATAATGATAGTGTCATTTCTCTTATTGTAGACTAAGAAGTCGTGACATTTTCATAGCTTGAGGTTGGGCAGTATATACAAGGTATGTGAGGCTATCCCCTTCATTCTTTTGCATGACTCCGATTGTACATAATTTAATGAACGAGCTCCCAAAGATACTCTACTCTTAGAAGCTAGCAGTACTTACATTGGTGCCCTTCTTATGAAACGATTGATATTGATGTTACTTCTCTTATTCTTATATTATCAATGTTGTTTGTAGTTCCTGATTCTTATAAGATTCTTGATGAAGAGTTAATCCTAATAACGTGTATGAAGGATACCGACCTTACGTCACTCCGAAAGGTTCAAAATGTGATTCCAATGAGTCCAGCATGCATCATATATATGTATCTATTTTACTCTACCGAGCCGCGCTATAGTCGGCCGGGTATGGCACCTATTGTGCAACCACTGATCAGTTGGGTTTTACCGAGCTCCACGTGGCCGGGTACGATTCTACCGAGCCCTATGATGGCCGGGTACGTTTTACCGAGCCTATTATGGCCGGGTACGATATGATGATGGTGATGCCCACAAAGGCGTATGTTTTAAAAGTTTATGTATATATATGTATGTATCATGTATTTCATGTCAGTAGCCCTCAGAGGTACCCAGATGTCACAGGTTGTATATTCTCTATCCCTGTTTACATTACTGTTCTCACTTATGCTTTCCTGCCTTACATACTCAGTACTTTATTCGTACTGACGTCCTTTCTATTTGTGGACGCTGCATGTCGTGTTGCAGGTCCTGATAGACAGGTAGACACAGCTCCCCCACCACAGTAGGCTATCCAGTTAAGTGGTTATTGGCGAGATCCCTTCTCCGGACTTGTCGTGGTCTTGGTATGCATTTTTGTTATAGATATTATGGGTATGTCGGGGCCCTGTTCCGGCAATGTTGTAGCACTTAGGTTTCTTTAGAGGCTCATAGACAGGTGTCGACTTATGTATGGTTTAGAATGCCTTGTCGGCTGATTTTTGTTGTATAGTCTTTCATGGCAGCATGGTAGCTCGTACCTTATATATAGTTTTTTGACAGTCTTGTCGTCCCATGTTATGTATGTTCATGACATTATCTTTCATTGTTGGATGTTCATGATCCATGTCTACTATTTATATTGATCTTGTCAGCCCTTAAAGATAATAAGGAAGGTTAGATAAAATGTACGTTGGTGCTCGGCAGGTATGGCCCGGGTGCTTAGTCATGACCCTCCAATTGGGTCGTGACAAACAACTTTCATGCTAGTATTCATATGGCACCATTTGAGGCATTATATGGTAGGAGATGTAGATCTCCCATTGGGTGGTTCGAAATTGGGGAAGCAGAGTTCATAGGGTCAGACCTCGTGCATCGGGCTATGGAAAAAGTTAAAATCATTAAGGAGCGGTTGAAAACTGCTCAAAGTCGTCAAAAATCCTATTCGGATGTTCGTCGCAGAGACTTAGAGTTCAAAGAAGATGATTGTGTATTTATGAAGGTTTTCCCCATGAAGGGTATTATGCGGTTTGGGAAAAAGGGGAAATTGGGTCCGAGGTATGTTGGGCCATACAAAATCATCCAGAGGATCGGTCAGGTGGTGTACAAGCTTGAGCTACCACCCGAGATGTCATTAGTGCACCCGGTATTCCATGTGTCTATGTTGAAGAAGGTAGTTGGAGATCCGTCAGCTATTGTGCTGGTTGAGACCATTGAGGTTAATGAAGAATTGTCATATGAAGAAATTCCGGTTGTCATTCTTGATAGACAAATTCGAAAGTTGAGGAATAAAGAAATTGCCTCCGTGAAAGTGTTATAGCGAAACCAACAGGTTGAAGAGGCCACGTGGGAGGCCGAGGAAGAGATGAAGAAGAAGTATCCTTACTTGTTTGAATAGCTGTGTAATCCTTTTTATGAACTTGTCGCCTACGAATTTTGTATCACTTGTTCAGTTAATGTATAGGTGTTCCTTTTGATTATATATTATTTACATGAGGCCACAGTTGGTGTTGTTATGAGTTATGTTATGTTATTGGTTTCTATACATGTTGTTAGGATGTGATTCTGGGGCTCTCTGACAGGTGGATAGGCCTAGTTACAAAGGAAACTCTAGCGAAAGTTTTATAAATTTGAGGAATTAGTTAAATTTGGGACTGCTAGTGTGGGGTATGAAAAACTGAGTTGTACAAGGTACTAATAATGGACCTTGATCCTCATTCGATGACGAATGATCTTAAGTGGGGGAGGATGTAAGGCCCCGTAACATTTTTCCTAAAAAGTCAAATTTCGTGACGCCAAAGTAGGCATAGAGGTTAATAATAGTAGAAATTCTTCACGGCGAGCTTGCTCTTCGCGGTTCGGACTTTTTGGATTGAACAGTGCGTTGGGGAGTTGAAGAAAATATTGGGCAGAAGTAGGCATTTTTGCGGCCTATTCTGCGGCTGCAGAACCACTCTGCGGACCGCAGACTGGTCGTAGAGTAGGGCAGATTTCTGGGGCATTTTTGATGCCCAATTTCGCGGCCATTATGCGACCGCATAACCGTTTCGCGGGCTGAATTCTTGTCGCATATCCCTCCTTGGGATTTTTTGGAGGGAGGTTCTGCGGTGCACTATGCGACCACAGAAACGCTATGCGGTGCATTATGCGACTGAAGAATAGGTCTGCGGGCCGCATAGTGACCGCAGACCAGGTCAGTTTCTTTCCAGTTCTCGCACCCATTTTTGTGGTCATTTCGCGGACCGCATAACTACTATGTGGTCGCATATGCGATCGCAGAACCCGTTCCGGAGCTTCAATTTTGGGGTTTTTAAACCCGACCCTATTTCGTTAAAACACATCCCGTGGACCATTTTGATCATATTTTCTGATATTTTTAGAGTGAGAGAGAGGGTCCTAGAGGAAGGAAGTAATATACATCAAGGTGTTCTTCAATTCTCACTTAAAACCTTGAAGATTATCAAGAGAGGCGCCTAGGTGTTCTTCCTAAGAGGTAAGATTCTATCACCCAAACTCTTAATTTCAAAATGTAACTAGAATGGGCCATTAGTAAGGTAATTCATGGGGATGGGAGTTCTTACCTTGCATGCATGTGTTCCTATGGTGTGTGGGAAGGTTGTGAGTTAAAGATAGAAAAGAATGGGGTGTGGGTTGGTGGAGTCTTTCACAAAACGGGCCTTAAAACATTGATGCACACCTAGTATTTGATAATATGCTCAAATGAGCTAAAACCATGTTCATCTTCCTAATTTTTGGTTTAATTTTGTTATATTGCTTAAATAGATTGAAGTTGCTAATATTCCGGAACATCTTAGAGTTTTAAGAAGCTCAATTGAGGTATGTTGTCTAAACCCCCTTCTTCTTAGAATCAAACCCCACGGTGTTCATGTAATTGGAGTAAGCTCTTGATCATTATAGAATTGACGATTTCTAATGTGTTTGTGTTGAAGGATGTAAGTTCAATATTTATTCTAAAGGCTTCATCATGTTATCTTTTTATTTGAGAATGTGTTCAAAAATGTGAAATATGTGTTAGAAATGTTAAAACTTCATATCAAGATTGAAATAAAGGTTGTTATGCCAAATTGTATGAAAAGCCTCTATGTGCCTAAGATTCCCAAATTGCTCATATGTGAATTTAATGTCTTGAATGGGAAGCCTTATTGTTGCTGATAATGATAATGATATTGAATGTGGAAAAGGGGTCTGGAACTATGAAATACGGCCAAGTTCCAAGAATGACTTTGTAATCGTAATCACTAGTGCTAATGAATCGAAAGTATATGAAAGAAGTACGATGTGAGATGATTGACTGAAAAAGGTAATGTCTCAAATGAGATGGCCTAGCCGATCGGGCCGAGATCGGACTCCGTGTAAGAACACGGTGGTATTGTGGATGAAATTGTGAAAATAGTTGATGTCTCAAAAGAGATGGCCTAGCCGATCGGGCTGTGATCGGACGCCATGCCACACACATGGTGGTATTGTAGTGGAAAGTTATAATGAAATTGTGGTAATGTCTCAAATGAGACGGCCTAGCCGATCGGGCCGAGATCGGACTCCGTGTAAGAATACAGAGGTATTGTGAATTGTGAAATATCGGTACTAAAAATCACCCAACCTAATAATATGAAAATTGTCTTAAAAACGTATATGATCCTTAACTTGTCGTTTTACTATTATTTAAAGCCCTTATTGAATTCTTGACTATTCCTCTTGTATTATTATTCATTCTATTGAGTTGGTGTTTAGCTTTGCATACTAGTGCTATTCGACGGTACTAACGTCCCTTTTGCCGGGGGCGCTGTATCTTTAAATGGATGCAGGTGGTTACATAGCAGACAATGTTGATCACAGATAGTGCTGCATCCTCTTCTCAGCGGACTCGGTGAGCCCCATTTCATTCCAGGGTCATGTATTATACCTTTTGTTTATATTATGGTCACTTTTTGAGGTATAGCCGGGGCCTTGTTGTCGGCACCATCTTCACTCTCTTTTGTATCTTTAGAGGCTCCGTAGACACTATGTAGGTTTGTATATGGGTGTTGGGAATGTTAAACAAGTACATGTTGTGTTGATCACTCGTCTCACTCAGACTATAAGAAATATGTATTTTGAGACTTAAAGGCGCAATGTCTAATGAAACAATTTAGGATTGTATGAATGAGCTTCCTACTATATAATTAATGAAATCACGTCTTTTCTTGATCATGGGTGAATTGGGTAGAAAGTATATAACAGGCTTGCTCGGCCGAGTTCACTCGGTTGAGCGTCGATCGCGCCTCCCGAGGATGGGGCATGACATTGCAAATATGCCAGGATCACTTTTGCGATGGGTTGGTCGCTTTTGCGACTGGGCTCTAGACATAGGTAGGTTCGCAAATGCGAACCTTTGACCGCATTTGCTATGAAGGGGTAACTCGCAAATGCACAGTTTTTGTCGCATTTGCGACTTATGTGCATATGATGCAATGATCACATTTGCAATCAGTGTGTCGTATTTGCTAAAAAATGTTCGCAAATGCGATGTCTGCGGTTGGGTAAAAGAGGAGAAGATCAGGACTTAACTCAGATTACACCATTCTTCAATCCTAAGCTATCTAGAGGCAATTTTTGAAGAATGTTTTCTTCCCAAATTCATTGGTAAGCATCTCTAATTACTTTTCGATCAATTTCTATTACTTTTCTTGACTTTTTAACATTAAATTTAGGAATTTCATGGTAGAAATTAGGGGTTTTGGGTAGAATTTAGGGATTATGATAATTGAGATTTAAACTTAAAATTAAGTGTGAATTTCAAAATAAATCACATATCTGGGCTTGAGGGTGAATGGGTAATCGAGTTTTGGTCTGAATCTAGGGTTTTGACCAGGCAAGCCCAGGGTTGACTTTTGTTGACTTTTTAAATTTAGCTAAAGATTGAACATTTTTCATTTGTGGGTATTTTCTAAAGCTTATTTTGAATTGTTTGAACGATATTTGTCTAGATTCGGTTGGTTTAGAGGCTTGTTCTAAAGGAAAAGCCATGGCCGAATATTGATTTCGTTGCGGAATCAGGTAAGTGTCTTGTTTAATATTGATTTGATGGAATTGAAACTTGTTTGGTCTATTTGCTACGTGAACTAAGTGTGGGAATAGAGTATATGCGAGGTGACTAGTGCATATGCGTTGTCGTGGGTTCAAGCATGCGGGTTGGGCTATTTACCTTCATATCTTTACTTATTCTATGTTATATTTCGTTACATGCTTTGATTCGCTACATGTACTTACTTGTTATTCATGCCTTACTTGCTATTCATGCCTTACTTGTTATAGGTTAGTTAGTTGCTGCATGGTTCGGTTCATTCATTCGTCAATCAATACCTACTTACCTGCTATATGTCCCTGCATGTATTAATTATATATCTTCATTGATTCATGTCTTTACTTGCCTTTACTGTCCTTACCTTACTTTTTGTACTTTATTACATTGTGTCCAATTGTGTGAGTCCTTTAGCTATTCGTGTGTTAATGAATTGTTGAGGTTTCTGAGTACGCGGTATTGGTCATTCTCTGTTGTACTAGTAGATCCTTGGTGCTTTGCACGATTTGTTACCTTTTGTGATGGGATTTCGTTATTGCTTGTGTTGAGTTGTTCATGTTAGTGAGTTGATATTGGGAACGGGTTGCGCGCCGTAACAATATTGAAATGGATTGATAATGGGATCGGGTTGCACGCTGCAACAAATATTTATATGATATTGGGATCAGGTTGCACACCATAACAGATATTGTGATATTATTAGGATCGGGTTGGGTGCCACAATGGAGTATGATGTGCTGTAGTATTGTAGCTATAATGTTCTATTCCGGTACTGTGATAAGAGGATTTTGAGATGATGTTATTCTGGGGCCCTCTGTTAGTTGACCTTCGGGTCTCGTTCTTATGAGTTTACTTGCTTTTCCTATATTTTTATTGTCTTTTATTATTATTCGTACATGTTTATGGTGAGTGTCGTGCCATAGCCTCGTTACTATTTCGTCAAGGCTAGGCTCAATACTTACAGAGCACATGGGGTTGGTTGTACTCATATTACACTTTTGCACTTGTGTAGATCTCGGTGTTAGTCCCAGCGGCGCGTAGAAGAGTTTTGCCCTGCTCAGGAGACTTGAGGTAGAGCTGCACGACATTTGTAGTCGCTGAAGTCCCCTTCTATTTAATCTTTACTGTTTATTTTATTTCAAATAGTTGTATTTTATTCAGAGCATATTTGTAGTATTCTAGTTGCTCATATTAGAGAGTCGACCTATCAAGTGTCTTGCCTTGCGCGAAAGTCCCTATACCTTGCAATCCAGCCTTGTAGCACCGAAATGATCTCTCTGAAAGGTCATATGCTATGCCCTTTTTAGGACCACCGATAACATCCAACAAAAACCTCTATGCTTCTTCGTCTTAAATAAAAGGTGGGTCGGCCTGATCATTTGTTGTCAGACTCTTACTGTACTCCTCCAAGGTAGTCTTATAACGACCCTTTATTTAGAAGATAGAAAATTAGTAAGTCGATAATATTATAAAAATAAATTTTAATTTATTGTAGTTATGAAACTTACATAGGTAGTCTCCATACGGTCCTCGACCCATATACTTGGATCCGTCGGGGCCTTCTTCTTCCGGATGTGAATCTCCATGAAAAACCCATTGTGAGTTAGCTTCCTCCCATATTTTTTCCCTACAAATAAAATAAAACCTGTTAACTAAATTGAAATGAATATAATTCGAAAAAAAATAGATTTTAATTCTTTATGGAATTACCAGTTGTCTCCTCGTAGTCTCCATGCTCCTTGCATCCACACAGTGCAAGGAGCCGTCCTTCTCAGATGCTCGAGCTTTCTTTCCCTATTTACTCTTCTTCTCGAACTCTTCAGTGGCCCACTGCCTCAGTAGATCCTCACATAAATACGGTAGAACCCATGAAGGCTTCCTGTTCTTCTTCTGAGCAGCACAAAATAATTATCCATAAACCTCTTTTTTATAAAGATGAGTTTTAACATCCTCATATCCTAAAATATTCAAACACTTGCATTACACACAAGGACACCTAATCATCCCTCCAATACGAAATGGTTCAAGTGACATTGCATGCCTAAAAAATTCCTTAACCCCGTCTATAAATTCCTCCATAAAAAACCGACGATTAAGATAATACCTATTATACATCCAACTACGATATTCCATCTACACAAAGAGCAAACAGTTACATGTTATATTAATTGAGTATTCAAATTAATTTATAGTTTAAGTTACATAATAAACTTTAGTTACAATGTAGTTAATTTAAATAATTTGAGTGCGTATCAATTTGAAAGTTCACATATATCCCTAAATAAGTTATTTTCAAATTCAATTAGACCATTAATGGGCAATATAATTGAAAGAATTAAAAGTAGCTAAACCTAGCATTAATCATAATTAGACTAACTCATTCAATTAGAATTAGTTAGCCCATTCAATTAGACTAACTCAATTAGTATTAATCATAATTAATAAATCCTAAATCTAATAAAATAATATCCTAAGCACTAGCATAATCATAATCAATATAATTGAAAAAATTAAAATTAACTATCCAATCAATATCATAACCTTCTAACATACTAGTGCTATCATAAACATAATCAATAAGAGTAAACCCTAAATCTAATGAAACATTAACTAAACCCTAGTTTATACTATTGAAAGAATTAAAATAACTTAAATTAAAAAATATAGGTAACTAACCTTCAAAAAGAAGAGAAGGGGTTTGCTTTTGGATGATAATGGTAGTGGGTGAATTAATTGAATTTTTAATTAATCCACTGATCAAGTATCCAAGCAAAGTATTAATCAGGTGATCGAGAATAAAACGTCCAAACACGTCATACATTAGAGCATCTAAGTGTAAATGACTAGAGTACAATCTAGTCATGTACTCTGGTCATTAACAGTTAGACTTCAGTCGGTATCATCAAACATGTCAGCAAAAGAAATTTTCGGACATTTTGGGCCCACAATTATCGACCAATATTGGTCGGTATCAACATTTTGAATTGTTCCTTTGACTTTTACGACCGATTCTTTCAATTTTCGACTAATTTCGGTCTGTTTTTCTTCCAACCGACTTCGGTCGATATGCGTTGGGCGGTTTTTCGTCAATTTCTAGTAGTGTACAGTGAATAATAATGAAGGACTATTTTTATGTGAATAATAATAAATAAATGCTATTATATATATATATATATATATATATATATATATATATATATATATATATATATATAAAAATAAATCACCTAATTGGCATTTTTATCTTCAGATACTCATCTATCGCTATTATATGGATTCATTTCGCACATTCTATTCTCGTGTACACCAAGACAAAGAAAATCTCGTATACGGTATACCAGAATAAATTATAAAGCATTTGGTTTCTTAAACTCTGCATAAATTATGCAGGGGTTACTAATAGAAACCCAAGAATGTATTAGTTATACAATATTTTATTAGTTATGTAGAATTTTTATGTCGAATATCAAACGATATATAAGTAATACAAAAGTATTTATACTATGTCTAAATTCTCTTTCACTTCAAATCAAACGACTTCTTGGGGGTTGCTCGGTCAAAAGGCTAAGGGAATTAACAATTTAAAAATAAAATGTGTGATTATCTTATTCCATGTCGCTATAAGCAATTTCGAAATTATTAATAGCACAATAATTGCATTAATTTATGCCACACTCGATATGAGTTAACAATTCAAGGGTATTTATACCACAGTTAGGGATCGTTTGATTTGCAAATAAACTAATATTGTGATTATAAGATGCAATATTACTATTCCTCGATTATTTAATGGTAGTGCTTTGTTTGGTTCGTTGAATTAAAAACAGAAGTATAGAATTAGTCCAAATGTATATTTAGTTTGAAATCGGACAATTTAGATAAAGTATTGTTTACAAATTTAACCTTGGGATATACGTAAAACATAAAAGGTCGAGGTGTAATATTCTCTTTTTTGATAATTTTATCCACTCGCAGTAATTGGGACAATAAGATTAAGAATCGGCAGGGATTTGGAGCCTTCTTATTTGAATACCCTTTCACTTATCTGCTTTATTTCATTATCGCAAAGACTTGATTGGAACTACGTCTCGCATCTCTCAGATTAGTTCCTTTTGTTAATGATATAGTACTTCTTAATTCCTTTCACCGCTTTCAATAAAACACATTCATTTAGCCAAAAGAAAAAAAAAAGAAGCTTTATCCAGGGATAAGTAATTGTGGTATTACTCTCCCACATCTAATGTGGGTTAAATAATATAAAAATCTTACCATAAAATTTATATTGTATTAGCTAATATTAATAATCAAATCCTAGACAATATAATCCTAAATGGTATTATTTTTATACTACACTTAAAAGTTTTCTCCGAAAGTCCTTTAAAAAGCCAAGGTTAAAATTAAAAATAAACATGTGCCAACGTTTATCTAGTGTAAAAATTCAAACATATATATTTTATATTATATCTCGTATATCTTATTTTTAGTCTAATAAATAAAATATCTGTCAATAAAAATATAATTACTAAATAACTTTGTCATTGTTTAATTTTCATATTATAATTAAGTTTCGCATAATAAACCAGTATAACATGTGGTTTAGGATTTAAACCAAGGACAAGTTGTTTTTGGAGTTTTTACTTTAATAAGATAAACCAAGGACAAGTTATGAACGCAAGTGGGACTGGGTTTTTATTGTGGTGCGGTGGTGTGTGCATCGCCGTCCGTCTCCGTCGCTATCTGTGCTACCCAACGGGGTTACCAGTATTAGACATGTAGGACCGTTGTTCTCTTTTCCCCTACCTATGAAGGTGGGCCATTAATCTAATTCACTAGTGATCAATGGACCCAAAAATGGTTGAACAGAGTCACTTCACCGTTAGAGACATAATGGAGCTAATTGTGAAGCTCAAACGAGATTTATTTTGTCCTCAAATTACATCAATTGCCCCTCGGTTTTAGCTTATTAACTTAACACCAATAAGCACTATTCATATCCACTGAATGTAATGTTTGATTCATATACTAAATATTACATATATAATGTATAAATTAGACTTGTGCTTGGTTTAAAATTGTATAAGGGGAACGTTAATTAAGGAGACCTCGGGAGTAGTTTTGCTATTTTGAATGTTTTATCCATCCATAATTAATTATGGTTTTACCTATACCACATTGATTTTGTTATAAAATAATGTAGAAATTGGACTACATTGGTTTTATCTGGGCTTGAAGCTAACGATGTAAACATACTCACATGATAGGTAGAATTAAACAGCTGAAACGAAGATAACCTTAAAATTTTAAATTAATAGACAATTTTTTTATTATTTATGTACAATTATATACGTATAATAAATTCACATTTATTATAAACTCACTAGCTCTAGATTTAGGAGTCGTCTATGTTAATGAGACCTTGAAAGTACAGCTTTGTTTAGCTAAAATAGGCAAGAATTTGAGGTTGGCGCAGAATAAAGAAAAAAAGTTTAAGGTGGTATATATCTCCCAAGTAAACAAAGAAAAGGATCTTTGATTTCACAATTTAAAGGAAAAAGAATAATCACAAACTAAAAGTCTGGTGGTATAAGAAAACAGTAGTAGTAATTATAGTAGGTTGTAGCTATAGGTTAAGTCCATCTCCTGAATAGTCCCATGCATGTTCAATTTATTACAGACTGGAATTTGACCGGGGAAATCAGAGGATAAAAGAGTTCAAGATTGTAATACAACGGAAACTGTTATTTCCATACCTCCTTAAAAGTTTCAGAGTTATCGATAAGACTCTGAAATTGAGATGACTGGCCGCAGACGATAAATTGTAATCTAGTCAAGATAATGGTCTCCTTTATAGCGTATTAATTTTCTTTTTCAGCCAAGTTGTTGGATTGAAGTAGATTTAAATTGATTTTTTCTCAATCAATTTTTCCATTAGGGTAAGAAATATTCACTTAACAAAAACAGAGAGAAGTTAAATTTTAGTAAAAATTAGACTTTTTCTTAAAACTATTAAAGCTAAGATCATTTTCCTACATACAATATCTCATGTATGAATGAACATGTCGCCCATCGCCAATAGCTATATATCCAATGTTTGCTAATTACCGGTTATCAAAGTTAAAGGGATAAAAACTACAGTTAAATGAAGACAACAGTTTGATGAGCAAAGTCTACGGATTACGAAGAAACACAGATTATAACTCTACTTATATAATTAGAAGAACGCACATATATAGAGGGGCCGGCAGATCGAAAATAAAAAATTAAAGTAGAAATAAAGTGTTTATGGAGTAGTAGTTAATAAGGTTTTGTCGTAGTTAGGTGTTAATTTAGTTTTAAGTGTGGAAAATTGGGACGTGCCTTTTTTATGTGTAATCAGTGTCATTTTGCATTTCAATTGGTAGATGTAAATCTTGCTTTACGTCTTAAAACTTTGTACGTATTAGGGGGCCATGCACACATGCACACAAGACACGAAATATAGAGACAAGCCAAATCTGATATAGATGTGGTACTGCTGGGCTTCCTGTTTTAGTGTTCGACTTGTAATATTCACTCGTTACACAGTGCTCCATGAACTGGCAAAATAGCCATGCAAATGTCTCTCTCACCCTTCTTTTTTCCGAGTTTAAGCTAACTTTTATGCACTAAAACTGTATAAGTTATTTATAGCTGGTAAATATTTGTAACAATTCTGATATAGTAACCTGAAAAAATAGAGCAAGAACTTGTTATAACTGATTAAATTGAACTGATAATGTAAAAATTTCACCGTTAATCTATGTAACTTAGTTAATTCTTTTTTTTTAAGTCGGGTCAGGACTTATGATATCCAACCATATATTTGGGCCCACTTCATTATGCTAGTGAGCCTCCTATTTGGTAGACGACTTGTTATTTTTTCTAACATGAATGAATACAAATATGAATCTTGCCACTGCGGCAACTAGGGGTGCTTCTCGGGCGGATAATTACGCTTAACGATCGGCTTAACGGTTATCGGATTATAAATATAGTAATCCGCTAGCCATCCAATAAGACAACGGGCATATTGGTATCAGATTAACAATTATCGGACGATTATCGGGTGGCTTATCGGCTAAACCAAATAGAAATTTTTTGAACAATCATTCAATCAATACCAAACAGTTTCAAATCAATAACAAAGTTTTAATACCATCTAAGATCTAACCAAACGGTATTTTTTTAATTGAAGAGCCTTCAAGACTACTCATACTGTAACCAAATTTTTAATACCATCAAGACTACTCATACAGACATACACGTATTAATCATTGTGATTTCGATTTTTCGACTTCTGAGTTTTCAGTTCAAGAGAGAGACGAGACTGACGACTTCTCTGCCTCTGGTGGCTGCAGACAATTGAGAATTAGAAAATAGAAATTAGGGATTTAGCCATTTAGGGTTTCAATAGTACTTTATATACATCAGGGTAAAAGTGTAAATATAAAAATTCTTAACGGGTTAACGGTTTAGCTGATAAGAAAAATGAGTAATCCGCCCCCAAATCGTTAAACTGTTAATTATAAAATCTCAATCCGTTCATTATCTATTACCCCGATAATCCGATACCAATAAGCCAATAAGTCATCAGTTCGATTCGGTTAACGGTTTTGGTTCGATTTTGAACAACCCTAACGGCAACAGACCAAACTCAACTGGTTTTCCTCTGGCATTGCCTCCTCTACCCATTTCTGTCTCTCCTGCATAAAATCATGTAAATATTCTCTATTGTGAAAATATGAGTTAATCCATAATGAGTATTAGATTAAAGTTCTCTTAATTATAATTATGAATGAAGACCGTCAATTCCTATCCTTACCATCGGGATCACTTTAGAGGACTTGTAACCCAATTTGTTATACATTAAAAGATTTTAAATAGATAAAATCATAATTTTCATTGTATTATCCTTATTTGTCAAAGGTCGCCTATTGGTAAGAATCTTGATTATTCACCATCAAACTTTGATGAGTGAAACTTCTAAACGAAGCCGTATTGCTTAATCTCTTAAATGAGTTAAATTTGCATTCCTTAATCACCACTAAGCACGCGTGACCATTTCTTTTGCTCCTCTACAAAGATGAAAATTTTGTAAAGTAGTCTCCAAAACCATGAAAATCAATTTATTTTCACCTATGCGGAAAGAGAAAATGCAACACAATAATACAAAGATAATAATTGTAGCATTCTCACTGTTTTTCTTCTTTTTGCCTTTTTTTCCTCTTTTTTTCTTTCTGTTAAGTTGCTTTATTCCCTCCTTTTTGAACCTTAAATTTTCAAGCACTTCTTGTTATTTGGTGATTATTGAGGCCCCTTTTCGGAATTTTCTTTTCCTAAATAAATCATTGTTTGTTTGACTCTTGGGCTAATTCCTTCATTTTCTCGGATACAGAGGAGACAAGAGAAGACAGGAAATGACAGCGAGGTCAGTTACACATCACCCAATAAGCTAAATCAATAGTAGCTCTCTATACGGGCCCACTGAATACTTTGATTTTTTGGTAAGCCAAATGAAGCAGGAACATGACCGTAATGAATCGGTGTCAGAGCGAGGAGCCCTCGGGGTATCAGGGCCATGTCCTCTGGGTCCGGTTCGAGGATTAAGACTTTGTAGGGCATTATCAAACAACTATACACGACTAACAAAGGGTTGTGATGTGCGTGCCCAACCGAATATCACGGCGTGAATCTCGACTCATATCGCCAAAAAATCAGTTATTAGCGAAACAAAAAATTTTTACCTTTCTTAAAATTGTACTTATGGTAAAATTCCCTTACTATATAAAGGGGAAAGATTATTATTCAGGAGACACATTGTAACACGCATATCAAATCAATTTATTTCAATTCTCTTTGTTGTTCAAAGTTCTTATTCTTGTTCTTATGTTCTTCATAAGTATAAGCTTGGAATCGAGGGTAGGTTCTTCATCGAACCATCAACCGAGCTAGGAATCACCCTTATCATTGGTTTGGTCATCTATTACGTTTTCATTTGCTTAATCTGACGTCATTAATCACTCGTATTGAATTAATCCACATATCCTTAAAACCACATATAAATTCAATTGGTATCCGTTTTCGAGGGTAAACAATTTAGCGCCCACCGTGGGGCTAGGGATAATAGTGATAATTTGATACAAATTTTCATAACGCACTCTATTTGACACTTGTTCTTCGAGATTTTAATTTCAGGTCAAATTAAAAATGTCGAACTCTCAATCTGCTCATTTGAACGTTGATGTTGGGTCTGGCCACCATGGCGAGAACAACAATGTAGTGCCCAGCAACGAGGTGCCCCCTTATTGACCCCAACAGAGTTCCAATCGCGGACCCGATCGATGCTAACTCACATGTATGTATCGACGCAGACTTGCCTACCGACCCCGAAAACAACATTTACGGGGGAGCCCGATCGATGGCCCGGAGTACACATGATAACGAAGGTTATGGGATCAATTTGCAGGTGATCTTTTCGAAATGTTACAGGCTCAACAAGCAGCGATAGCCCAGTTGTATAACCAAAGCCACGCCCCCAGCAGAGTTGAGCCCGAACTATCCCGGAAAACCACTTGCAGAAATGAACCGGCCACAGAAAGGCCGGGTGAAGTTGATCTTGGGAACCACCCCGAGATAATAAAAATGCTTGAGGAAATGACAAAACATATGGAATCGGGAGAAAAGAAAATCGAAGCTAACGACAAAAAAGTAGAGACCTATAACTTCAGGGTTGATCAAATCCCAAGAGCACCCCCAATATTGAAAGGCTTGGATTCCAAGAAGTTCGTCCAAAAACCTTTCCCTTCGAGCGCAGCTCCCATACCGATCCCAAAGAAGTTCCGTATGCCCGAAATTCTAAAGTATAATGGGACCACGGATCCGAATGAACACGTGACCTACTACAAGTGTGCCATCAAGGGAAATGACTTAGAAGATGACAAAATCGAGTCGGTTCTACTGAAAAAGTTTGGGGAAACCCTGTCTAAAGGAGCAATGATATGGTATCACAACCTGCCCCCTAATTCCATTGATTCGTTTGCTATGCTTGCGGATGCCTTCGTAAAAGCTCATGCTGGGGCCATCAAAGTCGAGACCAGAAAATTAGACCTCTTTAAAGTCAAGCAAAAAGATAACAAAATGCTCAGGGAGTTCGTGTCGAGGTTCCAAATAGAAAGGATGGATCTGCCCCCGTTTGCAGACGATTGGGCTGTTCAAGCATTCACTCAAGGACTCAACCCCCAAAGCCCTTTGGCTTCACAACAACTGAAACATAATTTGATAGAGTACCCGACGGTAACTTGGGCTGACGTCCATAACAGGTACCAATCAAAAATCAGAGTGGAGGATGATTAGCTTGGGGCCCCCTTTGGGTCCGTGTATCCCATCAGAACTACTGACAGGTCTAAAAGAGCCGTCAATCATGAACCAAGACCGAGCAGAGATCGATACCAACCGTATAGCAGAGATCGAAGAGGCAGTGGATCCGGACGCAACCCATCGAGGAATGAAAAAAGAAGCGACCGAGGTTATAATAACAGGGGACTCATGAGCAAAAACGGTTTTGAGAGGCCAATCGGGGCTAGGGAGGAACCGCAGTTATCAGAGTATAATTTCAGCGTCGATGCTGCTGGTATCGTATCAACCATCGGACACATCAAAAATACCAAGTGGCCTCGGCTATTGCAGTCCGATCTTGCCCAAAGAGACCCCAACCTGATGTGTAAGTATTATGGTATCGTGACCCAAACCGATGGGCCATGACGGGCACCCGTCACCTTACTCAACCAAGTACCAACGTAACGTATATTTCCTTTGACGACCCAACATGATATAGAGTTTTTTGCACGTGACATACGGGCCTATAAGACCGATATGATCATTTGTACATTCAAAACATAGGCCGACAAGGCCATACAATCTTTCATATACATGTCATATATCTACAAGCCTCTAAGAGTACATAAACGTCATAAGGCCGGGACAGGGTCCCGGCATACCAATCAATACGTGTCCAATGCATAATAACCAAATAGGAAACTTCGGAGCAAATGAAGCACACCAACATCTTCCACTGAGCTGATAGCCTACTTGGAGGACTCTCGACCTGTCTATAGGGACCTGCGGGCATGAAACGCAGCGTCCCCAGGCAAAAGGGACGTCAGTACAAATAATGTACCGAGTATGTAAGGAATGTAAATTAGTAAATAATAGACATGAGAAACATGGAGTAAAAGACTCAACATATAAGTCTGAATAGCTCTGTAAATCATTTCATATTTATAATGTCATGCATATACGTATAAATGTCATACCATGCATAGGTATATGCGTTCATAATATCATCAAGCCTATGAGGGCATCCCATCATATCATCTCGGCCATTGTGGGCAAATCATCAACGTATACCAGCTTATCAGGTGGTGGTGCATATATAACGCCGTAACATTTCCCATGTCCCATATACATATACATACGCTTATATAATGCCATCTGGTCATGGGTCAATGTGCATGTATAAATGCATGAAATGCATCAGAATTACGTTAATAAGATTTCTCGGAATGTCTTAAGATCAATATGCCTTTTCGGATAAACTTTATCAACTACGTATTTTTTTCTGAGACCCATGAACAGAAGATATAATAATAATTCACACGGGGAATCAAGAATATAGACATCCCTAGTACTTCTATGAATAAAGTCATCTATGAAAGTTGTGTATTTTGCTCGTTTCATTTGTATTATTTGGATCATGCCAAAAAGATAAAAAGGATAGCCTTAACATACCACAACCAATTCTCTTGACAATCCCTCTAACATATGTCAATTGTGACAAATCACGTAACGGCAAATCGAAGTAGGGAAAAATCCGTATGATATTCTTGAGAAAGATTGTACTGTACTCCTTAAAATTGCAAAATCTCACGCTATATAGTATTAAATGGTATTCGTATCAAATGCTTGAGGCAATCATGTTGCTATTGCAACAATGCCTTTGCTGAAGCTTTCTTCTTTAACAATTGTGAATTAGAAAGGTTATTTAACCTTTAGGTAGGCCCCATTTTGATAAGATGACTAAGCCACGTAATTCTATAAAGATGCCGCATTACTTTATGACTTAAGAGTCATATTTAACCAAAGTTCTTGGCTGCCACATTGGGGCCCTTTAGGTTTTTATCCACAATTCCTTAATTACATAGTTAATCTTTCACCAAAAATTCACAATTAACCAAATATCTATATAATTAAGAATTATCTCAAATTACTTAAAATACTACTTACTTTTAATCCACTTTATATATCTTGCTATCATGGTCATGTGATACCTTGTATGGCACTATTCCATAAATACAGGGTGTTATAGCTCGAACCGTATTTTATCTCAAAACGACAAACTTCGACGAAATTTATTTTCTTCGATTTGCTTACCCTATCACCTTCACGAACTTACTCATCACTTGTTTGAAATAGCATAATACTTATAACCTAAAAAATAATCTCATTTCCGAGTTTATATCGATTAACTGACGACGAAACTTCAACGTACGAAAATGCGAGATGCAATATCTCATTTCTGAGCTTTCATCTATTTACTTATGGCGTACTTTCACATACAAAAATATGGGGTGTAAAACATGGCACCCACGGCCACAGGATCGAAGACTGCCAACAGCTAAGGGAAGAAGTGGCCCGGTTATTCAATAATGGACACCTCCGGGAGTTTCTGAGTGATCGAGCCAAAAATCACTTCAGAAATAGGGACTCCAATAAGAAGACCGAGCAAGAGGAACCTCAACACGTCATCAACATGATCATCGGTGGAGTCGACATCCCCAGAGGCCAATGCTGAAGCGCACTAAGGTGTCCATTACTAGGGAAAAGCGAACCTGAGATTACATGCCGTAGGGGACCATCTCTTTCAATGATGAAGACGCTGAAGGCATCGTGTAACTGCATAACGATACCCTGGTAATTTCTGTACTCATAAATAAATCTCGAGTTTAGCGTGTATTGATTGATCCAGGTAGCTTGGCCAATATCATCAGATTGAGGGTCGTAGAGCAGCTGGCTCTACAAAACCAAATAGTGCCTGCGATCCGGGTCTTAAACGGATTCAACATGGCATGTGAAACTACTCAAGGGGAGATAACCCTAGCGGTGAACACCGCCGGAACCATTCAGGAAATGAAGTTCTACATCATCTAGGGAGATATAAGGTACAACGCTCTATTCGGAAGGCCATCGATTCACAACATGAGGGCAATACCCTCGACATTGCACTAGGCATTGAAGTTACCCACATCGGGAGGGATCAAAACAGTTTACGGAGAATAGCCGACTGCAAAATAAATCTTTGCGGTCGATTAGGTGATCCCGATGTCTGCCCTCTCAACATCAAAGAACCTGGAGTTAGTTAGGAAGGAAAACACTAAATAGCAATCACCGACACTGGCCTCGATCGATCCGGAGAAGCAAAAAGCAGGCGAGGATGATGATTATGGAGTTTCCAGGTCATTCATCGCCCCTAACGATTCCGATGCCACCAAGTTAATGATCGAGGAGCTGGAGCAAGTCATATTGATCGAACACTTGTCTGATCGGAAGGTATACCTAGGAACGGGGTTAACTCCCGAGCTCAGGAAAAAACTCATTGAATTCCTTATAGCTAACATAGATTGTTTCGCTTGGTCCCATCTTGATATGACAGGGATCCCGCCAAAAATAACTACTCACAAGCTGAGCTTGGATCCGAAGTTCCACCCAGTTAAACAGAAGAGGAGGCCTTAGTCCAAAGTCAAGCATGTATTAATCAAAGATGAGGTATCCAAACTCCTTAAAATAGGTTCCACTCGGGAAGTTAAGTACCCGTATTGGTTAGCTAACGTAGTGGTAGTGCCTAAAAAGTGAAATAAATTAAGAATGTGTGCAGATTACAAAGTCTTGAACAAGGCATTCCCTAAAGACTCATTTCCTTTGCCTAACATCGATCGCATGATCGATGCGACGGCCAGCCACGAGATACTCAGCTTTCTCGACGCCTATTTCGGGTACAACCAAATCCGGGTGGACCTAGGCGATCAAGAAAAAACTTCCTTCATCAGCAAATTCGGCACCTATTGTTATAATGTAATGCCGTTCGGACTAAAAAATGCTGGTGTACTTACCAACGCCTAGTAAACCGTATGTTTGAAGAACAAATAGGAAAATCAATGGAGGTTTACATTGACGACATGTTAGTTAAGTCCCTACGAGCAGAGGACCATTTGGAACATTTGCAAGAAACCTTCAACATACTGAAGAAATATAATATGAAGCTGAACCCGGAGAAATGCGCATTCGGGGTCGGGTCCGGGAAGTTCCTTGGATTCATGGTGTCCAACCGGGGGATCGAGATCAATCCCGAAAAAATCAAAGCTATTGAAGACATCACCGTGGTGGACAATGTCAAGGCCGTTCAAAGGCTAACCGGGCGCATAGCCGCCCTGGGTCGGTTCATATCAAGGTCCTCCGATAAGAGCCATCGGTTCTTCTCATTATTGAAGAAGAAGAATAACTCTTTGTAGACCCCGGAGTGCCAACAAGCTTTGTAAGAATTCAAACGGTACCTTTCAAGTCCACCTTTGCTTCATACTCCAAAGGCAAACGAGCAGTTGTACCTGTACTTAGCGGTATCCGAGATAGCGGTAAGTGGAGTCTTAGTCCGGGAGAAGGAAGGTACGCAATTTCCTATCTATTATGTTAGCATGACTCTAGGCGAGGCCAAAACAAGGTATCCTCACCTGGAGAAATTGGCTCTCACTTTGCTAAGCGTATCCAGGAAGTTAAATCCATATTTGCAATGCCATCCCATATACGTCATAACTACTTACCCATTGAGGAACATAATGCACAAACCCGAACTCTCAGGATGATTGGACAAATGGGCCGTGATAATTAGCGGGTAAGATATCAAATATCGATCCCAAACCGCCATCAAATTTCAAATTTTGGTAGATTTCGTGGCCGACTTCACGTCGGCCTTAATATCCGATTTTGAAAAGGAATTGTTGTTAACCTCGGGGACCTCATCGGGAATCTGTACCCTCTTTACGGACGGTGCCTCAAACGCAAAGGGGTTCAGACTCGGCATCGTGTTGAAGCCACCTAAGGGTAACGTTGTTAGGCAATCTATTAGAACTGTGGAATTGAGTAAGAATGAGGCCGAGTATGGGGCCATGATTGCAGGTCTCGAATTGGCTAAAAGCCTGGGGGCCGAAGTGATTGAAGCTAAATGTGATTCCCTCCTTGTGGTAAATTAAGTCAATGGGACATTCGAAGTGAAAGAGGAACGAATGCGAATATACTTGGATAAACTATAGGTAACGCTGCATCGATTCAAGGAATGGACCCTACAACATGTGCCCCAGGATCAAAATAGCAAAGTCAATGCTCTGGCTAACTTGGGGTCATCGGTTGATGATGATGAATTCAGCTCGGGAACGGTCGTACAACTCATGAAATCAGTAGTGGAAGAAGGCCATGGCGAGATAAACTCAACGAGTTTAACTTGGGACTAGAGAAACAAGTATATAGACTACTTGAAGACTGGGAAGTTGCTCTCGGATCCCAAATAATCGAGAGCTCTACACATGAAGGCAGCCAAGTTTAGCCTGTCCGAAGATACTCTGCTAAGAAGAATGTTCGATGGCCCACTCGCCATATGCTTGGGGCAGGGAAACACCGAATATGTTTTGAGAGAAGTTCACGAAGGCACTTGTGGAAACCATTCTGGGGCAGAATTGTTGGTTCGTAAGATAATCAGAGCGGGCTATTACTAGATTGACATGGAGAAAGATGAAAAGTACTTTGTGCGAGAATGCGATGGCTGTCAGAGGCAGGCACCAATGATCCATCAACCAGGGGAGTTACTACATTTGATCCTTCCGCCTTGGCTGTTCATGAAATGGGGAATGAACATCATCAGTCCCCTACCATAGGCACCCAGTAAGGCTCAATTTATACTATTTATGACTGACTATTTTTCTAAATGGGTCGAAGCTCAAGCGTTCGGGAAGGTTCGGGAAAAAGAAGTCATCGACTTCGTTTGGGACCACATAATATGCCAGTTCGGTATACCGGCCGAGATAGTATGTGATAACGGGAAGTAGTTCATCGGCAACAAGGTAAGCAAATGTTTTGAGGACCATAATATCAAAAGGAACTTGTCAACACCCTATCACCCTAGTAGGAACTGACAGGCGGAGTCGACGAACAAAACCATCCTTTAAAACCTTAAGAAAAGGTTGACCGACGCAAAAGGAAAATGGAAGGAAATTCTGTCCGAAGTCTTGTAGTCATACCGCACAACCTCAAAATCCAGTATCAGGGCCACTCCGTCTTTGTTGGTCTACGGTGCCGAAGCACTAATACCAATTGATGAGGAAGAACCGGGCCTCAGGTTCCGATATAAAACCGAAGAATCAAACGGTGAGACCATGAGCACCAGCCTGGAACTATTGGATGAGAGGCGCGAGGCCGCCTTAGTCCGGCTGGCCGCCCAGAAGTAGCGGATAGAAAGATATTATAACTGAAGAGCCAACCTCCGACACTTCAATATCAGGGATTTGGTGTTAATAAGAGTAGCACTGAACACCCGAAACCTGAATGAAAGGAAGCTGGGACCGAATTGGGAAGGACCATATCGAGTCATCGGTATTACTAGTAAAGGTTCGTATAAACTAGAAGAAGGAAACGTCGTACAACTACCAAACAACTAAAACGTTACCCACTTAAAGCAATACTACTGCAAAGGTACGACCTCATTCACTTTTGTTTTTTTATATTATGAATTAGGCTAACACTTGCAAGAAACATCCAAAGGAGAATGTAGCTATTAGGTATGAAAGCACGCGTTGCACTCTTTTTTCCTTGAACCGGTTTTGTCCCAAATGGGTTTTCCGGCAAGGTTTTTAATGAGTTAACAGTAAATTATGCTAACTTAGAGTCGTAGACCGGTTTTAAATCGGAGTCAATGGTCACATCAACAGTATCCGAGCCCTCTCAAAGATCGACCTCAAATACTGGGGGCCATCACCCTCGAGTCAAGAATTTTAGCAAGGAAGGAAACTTTGTGCTTGAACAGTCTAGGCTCGGTGGATAGGATTTATTGTAAGGCCAAACGGTCAAATGAACCGTGCCCGCATAGGCTACCTCAGCCATAATGCGAGGTTTTACATGCTTACAATCTTGTACGTTACACACAGAAATAAAAGAAAGTTTCTACCTTCCTAACAAATATTTTTTGCTTCTTAAAAGTATCGAGCCTAAGGGCTATTCCTACCTGGGAACTATCGAGCCCAAGGGTCACCCTTATCCGAGCCCAAATGGCTACCCCCACTCGGGGACTGCCGTCCAAGACAAATTCTGGCGGCTCGGGTTATCGAAACCCGGAGGCAGAAAACCTATTAGGCAGTGCCCAAATCTAAAAGGCTACGACCACCCTAAAAATAGTTCGGAGACATCTGAAGCCTGTAATCAAAACATAAAGCCTTCAACAAAATTCTAAACCTATTCAAAGGTTACCCTCTACAAAGATATAGTCTGAAAATATTTAAACAAGCATCTTGGGGAAATTTTCGATCACTTGAGCTTCCATAAGTTCAAACGAAAAGTGCATCGAGGACAGGTCTTGTTCGGACCTCCGAAAAATGACTTATTACTACGTTTGATTCTGTGCTAAGGCATTAGAAATATTTGCAACTATAAAAAGATGCTGAAGATAATAGACCAAAAGGGAATATCTTTACAAAGGCCAATTAAAAGGGAAAACTTTATATATTCTGGAATATCTTTAAAAAGGCCAATTAAAAACGGCCTCAACAAAATATATATACAAGATACAAAAAAAAAATCCTAAGGCATC
Organism: Nicotiana tomentosiformis; assembly: GCF_000390325.3. Classification (NCBI taxonomy): domain Eukaryota; kingdom Viridiplantae; phylum Streptophyta; class Magnoliopsida; order Solanales; family Solanaceae; genus Nicotiana; species Nicotiana tomentosiformis. Next base: position 38,156,621 of record NC_090821.1, on the reverse strand, counting down.
TCCGCTTGGTCTTCACCGGAGCCCGACTCATAACCAGAACCGTCGGGGTCTTCGGATTCTTCAGAGCCCTCGGAGCCCTCTTCACCTCGGGGTTCATCTAGCCTCTTAGCCTCGACCTCGAGTCTTTTTGCCTCTTCGATCTCGGTAGATAGGTCGAAGCCTCGGGCATGTATTTCTTTGAGGGTCTCCCTTCGAGAAAGCCGCCTCACATACTCAGTAGTAGTCTTCAGGCGGGCCTCGGCTGCTTCAACATCGGCCTTATATTGGGCCACCATCTCCCCAGCATCTGCGAGGCTGCTTCCAACTTGGACCTCGTTATTTTGAGTTCCTTGCCAGTGGCATCCCGTTTAGCATTGGCCGAGCCTAGTTGAGCCTGGAGGTCCTCATTTTGTTGAGCCCATGCATCGGCCTTCTCCTTCACCACCCGAAGCTGAACTTCCACCGAAGACAACTTGGACTAGGCAGTCTTCTTCTCTGAGGCCAGTAGGTCCATCTTGTTTTTTCACCCATCGGCCATCACTTGGATCTCATCCATTTCCTTGCGGAGTTGGTCGATCTTCTGTTGGACCTACGAAGTATTTTTGTTAGCTTCTGTGACCAGACCTTTGTTTCTAACTTCGAAAACCTTTACCTTTTCCACCAAGTCGACCTGCTCCTGCCTTAAGACCGATGCCTATTTCTAAGCCGCATCCATCTCGTCCTGGAGGTTCTTGGCGACCCCCTCCTGATGCTCGCTAATAAGCTTGTACATGTCCCTTTTTTGGGCAAGCTCCTTGATCTCGAGCTCGAGCTAATTGACTTCAACCCGGTATTGGAGGAAACTCTCATGGTGAAGTACCGAGGCCTGCAAAAAGACAAAGAAAATGTTAGAAACATCAAGAACAAATAACTATAGACAGATGGAAGAAAATAATACCTTGCCCGGTTCAGCGCTGCTGCGCCTCATTGAAAAGGCATGGCATGTGCACCACATTTATTTTTGCTTGGTCTTCCTCGGTCATAAAGTATCAAAGGTAGCTAGCTACTCCTACCAGAGTGGACAAAATTTGGGCATCATCCGGGATGGTCAGTAAAATCGACCTCTTGCGGCCAGGGTCCACGCTCGGAGCGGGGAATTGATTGACTAATTTTGGTCTTGAGATCAGCCCGCCAGCTTCCAAGGAATTGTCTTTCCTTGGAACTTCCAGGTCACCCAGACCGGAGAAGTCTTCCAAAGCGGACGAATCCACTCCATCAAAAAAGGAGTGAAGGGAATCTTCCGCACCCTAGCCCCCCTCATTAGATTTCTCCTTCCTAGCTTGGGACTTCTCTAGCATAGACTCGGTGTAGAGGGCGTCCCCGAGATCTCAATTTTTCCGGGCGCTTCCTTTGGTGAAGAACCGACATCCTAAGAAGTTTCACCCCGTGTATCCACGTCGGCTTTTTTAGTTTGAGGGGGGTCGATCTCACGAGTCTCCCCCTCGGATGCAACCTAATCCCCGGGATAGGTCATCCCGTGGGTTACGAAAATAGATTCATCCTCCGGCTCTTCCCTAAGCCGGAGGAGGGAGTCAAAGGCTGGCACCCGGGAACTGGAGCTCCTCCTGGGTTTACGGAGCACCCGCTTCTTCGGTTTTTTCGCTTCTGAGCTCGGGGAGCCAGAGGGTTTTCTTTTCCTCTTCTTTTTTCCCTCCGTGGCAGAAACAGAGGGATCAACGGGCGGGGGCACATATTCATCCCCTTCCGAAGGCCTAAGTTCTGTTGTCTTAGGCAAACTTGCAATAACCAAGAAGGAAGAGGATTTAGTATAATAGAAGGTAAAGACATAATGTTGGATACTCGAAAAGAGGCCTTACTATGAGAACGGGCCTCCCATCGGCCCTTTGAGCGTTCGCGCCATGTGCGCTCGAAGTAGGACATCTGAGTACAAATGCCTTCGATCCACTTCTTTAACCGGGGAACCGCATTCGGAACCCGGGCGATAGCTGCATAGCCACAAGCATAAATGAGAAGATAGAAATGAAAGGAGAAGAATTTTTTATGTTGGAAGAGGGAGTTGCACTTACGAGATGCATTCCACTTCTCAGGGAATGGAATATATTCTGGGGGAATCAAATTCTCGGTCTTCACTCAGACAAAGCATCCCTGCTAGCCCTGGTATCGGTCTTCGTCGATACTGGAGAAGGGCGTCTTGCTGGCCCGGCGAGTAAGCTTGATCAGTCCCCCTTAGAAAATTCTGGGACTGTATAATCAAAGCAGGTGGTCGATCGTGAATCGACGAGACTGAGTCTTGTTCACAAAGTAACGGAGGAGGGTCAAGATCCTCCACAATGATGCGTGGATTTACCCGAGGCACACCTCGTACCTCTTGCAAAAATTTAGAACGATCGGATCCATCCTGCCCAACGTGAAGGGATAAGTGAAAACACTTAAGTACCGCTCCACGTGGGTAGTAATGGTGTCCTCAGGCTTGGGGACTACTACGTTCTTTTCTTCCCAATTGCAATCCTTACGAACTATGGGCAACATTTTCGGTCACAGAACATATATATCTCGAGACTCCTTCGCCCCGATCTTGTTTGCGCGAAGGTTTCTCGACTTTAAAGTCATATGCAATCGAACAACTGCTGGGGTTGAACACTGACAAGGGAGGCTTGGTAGCCGGCTCGTTAGTAGCCACAACGGGGGAAGCTGTTTCGAGGGAAACCACCTCAGGGTTAACCGCTTCAGTACCAGCGACCGGTTGAGAAGATGAAGCGGCAACTTGTTGAGGAACGATTTTTGATGTTTTTGCCATTGTCATCTGAGGGAGTGTTTAAAAATTTGAGAAATGAACACGAAGTTTTGGCAAACCTACTCTCAGGGACTATCTGTATATGGGTAAAACCGGGCCCAATGAACACCTCAATTTTACGGTAAGCCAAACGGAGCACGAACGTGATCGTAATGAATCGGAGTTAGAGCGAGGAGCTCTCGGGAGTATGGGGGCCATGTTCTCCGGGTCCGGTTCGAGGATTAAGACTTCGGAGGGCATTATCAAACAGCTACACACGACTAACAAAGGGTCGTGATGTCTGTGCCCAACTGGATATCACGGCGTGAATCTCGGCCCATATTGCCAGAAAATCAGTGATTAGCGAAACAAAAGATTTTTACCTTTCTTAGAATTGTACTTAGGGTAAAACTCCCCTACTATATAAAGGGGAAAGATTATTATTTAGGGGACACATTGTAACACACATATCAAGGAAATTTATTTCAATTCTCTTTGTTGTTCAAAGTTTTTATTCTTGTTCTTAAGTTCTTCATAAGTATAAGCCTGGAATCGAGGGCAGGTTCTTCATCGAGCCATCAACCGAGCTCGGATTCACCCTTATCATTAGTTTGGTCATCTATTACGTTTTTCATTTGCTTAATCTAACGTCACTAATCACTCTCATTGAATTAATTCACATATCCTTAAAACCATATATAAATTCAATTGTTATCCATTTTTTAGGGTAAACAAGCTCAAAGGAAAAAAAAAAAGCGTTTCAAATTGACAATTCAGCCCTAGAAAAATATTTATTAGTTTGTTTACACCAAATTAATATATACAAGATATGATATGCGTTCATAATTAATGTAAATATTGCATGTGACTAAACTTCTTTTATTTAGCAATTGGTTTATTAAATGATGAGATACAAAAATGTTCTTTTTCACAATCGCATATTTCACCCAACTCCACCCACCCAGCCTCTTCTGTTTTGTCAAAGATTCGCGTGCAACGCATGGATAGGCCCGAGTAAGTATGACGTGACCAATTTGCCTTCAGCATTTGATCTTCTTCTTGACCTGTCAAAAGCTAAAAAAAATTAAAGAAAAAGTCAAACTAAAAAAGTTGAGTGTAAAATATGATTATTATTAGCTGGGCTCACACCTAGACATGTTTATGTATATGATTAGTAGTAATTTAATTATCATTAGATTGGTTTGACGTGAATGGATGCTTATCATACTCTATCATACTAAATTATAGTTGATACAAATACAAAACTCCATTTTTAGGTTTAAAAATCAACACCTTTCACTGTTATTGTTGGCGAAAAGAGGAGAATTTTGTACTCCAAGAATCTTAAACAGTACTGGTTGTCAATAATGTGTTTTGGTCCCCTAATAAGTGTAATTATCTTCTTGTCAAATTTTCTGATAAGCCATGGCTTAATGACCTTAAGATAAAGCTGGAAAAGAGCTACAATTAGAGACTCTACTGTTTAAAGACTTGTCGTTTTACACATTCGCTGCAAATCCTTTTTGCTTTGGTTCTTTTTCTTTTCTTCTTTTTCCTTTTACGATTTTTGTTGTTGTCTTTTTTCCATTATATTCCAAAGCAAAGATTCCATTTCAGTTTCTAAAGCTTATTTTAAATCAAATTCACAGAAAAAAATTAAAATTTCTCTCCGTACTGGCGACCAAGGTGAACAGTAACAGTGCGTCGGAAATGGCCAATGCTCCTCCGCCTGGTGGTGAAAAACCACTGGATCAGTCCCAAATTAACCCCTTACAAAATGCACACAACCTCCAACAAACAGCTCCCTCAGACTCACTCCCAGTAGATACAAATCTTCCTTTTAGCGCGCCAGTCACTGTAGGAGATAATCGCATGGGAGGAGAGAAAGCTTCTTCATCTATTTCTTGGCCAAATCGAGTCAACCCAAGGTCTAAAGAGTTTTCTCCAAGTCAAGATGTCGATGGCCATCAAGTTTCAAATCATTTCACCATGAGAACTGAGAGACCCGACCAACTGACAATTTATGGCGAACATCAGTTGATCGCAGATGGTGTTCCAGTTGCTCAAACTGAATCAAACCAAAGTGAAATTATTCCGGCTACCATAGAGAATTTTCCCCAACCAACGTTAGTGGAGTTCACTCAGTCAAAGTCCACAACTTTGCAAAATGGTAACATAACTGAAATGAGTAACCCAAGTATTCGATCAAATGCCACAACAAGCTCCATAGGCTCACTTGGGATACTCGACAATGAAAATCAATCTATTAATGATAAGGAAGCTCAGCAAATTAATGGTGGGGCAACTACTTCATCGAAATTGGGCAACCAAGCATCGAACCACTCTCAAGCTTCATAGGAGGTCATCAATGGCATCTCAACAATCTAAGGTGATCAAGTTGATTTGATTAATCTTCTATAGCCTCCCCCAAATGACCATGTTGACATTGCTGAGCCAATTGATCACACCAAACCAAAAGAACCAACCTTACAATAATGTAAATCTATCACCAGAGTTACGCCAAGATCATGTTAGACCCAATCCTTCCGAGGTTTTAAGCAGCCAAGTATTGACCCAACCCAACCTACAATTGGTACCATTAACCCAAACCCTACCAACACAAGTAACCTGATCCCAGGCAATGAGGTTAACAAACCACTTGCAAATGTTACTTCTGAGAGCAAATCCAGGTTACAAATATTCAGGATAACCAGGGAAAGGCACAATCCAAACCTCCACAGCCAAAAGTATCCGCTAACTTTGATAGACCAGCAAAATATACTTCTCCCAAAATACCTGTTCACATACCTCAAAGCCAAGAACCTGCAGCTACTAATTCCACATAAACTATCCCACCAAAAGACCAAGCCATCAAACCACAAAGCACCCCTGAACCCCCCACCAACTGTAACTCACTCACTTGCAACCAAAATGAGAGCAAAACTAGCTCAGGAAAGAACTCAAATTGAGTTTACACCTCCCAAGATCACTACTAAACAACATAAGCCTGCGGTGATATTCAAGAAGGATGATTACATGTTTAAGATAGCTGCCAGGTGTTAATATACTGTGGTTGGAAAATTCTCCAACACAATACCCAGAATGAAGGTCATTAGAAGGAGTTCGTTACTTAGACAGAGCTCAAAGGTGGAGTGAAGATTGCTCATTTCAATTCAAAGACAGTGTATATTGATGTAGACAATGAGTATGACCATACAACAGTTTGGAATAAGCGTTATATGTATATTCAGGGTTAGATGATGAAATTGGAAGACTGTTCTCTACTATTTAATCCAAATGAAGACTCTCCCATTATGCCCGTGTGGGTGGTGATACCTGAACTCCCATGACATTTCTATTATATGGAAATCCTCACCCTTCTTTTATCTTAAGTAGGCAAGGCACTAATTTTGGACTTAGCATCATTTTAAAAGACCAGAGGCAGTGTCGCAAAAATCAAAATGCAAATTGATCTTATAAAAGATAGACCTTATCATGTATGGCTTGATTTTGATGAAGACCAAGATGTAAATGGTGATGAAAAATGGTTGGAGGTTCAATATGAGAGCTTACTTGAGTACTGTTCTTACTGCAAACACCTTGGTCATATCTCTCATGCCTGCCCCAAAAGACTGAAAGAGGAAGATATGCAAAAAATGTTAGCTATTTCCTCTGCCTCTGCAGAGAACAACCCAGATATAAGTACATGATCAATTGGATCTAAACAACCACCACATCATCCCAATAAAGTTAAGCAGCAACAACAAATGAAGCAGTATCACAGTAACATAAATCAAGACACAGGAGGCCAATAAGAGAAGACACACCAAATCACAGGGAATCAACCTCCAACTAAGGACTGGAAGACTCAAAAGAAAAGAAACTTCAAAGGAATTCAGCAGAATAACACCAAAAAGACGCAGGCTGTTTATATCCCAAAGAAAAACACCAACAAACAAGCAGAATTACCATCACAAGAGTATCCATCCACCCAAAGCACATGTATAATCTCTATCAATCCTCCAGCTCCACTGGAGAGGAGTGCTGATTCTGTGGCTCAGAATCATCCCAATCCCTCTACTCTCCCTACTGCTAATGTTAATTCTATTGAAGTTATTAGAGGAAAGAAGGATGGTCAGGAGAAACCTATAGTAGTTCAGAATGGGGATCCAAAGGGGGTGGATGTTCCTAATGTTTTGCGAGTATGCCGAGACATTTGGTGACCCTAGGATTGACCAAATATCTCCTGCTACCACTTCTCAATATCCAGGCATTCAGGAAACACCACATACACAAGCAGAGGCAAGTGTGATTTCTATTTCTACTGATGGAGATCACATAAATAAGGTTGATAAAGGAAAAAATACTGTTACTTTAGAGATTACTACAACAAAACCAAAAAAATAATCCTAGTCAGAAAAAGATAAGACAGATGAGGAAACAAAAAAATGCACAGAAAATTCTCAATTCTATAAGTGCTGATAGATCACAGAATCTTGGAACCAACTCTAAGATCCTAGCTCACCAAAGCTTGACAGATGTGGTACCTATAGATACTCAAAAGAGCAACACATTTGATACAACACAGAGGGTGGAGCGTTCTGAAAGAAGGTCCTAAGCTATACCGAGTGCACTTTTAACTCTGGCTATCCACTCAGATCGTAGGGAGCATGTCTCTTCCCAAGTAGATGGTATGAAAACAGTAACTGAGGAGTGTAAATAATTCTCTTCTACTAGGCTTGAAGAAGATGAATACAATCATATACAACCAGAAGATGAGGTTGACATTGGTGATGGGGCAGATGATGAACACAATGTAGATTTGGAAGAAGAGGATACCTGCAAGCAACTTCTTATTATTATCAATGGTGCCACAGATGTTGACAAAATGATTGACTCACATGGCCTATCGCCTAGAAGTAAACCTCCCCACTACCTCACCAGAAGTAAGGCTTTCAGTATTAAAGCACCACCAAAGTTAACCACTCCCAAACAGTGCCCATGATTAGTACAATCATATGGAATGCAAGAGGCATCAGAATTGCTGGTCCTTGACAACACTCCATAAAATATCCTTTATTGCAGTACTTGAACCTTTCCTTGACAATACTCACATCAACCACTATAGAATTTAACTATCTATGCAACACTCTGCCTCCAATGTAAATGATAAAATCTGGATTTTCAGGGATCAGGATTTCACAGGCACAGTCATTGATCATGATGAGCAGAAACTGACCATTGCACTGCAGCATACTGAAGCTGCAGAACCTTTGCAAAGCACTGTAATCTATTCCAAATGCAAAATAACTTTGAGAAGACCTCTTTGTGAAACCCTGAGACAAAAGTCTATGATATGTTCAACTCCCTGGTGTATCATTGGAGACTTCAATGTGATTGCATTTGTTGAAGAAAAGATTGGGGGTCTTCCTTTTCAAATGAATAAAAGCATGGATTTCTTGAGCATGATTGAAGATTATGGATTTGTGGATCTAAGCTTCTATGGTCCTAGATACACTTGGTCAAATAGGAGAGGCCAAGGCTCTATTGTGTGGAAGAGACTGGATAGAGGATTGGTCAATGATAAATGGCTAGTATCCTATCCTGCAACAACTATCACTCACCTCTCCTCTGCAGGATCTGATCACAACCCTCTTCTTCTGAAAGTGAATATGAGACAGGACACATGCAAAAGATACTTCAAGTTTCTCAATTGCTGGGTTGAAAATGAGAAATTACTTCCACTAGTTCAGGAGATCTGGAACAAAGAAGTCAATGGCAATGCCATGTGGACTTTTCACCAAAAGCTTAAAGCTTTTCTAATGCTCTAAGCAAATGGTCCAGACAACAATATGGAGATATCTTTCTGAAGGCCAAAGAATATGAACACAAGTTAAAGCAAGCTGAGATGGTCTGGGCTCAGACCAATGATGGCAATGATAGACAAAGTAATTATGTGAGATATATAAAGATAGAAGAGTCCATCCTAAAACAAAAAATACAACTGCAATATTTTAATGAAGGGGATGCCAATTCCAGATACTTTCACAGCCTGATTAGAGGGAGAGGAAGGAAGTTGTTCATACATAAAATTAAAGATGATGAAGGAGAATGAGTTCAGGGGGATGTGGCTATTGGTGAAGAAGCATGCACATATTTTCAGAACATCTTCACTGAAATAGGAGGTGCTATCAGAGAAGACTTGTTGTCATGTATCCCATACTTGATCACAACAGAGGACAATGAGCTCCTTACTAAAGATCCCACCTTGGCAGTACTCGAGAAAGTGGTATTTTCAATGAGTCCATCAAGTATTGCAGGACCTCATGGAATGAATGGAAAGTTCTTCCAATCATGCTGGCACCTTATCAAAGCTGACTTGTTGAATGTGGTTCTGGACTTCTTTGGAGGTGCTACTATGCCAAAGTTTATGACCAGCGCTTGTTTAGTCCTTCTATCAAAAGTGAAATTTCCTAACTCTTTTACAGAATACAGACCGATTAGCCTCAACAACTTCCTGAACAAGATCATATCCAAAGTTATTGGTTCTAGACTGGCTCCTATCCTTCCCAGAATAATATATGCAAATCAATCCAGCTTTGTAAAAGGAAGAAGCATTTAAGAAAATATAATACTGGCACATGAAGTTCAAGGAATTAAAAAACCTAACATTGGCTCTAATGTGGTCATCAAGCTTGACATGGACAAGCTTATGATAGAGTTTCATGGGGATTTACATTATGGGTTTTAATGAGATGATCATTGACATGATATGGAGAACAATGTCAAACAACTGGTACTCTGTCATCATAAATGGTACTAGATGTGGATTCTTTCATTCTACTACGGGGCTAAATCAAGGTGATCCACTGACTCCCTCTTTATTTATCATTGGAGCTAAATTACTATCTAGAATGCTCAACAACCTATCTCATAATTAGTTTTTTTAATGGTTTCTATATGGAGAAGCGAGGACCACAAATCAATCATTTGAGTTTTGATGATGATATCATCATCTTCACATCTGGCACCAGGAGATCCTTTAAAAAAATCATGCATATCCTCAGTAAATATGAGAAAACATCTGGTTAACATATCAATAAATAAAAGAGTCACTTCATGACCTCTCTATCTGCTTTCAATTCTACTGTCTGAAGAATCTAGCAAGTAACAAGTTTCAGCAAGAAAGAATCTCCAATCACCTATTTAGGTTGTCCTCTCTACACTGGCAGAATGAGAATTGTGTACTTCAATTCCATTGTGACCAAAGTAGTAGGTAAGATCAAAGGATGGCAAAGCAGAGTTCTCTCATATGGAGGAAAATATACATTGATTAAATATGTACTATAGTCTATACCCCTTTATCTCCTTTTAGCACCCCCCCCCCCCCCCCAAAAAGAACTATCTTGAAGCAGATTGAAAAGCTAGCTGCTAATTTTTTATGGGGCATAGAAAAAGTCAGGAACAAATATGACTGGTCATCTTGGCATAAGCTATCATTCCTATGATTGAAGGAAGAATTTATTTTAGAACAATGGAAGATGTCTTTCAATCAATGAGATTCAAAGAATGGTGGATATTTAGAACTAAGACCTCTCTTTGGAGCAATTTTCTTAGAGCTAAATACTGTCAAAGATCGCACCCAATATCTAAGAAATGGGACACATGACAATCACAAGCTTGGAAGAAGATGATGTCCAACAAAAAAAAAGCAGAGAAATATATTCAATGGAGGCTGCACTCTGGTAATTGTTGCTTTTGGTTGGATAAGTGGTTGGGTACAAGTGCACTTGCTAATTACAGAAATGAAGGGGGTAGACCAGGTAAAATTACAGTTGCTCATTTCTGGGAAAATGGACAGTGGAACATTCAAAGGTTGTACAGAACTGCTCCAGATCATATGATTCATCTCATCATGCAAACTCCCATCCAGTATATGCCACAGTCCCAAGATCAACCCATTTGGACACCCACAGTGACAGGGCATTTCACATGTGCTTTTGCCTGGGAAGTGATAAGAAACAAGAAGCAACCCAACTTCACCAACAAAATGACATGACACAAAAAGATCCCATTCAAGTGGTCCTTTTGATTGTGGAGTGCCCTAAAAAATAAGCTGCCTACAAATGACAGGGTAATATCATATGGTAACCCCACTGTTAGATGTGTATGTTGTATCAGACCTGCAGCTGAAACAATTGATCATATCTTCAGCAGAGGCAACTTTGCTACATTTGTCTGGAAGAAATATGGAGGGCCAGCTGGAATAAAAACTGATAATATGCTACTAAGATTGCTCCTTATTAACTGTTGGTTACAGAAAAGAAACAATGAGGTTCAGAAGTTAATCCTGGACACAATTTCTATCATCATTTGCTGGAATTTATGGAAGAATAGATGCTTTGCAAAGTGTGATGGAAAGAGGTCTTCTATAACTAGAGTGCCTTTTCCATTAATTCTGACATTCATGTGCTGCTTCATGCAACTTACCCTGCTATCAACTGGCCTCAAAGATGGGTGGATCTTTACTCTATCATTGAGGACATCAAGCATTGCTCTACTACTCAACATGTTTTCTGGACTAAACCAAATGTCAATTTTGTTAAAGTCAATACTGATGGTAGTGCACTAAGTAATCCAGGTAAGATAGGTGGTGGTTCTATCATTAGAAACCACCTAGGCGAGTTTCTTCAAGCAATCGCATGTCCTTTGGGTGAGGGTACCAACAACCTTGTAGAAACAGAAGCTGCTTTCATTGGTATCCAGTGGTGCATTGCCAATAGATACAATAAAATTCACCTTGAAATAGACTCAACTCTTTTGATCAATTGGTTGACAACCAACTCTGATCCTCCTTGGGCCTTAAAATGAATATGGAAAAGCTGAGAAACCTGTGTCTTTAATGTGAGGAAATTCACTACTCACATGTATACAGAGAAGCTAACTATCATGCAGACTCTTTGTCCAAGCTTAGCCATGACTTGAATGCATTAACTTACTTCACCAGTGTCACCACACTACCTAATATCAGGTATTCAACTGGATTTTCTGAATACCCATGCTTTCAGACACAAGAAAATACATAGAATTATCCCACCACCTCACCTTGCTTCTACTTCATCCCATGGTTATGGGTAAAACATGATTCTTAAAAAATTATCTCTACAATCCCCATATATCCAAATCCATGAAAGACCAAACTCCAGCATTCTTGGAAATGGACACTCAGTCTAGTTATTCACTAACATGTTTGTTCTCTTGTGCAGGTTCTCTGAGCACACTTCTAACAAAATTTCAATGCTATAAGAAGTGTTATACTCTAAACTTATCATACCTAATAGTCACCCAATCCATGTACTTTAACCAACCATACCCACAGCCACCAATACACTACTCCAACAATAACACATAGCTTTTTTCACCCTCATCTCTCCCAGTTATCCAAGCTCAACTACAACTGTAGTAGAGGCCATCTCCTTCTTCCAGACTCACCACCCCCCTTATTCTTAAACACCCCTTATATTTCATTTCCACATGTACTCAGAATCTTCAAGAAGATGAAAGCACACAACCATCAACACAAAAATAGTTTTTTCTGCTCTTTTTTTTTGCACGTACAAGTCATTATGGTACTCAATCATTTAACTTACCCAAAGTGTATGGTATTAGCAATCTCAAGCCTCATCCTACTGAGTGTTAGTCAAAGATTCAAAATATCCCATAAACCTCTTGCAATTTTGAAGAGAGGATCGTGTAGCATTTATCTACAGAAGCAACTATCTGATCCCACTAACTATACCTCCACCACACAAGCTTTCAGATGCCACAAGAACCTGAAAGCAACACTTCATATGCATACACACAAGAACAATAACAATAATGGTCATAGCATGCAACAGTTCTGCTCTACTGCCAGCAATGCCACAACCATTCACTGGAAGCAAAACAATGGTTCCCCTTTATTACTAATCTGTTTGCTGATTTTTGCAGGTATAATTGACAGGTCCAGATCATTGGTTCACTTTCAAGGTGTGGTATTAGCATCCCAGATACTCAATCTATTGGAAATGCATCAGTTTACTAGGGCCTGTCTTGATGATCCTTCCAATGCCACACAGAATTTTGTGTACAGCAGGTCCATTCTCAGGTTTCAAATGGTAGGGCCTCACAAGAACACAACTAGGGGCACAAACCTTGGCCATCATATCACTACTGTTACCAGAGTTCAACTGCAGATGTCTACATACTGCATCAACTTTAGCTTAGAGAATGATGTGTCTGGTTTTTACACTAGTTACCAGCTGATACAAGTCCAGTCCCTGTCCACTGTCTTCTAGATAAATACACCAAGGCTAAGCTCAATATCTTCTGTCAGCTGCATTATTCAAAGGCAACAAGATCATTCAACTACAATGATCTCAACCATTACTGTCTTCAATGTGGCTTTCTTTGCTCTCATTGTCAAAGCTAAATTGAAGATAACTCTTATCATACACATCTAACTTTTGTCATATTTCAAAGGGAGGATACACTTACCTTCTAGATGTAGGTTCTTTTGTTTCTAGAAGATGTACTCCCAAATTGCTTACATAGTTGCTTTAGATTCAGTTGTTTGTATAGTTGACCTAGATTCATTTCATATTGTTTTTGTATACCCAATTGTCTGCCAATTATGTATAGATTAATAGTGTTGTGATTAGTGATGTATCGATTGTTTTCAGAGAAAAGGTTTATATTTTCCCTAATACTTTCCAAAAAGATCTAAGTTTTCTCGACATTTCTCTTAGTCACTAATAGACCAACATTATATAGGTAAAAAAATCCAAACTTATCCTTGTAATTTGCGAAAGGCCTAACTTTGTCCTTATGGTTGCAAAGGGTCTAAGTTTGTTCTCTTGCCAAATGAATTATACAAAAAATTCATTCATTTTCATTGCACATTCCTTCTTTTAATTTAACCACACCATCATAGGTCATTCCACCATTAACTATTCTGGCGTCCCTCAACCACTTTGCCTTCACAACCCACTACTAGTTATCCGTAAAACGGTACAGTTAAATTTGTAACGTGGTTAATAGACAAGCAAATCGATTTGACCCAAAACATAAAGAAATAAGACTGAAATTAAGATTGAATGACAGAAATTAAAGAGATGAGAAAGCTGTTAGATTGAGAAGCAAATAGTAAAATATTGCTTTTGTGTGCAAAATATTTCATCTCCTCATAATGGCTGTTAACCCTACTATTTATAGTTCTAGCTAGGGAAACAAGATCCTAGGATCAAGCTCCTGTTTAAATGAGAATAAACGTGTCATTGATGAATATGTAACGACAAGCCTTGAATGCAAATATTCTCTGTAACGGGTGCTCATTTAACGCTAGCAAATATTCCCCCATCGAATGATGTTCGATGGTAAATCTTTGAACTTCTACCACCGACTACGTTCCCTTCAAAATCTATCTGGTATCGGTCACACATGTCGCATTCGGTACTTATTATTTTCTGACTCGTCCTTTGTCTAACTTCGGATCCACGTGTCATCTTACCATTCGACTACCTATTATCAACCAAATTTACCTCATACAGATAGTCCCCCTACTTTCCGCTGACACAACTTAGTGTTACCGGGAAGTAGGTTGAGATTCCTTCCTTGGCGGGAAAGTTCCTAAACAGTCTCTGACCCTTGAAAGGGCGCATATCTTCTCAAATTTAATATCCCGAACACGTGTTACCCCACGATACAATAAATATTTTTGCCAATTTTTGAGGTAATCATTACCATGATTTTTGTCGTCTAACTTCTCTGCTACTCATCATTTTTACTTCTTTACTCCCCCAACTTTCATAAGTCTTCCTTCTTCTCTGCAGTTACGTTGAAACCTTTAACAACCTTCAACTTTCCCAACAAGAACTTTTTCTTTTACAAACCTCTTACCACCATGTCTTCATACACTGCATCCTTTGGTAATACCGGTGTTTTCTTCGGTGGAGGACCGAAGAAAAACAAAGACAAGGAGGTTGACATTGAGTCTGAACCTTCAACTGTTAGCACCATCATACCTCTTTAGCTCAACACTACAATCGACCTTCATGGAAAATCTCCTTCTGTAACTTCTCAAGTCCACCAATTTTGGCCAGTTCGCAGGTTTCACTCCTCCATTCGCCCTTCTAGTATCCCAACTATGAAAGAGGACTACAACTGCCCCAATATTGAAATCCTCACCCCAGATATGGTAGAGCGAGTTACCTACACCAATGAGGGGTTTATGTATGTCTATACTTATCACTTTACCTTGGGTCCAATCTCCTTGGGGAAGAGTGAAGGGCTCGACCCAATAATTTTAGAGTTTTACCACTGATATCAGGTATACTTAGCACAAGTAGGCCCATCTATATGGCGTGCGGTAGCTTGCCTTCGTTAATTGTGCACTGAGACCGGGGAAACCCTAACTCTTGCACATATAATGAACCTTTAATCTCCCAAAATTTTCTGTGGGGGAGTAATAAACTTTAGCAAGCATGGTCACCACACTCTCCTCACCAATGTAGATGACGACAATGATCGCAGATGGATGGAATGGTTCGTCGTTATATTTTCCAAGGACATCATCCCGACCACAACTCTAGTATTTCCCGAGTCGTAGAACCTTTTTCGTAAGTTTTTGGTTTTCTTCTTTCTTTCTCCATGAAAAGACCATTTCCCGCTTTTGCTGATTTTTTTATTTCCTTCGTTTCAGCCACCCGATGGGAACCACCACAGGTTCAAGGCTTGGACCAATGGGTTCAGAAAATTCTTGAAATTACTACTCTAGAATCCCGATGGTGGAAGGAGATGTCCCCCAAATACGGGTGGAAGGCCAAGAACCATGGTAAGCCAAGTCCTTTTTTTCTTTTATCCTTGTTTGAACACAAAAAATCTCATGGATAAGTTGCTAGCTCCATTTTTCCTTGATACAGGGCTTCTAAGGAGCTCTGTCATATGCCCCGAAGTCGACGCCTTAGATGACCCCGAGGAGGCCAGGAGGGTAATGCAAAATGAAGGCCAATGATAGAGTGTCACATCCTCTCTAGGCCGGTGGAACTCGCCAATTATATGAAGCCGCTGGCATCAGTGAAGGAATGGAAGAAAATGGGCTCTCTTTTTCGGGAGTGTCTGATAAACAATGGCATGCAGAGTGCGACGCTGGTACCGTCCTAATTTCCTTCTTTACTTTTTGACATTTATATGCTGCAATGGTAACCTTCATTCTAATCTTTTCTCTGTAGGCCAACCTCCTAGCTTCTGAGGTCCTGCAAAGATTGATCCTTGATAAACAAGGGCTTTTTTCCGGGCGAGATCAACTTTTGTCTGAGAGGAACCATCTTGCCGCATGCCTCCCGGTGCTGGAGGCAAATCTGCTCAGATAGACGAGCTTGAGGCTCGATTACAGCAAACCTAGCAAGAAAAGATGGCTCATATCCAGGAAGCTGCTCAGCTGTACAAAGTCCTTAGATAGGCTAAGGCTAAGTGGGTCGAATTTCAAGATGCTGTAATTGCTGCTTTCGAACGCGAGTCTGCCTTCGAGGAGCAAATTAATAATCTAAAGGCCAGCTTATGCTCCAAAACCGAGGTGGCCAATACTGTCGAGGAGAAGAGGGTCCAAATGGAAGAGAGACTTAAGAGGGTCATGGATTAAAATCTACTTCACTCAACTACAAATGTTGAGCTTGACTCTCGCCTCCACGCCATGAAGTCAGAAAGAGAAGAGCTCCAGGCCGAAATTGATAAACACTAGGAAAAACTCCAAGATCAAAAGGATTCCTTTATCTTCGAGAAGACCCATGTCATATATCATATGAATAGGAAAACCTTGGAGGAGGCCAAAGTGGGAATCACCAACATAGATGATTGCATTTCCTACACCCGGGAACTAGAGTTATCCGCTCGTGAAAACCTTCCTGCTCGGCCCGATGCGACTGACTCCTCAAATACTAGTTCCGAGTATTCAGGAACCGAAGGGGAGACTGAAGAAGATGAAGGCCCCGAACCGGCAGTGGATCTTTGTCATGCACCGACCTCGGGGAGCGCGACTGGCACTCAACCGAGTAAACCCAGTCAAGCAAGCCTAATTTATATTAACCTCTCATCATTACTCATGCATGATTTACCATAACATAATTAGATCTTTACTTTCAAATTAAATATATTTGGCTCAATGGCCTAAAATTCTCCTCATGATGGATACATAGCTTTATAAATAACTGTAAATACTGTGAACATAGATACATAACAAAACTCAAAACTTTAAGTACATGACCCCCCCCACAATGTAAATGGAGCTTCTATGACAATAGATACCTAAATACATAAAATGAACTAGACCCAAACACCCACTAGAACTGTAGCGGGCTCACCATAAGCTGAGTAGTGAAGAAGGTCCCTATCAAAGATCCATATCATCCTGTAGAAGTATACCTGCATCCATTAAAAGATGCAGTGCCCCCAACAAAAGGGACGTGAGTACACATAGAATAGTACTCGTACGCAAGGCAGAAAAAAAACATATGAAGATACAGTAACTCAAATAAGAGGCAAATAAAATACATCAAGAAACTACGAAACATACCATAGAATCAAATATCAAGTCTTATTATACTTAAATCGTTCTGAACATCTTCTGGGATCAATTGAGCCATATGAATTATGTGTGGGATTCAAAATATAATGTAAATATAACAATATGTGCAAACAAGGGCAACGAAAGTGGCACCTATATTTCATGTTTGCTATGCGTCTTACTAGACCGTCCACAACCCTTTCTTACTATGGACATTATACACCTATCCAACTCACCTCTTTCACTTTCCAACATCTTTATAGAATATCAACAACAAGGGAGTTCAAATCAAGACTTTAGGTACACATATGAGTAATTAAGAGTCTTAAGCACATCGAGTTTTTCTCCCACAATTTGGCATGATATCTTTCATTTGTGACACAACTCAAAGACATAACATTTTAATACACATATCATTCTTGAACACATTACCGAAGGATAACATAATGAGATAGGAACATTCAGAACACATTTTGAATACATAATTCTCGACACTTTGCTTACTCGGGACAATTGAATTTATAGGGAACATCTCGAAACATGAGAATAAGGAACTTGAGCCAACCATACTTGAAACTTATGGGAATATCATGAAATTCGATTCTAAGAGAGATGTTTAGTCAACATACCTCGCTTTGAGCTTGTCATAAATTACTACAATGTTTCCATAATCCTAGCAACTTCGATCTATTTAGAAACATAACAAAATTGAACACAAATTAGGAAGATATTCATGGTTTCAGCTCGTTTGAGCATTTTATCAAACACTAGATGTGCAAATTTGATTACAATGTTCTTCCACAAGATGTTCTTCACTCCACAACCCAATCTTTACCCATTTGAGCTCACACATCTTCCCACAAACTTTATTGGTACATGTACGTATAAATAATACTCTCACACCCAAGAATCATACTCCCAATCACCCATCTTATACCTAAATTCGAGATTGAAAACTAGGGTATGGAAGCTTAACACTTAGATAAAGACCTTGTAATCGTTCTTGTAGAATTTCAAGGCTTGAGCAAGATTTTGATGAACAATTAGCTTAGGGATTTCTCCTCTTACTCTAGGGCACTTCCTCTCTCTAAATATATCAGATATTCCCTTCAAAAATGGTCCCTTAGGTCTATTTATTGAGATAGGGCTGGGTTATAAAAATAGAAGAATGGACCCTCCAAAATCCAGACCGGGCTACATACCAGGCTAGGCACGCTCTGTAGCGAGCTACAGACCAGGCTTCGCGAGCTCTATAGTGAGCTACAGACCAGGCTTCGCAGGATCTATAGTGAGCTACAGACCTAGTTTCGCGAGGGATATAGCACGGTCTAGCGCGAAACAGACCAGGCTTCGCGAGGGATATAGCACGGTCTAGCGTGCTAGGAGCTGGGCGATGCGATGTCGAAATGATTCAACTCTCCAACGCACTGTTCAACCCAAAAAGTCCGAAAATACAATACTTTATCCTACCTTGGCACCACATAACCTTAAATTACTTGCCGGAAATTTACGAGGGCTTACAATCTGCCTTCTTCTCCTCCTTGGGGTTCTGGCGGCATAAATGATGTATAATATTTTTTATCTTCTGTAGTTATGCCAAACATTTATTGTTTTCGGCCCTTTAATAAAAAAAACGTTTTGCTTAAGTATTGTGCAAAAATATCCTTTTTATGTCTAGTTGATTAAAGCTTCAGGTATATTTTTTTATCTGATAGTTTTTGATTCCGGGCATAAATTCTTTCGAAATCTACCCTTTACTATGTGGGTTTCATAAGAGAGGGAACTTATGTTTACGGTTGTCTTGAAGAGGACGTCTCCTGTTCATTTCGGCACAAATATTTGAAGTTTTTGATAACTTTCAAACGATAAAATTAACTCATAATTTGGACAAGAAATAAGATAAAAATAAGAGTACTTTGTTTTATTCCCTCTATTTTTAAAATTACATAGGAATTCGCTTGCTTAAGTAAATAAAGCTGCCAATACATGTGGCTAACTTGTACAACTTATTTCTACGGGGCTGATCATGCCGTCCCCGATCGTGATGAAATATTGATCCTGGTTCTTGCAGTCCTCAGTTTTTGTGGCATTCCTGGTGCCGTATCAGATATTATTCTCCCGAGTGTTCGAATGCGAAGCATGCAAATTCGAACACTGGAAGTCTTATGCCCAGATTGTTTCATCGGTGGAGACAACTTGTGAATGGTTAAATAATCCTTTTTTAATAATGGAAGGCAAGGCTTGCCATCGAGCCAAAGATTATTTAATCATCCACATAGGTGTTTACCAACGATGCAAAAATTTTAGTGCCTTGATATTTAAAGGTCTGGCATTTTCCAATAACGCTTCTTTCGTAGTATGCTTTTCGTTGTTGCCTCCTTAAAAACCTTCCCAAAAAAACCCGATTGAGACAAAAACTGGTCGAAGAAAAAAAGAGTGCAGCACATATTTTCAGTATTGGCATGAACCATCAACAATAAAACCTTTTGAGGTGAGTCACATTTTAATTACTGGGCAATTTGAATCCATCTTGATTTTCCAACTCATATGATCCCTTACCGCTGATAACTGAAACCTGGTAAGGGCTTTCCTATGTTGGTCCCAGTTTCCCAGCGTTGACTTCCCGAGTGCTCTGATTCACCTTCCTCAAAACCAAATCTCCTACTCTGAAATAGCGGAGATTGGCCCTGCGATTATAATATCTTTCCATCCTTTGCTTTTGAGCCACCATCCTTACGTATGCCAAGTCCCGATGTTCATCGAGGAAGTCCAACTTCACTAGAAATGCTTCATTGTTTGCCTCTTCGTTTGCTCGGGAAAACCTTAAAGTTGACTCCCCCACTTCTATCGGTATCAGAGCCTCTACGTCGTACACGAGTGAGAAGGGTGTTTCTCCTGTGCTCGACTTCGCCGTTGTTCGATATTCCCATAGTACTCCCGATAGCTCATCGATCCACTTGCCCTTAGCATCTTTTAACTTCTTCTTAAAGTTTCGAATAACTACCTTGGTGGTTGATTCTGCCTGTCCGTTAGCACTTGGGTGTTACAGTGAAGACATAATTATCTTGATTTTTAACCCTTCCAAAAACTTTGTGACTTTTGAACCTATGAACTACGGCTCGTTGCCACAAGATATTTCCTTCGGTATTCCAAATTGGCAGATTGTGTGGTCACATATGAAGTTGACCACTTTGCATTCACCGATTTTTTGATAAGGACCTTCTTCAACCTATTTAGTGAAATAATCAGTTAAAACTAAAAGAAATCTTACCTTTATGAGGCCCGGTAGTAGAGGACCAACTATGTACATCCCCAATTTCATAAATGGCCACGAGGACAACACCGAATGCAAAAGTTCTGCTGGTTGGTGCACCAACTGCGCATGACGTTGACATTTGTCCTATATTTGAACGAATGCCTTTGTGTCCTGTTCCATCCAGGGCCAGTAGTAACCTACCCCGATCAACTTTAGCACTAACGAGTCTGCACCAGAATGATTCCCACAAAATCCTTCGTGGACTTACCTCATCACGTAGTCCCCCTCTGAGGTCCCTAGACAGTGGGCCGGTGGTCCTTGGAACGACCTCCTGAACTGCCTATCTATGAGGCAGTAGCGAGCTACTTTGGTCTGTAGTGCCCGGGATACCATTGAGTCCCCAGGTAATTTACCATGCCAAAGATACTCGATGAATTCATTCCTGCAGTCCCAGACCAAGTTGGTCGAATTTACATTGCAGTAGCCATCCACGTCCAACACCGAGTTTAGAAGTTGGACGGCCGTACCAAAATCAGATCCTTTCATTTCCATGAATGACCCCAAATTAGCCAATGCATCATCTTCAATATTTTCTTCCCTTGGAATGTGGATGATTGTCCATTCCCTTAATCGTGTAAGCAACACCTGAAGCTTGTTCAAATACAGTTGCATGCATTATTCCTTTGTGTCGAAAATCTCATACACTTGGTTTACTACTAACTGGGAGCCGCATTTCACTTCGATGACCTCGGAGCATAGTACTTGGGCTAGTTCTAGTCCTGCAACCAAATTCTCATACTCGGCTTCATTGTTAGTTAACAGAGCAGTTTTAATGGCCTGCCTCAGAGTTTTCCCTAAGTGCGTGATTAGAACAACCCCGAGACCGGACCCTTTTACATTGGATGCTCCATCCGTAAATAAGGCCCAAATTCCCCACGCCGTTTTCGACACCAGCACTGCTACCTTAGCAGTCAAGGGCATTAGCCCGAAATGAAATCGGCCTCAAAATCAGCCAAACCTTGTGACTTGATTGTAGTCCTGGGTTTGTACTCAATGTCTAATTCTCTAATTTCGACTGCCCATTTAGCCAAAAAGCCTGACAACTCAGGCTTGTGAAGGATATTGCTTAAGGGAAATGTTATTATTATGGCTATCGGGTGGCATAGAAAATAATGTCTAAGCTTTCGGAAGGCAACTACGAGAGCTAAGGCTAACTTTTCGAGGTGCGGATAATGAGTCTCCGCTCCCGATTATATTTTACTAATGAAATAATCAGGAAATTGCGTACCTTCTTCCTCTTGGACCAAAACGACACTTATCGTTGCTTTTGAGACCACTAGATATATTAATAAATGTTCGCCTTTACCCGGTTTTAATAGTAACAGCGGGCTGGACAGGTACCTTTTTAGGTCTTTCAATGCCTGTTGGCATTCCGGAGTCCATTCAAAATCGTTCTTCTTTTTTAGAAGTGAAAAGAAGTGATGGCACTTCTCTGAGGATATTGAGATGAATCTTCTTAGAGCTGCCAACCTTTTGATTAGCCTCTGTACTTCCTTCACACTTGTCAATTGGTCCGGGATGTCCTTGATATCTTTAATTTTGTCGGGACTTACCTCGATCCCTCTTTGTGAGACCAGGAACCCCAAGAACTTACCGGAACCAACCCCGAACACGCATTTCTCTGGGTTGAGTTTCATGTTATGCTTCCTCAGAATGTCGAAAGTCTCTTTGAGGTGTTTCAAATGTTCCCATGCATTTAAAGACTTGACTAACATGTCATCAATATATACTTCTATTGTTTTGCCTATCTGATCCTCAAACATTTTATTAACAAACCTCTTATAAGTGGCTCCGGCGTTCTTAAGCCCAAAAGGCATCACATTATAGCAATATGTGCCTAAGTTTGTAATGAAAGAAGTTTTTTCCTGATCCTCCGGATTCATCTTGATTCTATTGTACCCAGAATAAGCATCAAGGAAACTCATTAGATCGTGTTCGACCATCGCATCAATCATTTCATCAATGTTTGGCAACATGAATGAGTCTTTAGGGCACGCCTTATTTAAATCCTTATAGTCTACGCACATCCTAAAGTTTTTATTCTTTTTGGGTACTACAACTATGTTGACTAACAATTCAGGATATTTTACCTCCTAGATTGAACGGATATTGAGTAGTCGGGTTACCTCTTTTTGCCTTACCGGTGGAACGTTTGGATCCAGACTTAGCTTGTGGACTGCTACCTCCAATGGGATACCTGTCATATCCGAGTGCAACCACGCAAAGCAATCAACGCTAGCTTTAAGGAAATTTATAAATTCTAACCTGAGCTCGGGATTTAACCATGTTCCCAGATGAAACTTCCTTTCTAAAAACTCTTCGAACAAGGCCACTTGCTCAAGTACTTCTACGGTCGACTTAGTCGCATCCATCTCTCTCGTCACTTGAAAGTATCTCGAATAGGGATGGCAATGGGGCAGTGCGGGTGCGGGGCGGGGCAGGGCGGGTTTTGGCTTTGCGGGTGTGGGGCGGGGCGGGTTTATTTTTTTTAAGAAAAAAATCTTTGCGAGTTGCGAGGGGGGTGCGGTCTTTTTAAAAAAAAAGTCACATTCGGGATGAAAACTAACAACGGTCACTAAGCAGGTGTAATGAAATATATTAGTGACTTAACGTAGTGCTTAATTGCACTCGCACCTTCAAGTATTTTATTGGAAAAAGGCAAAACACAAATAGGTGGTCTATATTTATTATCGGTTTGAATTTTGAACTACCAAAATGGTTGAACACTAATCTGGGATGGGCAAGATGTTGCTAACTTCATGAAAATTCTTTGTTTTAAAAAATCAAATACACCATCTATATCATGGAAATTCTTCACGAATATAATTGTGTTATACCTATCTTTTTTTTAATAAATCACTTAAAACACTAATGTAGTGCAAATCTTAAATGAAAAATATATATTTATCTTACTAAATATATTTATAGTATTAAAAGTGAAACAATAAAAAATATAACTAAATAAAAATAAAAATATTTTATATGTTAAATCGTTTTTTGAAAGGGTACAGTACCTTAAGAGTTCAAAAGAAAGAAATCTATTATTAGTATTAATCACATGTCTTATTGAATAATTTGTTGTCATTTTTTGTTTAAAAGTTTTGATTGATTAAATACTTTATTGTCAGTTCAATAATTTTTGGCTCAATAAGTTTTTTAAAGGGCACAGTAGCTTAAGAGCAACAAAAGAGATTTCAATTTTTTGGTTGATTAAATAAGAAAGTCCAACCAAAAGCTCAAAAGAAATAAAACTAAAAAAATAAAAGAAAAATAAAATTCGGGGTGGGGCGGGTGGATGCGGGTGTGAGTGTGGGGCGGGTGTATGCGGGGCGAGGAGGGTTTAAATCTCCGCGGATTTAAGCGGGTTTGCCCTGCGCAATTATGAATATGTCTGTCTTTCTGGCCAGAATCTTCCTTGCTCCGTCATGGGCCTTAATGAACAAGTATGCAAGAATTTCAAAAGAATCAATTGAATACTCGGGTAAAAGAGAGTACTATGTCAGGGCCCCCTTTGTGAGGGTTTCACAAACTTCTTCAACAAGACCGATTCGATCTCATGTTGAGCCAAATCGTTTGCTTTCACAGCCGTGGTGTAGGTTGTGATGTGCTCCTGTGGATCCAAAGTCCTATCGTACTTTGGTATGTCTGGCATTTTGAATCTTTTTGGAATTAACTCTGGTGATGCATTTGGCTTAAACAGCAACTGCGTGTACTTTTTTAAATCCGGACTCTTTAACACTGATGGTGCGCCCACAATCTGATCCATATAAGCGTGAATATCCTTCGCATTCTAATCCATTCGTTCGTTCATTTCTCTCATGAATCTCATGAGCTCGGTTTTGAAAGTATCACTCCCGTTGTTGTTCCGGCTTCGTCCATTAGGGTGTTGTTATCGGTTATCTGAGCCGTTTGATTTATGCAAACACTAGGAGGGATTAGACCCCTTATGTTTGCGTTGTTGGAAGCACCTGTCAATGCTTGTTTTAACTCTATCATCACCCGATCCTGCCTTGAGAGATGATCCGTGATTATATTTTGTTAGTCCCTCAAGAGTTTAATCATTTCTATGACATGTTCCTCCTCCGCATCATCAGGAGCTGGGTCCCGCACATGCTGAGGATACTGACGATCGCGAACTGGGATTTTTTCGTCCCCTTCATTACGGGTGTCGCTGATTGAGTCATCACGGTAGGATAATTCTTCCCGTTCGATGCGTGCTTCAACGTTGTATGCGTTGTTGACATCGTTAGCTGCCATATCTGATTTTCACTAAGGAAAGAAATAGGACTGGAATTAAGATTGAATGACTGAAATTAAAAAAGATAACAAGCCTGATTGCGAACTCAGCGTTTTCGAGAGAAGAAGTAAAAATATTGATACAACGATGAAAAAGCTGTTAGATTGAGAACAAAATAGTAAATATAGCTTTTGTGTGTAGAATATTTCATCTCCACACAATGGCTGTTAACCCCACTATTTATAGTTCTACCTAGGAAAATAAGATCCTAAGATCAAGCTCCTCTTTAAATGAGAATAAAAGCATGTGAGTATGTAACGGCAGACCTTGAATTCAAATATTCTTTGTATCGACTGTTCATTTAACGCTAGCAAATATTCCCCCTTTGAATGTTTTCCGATGGTAAATCTTTGAACTTCTACGATCGACTACGTTCCCTTCGGAATTCATCCGGTACCGGTCACCCACGTCGCATTCGGTACTAATTGTTTCCCGACTCGTCCTTTATCTATCTTCGGCTCAACATTTCATCTTATTATTCGACCACCTGTTATTAACCAATTTTACCCAATACAACTACTTCTGCCACCGCTCAATGAGCATAGTTTCTTTAGGAGAATATCACCCATTATTATCTTCAAAATCACTTCAAAACTTCAAGACCATAATTTTTGCCCATAAAATAGACCTGACGGCGAATTGATAAAGGGAATTTATTTTTCTCTTTTCTTTAGCCATGATTCATTTTGGTTGTGCGGCATAGGAATTTCTTTGGGTGTTTTGGGTTTCTATGAATATGCATTTATGTGGCAATGCAGCCACATGACAAGTTTCTGTGCTAATCCAAATAATTAGAGATCAATTAATATAATAATAGAAAACATGCTCTTAATTAAGAGTATATTTGACCTTGTATACTCTTTATTATATATAACTAGCTGGATCTAATTTTTATTTTTTTGTACCTCGAAAAACGTTTACTCATAATTTTGTATTTATATCAATCAAATTAATGCATGACTTATGTTTTTGTATAAACTATTGTCAGTTAACCATAGTAAGGAAAAAAAATATATATAAAATTATCACGTCATTTTTATTCTTATTAATTATAATAACCTAATATAGTTTGGTGTGTAATATTGTTTGATACACGCAAATATTTTCCTATAATGTTAGGCATTAAAGGGGTTGGTCATGCGGCGAACAAGTTTTTTGTCTTCTAGTCGTGGAATTTGAATCGAGTCATTAGTGAATACAAATCAAAGTACCTTTTTGCCTTTTTATCCTCACCCAATTTTAGGAGCGATCAACCAGCGACTTTATTTATTCCTGACGTAAGTAAAAACCTTCAATTTTTTATTTTTACATTTGTTTTATTTTTTCCTTTTGTTAAAAGTTGTAGCCCAACCATGGTAGAAGGTAGGGCTGCTTATCGGGCGGGTTGTTACGCCTAATGGTTCGACTTATTAGTTATCGGCTTATAAATGTACTAATCCGCTAGCCAAACCGATAAGATATCAGACAGATTGATATAGGTTTAGCGATTATCGGATGGTTTATCGGCTAAATCAAATAGACAATGATTGCATATACCACTTGACATTAAATCACTAAAAAATTTTTAAAAGGAAAGAGCTTCTTACCTGAATTTGTTTACGTTAATTACTGTCACGATCCGAAATCCCAGTCATGGGGCTGTGATGACGCCTAACATCCACTTGATAGGCAAGCCAATGTTAGCTAATTAATTAACCATTTTTAACAATTTAAAATCAGAACTGTAATAATTAACGACTAATAAACTCTGAAATACATGAGATAAATACCAAGAGTAATGCAGTCTATACTAATCCCAGAAATTCAGAGTCACAAGTACACGAGCGACTAAAATACTACAAATATAGTCTAAATGAAATACATATGTTTGAAGCAAGATAAACATTAAAAACAAGGCAGAAAGGGGACTTTATTAACTGCGAACACTAAGCAGCTGTACCTCAAGTCTCCCGGGAAAGTCGGATCCGAGCAAACTACTCTACACACCACTAGGACCAATACCGGGATCTACACAAAAAATTTAGAAGTGTAGTATGAGTACAATCGACCCAATGTACTCTGTAAGTATCGAACCTAACCTTGACGAAGTAGTGACGAGGCTATGGCAAGATGTTGACCTGAGCGGTTTTGGTTTTGATGATTGACAGAGGAACACATGCATGAACCAGGTCCATAGACAGTGTACACATATCACAGTGAGATTCAAGCAAAAGGCATGCACGTGAAATGGATGAGTATAAGTGGTAATTTCTGATATTCCGTGAATGAAAAGATTGCATAATTAATAAGGAGCAGGACTGTAACGACTTAGCCAGTCATTTTGAGTATTTTAGCCCCGTCCCTCTATTTATTGCCTCCTTTATATTGTATTGTGGTTATGTGACTTGTCTGGGTAGTTGATTTTGGCTTCAGGTGAGTTTCAGTGTGAAATGGGACACATAGTCGCTAAGTTGGAAGTTTAACTTGAGGGAGTTGACCGTAGTTTGACTTTTCTATAGACGACTATGGAATAGAGTTTTGACGGTTCTAATAGATCTGTATGGTAATTTTGGACTGAGAAGCGTGTCCGGATATTGATTTGGAGGTCTGTAGGTCGTTTCAGCTTGAATTGGCGAAAGTTAGGAAGTTGAAGATTTGGAAAGTTAAGAAGTTTGACCGTGAGTTGACTTTATTGATTTCAGGGTCGGATTTCAATTTTGAAAGTTAGAATAGGTTCGTCATGTCATTTATGACGAGTGTGAAAACATTTGAGGTCAATCAGAGTTGTTTTGGTATGATCCGGCGTTAGTTTTGGAAGTCGGATGTTCATAGTTTTAATAGGCTTGAATTGGGTTGCGATTCATAGAATCGATGTTGTTTGATGTGATTTTAGGCCTCGAGTAGGTCCGTTATGTATTTTGGAACTTGTTGGTATATTCGGATGGGGTTCCGGGGGCCCTGGGTGTGAATCAGATTGAAATCAGAATAATTTTGGACTTAAGGGAATGCTGAAGCTGCTGAGGTTCTGGTGCAATCGCACCTGCATACTTTGGGCCGCAGGTGCGGCACTACAGGAGCGGTCTATGTGCCGTAGAAACGAGGATTGGTTTGGCCAGCTAGGATCGCATGTGCGGTCAGTGATGCGCTGGAGCGGACTCGCTGGTGCGAGAGAAGCATCGCAGAAGCAGAAAGGGGCTAGCCAACCCTAGGGTCGCTGAAGCGGAGTCCCTCGCAGGCACGCGTGCGCAAGTGCGCCCATGCTCCACAGGTGCGAGAGTGCAGGTGCGCTATTTTGTCTTCAGAAGCGGAATTAGTTGACCTTAGTGGGAACCACACCTGCGATAGATTTTCCACATGTGTGGGGTCACAGGTGCGACAGTTTGGCTCGCAGAAGCGAGAATCGCTGGGCAGAAAGGGAGTATTCGAGGGTTTATCTCATTTTCATCTTTTGGACCTAGAGAGCTCGGTTTGTGGTGATTTTTTGAGCGATTTTCAAGGAAATCATTGGGGTAAGCGATTCTAAATTGGATTTGGCTATTATACATGAATCAATCGTTATTTTTGTTATTTAATTAGTAATTTGAGTTGGAAAATTTGGGGAAAAATTATGAATCTTCTTAGACCAAATTTTGGAAATTTGGAAGGCGATTTGAAGTCGGATTTGAGTAATTCTTGTATGGTTGGACTTGTTATCGAAAGGGTGTTCAGATTTTATAATTTTGGTCAGGTTCCGAGATGTGGGCCCGGGGTTGACTTTTTGAGTTTACTTTTTTTTTTCTCTTTAAAGATTGCAACTTTATTGTTCGGAATAGCTTCATATAGTTTGTATTTATGGTATCAAGTCATTTTGGCTAGATTCGAGCCGTTCTGAGTTGGATAATCACGTGAAAGGCTTACTGGATTGAGTAAGCGTGTTTTGAGGTAAATGTCTTGCTTGACTTTGTGTGAGGGAATTACCCCTTCAGATTGGTATTGTTTTGTATTAATTGTGACATGTGGAAGCCATGTACGCAAGGTGACGAGTGTATACACGGGCTAAATGTGGTAATTGATCGGTTTTAGCTATGTAGATTCCTTTCATGCCTTTATTTGAGTTGTCATAATATGTTATATTCATCATCATTAGTCTATCTTCACATGCTTTACTTGACATCGTTAATACTTGTCTTATCTTTTAGTTACTAATTGTCTTTACTTGTTTAGTTGAAGTTATTGTTCTCTCCATTTCTTATTCATTGTTAACCGTTGAGTACCTTTACTTGAAGTTGTTATTTAATTCTTGATGTTGAATTTGGTGTTGAAGTTATAAAGGTTGTGATTCACATTGAGGCAAAGTTGTAATCTTGTTGAAATACAATTCTTGTTGAGTTATTCATTTTCGGTTGCTATTGTTGAGACTCTTGTATATATTGTGGTTGAGCCATGGGCTATTTATTTTGGAAACACTATCATTGTTGATTTCATTGGCAAGTTGTGGTTTCGGGCACTTGAGGTGCGTGTTGTGTTATGTTGTGATATTGATACGCATGCGGTGGTATAAGGATTGGGGGTTGAAACGCATGCGGTGAGATAAAGTGGGATTGATACGCATGTTGCTTGTAGGGGAACTACTTGAAGCCACACTGTCATGCCCCAAACCTGAAGAGGCTTCCTGATGCCATACTCGGCCGGAGCGTACCACTCTGAAACTGTGAACTCTGGAGGGGTAACCCTCAACTTAGGCCGATGAGGCTAAATTCTGAATTATCTGAAAATAACATCTACAACCAGAAATACCAAACTAAACATCTACATAGGGCTGGTAAAGCCACAACACCGATATAAAAAATGTACAGGACTCATTTACAAGCCTCTACAGATAATTGAATTGTATCATGGTCGGGACAGGACATCGACCTACCCATCAAACCTGTATATATAAAATGGACTCCAAGGTATACACTTGGTAACTCCGAGGAAGTGGAGCTTACCAACCAAGCTGATGTTGACTTTGTCTATTGGAAAGGTCTATCCAACTGTCTATCAGGACCCGCAGGCATGAAATGCAGCGTCCCCAGCAAAAGGGACGTCAGTACGAAATAATGTACTGAGTATGTAAGGAAACAGAATAACTGAAAGCTGAAACTAAGCTGATAATATAATAACTGAAAGTACATGGGAGTCAAATATAATTGAAGATATGCTTACCTGCTGATACTGACTAATCTCTCTCAATATAGTAAGTAAAATAGATGTCCGGTCCTATAAGGATCGGTATGTGTAACTGTTCTGCTGTAGTAGGCTCGCTCATAGGTGCTCGGCCATACTAGGCTCTGTATCTCGGCCATTCTGGGCTCACTCATAGGCGCTCGGCCACAATAGGCTCGGTATATAACTTACCATCTGATCAAAGGTTGCCCAATAGGGGCCTGCCCACCGATTATAGTTCGGTGGTGGTGAAAATACTGTAATACTGTATATATATAGACCCTCTACCCTCTTGACTGAAAGAAGATAATACTAAAATGAATATGAAGTCCCGATAAGGGGGAATACTGTAGCTTATGAGACTAGGATAATGTACATAAATTCAGGAATAAGAACTTCTCTTTATGCCTCGTTATCAAATGCATATAGTTATGGGATCATGCCAAAATGAAAGAAAGGTTTAGCCTTAACATAACTTAACTCCGTTGAGTCCTTAATACCTTCCAAGCAATTCTTCAAACAACTCAACTCAATTTACCACAACATAAGAAGATTCAAAATCAGTGCTGAGTAAAGGCTAAATCCGTAACTTAAACTAGTAACTCGTTTACGCAAATTTGGACAGCATCTCCCCTGTAACAAGGACCTCCTCCAATACCCTATACTAACAACAACAAGAAAACAACAATAACAATATGTATGAATCATTTTCCAACCTTATCTCCATCACAATATACCACAAAACAGCTCACACACCCTAATCACTTCATACATAAAACGACAACCGTAGTAGTGTCAAACAACCCGAAAATGTTATGACGAACAACCAGCCCACCACCCTACATTTATATGGTGTTTATACACACCCTTCCACCTCCAAAAATCCATAAAATAGTAGTAAAACATGCAATCCAATAGCAACATAAAACAGTCCACAAAATAGTCCGCTACAAATGAATAACTCGAACTCACGGCTTCCTATCACCGTCCCATGAGTTCTTACAATTATAGAACGACTTTTCATTCATCTACAATAGAAAAAATGGATTAAAGAGAGCAGTAAACTTACCTTATTTGTTGAATAACTCAGCTCCTATCTTGGTTCTTCAATCTCAAGGTTGTTTTTCCAACTAGAACTTGAAAAGGGGAGAAATTCAATTAGGGTTTGTGTGCAATGTTTGAGAGAATGTTTGCAGGGGTTCAGGTCTGGTTATTGCGCCATATTATCAGTGTATTATATGAATAAAATAGGACTTTAAAAGGTCTCTTTGGACGACCCGATCTGGCCCATTTTCGGACTCTCATTTAAGCAAGTAGGTGACACACCTACTTGTCACCTAGCAGCTTGCGCAGTCTCGCGAAAATACATATATCTCTATACTCCAATGTCGTATTGACAAATGGTTTAATGCGTTAGAAAATAGACTCATTGATATTCACTTTGATGGGTGGAACACCCCGTAACTATAAGTATATTGGGAGAAAATTGCAGTTACATTTGACCTAAATTTCAATAAAACTTATGAATGTAACTTGTGATGACTTTCATCGACTTTTGTTCCACAACTCGCTTGACTTCAAAACATAACACACGAATATCAGACGACTAACATAACTCATAACATAACCTCCTTATCATGTTAAGCACCCTAGTCTCATCCCAAAAGTACATGTAATAACATTTCCAATTTGTCGACTTTCGACGGAACTTATTTTCTTCAATTGGTTTAGCTTCTAAGCCTTCCAACCCTCTTGGTACTTGCAGTCCATGATCTTAAATATTTGTAACCTCCAAGTTAACATGATTAACTTACTTTATGTACTTTCAAAGATGATCTCACTTCAGAGCTTACATCAATTGACTTATGACGTACTCTCACGTACGAAAATATGGGGTGTAACACACACGGTGTGATAAGGTGGGCTAAAACACGGAAAGCTATTTCGGGAAAAAATGATTTTCAAAACTAAATGTAAGGCTCCCACGGTGATGTATGGAAAGATTGTGATTTGATTTGTGAAATGAGATTATGAGGCGGTACCTCAGTAATGATTCTTGTTGATACCTTTGAATAACATCACTTGTCTTTGTTTGCATTGTTTCCTTGGCATTTTATCCTTTGTTTTTCTTCCGTGATGTCTTAATTGCCTTAGTTCAATGTAGCTATTCTTGGTATATTTCTTCATTATTTCATTTCCATTGTTTATCATTATCACACTATCATATACTTGTTCAGTTTTCTTATTTATTCCAGTCGGGTCTTGACCTGATCTCATCACTACTCTACCGAGGTTAGGCTTAACACTTATCGGGTACTGTTATGGTGTATTCATGCTACGCTTCTGCATATCTTTTTGTGCAGATCAAGGTACCTCTTACCAGCCTAGGTACTAGTGAATCGAGCTCGAATTTGGAGACTTCAAGGTATACCTGCCGTCGTCCGCATGCCTCGGATTCACCCTCTATCTAGTTCTATTTCATTAACCCTTATTATAGATACTGTTGTATATGGATGCTTAGTATACTCTTGTAGAGCTTGTGATTTGGTATCACTAGATTTTGGGAGTTTTGTTCTGTTGAGTTGCAGAGTTCTTTTTATGATTGTGGTTATTTAATTTGAACTTTTTATCATTATCTCAATCAAATTCTGCATGTATGTTAGGCTTACCTAGTCTTAGAGACTAGGTGCCATCACGACATCCTACGGAGGAAAATTGGGGTCGTGAATAGGACTCTTTACTGGAAGAGAATTCTATCCAAGATAGGAAAATATTTAGAAGTTGAAGATAATTAGAACTCTTCCACCAAGGAAGAGTAAAGCATCATGTTTCTAGTTAATCCTAATCCTACTAACTATATATATATAT
Source organism: Nicotiana tomentosiformis (assembly GCF_000390325.3). Classification (NCBI taxonomy): domain Eukaryota; kingdom Viridiplantae; phylum Streptophyta; class Magnoliopsida; order Solanales; family Solanaceae; genus Nicotiana; species Nicotiana tomentosiformis. The sequence continues at coordinate 38,123,623 of NC_090821.1, read as the reverse complement.
ATATATATATATATATATATATCAGTCGTGTTCTCTTTTACAGGTGATGCACACACAATGAAGTAAAGCAAAATTGAGAGCAAAATAGCAAGGTATTTTGTGAGCAATTCCTTGACTTTCAAGAGTGCGAACGTGAAGCTACATGAACCAGATTGAAGAATCAATTTCATGTGTAGGGGCTTTTGAGTGGGGGCTTTTGAGTTTTACCTTTCAGCTTTTCTTAGAAGCATTTGTTTTAGGTACTTGAGTTATATTGTTCAAGTTAGAGTTTACTTGAAGCAGTCGCAACAGCCTGTAGATTGTTGCTACAAGGGTTAGTGTTTAATCCTTAGGTTTAGAAGAGAGTTGTAAACATTGTTGTTTGGCTCAGAGTTGTAGTGACGTTTTGGGAAAAATCCTACCAGGAAGTAAATCATGATTTTTTCACCTTTTGAGCCGGGTATTATCCACGCAAAAATACTTGTGTTCTTTACTTTCTGCATTATTTATTCTGCAATAGTAGATTAAGGAACACATAGAAGAACCAGGTTCTTCAATAAACTAGTGCATGCGAAAATTAAACACCACACAATTTATCCCCCCTCCCTCTTGTATGGTATTGAAGTATAAAACATCAATTAGTATTAGAGCAGATTATCCTTGAAGAGTCTAACACCTTAGGAAAAGATCAAGATGAGTGCACCACCTGAAAATTGGGAAGGAAAATCTACTGCTAGGCCATTACTCTTCAATGAGCAGTAATACTCATGGTGGAAAATAAGGATGGGAGATCACATGCAGGTAGAAGATTACGAGCTATGGGATATAATTACTGATGGTTCACTTTCAATAGTGAAGAAAAATGCTGAAGGTAATGATGTTCCAAAGACAAGAGCTAACTACAATGCTGAGGATTTGAAGAAGTGGGAGAAAAATGCTCAAGAAATTTCTTGTCTGTGGACTTGGTCCTGATGAGTACATCATAATCCAAGGTTATTCCACTACCAAGAAAATATGAGACACACTGCAAGTGGCCCATGAAGGAACAACTCAGGTAAAAAGATCAAGAGGAACCTTGTTGTTTTCCCAATATGAAAACCTTGCAACGAGAGATAGAGAAACCATTCAGGAGAAGTACACAAGGTTCACTACCTTGACAAATGAACTAAAGTCTCTTGGAAGGACTATCCCTGAAGAAGAAAGGACTGAGAAGATCCTAACTAGGGTTTTACCAACCACATGGGAAAGCAATGTCACTGCCATGTAGGAATCAAAGAACATTGCTACACTTCCTTTGGATAAGTTGATTGGAAATCTCAAAAGCTTATGAACTTAGAAGGCAAACCATGAAGATGGATGTACCTAAGAAGGAAAGGAGTCTGGTACTCAGAATCACTGAAGGTTTTTATCTAGAAGATGATAAAATGGTAATGATTACCAAAGACTTCAAGAAGTACCTAAGGAGAGGAAATGGTTCTTCAAGAAGTGGAAGCTACAACAAGGCCAAAACTCTAGAGAAGCAGACAAATGATGGATGCTATAAATGTGGAATGACTGATTACTTGACAAAGAACTGTCCCTTGTGGTAGATCGAATAAAAAAAGGAAAGAGCTGAATGAAGGAGCGGGATGAAGGAACATGTTCATCCCAAGAAAGGCAACAATAAGGATCAACCAAAGTAATGGTTACTGCTTGGGAAGATAGCTCAGATGAGAGCTAGGAAGATGATGATGATGATGATTGAGCTCTAATGGCTATTGGAGAATTTGATGAAGAACCTGAGGTAATTGTCTTTTAATTAAAAGGTAAGATAAAGTATCTATCTAAAGAAAGATTATCTGAATTACTGCTGGAGTTAATTGATGAATCTGAAGATGTGAATAATGAAAAGGAACAGTTGTTAAAGGAGTGTGTCATTTTGAAAGCAAAGTGCAAAAATCTGAAACTTAGGGCTTGTGAAACTGAAAATGAAAATATTATTTTGAAGAACCAACTTCGTGCACTTGATACAACTGTTTTAGAACTTAAATCTGAAAATATAAAATTAAAGTTAGGAACAAGTAAGGAAATAGCTAGTGACAGAGAACTCACATTAGAAGGAGATTTAGGAAAGGTAAAAGATGAGTTATATAAAAGGGATGATCAGGTAAGAATTTTGAAAGAGGACTTGACTAAGGTTAAGCATGAGCTGGATAGAACATGTAAAAGGAACAGGTCCTCTGATGCACTATCATGGCTACAAGAACACCATAATAGCACCTGAAAGGGGACTTTGCTTTGGGAACACTGCACCTAAATGGGATCCCAAAAGCAAGTACCTCACACTCTCTGAGAATAAGATTTGCACTCACTGTGGTAAAATTGGACATTTTAAGAGTGAATGTGCTGCAAAAGAAAAAGCAAGTCTAAGGAACAAAAAATTTGTTCGTGGGAAAAATTGGCTTCTAAGTTGGGCATAGAAGATTCTGATTTATCCTTTTGCCTATAGAAGGGACCCAAACTAATTTGTGTTTCTATGACTAACGCCTGATTTCCCTTTGTAGGTCCAAGTGAAGGAGAGCAGCCAAATATGGTTCATGGATAGTGGTTTTTCAAAACACATGACAGGAAGCAAGAACCGGTTCCTTTCACTTGCGGACCTTAAAGGATGTAATGTCTCTTTTTGAAATGGAAAGAAAGGTGAGATCATTGAAGTTGGGAAGGTAGGTAAATCTGACTCTCACTCTATTGAGAATGTCTACCTAATAGATGGACTGAAATACAGCTTGATAAATGTATCACAACTGTGTGATAGAGGAAATATGGTAGCTTTCACATATACAAAATGCTATGTGATAAATATGACCACTAACAAAATAGGTTTGTAGGGAAAGAGAGTGAACAACATATATGTGGTAGATTTGTCCACACTCTCAGATAATGAACTCACCTACTTAAGTTTGTTGGACAGTGATCCCCTTCTTTGGCATAAGAGACTTAGACATGTAAGTCTGAATCAACTTAACAAGCTAGTCTGCAAGGACTTGGTGATAGGGATGCCTAACATTAAGTTCAAGAAAGACAAAGTTTGTGGGCTTGTGAGAGAGGGAAGCATGTAAGATCCTCCTTTAAAAGTAAGAAAATGGTAAGTACTACCATGTCGATGGAGCTGGTACATATAGATCTGTGTGGACCAATGAGGACAATGAAAAGAGGTGATAAGAGATATATTATGGTGCTTGTTAATGATTACTCTAGGTTTACTTGGACATTGTTCTAACTTCTAAAGATAAAGCATTTGAAATGTTCATTTCATTTGTTAGAAAAACTCAGAAACAACTAGGTAATCAACTTGCATCAATTAGGTCTGATCATGGTACTGAATTTGAGAATGCTAAATTTTCTGAATTTTGTGATGAGCATGGCATAAATCATAATTTTTCTGCACCTAGAACTCCATAACAAAATGAAATAGTTGAAAGAAGGACTAGGACTTTGGAGGAAATGGCTAGGACCATGTTACTTTCTAGTAAGTTGCCTCATAGCTTCTAAGCATAAGCTGTGAACACTGCATGCTACATCATAAATAGATGCATGACTAGACCTATTGTTGAGAAAACTTCCTATGAGTTACTTAAAGAGAGAAACCCAAATATATCACATCTTAGGGCATTTGAATGCAACTGCTTTGTGCACAATAATGGAAAAGACTCCCTAGGAAAGTTTGATCCCAGAAGTGATGAAGGAGTATTCTTGGGATATTCTTCACACAGTAAAGCATATAAGATATACAACAAAAGAACTATGTGTGTAGAAGAAAGTTTACATGTTGTTTTTGATAAAACTAACATTCTTTCTGAGAGACAGGAACAAGATGATGAAGAAATTGGACTGACAAGAAATTCAAATGGTGAAACAACATTCCAACCTAAAACTACATCACGGGAAAGAATAGGTGATGAAACAGGTCTTTCCATCCAGGGGAACCTTATAGGGGGAACTGACCAGAGAAAAACTGATCCTCAAACCTCGAGGGAACCTGTCCATGAACCTGTTCCTCAGTAACAAAACACTGAAGGAACATCTAGAGAAAACCAGTTGGTTGTGAAACCTTACAAGAATCAAAGTTCTCATCCCATTGGAAACATAATCACTGATCTAATATCTGGAATCAAAACCAAATCTTCTTTAAAGAATCTCTGTGCTTTTGATGCTTTCTTGTCTCTTATTGAACCTAACAATGTTTCTGAGGCTTTGCAAGATGAAAATTGGTTGAATGCAATGCATGATGAACTCAACCAATTTGAGTGAAGTCAAATTTGGCTTTTGGTACCAAGACCCAAGGACAGAACGGTGTTTATCACTAAATGGGTCTTCAGAAACAAAATTCATGAAGAAGGAACAGTTACAAGGAACAAGACAAGATTGGCGGTTCAAGGATATAGTTAAGAGGAGGTCATAGACTATGATGAGAGTTTTTGTCAAGTTGCAAAATTAGAAACAGACTCCTTATAGCCTTTGCTGATTACATGGAATTCACTCTCCATCAGATTGATGTCAAGAGTGACTTTCTTAATGGCTATCTAAAAGAAGTGTTTGTCAAGCAACCTCTTGTCTTTGAAAGCAAAGAATGTCCTGAACATGGGTACAAGCTTGACAAGGCACTTTATGAGCTCAAGCAGACTCCAAGAGCATGGTATGAAAGATTGTCCAAATTCTTGCTTGAGCATGGCTACAAGAGAGGTAAAATTGATAATGCTTTATTCTTGAAAATAAAAGGTAAAGATCTCTTTGTTGTTCAGATATATGTTGATGATATAATATTTGGAATAACTACTTATAGGTTAAGTGAAGAGTTTGCTAAGCTAAAGGGAAGTGAATTTTAAATGAGTATGATGGGTGAGCTTAATTTATTTTTATGCTTACAAATTAAACAAGATTCAAATGGAACTATTATCCATCAACAAAAGTATGTGAAAGAGTTGCTAAAAATATTTAAGATTGAAGATTCCAAAGAAATTTACACTCCTATAGCAACAACCACGAAATTGTATTTGGATGAACATGGTTCATCTGTTGATCAGAAGATGTATATGGAATGATTGACTCTTTGTTATATCTCACTGCAAGTAGACCTGATATTATTTTTAGTGTAGGCATTTGTGCTAGATTCAGGAAAATCCAAAGGAGTCACACTTGAAGGCAGTCAAGAGGATCTTGAGATACTTAAAAGGCACAACTGATCTTTGCTATGGTATCCAAAAGGTAGTAATTTTGATTTAGTGGGTTATGCTGATATTGATTATGCAGGTTTTCTTGTGGATAGAAAGAGTACTTCAGGTATGACATATTTTCTTGGTTCATGTCTTATATCTCGAGACACCAAAAAGCACAATTATGTGGCCTTATCTACTACTGAAGCTGAGTATGTGGTTACTGCCTCATGTTGTGCTCAATTGTTGTGGATTAAACAACAATTAATGGACTTTGGAATCGATGTAGGTTGTATCCCTATATTTTGTGACAATACTAGTGCAATCAGTATGACCAAGAACCCGGTTCATCACTAAAGAACAAAGCACATAAAAAGGGTTTGATCACTGTGGAATTTTGTGCTACTAATAGGCAAATTGCTGACATCTTCACAAAACATTTGAGTAGAGATCACTTTGAAAGGAACAATTTAGAATTAGAAATGATTAAGATCACCTAAAAGAAACCGATTCTAACTCAATGATTGGTTAGATAATTTGTGAATTTTATAAATAATTAGATTAGATATTGCTCAGTTTCATACTTTTATTACTATATACTCTTCTGCCATGTGCTAAAATGTCTCACTGATGTCTAATGATATTATTTCTAATTTCTTGGAAAAAAAATCAGTTTTACACAAGAGAACTTTTAGTGAGGGACCTAGTTCATCGCGTCTTACACAAGAGAACTTTCAGTGAAGAACCTAGTTAATCGAGCTTATAAGATATGTGTTTTACACTCTGCATAATTTGAAATAACTGCAAATGGATCATGATTTGAGTCCCACTTTATCCCAAACTCCTTGTGAACCAATCAGTTACAAACGAACCAATTTCACCAAGAGACCCACACGCCATAATTTCCTAAATATTTGGGGAAGAGTCCAAAGTCCCTTCAAACCGACACTCCCAAGTTGATTAGACTTCTAACCTCCAAATAGGTGTCGTTATACACTCATGTTTTCCTTCTTAAATTAATTTGACCTTATCTTCTTTCTTCATCTCTCATTTTCTATAGATCAAAATTTCTACACCCTAAACCTCTCTCGAAATTCTTCATCTACCTGCACTAATCAAATGGAAAACGTATCTGAATAGCTCAAGAAAATTGGGAACCTTTCCTCACCACCCAAAGAACATTCACCCACACCTTCAACCACCGAAACCCCCAAGAAAAAGCATGTCAAGATGCTTGCACGAATAACAGTGGCTAGTAGAAAACAAGCCAAGAAATTGAAAGAGAAATTGTAGGCCAACCAAGCAGATGAACCCCAAAAATCTGATGAATCCTTCAAGTCTGCGACTGAGGGGGAAGAACCAGTTTCATCTAAAACTTAACAGGTAACCTCTGGGTTTAAAACTTCTGATGTTGCTTCTAAAATTGGTGAGAATCTTAAAATAGGATTATGATGGTCGGTTTTATTATTCGTGTAGAAACTACAGAGTCTGAAAAACTTGGTGGTAAAAATAAAAAAAGGAATAGAAAAGGAGAGTGAGGGTGGTAATGTAGATGTGAGGGGAAAGGGGAAAGTAAAAGTGGGTGAACCTTCTTCACCCACTCTTGTTGGTCTGACTGAATAAACAGGGGCAATGGTGTTATGGGGTGATGAGAGTACTGATAGGGAAGAAAGTGTTGAAATTGGAGGTAGTGGTTCTGGGGATACTACTGCAGCGGAGGGGCTGGTAAGGTTGAGGAAAAGGTTCCAAGAAGATGTTCTATCTAGAAAACAACACCTCCATGACATGCTGCAGAAAGTTTCTGATAGTTAAAATCCAAAGAAGAAGAAGAGTGCATGAGTAAAATCCCTGGAAAGGCAATGGGTGGCAAGAAGAGAAAGGCTGCCTTTTCTATCCCTCTAGAGACTCTTCCCACAAGAGGAAAAACTATAAGGAGCTAGAAGAAGCAAAGTTAGGCCAACTTGAAAAAGGCCTTACCTGAAAGTGCCAAGAAAGCTGCTGCCAAGGGGAAGAAAAATGATGGAGAGACAAGTGAGGAAATTCAGATAGAAGAGATGGACCTGGTCCTTCATGATGAGGACGAGGCAGAGGAAGTGGAGGTTGTGACTCCCACTTCTAAAAAGATAAAAACTTCTAAGAAGAAGTCTCCAGAAAAGTCTGTTAAGATAGAGGAGTCTGCCTTGTTCAAAAGAACCAGGTATGCTAGAAAATCAAGGAAAGTTCAAATAGTGGAGGAAGAAAGTGAAGAAGAGGAGACTGATGAATAAAAGGATAAATTGGTGAAATTCCAGAAAAGAACCATTTTGACAGGGAGGCTTCTTACTGATTTATAAGAAGAAGGTATGGTTTTGCTGCTGAAAAAACTGGAGATACAAGGCTGGAAGGACATGGTCCTTCATTTGGAAGAAAGGTTGGTGTAACGGCCCGACCGGCCATTTTAAGCTTTAGTGTTCCGTTCAGTGATTCGAGGTCTTGAGTGGCTTCAAATGGTATATTATTACTTGCGTGTATGGTCGGTTTCGATTTTTGGATATTTTGGGGTTGATTTGGATGAATGATTCTCATTTTTGAAGCTTATGTTGGAAATATTGACAGAGGTTTGACTTTTGTGGAAACAAACCCGGAATAGTGTTTCGATGGCTCCAGTAGGTTCGTATTGTGATTTTGGACCTGGGCTTATGCGTGGAATTGAATTCGGAGGTTCCTAGGTAGATTTGGCTTGTTTCGATGGCTCCGGCAATTTGAAGGTTTAGAAATTCCTTAGGTTTGACCGCAGGTTGACTTTATGGCTATCGGGTTCAAATATGTTTTTGAGACTTCGAATATATTTATTTTGTTATTTGGAACTTGTCTGCAAAGTTTGGCATCATTTCGAGTTGATTTGATAGGAATCATACGCGTGGGGTTGGTTTTAGAAGTTCTTGAGTTTCTATGTAAATTTCGTGGGATTTGAGGTGCGATTCATGGTTTCGGATGCTATTTTGGTGTCTTGATTGCATGAATGAGTTCGTATGATATTATTGTACTTGTGTGAACGTTTGGTGTGGAGCCCCTGTGGCTCGGGTGAGTTTTGGACGTGTTCCGAAGTGTTTAAGTGGTTTCAGGTTTTGTTGGTATTTTTTCTAGTGCCTCAGGTCTCTTATATACAAGATATTGATCGCATTGGGAACCTCGTATTTCCGAGGAGGGGATCGCATTTACGAGTTTCATTGAAACTTGGTAGTTCGCATTTGTAAACTTTTCTTTCACTTTTGGGATGGGTGGACTTGGCTGCCATGATCGCATTTGCGATCTTAGGATCGCTTTTGCGAAGGGCCTGACTTCGCAAATGCAAAGTTAGGGTCACATTTGTGACTTTACCTATGTTCATCAGGTGCCACATTTGCAAGGGATTGTCCGCATTTGCGACGGTTCGCATTTGCGACTTCTGCACCTGAACAAAAGGGCTGAAATATGTGACTTAGCTTCATTTATCATATTTTAGATCCCTAGACTCGGTAGGAGGCGATTTTGAGGAGGGATTTTCACATAAAACTATTGTGTAAGTGATTTTGATCAATTTTCAATTATATTACTCGATTATATATGAGATTTAACATCTAAATCATGAGACTTGAAGGGATATTTTTTGGGGATTTTGTCTATGTTTTGAAAAATATTTGAGAGTCGAGCTATACTCGGATTTAAAAACAAAACACATATATGGACTCGTGGGATTATGGTTAGTCGAGATCTACCCTTAAGAGTTGGGTTTTGACCGGGCAAGCTCGGGGTTGACTTTGTAGACTTTTGGGGAATTTTGTAAAGATGTTAACTTTATTTATTAGAATTGGTTTCTTTTGCATTATTCGATGTTATTAAATCAATTTTTGTTAGATTTGAGCCGAACATAGGTTAATTTTAAAGGAAAAGCTATTTTTTAGTGTTGATTTGGCCTAGTTGAAGTAACTATCTTGCCTAACTTTGTTTGGAGAACTACCCCGTAGGGATAGGTTTAATTGCACTATTTGAATTACGCGGAAGACGTGTACACGAGGTGACGAGTGTGTACACGACCTTATATGTAAAAATTGATCGATTTAGACTCTTAGGTTATTATATGCATTTAATTGAAATAGTTATATCATATTATATCTTCCATTGTCGAGTTCACTCTTACATGCTTTAATTGAAGTTGATATTATATGTTACCTCTCTTATTGTTGAATTATTCTTATTTGAAGTTTTTATAACATATTACTTCTTTCATTGTTGAGTTATTCTTATTTGAAGTAGTTATTACATGTTATCTCACTCATTGTTGAGTTAGTCTTATTTGAATCCATTATTACATTTTATCTCTTTCATTATTAAGTTTATTCTTCTGTTTCATTGTGTATTTGTAATTCTTGTGTTGATTTACTTATTGTTGTCTCGTGTTGTTGTTGTTGGTATTGTTGTTATGGCAATATTATGGCATATGGGCACGTGTGGTGAGAGTTGTTATGTTGTGTTTTTGGCATATGTAGAATTGTTGAGAGGATTGTCGGGGTGTTTTCATATGAGTTGTCCGTGCAATTGTTATTATTGATATTTGCATATGCAGTGAGCCAAGGCGGACTATATATATATATATATATATATATATATATATATATATATATATATCGGGTTTGCACATGTGGCGAGACAAGGTGGGATAATTATTGATGTGCGTGTGGCAAGACAAGGCGAGCATTTACTTTATTATTGCTCACGTGGCGACACAAGGGGGGCTATGTCGGGGATGATTTCTGATGGCCTGGGGGCATTGTTATTGATAATAATTTTGTGTTGGAGTGACTTTCTTGTGTGTGTCATATATATTATGAGTTTTGTTGTGTTTTTTCCAATGTGCTACTCGGTGTCTCTAATTTTACCTATTGACTTGAGCTGTGATAGTACACTTGCACAACCATACACCATAACATGTCACCTATATCTGTCCAGGATTATGAATCTTGATATTTATTTATCATAAACATGTATTCTTGTATACCTGCGCTCAGTGTGTGGATTGGAATGGTGGAACTTGAGTTGTCCATGCGTATATGAGATATTATTACTATTGGCACGTGAGTTGTCTGTACGGATATGAGGTACTTTTACTAGTGGTACGTGAGTTGTCCGTGTGGATATGAGGTATCGTCACTAGTGGCAAGTGAGTTGTCCATGCAGATATGAGGTATTAATGGTATTGGCACGTGAGTTGTTCGTGCAACATGTGAGTTGTTCGTGCGATTGTGATTGATAATATGGGCAGGAGAAGCCATGTGATTATGATTCGTGATTTGAGACTCGTGATTTGTGATTATGATGTGGTACCTCGGGGTGATTCTTGTGTAAACCTTGTGATAGAACGGTTGATTATTTGGTTGCCATTTATTTTCCTTAATTGGTTTCACTGGTACTTTAACCGTGTTCTGATTACTTGTTGTATTATGACCTGTTTACTCCTTGGTGCTATTTGTTGTTTCTACTTTCCATTGCTAGCGTTACATTGTTATTTTTTTCCATGCTTAGCTTTACATTGATATTTGTTCCTCTGTTAGCTTTATATTAATATTTTGCACGTGTTATTATGTCTAGGAGGTGTCTTGACTTGAACCTCGTCACTACTTCATCGAGGTTAGTCTTGATACTTACTGGGTACCGCTGTGGCATACTCATGCTATGCTTCTGTACATTTTTGTGCAGATCCACGTACCTCGAAGCGTGCCATTCATTACTTAGTTGTTGGGGATACGCTACAGAGACTTCTAGGTATACCTTATGTTGCGTTTGTATGCCTCAGAGTCACCTTCTGGAGCCTTACTTCAATTTTGCTTACTTTTAGTGGAGCTTATGGCTATGTACTATCGGTTTAGGGATTTGTATAACAGTTGTTCCATTTTTGGCTTTCTTATGCTCTTTATCAGTCTAAAATTATAGCTTAGTTGTTATTCTGCTAAATTCTTAGCATGTGTTAGTCTTAACTAGTCTTAGAGACTTGGTGCAATCATGATAAGGTAGGATTTTGGGTCGTGATAAGTTGGTACCAGAGCTCTAGGTTCATAGGGGCTATGAGTCATAAGGAAGTTTAGTAGAGTCTTGGGGATCGGTACAAAGACTTTTGTACTTATCTTTAAGAGGCTACAGAACTATTAGGAAACTTCACTTTCTTCATTCCTATAGTGCGGATTTATTGATTTTGGAGTTTGAGCCTTTGTCATTCTATTCTCTCACAGATGGTGAGGACACGAGCTGTAGTTACTGATGATGATGCCCCTAAAGTCGGTGTTGCTAGAGGCTGGGGTAAAGGCCGAGGTCGAGGAAGAGCACATGCTACAACTAGAGCAACTACCAGAGCAGCAGCTGAGGAGCCACCAGTAGCTCTGGTTGGGGGACAGGCATCCGAGGCGCTTTTTGCTACCCCTAGACTTCAGGAGGCATTAGCGCAGTTCTTGAGCATGTTTGGTCCATTGGCTCAGGCGGGATTGATTCCAGTTGCACCAGCTACATCACAGACTGGGGAGGAGCTTAGATTCCTGCCACACGTACTCCAAAGCAGCAGGCTCATGTTGATCAGGTTTTGGGTGTTATGCTGGTACAACCCGTTATTGCGATTCATCCTGAGGTCAGGCCAGAGGCATTAAAAGAGGAGCAGAGAAGACTTGAGAGGTTCAAGAAGTATGACTCTTCTAGTACAGTGGCGCAGTTACTTAGGTTACGTGGGGGTTTCTAGATAAGTGTCACCGTATTCTCCGCACCATGGGTATTATGGAGGTGAGCGGAGTCGCCTTTACTATATTCAGCTGTTAGGGGCAGTGTATATCTGGTGGCAGGTGTATGAGGATGGTAGGACAGCTGATGCAACGCCACTCACTTGGACTCAATTTTTGGATATATTTTTTAGGGAGTTCGTCTCACGGACCCTCAGGGATGCATGGCGCACCGAGTTTGAGCAGTTGCAGCAGGGGCTATGACCGTGTCTGAGTACGCTATGAGGTTCAGTGAGTTATCTGGTCATGCACATGCTTTGGTTTCTACTATTAGATAGAGAGTCCTTAGATTTATCGAGGGCTTCATTTATGGTCTCAGACTTGGGATAACATGGGAGTTGGAGACTGATACTTCATTTCATTAGGTGGTAGATATCATTAGGAGGATCGAGTGCATCCGCGGTTTAGAGAGGGAGGACATGGAGGCTAAGATGCGTCGTAGACAGGGAGGATCTACGGATCCCTATTTTAGAGGCAAGGTGCGTCATGGTAGAGGTTTTGTGGGTCATCCAGTTCAGTCTGCACTTCAGGTTTCACGTGGTACTTTAGATATCCATGGGTTCCACAGTACCCATTCGGGACGGCTTCTATAGCCACGTCAGCGAGGAGGTTGCTTTGAGTGTGGGGGTACCAGGCATATATTGAGGGATTGTCCCAAACATTGGGTGGGTGTACCACAATGGGTTAGTCAGGCTATGGGTTCCGCTCCATTTGCTACTATACCTACACAACTAGCTAGAAATAGGGGACAAACAAGTAGAGGGCGTCCTAGAGGGGGAGGCTGTAATGACTCGGCCGGTCATTTCGAAAGTTGTAGCCCCGTTCTCCCATTTACTGCACCTTTTTTGCTTTATAGCTATTATATGACTTATCGGGTTAGTTGGTTCGGGTCCGGAGAGATTTCGGAATGAATTAAGATATTTAGTCTCAAAATGGAAAGCTTAAGTTGAAAAAGTTGACCGGATGTTAACTTATGTGTAAATGACCCCATATATGCATTTTGATGGTTCCGTTAGCTCCGTTAGGTGATTTTGGACTTAGGAGCCTGTCCGGATTGTGATTTGGAGGTCTGTAGTTGAATTCGGCTTGAAATGGCGAAAGTTGAATATTTGGGAAGTTTGACCGGGAGTGAACATTTTGATATCGAGATCGGATTCCAATTCCGGAAGTTGGAGCAGGTTTGTGGTGTCATTAGTGACTTCTGTGCAAAATTTTGGGTCAATCAGATGTGATTTGATAGGTTTCGGCGTCGTTTGTAGAAATTGGAAGTTTCATAGTTCATTAGGCTTGAATATATGTGCGATTTGCATTTTTGATGTTGTTTGAGGTGATTTGAGGGTTCGACTAAGTTCTTATGATGATTTGGGACTTGATGGTATGAGGTCCCGGGGGCCTCGGGTGAGTTTCAGATGGTTAGCGGATCGATTTTGGACTTGGCAAGTTAGCTGAAGTTTTCTGGTGACTCTGATCTGGTTTCCTTATACGCGATCGCGTGTGCAGGTCCGAGATCATGTAGGCTTAATGGGTCACTGATGGAATTTTCTCTACGTGTTCGCGAGTAGAGGTTGTGACCGCGTAGCTTTTGAGAAGAAGTGTATCGCGAACGCGTGGGCTAGGCCGCGTTCGCGAAGAGAAAGTGAGGTAGGAGCTGAGACCACGCATTTTGTTCATCGCGAATGCATGAGGTCGTTCGCGATCGCGTAAGTCAGAGGTTCAATACATCACGTTCACGTGGAGGATTCCGCGTTCGTATAAGGTCAATTTGTGGGGCAGCATAGTTGTGCTTTGCGATCGCGATGAAGACTTAACCGGGCGGATTATAAGTTTCAAAATGAGGGTTTTGGGTTCATAACAGAAAATTGATTTGGGAGCTCGGTAGAAGGAGATATTTGGAGGGATTTTCACATGGTTGTTTGCGGTAAGTGACTCCTATCTAGTTTTGGTTAATTTCCATGATTATGCCTTGGATTCTACCATTAAATTTGTGATTTGGTTTGGTGATATTTCTTGGATTCTGAGACGTGATTCCTTTCGGGTTTGGTGATTTTTGTTGGATTCTGAGACGTGGGCTGGGGGGCCGGTTTTGAGCCAGTTTTGGATTTTTGATTAAAACTTTGTATTTTTCTTATGGAATTTATTCCTTAGCCCGTGTTGATTGAATTGTATTGTTTGTTACTATATTCGAGACGTTCGGAGGCCGATTTGCGAGGCAAAGGCATATTGGAGTAGGAATTTTGCTCGGATTGAGGTAAGTAATAGTTCTAAATATGGTTCTGAGGGTATGAAACCCCCGGATTTGTGTCATATGATTGGTTTGGAGGTGACGCTCATGCTAGGTGATGGGCGTGGGGGCGTGCACCGTAGGAACTGGGACTTGGTCCATTCCATGTAAATTGTGAAGTTGACTAACTTGTTGCTAGCTATATACTCTCCACGTGTTATAGAAATTTAACTGCAAATCATATTGGAAATCATGTTTAGGTTATGTGTTAGTATTGTTGGGACCCACAGTGGGCCGTGTACATGTTGAATTACCTGTTATTTGCTGTTTGCACTCAGTCTCAGATTCTTCTTGTATATCACACCTCAGTCTCTATTATTCCTTGTTCATACATCACATTATTGCTGTTTGCGCTGGTTTTTATGACTTTTGAGAGCCTGAGAGACTGGAGAGGTTGATGACTAAGTTAGGGCCTGAGTGCCGAGCTGTGAGTGATATGTAATTATATGGATCGGGTTGCACGCCGCAACGAGCCTTATGGCTATTTATATATTGATTGAGATCGGGCTGCACGCCGCAACGATATAGAGCTTGGGCTGAAAGAGCCCCTCCGGAGTCTGTCACTCACAGTGAGCGCAGGTACCTACTGAGTGCGGGTGCCGAGTGCCGAGTGTTTAGTGAATGGGGGGGTTGAGTGACTGTGGCCCTGAGGATGCATTTGATTTCATATTTATTGCACTTAGCTACCATGTATCATTGTCTTTATAATTTCTGAAAGATATTACACTATGTTTCAGTTGAACTTGACATGAAATTATTGTTTTGCCTTAATTGTCGAACTTGAAAGGATGCCTACTTTCTTATGTTGAAATCACTGTAATTGAACTATCACTGTGAAGCAACGTCACTACTTTCAGTTATTTATTTAGTATTGTTACTTGCTGAGTTGGTTGTACTCATACTAAACCCTGCTCTTGATGTGCAGATCTAGGTATTCACGGACATAGTGGGTGTTGATTTCTACGTATTGTTGATCTTCTGGAGATTTTGAGGTAGTTGTCGGCATTTTGCAGACCTTGTTTCTCCTTCCCTATCTTCTCACTTATTGTATTTGGTTTCAGATTTTCATAGACAGTATTGTTTTGGACTTGTGATGTATAGATGCTCATGTACTCAATGACACCCCGACGTTGGGAATTTCCGCGTTGTATTTTTGATTTTTATCCTGTTTATGGGAAGTTGTTATCATTTAAACTATGTTAATTCTGTTTTCTGTTTTGTGCCGGAGTTATTTCATAAATGTCAGCTTGTCTAGTACCACGATAGGTTAGGATTTTGGGTCGTGACAAGTTGGTATTAGAGCCTAGGTTACATAGGTCTCACGAGTCACGAGCAGGTTTAGTAGAGTCTTGCGGATTGGTACGGAGATGTTTGTACTTATCTCCGGGAGGCTGCCAAACCCTTAGGAAATTTCACATTCTTGTATTCTTGTCATGCAAATTTGTTGTTCAGTTAATTAAACTTTTGTATTCTATTCTCTCACAGATGGTGAGGACACATGCTATAGGACAGGATGGACAGCCACTAGTACCACCGGCTAAGGCCACGAGAGGCCCAGGTCACGGTAGGGGTAGATGTGCAGCTCGTACAACCGCTAGAGCAGCACCTGCAGATACACCAGTTGCTCCAGCTCAGGAGCAGGTTCCAGATGTAGTTGAGCCAGTCGGGCCAGCCTAGGCACCAGCTGTGCTCATTGTGATTCTAGGCCTTCAGGAGGTGTTGGCCCAGATATTGATAGTTTACACAGGTCTTGATCAGGTGGTATCAGCTCAGGCCGCGCCAGCCACATCTCAGGCCGGGGGAGGTACTCATACCCCCGCTGCCCGTACTCTAGAGCAGGCGATGCAGGGACTTTAGACACCGGAGGTGCTACTAGCCCATCCGGTTGTAGCTGCTCAGGCCCCGGTGGTCCCCGTTATGACTAATGATGAGCAGAAGAGACTTGAGAGATTTGAGAGGCTTCAGCCTCCATCATTTAGCGGAGCTGAGTCAGAGGATGCCCAGGGCTTCTTGGACAGGTGCCAGCGGATGCTTCATACAACAGGTATTCAGGAGACTAGTGGGGTCTCGTTCACTACTTTTTAGTTTTCTGGGACTGCCTTCAGATGGTGGGAGGCGCAGGACGGTTGGTGCATCACCACTTACATGGCAGGAGTTCTCCATTCTCTTTTTGGAGAAGTTCGTGCCGTAGTCTTGCAGGGAGGAGCTATGCAGACAGTTTGAGCAGCTTCGTCAAGATGGCATATCTGCGACGCAGTACGAGATGAGGTTTTTTGAGTTGGCTCGTTATGCAGTTTGGTTGGTTCCCACTGATAGGGAGAGGATCAGGAGGTTCATTGATGGACTCACATATCAGCTACAGTTTCTTATGACTCGGGAAAGGGTATCTGGTGCTACTTTTGATGAGGTAGTCGACATTGCTCGGCAACTAGAGATGGTCCGCAGTCACGAGCCAGGTGAGAGGGAGGCCAAAATGCCTCGTGGGTCAGTTCCACCATGGTAGGGGTCGTCCCTATGGGCATGCTCAGATGGCTCGTCCAGTTTAACGTGGTGCATCATCCGGTCATGATTCTTATAGTTCTCATCAGGGCCAGTCATCTCTCAGTCATCTCTCAGTGCCCTTCCAGCTCAGAGTTCATCCCGTGCTCCATCGATTCAGGGCTCATCCATACCAGGTCCTTCTACCAGTTATCCTGGTGCTCGGGGCTCCCTTCAGTCCCCACCACCAGCACCGGGGAGTTTCTATGAGTGTGGGGAGTTTAGTCATATCAAGAGATATTCTCCTCACCTTACGGTAGGTGTAGCCCAGTAGAGGAGTCAGACTATGACTTCAGTGCCAGTTACTTCACCAATCGCATGGCCAGCTCGGTGTGGGGCCTAGTCAGCTAGAGGTCACCGTAGATGGGGAGGCGGATCAAGTGCCGGTCAGGCCTGATTCTATGCTATTCCTACCAGACCAGATATTGTTGTCTCAGATGCAGTGATCACAAGTATTGTCTCAATTTGTCGCATGGATGCCTCTGTATTGTTTGACATTGGTTCCACTTATTCATATGTCTCATCATATTTTAATCATTATGTAGATATGTCCCGTGAGTCCTTAGTTTCATCTTATCATGTTTCTACACTGGTGGGTGATACTATTATTGTGGACCGCATATATCGGTCGTGTGTATTAACTATTGAGAGTCTGGAGACTAGAGTTGATCTCTTGTTGCTTAGTATGGTCGATTTCGGCGTGATCTTGGGTATGGATTGGTTGTCTCCATATCATGCGGTTCTAGATTGTCACGCTAAGACCGTGACATTGGCGATGCCAGGATTGCCAAGGATTGAGTGGAGAGGTTCTCTAGACTATGTTCCAAGCAGAGTGATTTCATATTTGAAGGCCCAATGGATGGTTGGGAAAGGTTGTTTATCTTATCTGGCCTTTGTGAGAGATGTTAGTGTTGATGCTCCCATTATTGATTCTGTTCCGGTGGTGCGGGAGTTTCCGGATGTGTTTCCTGCAGATCTGTCGGGCATGTCGCCCGACAGGGACATTGACTTTGGTATTTTACTTGGTGCTGGGCACTCAGCCCATTTCTATCCCACCATATCGTATGACACCATCTGATTTGAAAGAATTGATGGAGCACCTTCAAGAACTCCTTGATAAGGGGTTTACTAGGCCTAGTGTGTCGCCTTGGGGTGCACCAGTTCTGTTTATGAAGAAGAAGGATGGCACTATGAGGATGTGCATTGATTATAAGCAGTTGAATAAAGTTACAATCGGGAATAAGTATCCTTTGCGGCGTATTGATGATCTATTTGACTAGCTTCAGGGAGCGAAAGTGTTCTCCAAGATTCATTTGAGGTCTAGGTATCACCAGTTGAAGATTCGGGACTCGAATATTCTAAAGGAAACATTCAAGACCCGTTATGGTAATATGAGTTCCTTGTGATGTCTTTTGGGCTGACCAATGCCCCAGCATCGTTCATGATTCTGATGAACAGTGCATTTCATACTTATCTCGACTCATTTGTCATAGTGTTCATTGATGATATCCTGGTGTACTCTCGTAGCCAGGAGGAACATGCCCAACATTTGAGGATTGTGTTGCAACGACTGAGGGAGGAGAAGCTTTATGCCAAGTTCTCCAAGTGTGAATTTTGGCTCAGTTCAGTGGCTTTCTTAGGGCACGTGGTGTCCAGTGAGGGTATTCAGATAGATCCGAAGAAGATAGAGGCAGTTCAAAGTTGGCCCAGACCTCAACTACGGAGATTCTGAGCTTTCTTGGCTTGGCCGGTTATTATCGTCGCTTCGTGGAGGGCTTCTCGTATATTGCATCGCCCTTGACCAAATTGACCCATAAGGGTGCTCCTTTCAGGTGGTCGGATGAGTGTGAGGAGAGCTTTCAGAAGCTCAAGACTGCCTTGACCACAGCTCCAGTGGCTCTTATATAGTATATTGTGATGCTTCCCAGATCGATATTAGGTGTATCTGGATGCATGGGGGTAGAGTGATTGATTATGCTTCGCGCCAGGTGAAGCCTCATGAGAAGAACTACCATATTCATGATTTGGAGTTAGCTTCCATGGTTCATGCATTGAAGATTTGGAGGCATTATATCTACGGTGTTTACGGTGTGTCTTGTGAGGTGTCTATTACATCGCCTTTGACAAAATTGACCTTGAAGGGTGCTCCTTTCAGGTTGACGGATGAGTGTGAGAAGAGCTTTCAAAAGCTCAAGACTGACTTGACAACTACTCCAGTTCTAGTTTTGCCTTCAGTCTCTGGTTCTTATACTGTGTATTCTGATGCTTCTAGGATTTGTATTAGGTGTGTCTTGATGGATGGAGGTAGAGTGATTGCTTATGCTTCATATCAGTTGAATACCCATGAGAAGAACTATCATGTTCATGATTTGGAGTTGGCTGCCATCGTTCATGCATTGAAGATTTGGATGCATTATCTCTACGGTGTGTCTTGTGAGGTATTTAGGTATCATCAGATCCCGCAGCAGTTGTTCAAACAAAAGGATCTAAATTTGAGGCAGCAGAGATGGCTGGAGCTGCTAAAGGACTATGATATAACCATTTTGTATCATCCCGGGAAGGCCAATGTGGTGGCCGGTGCCTTGAGTAGAAAGACAGTGAGTATAGGTAGTCTTGCATTCATTCCTGTGGGAGAGAGACCTCTTGCAGTTGATGTTCAGGCTTTGGCCAACCAGTTCGTGAGATTAGATATTTCGGAGCCCAGCCGAGTTCTAGCTTGTGTGGTTTCTCGATCTTCCTTATATGATCGCATCAGAGAGCGCTAGTATGATGATCGCCATTTTCTTGTCCTTAAAGACACGGTTCAGCATAGTGATGCCAGAGATATGACTATTGGGGATGATGGGGTATTGAGGATGCAGTGTCGGATTTGTGTGCCCAATGTGGATGGGCTACGTAAGTTGATTCTTGAGAAGGCTCACAGTTTGCAGTATTCCATTCATCTAGGTACCACGAAGATGTATCAAGACTTGAGGCAACACTATTAGTGGAGGATAATGAAGAAGGATATAGTGGGGTTTGTAGCTCGGTGCCTTAAATGTCAGCAGGTGAAGTATGGCCATCAGAGACCGAGTGGATTGCTTCAGAGGTTAGAGATTCCAGAGTGGAAGTGGAAGAGAATCACCATGGATTTAATAGTTAGGCTCCCACATACTTAGAGGAAGTTCGATACTAATTGGGTGATTGTGGATCGGCTGACCAAGTCCGCGCACTTCATTCCAGAGTGGAAGTGAGATTGTCTGCCTTCACGGTGTGCCAGTGCCCATCATTTTAGATCGAGGCACGCATTTTACATCACAGTTCTGGAGAGCAGTAGAGCGAGAGTTGGGCACCCAGGTTGAGTTGAGCACAACATTTTACCCTCAGACGGACGGACAGTCCAAGTGCACTATTCAGATATTGGAGGACATGCTATGCACTTATGTCATTGATTTTGGGGGTTCTTGGGATCAGTTCCTGCCACTCGCAGAGTTTGCCTACAACAACAACTACCAATCGAGCATTCAGATGACTCCGTTTAAGGCTTTGTATGGGAGATAGTGTAGATCTCCGGTGGGTTGGTTCGAGTCGGGTGAGGCTAGGCTATTGGGTACTTACTTGGTTCAGGATGCATTGGACAAGGTTAAATTGATTCAGGGCGGCTTCGCACGGCGCAGTCTACACAGTAGAGCTATGCAGACAAAATGGTCCGTGATGTTGCTTAAATGGTTGGGGAGAAGGTTTTGCTGAAAGTTTCACCATGAATGGTGTTATGGGATTTGGGAAGAAGGGAAAGTTGAGGCCTCGGTTTATTGGGCCGTTTGAGGTGCTTCGGAGGATTGGGGAGGTGGCTTACGAGCTTGCCTTGCCACCTAGTTTGTCGGGTGTACATCCAGTATTTCATGTTTCTATGCTCTAAAAGTATGTTGGCAATCCTTCTTCTGTTTTGTATTTCAGCACGGTTCAGCTGGATGGTGATTTGACTTACGATGTGGAGCCGGTGGCCATTTTGGACCGGCAAGTTTGAAAATTGAGGTCAAAGGATATAGCTTCAGTGAAGGTGTAGTGGAGAGGTCAGCCAATTTAGGAGGTTACTTGGGAGACCGAGCGGGAGATGCAGAGCAGATATCCACGCCTATTTGAGACTCCAGGTATGTTTCTAGACCCGTTCGAGGAGGAACATTTATTTAAGAGAAGGAAGATGTAACGACCCGGTCGGTCGTTTCGAAAGTTGTAGCCCCGTTCCCCCATTTACTACTTTATTTCTGCTTTGTAGTTGTTATATGACTTATCGGGTTTGTTGGTTCGGGTCCGGAGAGATTTCGGAATGAATTGAAATACTTAGTCTTATAATGAAAAGCTTAAGTTGGAAAAGTTGACTGGATGTTGACTTATGTGTAAAAGACCCCAAATTTGCATTTTGATGGTTCCTTTAGCTCTGTTTGCTGATTTTTGACTTAGGAGCTTGTCCGAATTATGATTTGGAGGTCTGTAGTTGAATTAGGCTTTAAATGGCAAAAGTTGAATTTTTAGGAACTTTGACCGGGAGTGGACTTTTTCATATCGGGTTCGGATTTCAATTCCAGAAGTTGGAGCAGGCCTGTGGTGTCATTTGTGACTTGTGTGCAAAATTTGGGATCAATCAGACATGATTTGATAGGTTTCGGCGTTGTTTGTAGAAATTGGAAGTTTCAAAATTCATTAGGCTTAAATCTATGTGCGATTTTCATTTTCGATGTTGTTTGAGGTGATTTGAGGGTTCGACTAAGTTCGTATGATGATTTGGGACTTGATGGTATGTTTAGTTGAGGTCCCGGGGGCCTCGGGGGAGTTTCGGATGGTTAACAGATCGATTTTGGACTTGGCATGTTAGCTAAAGTTTTTGTGTGACTATGATCTGGTTTCCTTATACGTGATCGTGTGGGAAGGTCCGCGATCACGTAGGTTAAATGGGTCACTGATGGAATTTTCTCTACGCATTCGCGAGTAGAAGGCTGCGATCGCATAGCTTTAGAAGCAGTGCATCGCGAACGCGTGGGCTAGGCCGCGTTCGCAAAGAGGAAGTGATGTAGGAGCTGAGACCACGCATTTTGTTCATCGCGAACGCGTGAGGTCATTCGCGATCGCGTAAGTCAGAGGGTCAGTACATCGCGTTCGTTTGGAGGATTCTGCGTTCACGTAAGGTCAATTTGTGGGGTAGAATAGTTGTGCTTCGCGATCGCGAGGTATGTTCGGCGATCGCGATGAGGACTTAATTGGGCAGATTATATGTTTCAAAAATGAGGGTTTTGGGCTAATAACACAAAATTGATTTTGGATCTCGGTAAAAGGCAATTTTTGGAGTGATTTTCACGTGGGTGTTTGGGGTAAGTGATTCCCATCTAGTTTTGGTTAATTTCCAAGATTATGCCTTGGATTCTACCATTAAATTTGTGATTTGGGGTGGAAAATTTAAGAAAATTAAGAAGAGTTCTTAGTCTAGATTTTTGAGGTTTTGAATGAGATTTTGTTATCGGATTTTTGTAAATTTGATATAGTTAGACTCGGGGTTGAATGGGCATTCGGGTTTGATTATTTTTGTTGGATTCCGAGACGTAGGCCCGCGGGCGGTTTTGAGCCGATTTTAGATTTTTGATTAAAACTTCATATTTTTGTTATGGAATTGATTCCTTAGCCCTTGTTGATTGTATTGTATTGTTTGTGACTATATTCGAGACATTCAGAGGCCGATTTGTGAGACAAAGGCGTATTGGAGTTGGAATTTTGCTCGGATTGAGGTAAGTAACAGTTCTAAATCAGGTTCTGAGGGTATGAAACCCCAGATTTTTTGTCATGTGACTGGTTTGGAGGTGACGCTCATGCGAGGTGACGGGCGTGTGGGCGTGCACCGTAGGATTTGGGACTTGGTCCATTCCATGTAAACTGTGAAGTTGACTAACTTGTTGCTAGCTATATACTCTCCACGTGTTATAGAAATTTAACTGCAAATCATATTAGAAATCTTGTTTAGGTTATGTGTTGGTATTGTTGGGACCCACAGGGGGCCATGTACATGTTGAATTACCTGTTATTTGCTGTTTGCACTCAGTCTTAGTTTCTTATTGTATAACATACCTCAGTCTCTATTATTCCTTGTTGATATATCATGTTATTGTTGTTTGCGCAGATTTTCATAACTTTTGAGTGCCCCAGAGACTAGAGAGGTTGGTGACTGAGTTAGGGCCTGAGTGCCGAGTTGTGAGTCATATGTAATTATGTGGATTGGGTTGCACGCCGCAACGAGCCTCAAGGCTATATATATGTGGATCGGGTTGTATGCCGCAAACGAACCTTAGGGCTGTATATGTGTGGATCAGGTTGCGCGCCGCAATGAGCCTTATGGCTGTTTAAATACTGATTGTGATCGGGTTGCATGCCGCAATGATATAGAGCTTGGGCGAAAGGAGCCCCTCCGGAGTTTGTACACCCCCAGTAAGCGCAGGTACCTACTGAGTGCGAGTGGTGAGTGCCGAGTGTCGAGTGTTGAGTGAATGGGATGGTTGAGTAACTGTGGCCCTGAGAGGATGTATTTGATTTTATATTTATTGCACTTAGCTACCATGTATCACTGTCTTTATAATTTCTGAAAGATATTACACTCTGTTTCAGTTGAACTTGACATGAAATTACTGTTTTGCCCTTAATTTTCGAACTTGAAGGCATGCCTACTTTCTTATGTTGAAATCACTGTAATTGAACTATAACTGCGAAGCTCGTCACTACTTTCAAATCTTTATTTAGTATTGTTACTTGCTGAGTTGGTTGTACTCATACTACACCCTGCACTTTTTGTGCAGATCTAGGTGCTCCCGGATATAGTGGGTGTTGATTCCGCGCATTGTAGATCTTCTGGAGATTTCTATCCTGTTTATGGGAAGTTTTTATCATTTAAACTATGTTAAATCCGTTTTCTATTAAGTGTTGGAGTTATTTCATAAATTCCAGCTTGCCTAGTACCACGATTGTTGCCATCATGACAGGTTTGGATTTTGGATCGTGACAGAGGCCCAGCCCGTGGTTATGCTTTTCCTGGTTGGATTGAGGCTGATGCACCAGATGATGTCATTACAGGTATGGTTTTGGTTTGTCATAGAGATGCATCAGTTGTATTTTGATCCGGTCCTACTTATCAGTATGAGTCGTCCAACCTTGCTTCATATATGGTTATGTTTTGTAATTCTTGTACTCTTTTTTAGTATTTCAATTGTTGAGGAGTTCTATGGTGGTATACTTTGTCTATCATTCCGGTTTGATCACTATGGCGGATTATGAGACTAGGGTAGACTTTCTGTTACTTATACCATAGGTTTTGATGTGATTTCAGAGTGGTTTGGCCACGACTTGTGATTTGGGTGCTCTACAGGCATGGAAAGTCTGTTACGTGTTGTGTATTTGTTCTGTGAGATTGAGTTAGTAGAAGATTTTTAGTTGTCGGGATGTTTATCTGACTTGTGATTTCAAGTGGAGGATGGGAACCTAGTGTCCGTTATGGATAGGTGTATTTGGACCGGGTTAAGTGCCGTAGTGGGGTTATGTTAGGGTAAGATTTGTTGTGGTTGTTACACGTTTCTTGCTTTTCCTTGTGGAATGGATACGTAATATGGTACCGATGGGGAGTGGTACATATTGAACTTGTTTGATAGTCCTCTCATGTTTTTCTCTTTCCATATTTAGATATATTCGAGTTGTGCTTATAGGTTTGAAGTGCAATGTATATGCCCAGGTGGCGGTTGGTGTGGCTTGTTGGTCGGATGAGTAGTTATGAGTTTCACATGTTCTTACATCATTAGTAGTGTTATGGAGGTTTGGAATAAGGTCCTAGTCGTTATGAGGCTATTTACCGGTACCGGGTTTGGTAATGGGCAACTATTGTGGTAAGATTTTTGCTATGGGCATATAGGTGATGTGTTATGTCATGTGGTTACACCTTGTGGGTGTGCGCATGAGTGTTTGCAGCTGGTTGAGGTTGATACAGTGTGTTTATATGAGAATCGGGTCTTTGGTGGATGTTGGAATTTGTTTCTAAGGCTTATCGGTATGAGTAGAAGGAATAGTTTCAGTCGTGACGGTGTTGTTAGACTTATGTGGATTGAGGTGACGTGGGATCACCCGTGTGGATGTGTATGGTAAGTTTATACAGTGATTTGATGGCTTTGGAACGACTCTTACACGTTCGAGGCCGAACGTTTGTTTAAGATGGGGATAATGTAACGACCTGACTGGTCATTTTGAGCTTTAGTGTTCTATTCAGTGGTGCGAGGTCTTTGATTGGCTTCATATTGTGTTTTATGACTTGCGTGAATGGTCGGTTTCGATTTTTGGATGTTTCGAGGTCGATTTGGATGAATGATTCTCATTTTAGAAGCTTAAGTTGGAAATGTTGACCTAGATTTGACTTTAATGAAAACCAACCCGGAACTATGTTTTGATCGATCTGGTAGGTTCGTATTGTGATTTTGGACCTAGGCGTATGCCCATAATTGAATTCGAAGGTTCCTATATTGATTTGGCTTGTTTTGCCAAAAGTTGGCAATTTGAAGGTTTAGAAATTCCTTAGGTTTGACCATAGGTTGACTTTATGGCTATCAGGTTTGAATTTTGATTTTGGGACTTGGATTAGGCCAGTTTTGTTATTTGGAGCATGATTGCAAAGTTTGGCGTCATTCCGAGTTGATTTGATAGGAATCAGACACGTGGTTGTGTTTTTAAGTTCTTGAGTTTCAATGTAAATTTCATGTGATTTGAGGTCTGATTCGTAGTTTTAAATGTTAATTTGGTGTCTTGATCACACGAGCGAGTTCGTATGATGTTAATTGTGTGGATGTTTGGTGCGGAGCCCCGGTGGCTCAGGTTTCCAACGCGTTACGGAGTGTTTGAGTGGTTTCTGATTTTGCTGGAGCCTCAGGTCTCGCAAATGCGAGATACTGATCGCATTTAGGAGGATGGGATCGCATTTGCGAGGTATACTGAAACTAGGCAGTTCGCATTTGGGAACTTTTTGTGCGCATTTGCGATGGGGGGACTGGGCTGCCATGATCGCATTTGTGATCTCAAGATCGCTTTTGCGAAGGGCCTGGCTTTGCAAATATGATGTCAGGGTCGCATTTGCGACCTTCCTTGTGTTCATCAGGCGCCGCATTTGCGATGGATTGTCCGCATATGTGAGGGTTTGCATTTGCAACTTCTGCACCTGAACAAAAGGGATAAAGTACGAGGCTTAGCTTCATTTATCATATTTTAGAACCCTAGACTCAGTAGGAAGCAATTTTGAGGAGGGATTTTCACATACAACTACTGGGTAAGTGATTTTGATCAATTTTGAAAACACAAACATGATTATATATGAGATTTAACATCTAAACCATGAGACTTGAAGGGAAATTTTTTTTGGGGGGGGGGGGGTGTCTATGTTTTGAAAAATAAAAATTTGAGATTTGAGAGTCGATTGGAATCTAATTTAAAAAGAAAACACTTATATGGACTAGTGGGGTTATGGTAGTCGAGATCTACCCGGGGTTGACTTTTATTGACTTTTGGAGAATTGTGTAAAGATCTTAACTTTATTTCTTGGAATTGCTTTCTTTTGCATTATTTGATGTTTTAAGTCAATTTTGGTTTAGATTTGAGCCGAGCAGAGGTGAATTTTAAAGGAAAGCTATTTTTGAGTGTTAATTTGGCCTAGTTGAGGTAAGTATCTTCCCTAGCTTTGTGTGGGGAAACTATCCCGTAGGAATTGGTTTAATTGTACTGTTTGAGTTACATGGAAGACGTGTACTCGAAGTAACGAGTGTGTACACGGCCTTATATGTTGAAACTGATTGGTTTAGACTCTTAGGTTTCTTATATGCATTCAATTGAAGTTGTCATATCATGTTATATCCTCCATTGTCGAGTTCACTTTTACATGCTTTAATTGAAGTTGATATTACATGTTACCTCTCTTATTGTTGAGTTATTCTTATTTGAAGTTTTCATTACATATTACGTCTTTCATTGTTGAGTTATTCTTATTTGAAGTCGTTATTATATGTTATCACTTTCTTTATCGAGTTATTCTTATTTGAAGTCATTATTACATGTTATCTCTATCATTGTTGAGTTATTCTTATTTGAAGCCATTATTACATGTCATCTCTTTCATTATTGAGTTTATTCTTCCGTTCCATTGTGTTGTTGTAATTCTTGTGTTGATTTACTTTTTGAACTCTCGTGTTATTGTTGTTGTTGTTGTTGCTGTTGTTGTTGTTGTTGTACTCAGTATTATTGAGCCGCATGATATGTATTGTTGTGGTATTAGTATTGTTGTTATGGCAATGTTGTGGTATATGGGCATGTGTGGTGCGAGTTATTATGTTCTGTTGTTGTGTTTTTGGCATATGTGGAATTGTTGAGAGGATTGTCGGGGTGTGTTAACTTAAGCGGATTTTTGTTTTGATGATTGACAAAGGAATACATGCATGAACCAGGTCCATGGATAGTGTACAAAAGGCACGGGAAGAAGCAAGCACAAGGTGTGCACATGAAGGGGATAAGTATAAATGTTTATATCTGATATTCCCTAAACGAAAAGGTTGCATAATTCATATGGAGCAGGGCTCCTTACTTGAAGAGAACTCTAACCTAGATAAGGGAAGAGTTAGAAATTGAAGTTAACTAGAACTCTTCCACCATGGAAGAGTATATTATCAGAACTCTAGTTAATCCTAATCCTGCTAACTCTATATATTTCAGGATGTTCTCTTTTACAGGTGATGTAAAAATGCTGAAGTTAAGCAAGAATTGAGAGCAAAATAGCAAGGCATTTTGCAAGAAGTTTATGTGTGTTTCAAGTGTGTGAACTTGAAGCTACATGAACCAAATAGAAGAACCAGTTCCATGTGTCTGTCTTTATTCTAGTTCAATCATTGTAGGGATTTTGAGTTGTACCTTTCATCTGTCTTTAGAAGCATTTGTACTAGGTACTTGTAACGACCCGGCCGGTCGTTTCAAGAGTTGTAACCTCGTTCCCACATTTAATGTTTATTTTATGCTTTTCAGTTGTTATGTGACTTGTCGGGGTAGTTGGTTCGGGTACGGTGAGGTTTCAGAATGAATTGAGACACTTAGTCTCAAGGATGAAAACTTAAGTTAAAAAGGTTAACCAGATGTAGATTTGTGTGTAGACGACTCCGAAATGGAGTTTTGATGGTTCCGTTAGCTCCGTTGGATAATTTTGGACTTAGGAGCATGTCCGGATTGTGATTTGCAGGTCCATATTAGAATTAGTCTTGAAATGGTGAAAGATAGAAATTTGGAAGTTTAACAGGGAGTTGACTTTATTGATATCGGGATCGGAATCCAGTTCTGGAAAATTTTATAGGTCCGTTATGTAATTTATGACTTATGTGCAAAATTTCAAGTTAATCGGACTTGATTTGATAGGTTTTGGCATTGTTCGTAGAAGTTGGAATTTCCTGAGTTTCAATAGGGTTGAATTGGGGTGCGGTTCGTGTTTTGATATTATTTGATGTGATTTTCGGGCTCGACTAAATTCGTATAGTGTTTTAGGACTTGTTGGTATAATTGGTTGAGGTCCCCGGGGCCTCGGGTTGATTTCGCATGGTTAACGGATCAAAACGAGACTTAGTGCATTGTTAAGTTGGGAGTTTGCTAGTGTAATTGCATCTACGGATTTCTTATCGCAGGTGCGAGCTCGCAGAAGCGAGAATGGCGGCGCAGAAGCAGAAAGGAGAGAGTGGGGCAGTGGCCGCAAGTGCGAGGAAAATTCCACTCCTGCGTGATCGCAGATGCAGACGAGAGGTCGCAGAAGCGAGTCCGCAAAAGTGGAAGCACAATCGCAGAAGCAGAGGCAGTGGAGACTTGGCAGGACCGCAGAAGTGGTGGAGTTTCCGCAAAAGTGGAACTGCAGATGCGGTTAAGTTTCCGCAGGAGCGAAAAGGGTGGACAAAACCTTAAATTCAAGGGTTCGCGATTTTTTCTTAATTTTGAACATTTTAAGCACGGTTTGGGGCGATATTTTAGAAGTAAATCACGGGAATTCATGAGGTAAGTAACTTATGATCTTTTTAGTCAATAATATTGAATTATCATTGAGTATTCCGACTAGATTACGTGTATTTGAGGTGTAAATTAGGAATTTGAGGGTAGGGATTTGGAGAGTTTAATTTGGGGATTTGAGTGACGATTTGGTGTCAGACTTTGGTAAATTTGGAATGGTGAGACTCGTGGTTGAATGGGATTTCGTATTTTATGACTTTTATTGAATTTCGAGATGTGGGCTCGAGGGCCTGCTTTTGAGTCGACTTTTTGATTTTTGATTAATAGCTCAGTATTTAACTATGGAATTGATTCCTTTAGCAGGTGTTGATTGTATCGAACTGTTTGTGGCTAGATTCAAGGCATTA
Source organism: Nicotiana tomentosiformis (assembly GCF_000390325.3). Lineage (NCBI taxonomy): Eukaryota > Viridiplantae > Streptophyta > Magnoliopsida > Solanales > Solanaceae > Nicotiana > Nicotiana tomentosiformis. Next base: position 38,094,432 of record NC_090821.1, on the reverse strand, counting down.
GGAGGCCGATTCGCGAGGTAAGGGCGTGTTGGAGTAGAGATTAGCAGGATTTGAGGTAAGTGACACTTCTAAACTTGGTTCTGAGGGTATAAATCCCTGAATTTTGTGTTATATGATTGGTATAGAGGTGAAGCACATGCTAGGTGACGGGCGTGTACGCATGCACTATAGCAATTGTGACTTAATTGTTTCCCGTGGAGTTGCATACTCAAATAATCATGTCAATACCTACATACCCTCTACATGTTAGAGAAATAAGGCTGAGACCCATATTAAAATCATACTTAGGCCAGGTGCCGATATTTTTGGGACCCACCGAGGTCCCATGCTGTTGAATTACTTGTTTAATTCACAATTATGAACTCAGTCACATCTATTATTGCATATTATATCTCATTCTCTGTTTCCATTCATTGATACATCATATTATCATGTCGGGATAGTTTTCATGACGTTGTGAGCGCGAGAGATTGGAGAGATTAGTGACTGAGTGAGGCCAAATGCCTGATTTTGAGTGATATTCATGGGATCGGGCTGCACGCCGCAACATGTTTTATTGATTTATCCTTGGATTTGGCTCATTATAGGGTTTGGGCTGAAGGAGCCCCTTCGTAGTCTGCACAACCACAGTGAGCGCAGTTGATATTATATTGAGGGATGGATCTTCCCTAGGCAGGGATGGATCTTTCCTGGGCTGGAGTGGCCATATGCAGTACTAAGTGATTGAGTATTCTAATAGTGTGAGTTCACGAGACTCCCATTGTAGTGCACCCTATACATAATGTACATTGGTATGTAGATATAGAGATGTCACATTCCTCATATCATTCTGCGTTGATCCATTTTTCTTGAATTGAGTTAACTGTTGAACTTGAAAGCATGCCTACATTTCTGTACTGTAAATTCTATATAGAAATGTACCTGCTGAGCTCGTCACTACTTTCAGTTCGATATTTAGTCATGTAACTTACTGAGTTGGTTGTACTCACATAACACCCTGTACTTCATGTCCATATTCAGGTATTTCAGAGCACGGTGATCGTTGATTATGGAGTCCGGACATTTTGAGATCATCGAGGTAGCTACTGGGCATTCACAGACCTTGACTCTCCTCCCTTATCTTTCATGTTATTTATTTCAGTTTTATCCTCTAGACGGTATACCGGACTATATCTTTATGTAGATGCTAATGTACTCGGTGACACCCCGATTTTGGGAGAGATTATGTATTGAGTTATGACTTCCCATCCTATTTTAAAAGATTTTCCTTTAATTAAGCTTGTTTCATATCTCTCAAAGTTTTAAAGTATTGGAAATGTATGAGTAGTCGGCTTGCCTAGAACTATGATAGGCACCATCATGACGGGTTTGTTTTGGGTCGTGACAGTACTTTGAGTTATATTGTTCAAGTTAGAGTAACTTGAAGCTGTCGCAACAGCCTGTGGCTGGTTGCAATAAGGGTTAGAAGTAATCCTTGGGTTTACTAGAGTTTTGTAAACATTGTTGTTTGACTATGTGTTTTAGTGAAGTGTTGGGAAAAGCCTACTGGGAAGTAGGTCGGGTTTTTGTTTATTGTTTGAGCCAGGTGTTTTACACATAAAAATACTTGTGTTCTTTACTTTATGCTTTATTTATTCCACATTAGTAGAGTAAGAAACGCGTAAAAGAACTAGCTCCTTCTATAATCTAATTGCTCCAGCTCAGGAGCAGGTACTACCTATGGTTGAGCTAGTGGGGCCAGCACAGGCACCAACTGTGCCCATTGTGATTCCATGCCTTCAGGAGGCTCTGCCTTAGATTTTGACTGTGTACACCAGCCTTGCTCAGGCGATTTCTGTTCCGGCCACAACAACCACTTCTCAAACCAGGGGAGGTACTCCGACTCTCGCCGCCCATACTCTAGAGCAGGTGATGCAAGGACTTCAGACACCGCGGGTATCACTAGCCCAGCTGGTTGTAGTTGCTCAGGCCCAGGTGGGTCCCGTTTATGACTGATGAAGAGCAGAGGAGACTGGAGAGATTTGGTAGACTTCAGCCTCCATCATTCAGTGGGGCTGAGTGTGAAGATTCCCAGGACTTTTTGGACAGGTGCCAGCGAATTCTTCGCACGACAGGTAATCTAGAGACTAGTGTGGTCTCATTCACTACATTTTAGTTTATTGGGTCTTCCTTCAGATGGTGGGAGGCTTATGAGAGGCGCATGCCAGTCGGTGCAGTACCACTTACATGGCATGAGTTCTTTGTTCTCTTCTTGGAGAAGTTTGTGCCCCAGTCTCGCAGGGAGAATCTGCGTAGATAGTTTGAGAAGATATGTCAGGATGGAATGTGTGTGACCCAGTACGAGATGAGTTTTTTCGAGTTGGCCCGTCATATAGTTTGGTTGGTTCCCACAGACAGGGAGAGGATTAGGAGGTTCATTGATGGCCTCGCATATCAGTTGCGGTTTCTTATGACTCGGAAGAGGTTATTTGGTGCTACATTTGACGAGGTGGTTGATATTGCTCGTCAAATAGAGATGGTCTGTAGTTAGGAGCATACATGGTTTATACAGTTCCCGTCCAGGCCAGTCATCTCTCAGTGCTCTTCCAGCTCAGAGTTCATCTCGTGCACTATTAGTTCAGGGTTCGTTTGTACTAGGTTCTTCTTATAGTTATTCTGGTTCTGTGGTCCACCTTAGTACTTGCCGCCATTTTCCGAGAGGTGATGTTTCAAGTGTGGAGAGTTGGGTCATATGAAGAGGTTCTGTCCTCGCGTTACGGGAGGTCCAGTTCAGCGGAGGAGTCAGGCCACGACTTTAGCACCAGTTACTTCACCACCCTCCCATCTAGCTCGGGGTGGGGCTCAGGCAGCTAGGGGTTGCCCAAGAGGGGGAGGCCGATCAAGTGGCAGTCAGGCCTGATACTATGCTTTTCTTTCCAGATCAGATGTCATTTCTTTAGACACAGTGATCACAGGTATTGTCTTAGTTTGCCACAGGGATGCTTCTGTATTATTTGACCCCGGTTCCACTTATTCGTATGTATCATCGTATTTTTCTCGTTATCTGTATATGCCCCATGAGTCCTTAGTTTCATCTATTTATTTATCCACGCCACTGGGCGGTACTATTGTGGTGGACCGTGTATATCGGTCGTGTGTAGTGACTATTGGGGGATTAGAGACTAGAGTTGATCTCTTCCTACTTTGTATTGTTGATTTCAACGTGATCTTGGGTATGGATTGGTTGTCTACAGGTCATGCTATTCAGGATTGTCATGCTAAGACCATGACGTTGGCCATGCGTGGGTTGCCAAGGATTGAGTGGAGAGGTTGTCTGGATTATGTTCCCAATAGAGTGATTTCATTTTTAAAGGCCCAACAGATGGTTGGGAAGGGATGTCTGTCATATTTGGCCTTTGTGAGGGATGTTGATGTTGATACCCCTACTATTGATTCCGTCCCGGTGGTGCAAGATTTCTCGGATGTGTTTCTTGCTAACTTGCCAGGCATGCTGCCCGAAAGGGATATTGACTATGGTATTGACTTGGTGCTGGGCACTAAGCCGATTTCTATTTCTCCGTATCGTATGACACCAGCTAAATTGAAGGATTTGAAAGAACAACTTTAGGAACTTCTTGATAAGGGGTTTATTAGGCCTAGTGTGTCTCCTTGGGGTGCATCGGTTTTGTTTGTGAAGAAGAAGGATAGTACTATGCAAATGTGCATCGACTATAGGCAGTTGAACAAAGTTACAATCAAGAACAAGTATCATTTACCGTGCATTGATGATCTATTTGACCAGCTTCAAGGAACGAGGGTGCTCTCTAAGATTGATTTGAGGTCTGGGTATCACCAGTTGAAGATTCGGGACTCGGATATTCTAAAGACGGCATTCAGGACCCTCTATTTTCATTATGAATTGTTGTGATGTCTTTTGGGCTGACCAATGCCTCAACAACATTCATGCATCTGATGAACAATGTAGTTCAGCCTTATCTTGACTCGTTTGTCATAGTATTCATTGATGATATCCCGGTGTACTCTCGTAGCCAGAAGGAGGATGCCCATCATTTGAGGATTTTGTTGCAGCGATTGAGGGAGGAGAAGCTTTATGCTAAGTTCTCCAAGTATGAGTTTTGGCTTAGTTCGGTTGCGTTCTTGGGGCACGTGGTGTCTAGCGAGGGGACTCAGGTGGATCCGAAGAAGATTGAGGCGGTTTAGAGTTGGCCTAGACCGTCCTCAGCTGCTGAGTTTTGGAACATTCTTGGCTTGGTCAGTTATTATCGTCATTTCATGGAAGGTTTCTCGTCTATTACATCGCCTTTGACAAAATTGACCTTGAAGGGTGCTCCTTTCAGGTTGTCGGATGAGTGTGAGAAGAGCTTTCAAAAGCTCAAGACTGCCTTTACCACAACTCCAGTTCTAGTTTTGCCTTCAACCTCTGGTTCTTATACAGTGTATTGTGATGCTTCTCAGATTGGTATTAGGTGTGTCTTGATGCAGGGAGGTAGAGTGATTGCTTATGCTTCGCATCAGTTGAAGCCCCATGAGAAGAACTACCATGTTCATGATTAGGAGTTGGCTGCCATCGTTCATGCATTGAAGATTTGGAGGCATTATCTCTGCGGTGTGTCTTGTGAGGTATTTAGGGATCATCGGATCCTGCAGCACTTGTTCAAACAAAAGGATCTAAATTTGAGGCAGCGGAGATGGTTGGAGCTGCTAAAGGACTATGATATCACTATTCTGTATCATTCTGGAAAGGCCAATGTGGTGGCTGATTCCTTGAGTTCAAAGGCGGTAAGTATGGGTAGCCTTGTATTCATTCCTGTTGATGAGAGACCTCTTGCAGCTAATGTTCAGTCCTTGGCCTATCAGTTCGTGAGATTAGATGTTTCGGAGCCCAGTCGGGTTCTAGGTTGTGTGGTTTCACGGTCGTCCTTATATGATCGCATCAGAGAGTGCCAGTATGATGATCTCCATTTGCTTGTCCTTAAGGACACGGTTCAGCACAATGATGCTAGAGATGTTACTATTGGGGATGATGGGGTGTTGAGGATGCAGGGTCAGATTTTTGTGCCTAATATAGATGGGCTACGTGAGTTGATTCTTGAGGAGGCCCACAGTTTGCGGTATTCCATTCATCCAGGTGCCGCAAAGATGTACCAGGACTTAAGGCAACATTATTGGTACTAGAGGAGAATGAAGAAGGATGTAATGGGGTTTGTAGCTCGATGCCTAAACTGTTAGCAGGTGAAGTACGAGCATTAGAGACCAGGTGGATTGCTTCAGAGGCTAGAGATTCCAGAGTGGAAATGGGAGCGGATCACCATGGATTTTGTAGTTGGGCTCCATGGACTTCGAGGAAGTTCGATCTTATTTGGTAATTGTGGATTGGCTGACCAAGTCCGCGTACTTCATTCCAGTTGGGACTACTTGTTCTTCGGAGCGGTTTTCTGAGATTTACATCTGCACAATTGTTCGTCTTCACGGTATGCCAGTGTCCATCATTTGAGATCAGGGCACGCTGTTTACATCGCAGTTTTAGAGACCGTATAGTGAGAGTTGGGCACCCAGGTTGCGTTTAGCACTGTGTTTCACCCTCATACGAATAGACAGTCAGATCGCACTATTCAGATATTAGAGGACATGCTACGAGCTTGTGTCATTGATTTCGGGGGTTCTTGGGATCAATTTCTGCCACTCGCGGAGTTTGCCTACAACCACAGCTACCAGTCGAGCATTCAGATGGCTCCGTATGAGTCTTTGTATGGGAGACAGTGTCGGTCTCCGGTGGGTTGGTTTGAGCCCAGCGAAGCTAGGCTATTGGGTACTGACTTGGTTCAGGATGCTTTGGACAAGGTTAAATTGATTCAGGATCGGCTTCGCACGACGCAGTCTAGACAGAAGAGTTACACTGATAGGAAGGTACGTGATGTTGCTTTCATGTTTGGGGAGAAGGTACTGCTCAATGTGTCACCCATGAAGGGTGTAATGAGGTTCGGCAAGAAGGGCAAGTTGAGCGCTCGGTATATTGGTCCATTTGAGGTACTTCAAAGGATTGGAGAGGTGGCTTACAAGCTTGCCCTGCCACCTAGTTTGTCGAGTGTGCATCCAGTATTTCATGTTTCTATGCTACGGAACTATGTCGGTGATCCGTCTCATGTTTTGGATTTCTAGTGATTTGACTTATAATGTGGAGTCGGTGGCCATTTTGGGTCGGCAGGTTTGAAAGTTGAGGTTTAAGGACATAACTTCAGTGAAGGTGCAGTAGAGAGGTCAGCCATTTGAGGACGCTACGTGGGAGAGCGAGCGGGAGATGTAGACCAGATATCCATGCCTATTTGAGACTCCAGGTACGTTTCTAGACCCATTCGAGGACGAACGTTTGTTTAAGAGGGGGAGGATGTAACGACCCGGCAGGTCATTTCGAGAGTTGTATCCCCAATCCCCCATTTACTACTCATTTTATGCTTTTTAGTTGTTATGTGACTTGCAGGGGTAGTTGGTTCGGGTCCGGTAAGGTTTCAGAATGAATTGAGACAATTAGTCTCAAGGATGCAAACTTAAGTTGAGAAGGTTAACCAGATCTGGATTTGTGTGTAGATGACATCGAAATGGAGTTTGGATGATTCTGTTAGCTTTGTTGGGTGATTTTGGACTTAGGAGCGTGTCCGGATTGTGATTTGGAGGTCCATAGTGGAATTAGGCTTAAAATGGCAAAAGATGGAAATTTGGAAGTTTGACCAGAGTTGACTTTATTTATATCGGGGTCAGAATCCAGTTTTGGAAATTTTCATACCTCCGTTATGCCATTTATGACTTGTGCCCAAAATTTGAGGTTAATCAGACTTGATTTGATAGGTTTCGGCATTGTTCGTAGAAGTTGGAATTTTCTTAGTTTTAACAGGCTTGAATTGGGGTGTATTTCGTGTTCTGATGTTGTTTGATGTAATTTTAGGGCTTGACTAAGTTCGCATCTTGTTTTAGGACTTGTTGGTATAATTGGTTGAAGTTTTGGGGGCCTCTGGTTGATTTTGTATGGTTAACGGATCGAAACGACACTTAGTACATTGCTGAAGCTGGGATTCTGCTAGTGTAATCGCACCTGCAGATTTTTTATCGCAAGTGAGAGCTCGCAGAAGAGAGAATGGCAGCACAGAAGCGGAAAGGAGAGAGTAGGGCAGTGGCCGCAGGTGCGAGGGGAATTCTTCACCTGCGTGATTGCAGATGCGGACGAGGAGTCACAAAAGCGCATGTGTTCGTAGAAGCGGACTGATTCTCGCAGAAGCGAGTCCGCAAAAGAGGAAGCACGATCGCAGAAGCGGAAGCAGTGGAGTCTTGGTAGGACCGCAGAACCGGTGGATTTTTCGCAAAATCAAAACCGCATATGCGGTTAAGTTTCCGCAGGAGCAAAAAAGGCTGGACAGAACCTTAAATTCAAGGGTTTGCAATATTTCTTCATTTTGAACAATCAAGCACGGGTTGGGGCAATTTTTCAGAGGGAAATCATGGGAATTCTTGAGGTAAGTCACTTATGATATTTTTAGTCAATAATATTGAATTATCAATGAGTATTCCGACTAGATTATGTGTTTTTGAGGTGTAAATTGAGAATTTAAGGTTAGGGATTTCGAGAGTTTAATTTGGGGATTTAAGTGACGAACTGGTGTCAGTTTTTGATAAATTTGGTATGGTTAGACTCGTTGTTGAATAGGCTACAGAGTGTATGACTTCTATCGAATTTCGAGACGTGGGCCCGGGGTCGACTTTTGAGTCGACTTTTTCAATTTTGATTAATAGCTGAGTATTTACCTTTGGAATTGATTCCTTTACCCCGTGTTGATTTTATCTAACTGTTTGTGGCTAGTTCTAGGCATTTGGATTTTATCTAACCCGAGAGACTGGAGAGGTTAGTGACTGAGTGAGGCCAAGGGCCTGATTTTGTGTGATATTCATGGGATCGGGTTGTACGCCGCAACATATTTTATTGATTTATCCCTAGATTTGGCTCATTATAGGGTTTGGTCTGAAGGAACCCCTCCGGAGTCTGCACAACCACAGTGAGCGCAGTTGATATTATATTGAGGGATGGATCTTCCCTGGTCATGGATCTTGCCTAATTAGTGATATTGAGGGATGGATCTTTCCTTTGCATGGATGTTGCCTAATTATTTATATTGAGGGATGAATCTTCCCTGGGCTGAATTGGCCCTATACAGTACTGAGTGACTGACTGTCAGTTGATCTTTATATTGAGGGATGGATCTTTCCTGGGCTGGATTGGCCATATACAGTACTGAATAATTGAGTATTTTGATAGTGTGAGTTCACGAGACTCCCATTGTAGTGCACCCCATACTTCATGTACACTGGTATGTTGATATAGAGATGTCACATTCCTTATATCATTCTGAGTCGATCCATTATTCTTGTATTGAGTTATCTGTTGAACTTGAAAGCATGCCTACATTTCTGTACTGTAAATTCTATATTGAAATGTACCTGCTGAGCTCGTCACTACTTTTAGTCCAATAGTTAGTCGTGTTACTTACTGAGTTGGTTGTACTCACACTACACCCTGCACTTTGTGTGCATATTCAGCCATATTTGGGCATAATGGTCGTTGATTGCGGAGTCCTGACATTTGGAGATCATCGAGGTAGATGTTGGGCGTTCACAAACCTTGACTCTCCTCCCTTATCTTTCATGTTATTTATTTCAGTTTTATCCTCTAGACGGTGTACCTGACTATATCTTTATGTAGATGCTCATGTACTCGGTGACACCCCAAATTTGGGAGAGATTATGTATTGAGTTATGACTTCCCATCCTGTTTTTAAAAGATTTTCCTTTAATTAAGCTGGTTTCATATCTTTCAAAGTTTTAAAGTATTGGAAATGTTTGAGTAGTCGGTTTGCCTAGAACTATGATAGGCTTCATCACGACATGATTGTTTTGGGTCATGACAGTACTTTGTGTTGTATTGTTCAAGTTAGAATTAACTTGAAGCTGTCGCAACAGCCTATGGCTGGTTGAAATAAGGGTTAGAGGTAATCCTTAGGTTTACAAGAGTTTTGTAAACATTATTGTTTGACTAAGTGTTTTAGTGAAGTGTTGGGAAAAATCTTACTTGGAAGTAGGTTGGGGCTTTTTCATATTTTGAGCCAGGTGTTTTTCACATAAAAATACTTGTGTTCTTTGATTTCGGCTTTTTTTATTCCGTAGTAGTAGAGTAAGAAATGCGTAGAAGAACTAGGTCCTTCTATAATCTAGTGCACATGAAAATTGGACTCCACACAAATCACCTCCCGCTCTTATGTGGTATTGAAGTGTAAAATATCAACTGATATCAGAGCGGGTTATCCTTGAAGAGGCTAACACCTTAGGAGAAGATCAAGATGAGTGCACCACTTAGAAATTAGGAAGGGCAATCCACTGCTAGGCCACCACTCTTTAATGGCCATTACTACTCTTGGTGGAAGACTATGATGAGAGATCACATACAGGTAGAGGACTATGAGCTATGTTACATTATCACTGATGGTCCACTGTCTACTTTGAAGAAAAATTCTGAAGGAGTAGATGTGCCAAAGACAAGAGCTGACTACAATGCTGAGGATTTGAAGAAGTGGGAAAAGAATATCAAAGGCAAGAAATGCCTTGTTTGTGGACTTGGTCTAGATGAGTACAGCAAAATCCAAGGTTGCTCCACTGCCAAGTAAATTTGGGACACACTGCAAGTGGCCCACGAAGAAACAACTCAGGTGAAAATATCAAGAGGAAATCTACTGTACTCTCATTATGAAAACTTTGTCATGAGAGATGGAGAAACCATTCATGAGATCTACACAAGGTTCACTACATTGACAAATGAACTAAAGTCTCCTGGAAGGATTATCCCTGAATATGAGAGGATTGATAAAATACTAAACAGGGTTTTGCCAATCACATGGGAAAGCATGATCACTGCCATTTAAGAATCAAAAAGTATTTCTACAATTCCTTTGGATGAGTTGATTGGAAATATCACTGCTTATGAACTTAGAAGACAAACCATGAATATGGATGTGCCTAAGGAGGAAAGGAGTCTGGCACTCGAAATCACTGAAGGTTATCACTTGAAATATGATGAAATGGCAATGATTACCAAAGATTTCAAGAAGTACCCAAGGAGAGGAAAGGGTTCTTCAAGAAGTGGAATCTACAACAAGGCAACGACTCTAGAAAAGTAGGTAAATGATAGATGCTACAAGTGTGGAAAAACTGATCACATATTCAAGAGCTTTCCTTTGTGGGAAATTGAATGGAAAAAGGAAAGAGTTGAACAAAGGAACATGAATGTTACACCCCATGTTTTCATACGTAAGAGTACGTCGTAAGACAATTGATGTAAGCTCAGAAATGAGATCATTTTTGAAAGTACATAAAGTAAGTTAATCATGTTACCTTGGAGGTTACAAATCTTTAAGATCATGAATAACAAGTATCAAGAGGGTTGGAAAGCTTAGAAGCTAAACGAAAAATAAGTTTCGTCGAATGTCGATAAGTTTGGAATGTTATAACATGCACTTTGGGGTGAGACTAGGTTTCTTAACATGTTAAGGAGGTTATGTTATTAGTTATTTTAGTCGTATGATATTCGTGTGTTATGTTTTTAAGTCAAGCGAGTTGTGGAATAAAAGTTGGCAAAGGTCATCACAAATTACATTCAAATATGTGCTGAAACTTAGGTCAAATGTAGCTGAGTTTTTCTCCCAATATACATGGAACTAAGGATGATCCACATATCAAATTGAAGATTTATGAGTCTAGTTTCTAATGCATTAAACCGTTTGTTGATACGAGATCATAGTAGAAAGATATTCGTATTTTTGCGAGATTATGCAAGTAGCTCCCTATGGGACCCACTTAGGTGGTGGTGTACCTATTCCACTTTAAAAACGATTTCGGACGACCTTTATTTCTCATTTTTCGACCCAACCTAGACCCAATCTCGTCCCTACACTCCTCCTAACCTTCCTAAGCAGATACCATAAGGGTCTGAAGTGATTCCAACGTGAATAAACTATATTTCAACATCAAAAGTTAGTTCTAGTGAAGAACAACACCTCTCTGAGGTTGTGTTGACATTGAGGATAATTGTGGGCTGTGTTTGGCTGAAATTTCAATTTGTTGCTACTGGCTAAGGTGAGTATAACAGCCTACTAATTGTGCTTAATCTTGCTTGTATGTTTGTTAAGTTGTTAGGATGATAAACTACAAGAAAATACTCGGATTAACTTGAGATGTTATTATTCTTGATGGATTGATTTGAAAGTTGCTCTTATGGACTTTAAGTGGCTGGAAATTATGTAAAAGAAGTTGTCTATGATATTATCTTGTGTTAGGCTATTTCGGGTAACTTTAAAATTGAATATAAGGTTGGAAATCCTTTAAAAGTTATTGGTTATTATACTGTCTATATTACTAAGTTCAAGAATGAATGATAATAGGGTTGAAGGGTGCTAAAGGGATTCAATCCGAGCTTGCCGCTCGTCGTGAAATGTTGATGACTTGTTAATGAAATATTTTGTACCCTATTATTGATGTAGTTCTTATTGTATTTCTCTGGTTGTTGTTGTTGGTATATAGTATTGGAGGAGGCCCTTGTTATAGGGGATATGCTGCCCAAATTTACAGAAACGAGCTACTAGTTTAAGCTGCGGACTTAGCCTTTACTCAGCACCGATTTTGAACTGATTTTGAATCTTATTATTCTATGGTAGATTGAGTTGAGTTTTTTTGAAAAATTGCTTGGAAGGTATTAAGGACTCAACGAAGTTAAGGTATGTTATGGCTATCCCTTCTTTCCTTTTCGCATGATCCATATGGTACAAACGAAATGAGTAAACACGGAACTTTCACAAATGACTCTATTCTTAGAAGTACTTGGGGAGCCTATGTTCTTGATTCTCCATGTGTCCTATTATGTCGTCTATTAATGGGTCTCAGAAAATACATAAGTTGATAAATTTTATTTCATGATATTAACTGAAAGCATATTGATCTTATAACATCTTGAGAGATCTTATTGACTTACTTTTTCTGTATTGCATTCATTTATACATGTACATTGATCCATGACCAGATGGCATTATATACACGTATATTATATGTATATAGGGTATGGGGAAAGGTTATGGCATTATATTCGCACCACCACTTGATCAGCTGGTATACGTTGAAGATTTTGCCCACAGAGGCCGACATGATATAATGGGATGCCCTCAGAGTCTTGATGATATTATTTATGCATATACCTATGCATGATATGACATTTATATGCATATGCATGACATTATGAATGTTTCATGATTCATAGAGCTTTCCAGACTTATAGGTTGAGTTCTTTACTCCATGTTTCTTTTATGTCTTTTATACACTGCTTTCATGCCTTACATACTCGGTACTTTATTTGTAATGACATTCCTTTTGTGTGGGGACACTATGTTTCATGACTGCAAGTCCCGATAGGTAGGTTGGAAGTCTTCCTAGTAGGCTATTAGCTCAGCGGAAGGTATTGGTGCACTCTACTTGCTCCAAAGTTGCCTATTTTGTCAGTATGCTTAGGACATGTATAGATTGGTATGGCGGGGCCTTGTCACTGCCTTTATGATGTTTATGTACTCTTTGAGGCTTGTAGACATATGTCATATATATGGATAATTGTATGGCCTTGTTTTCCTATATTTTGAGTGTACAAATGATCACTTCGATCCTATAGGCCCGTATGTCACATGTATAAGTTTGTATATCATGTTGGGTCATCCTATATCATTTTGGTACTCAGTTAAGTAAGGCACCAGGTGCCCGTCGTGGCCCTACGGTTTAAGTCGTTACAAGGAAGAAGAAACATGTTCATCAAAAGAAAGGAAACAACAAAGGATCAACCAAGGCTATGGTTGCTGCTTGGGGAGATAACTTAGATGAAAGCTCTGATGATGATGATGATGAAAGAGCATTAATGGCTATTGGAGAATCTGATGAAGAAACTGAGGTAAGTGTCTTTCAACTCAAAGACAAGATAAAGTTTTTTCTAAAGAAAGATTATCTGAATTACTACTAGAGTTGATTGATGACTCTAAAGATGTGAATAATGAAAAGGATCTACTATCAAAAGAGTATGTCATTTTGAAAGCAAAGTGCAAAAACCTGAAACTTAGGACTTGTGAAAATGAAAGTGAAAATATTGTATTGAAGAACCAGGTTCATGCACTTGATACAACTGCTCTAGAACTTAGATCTGAAAATCTAAAATTGAAGTTAGGAACAGGTAGAAAGATAGACGGTAACACACAACTCACTCTAGAAGAGAATTTAGGTAAAATAAAAGATGAGTTGTATAAAAGGGATGAACATGTAAGAGTCTTGAAGGAGGACCTGAATAAGGTTAAGCATGAGCTAGACAGAACTTGTAAATGGAATAGGTCCTCTGATGCACTTTCATGGCTACAGGAAGATCATAGTAGCAATAGACGGGGACTGTGCTTTGGGAACTGTGCACCTAAGTGGGATCCCAAAAAAAAGTACCTCACACTCCATAAGAATAAAATTTGCACACACTGTGGTAACACTAGTCACTATAAGAGTTATTGTACTGCAAAAGAAAAGGAAAATCAAAAGAACAAAAAATTTATTCTAGGGAAAAATAGGCTGTCAAATTGGGCTAAAAAGAATTTGATTTATCTTTTTTGCCTAAAGAAAGGGACCCAAACTATTTTGGGTTCCTAAGACTAACCCCGGATTTCCTTTTGCAGGTCCAAGTGAAGGGAAGCAGCCAAATATGGTTCATGGATAGTGGTTGCTCAAAGCACATGACTGGAAGCAAGAACTAGTTCCTTTCACTTGAGGACCTTAAAGGAGGTAATGTCTCCTTTGGAAATGGAAAGACACGCGAGATCATTGGGGTTGTAAAGGTAGGTAAGTCTGATTCTCACTCTATTGAGAATTTCTACTTGATAGATGGACTGAAGTACAGTCTAATAAGTGTATCACAATTGTGTTATAGAGGAAACATGGTAGCTTTCACCTCTAAAAAATGCTTTGTGATAGATCTTACCACTGAAAAGATAGTTTCGCAGGGAAAAAGAGTGAATAACATATATGTGGTGGATCTGACCATACTTTCAGATAATGAACGCCCTTGCTTAAGTGTGTTGGACAATGATCCCCTCATGTGGCATAAGAGACTTGGACATATAAGTTTAAGTCAACTCAACAAACTAGTCTCCAAGGACTTGGGGATAGGACTGCCTAACATTATATTCCAGGAAGATAAAGTTTATGAGGCTTGTTAAAGGGGGAAGCATGTAAGATACTCCTTTAAACGCAAGAAAATGGTAAGTACTACCAAGATGATGGAACTGGTCCATATGGATATGTGTGGACCAATGAGGACAATGAGTAGAGTTGGTAAGAAATATGTTATGGTGCTTATTGATGATTATTGTAGGTTTTTCTTGGACATTGTTTTTAAAATCTAAAGATAAAGCATTTGACATGTTCACTTCATTTGTTCGAAAAACTCAGAAACAACTAGGTAATCAACTTGCATCAATTAGGTTTGATCATGGCACTGAGTTTAAGAATGCTAAATTTTCTGAATTTTGTGATGAGCATGGCATACATCATAATTTTTCTGCTCCTAGAACTCCACAACAAAATTGAATAGTTGGAAGAAAGAATAGGACTTTGGAGAAGTGGCTAGGACTCTGCGGTTTAGTAAATTACCTCATAGCTTCAGGGCAGAAGCTGTGAACACTGCATGCTACATCATAATTAGGTGCATGACTAGACCTTTTGTTTAGAAGAATCCCTATGAGTTACTTAAAGGGATAAAGCCAAATATATCCCACCTTGAGGCATTTGGGTGCAAGTGCTTTGTGCACAATATTGGAAAAGACCTCCTGGGTAAGTTTAGTCCCAGAAGCGATGAGGGAGTATTCTTGGAATATTCTTCACATAATAAAAATTATAATATTTATAACAAAAGAACTATGTGTGTAGAAGAAAGTATACATGTTGTTTTTTATGAAACTAACATTATTTCTGAGAGGCAGGAACCAAATGATGAAGAAATTGGGATGGTAAGAAACTCAAATGAAACAACAGTCCAACCTAAAGCTTCACCACAGGAAGGAACAGGTGATGGAATAGGTCCTTCCACCTTGGGCAACCTGACAGGAGGAACTAAACAGATAGGAACTGATCCTCAAACCTCGAGGGAACCTATTCTTGAACTTGTTCCTCAGTAACAAAATATTGAAGGAACGTCTAGAGAAAACTAGTTGGTTGTGAAATCTTACAAGTATGAAAGTTCTCATCCCATTGGGAACATGATGACTGATCCAACCTCTAGAATCAAAACCAGATCTTCTTTAAAGATTCTATGTGCTTTTGATGCTTTTGTATCTCTTATTGAACCTAAAAATATTTCTGAGGCTTTGTAGGATGTAGATTGGGTAAAGGCTATGCATGATGAACTCAACCAATTTGAGAGAAGTCACGTTTGGCATATGGTACCATGACCCAAGGACAGAGCAGTGATTAGCACTAAATGGGTGTTTAGAAACAAACTTGATGAAGATGGAACAATTACATGGAACAAGGCAAGATTGGTGGTTCAAGGATATAGTCAAGAGGAGGGCATAGACTATGATTAGACTTTTTCTCCAGTTGCAAGATTTGAAGTAATTAGACTCCTTGTAACCTTTGCTGATTACATGGAATTCATTATCCATCATATGGATGTAAAGAGTGCCTTCCTCAGTGACTATCTAAAGGAAGAAGTGTTTGTCAAGCGACCTCCTGGCTTAGAAAGCAAAGAATGTCATGATCATGTGTACAAGCTTGACAAGGCACTTTATGGCCTCAAGCAGGCTCCAAAAGCATGGTATGAAAGATTGTCTAAATTTTTGCTTAAGCATGGCTACAAGAGAGGTAAAATTGAGAGTAGTTTATTCTTGAAAGAAAAGGGTAAAGATCTCTTGGTAATTTAGATATATGTTGATGATATAATCTTTGGAGCAACAACTGATAGGTTAAGTAAAGAATTTTCTAAGCTAATGGGGAGTGAATTTGAAATGAATATGATGGGTGAGCTTAATTTTCTTTGGGCTTACAAATTAAACAAATTCAAATGGAATTATGATCCATCAGCAAAAGTATGTAACAGAGTTGCTTAAAAGGTTTTAAATGGAATATTCCAAAGAAATTGGCACTCCTATAGCAACAGCCACGAGATTGGATTTAGATTAACCTGGCTCATCTGTTGATCAGAAAATGTATAGGGGGATGATTGGATTTTTGTTATATCTCACTGCTAGTAGATCTGACATTGTTTTCAGTGTAGACCTTTGTGCTAGATTCCAGGCAAATCCAAAGGAGTCTCACTTGAAGGCTGTCAAGAGGATCTTAAGATACCTAAAAGGCTCCACTAAACTTTGCCTATGGTATCCAAAAGGTAGTAATTTTGATTTAGTGGGATATGCTGATGCTGATTATGTAGGATTTCTTGTGTATAGAAAGAGCACTTCAGGTATGGCACATTTTGTGGCCTATGTCTTGTGTCTTAGGCCACCAAAAGGAAAAACTCTGTGGCATTGTCTACTGTTGAAGCTGAGTATGTGGCTGCTACCTCATGTTCTGATCAATTATTGTGGATTAAGAAACAATTAATGGACTTTATAATTGATGTAGGTTGTATCACCATCTTTTGTGACAACACTAGTGCAATTAGTATGACCAAGAACCCGGTTCATCACAAAAGAACTAAGCACATAGATTTTAGGCATCATTTTTTGAGAGAAAACTTTGAGAAAGGTTTGAGAATTTTGTGCTACTGATAAACAAATAGTTGACATCTTCACAAAAGCTCTAAGTAGAGATCACTTTGAAAGGAACATATTAGAATTAAGGATGACTAAGATAACCTAAAAGGAACCTGTTCTAACTCAATGATTGGTTAGATAATTTGTGAATTTTTTAAATAATTAGATTACATATTGCTCAGTCTAATACTTCTATTAGTATACTATTGTGCCATGTGCTAAAATATCTCACTGATGGCTAATGATATTACCCTTATTTTCTTGAAAAATTCAGTCTTACACAAGAGAACTTTCTGTGAAGAGCCTGGTTCATCAAAGTTATAAAGTATGCATTCTCCACTCCGCATATTCTGAAATAACTGTAATTGGATCATGATAAAAAAAAAAGGAGTCCCACTTAATCTCAACCTCCTTCGAACC
Source organism: Nicotiana tomentosiformis (assembly GCF_000390325.3). Lineage (NCBI taxonomy): Eukaryota > Viridiplantae > Streptophyta > Magnoliopsida > Solanales > Solanaceae > Nicotiana > Nicotiana tomentosiformis. The sequence goes on along the minus strand of NC_090821.1, from coordinate 38,077,162 downwards.
AATCTGTTACAAACGTCCTTTCAAACTTAATCTACCAACGTGATTAGACCTCTAGACTTCAAAAAGTGTCGTTACACACTCAATCTACCCAACTTTATAATGATCTATAATTTTCATCTTCTTTCATCTCTCATTTTCTAATAGACCAAAGCTTTTCAAACCTAAAAATCTCTCAAACGTATTTGACTTTATATGGTTCAAATGGAAAACACATCTGAAACCACCAAGAACACTGAGAACCCATCATCACCTCCCAAAGAACCATCACCCACACCTTCAACCACCCAAACTCCCAATAAAGGGCGTGTCAAGATGCTTGCTCGCAAAATAGTTGCTGGTAGTGTACAAGCTAAGAAACTAAATGAGAAGTTAAAAGCCAGTCACACAGAGGAACGCCAACAATCAGATGAGTCCTTCAAGTCTGCAACTGAGGGGAAGAACCAGTTTCATCTGAAACTAAGCAGGTAACTTTTGGGTTAAAAGTTTCATCTGATGTTGTCTCTGACACGTCTGAAAATCTTGAGAAAAGATTTGTTCTGATTGGTGCTATTGCTGGTGTAGACTCTCATTCTGGATAAATAGGTGGTAAAAATAAAAAGGGAAAACAAAAAATGAGTGAGGGTGTTAAAGTAGATATGAGGGGAAAGGGAGAAGGAGGAGTGGTTGAATCTTCTTCACCTACTCCTGTTGGTCGGACAAAAGAAACGGGGGCAATGATGTTGTGGAGTGAGGAGGCTATTGAGGAAGAAGAAAGTTTAAGAGAAGAAGGAGGAAGTGGGTCTAGAGATGCAAGTGCAGTGGAAGGGCTGGTTAGGCTGAGGAAAAGGTTCCAAGAACCTGTTCCATCTAGGAAGGAACCTCTCCATGATCTACTGAAAAAAGGTGTCTGATAGATACAATCGAAAAAAGAAGAAGAGTCCATGAGTTAAAATCCCTAGAACTGCTATGGGTGGTAAAAAGAGACAGGATATCGCTTCTATCCCTGTAGAGACTTCTCCCACAAGAGGAAGAACTACAAGGAGTTAGAAGAAGAAGAGTGAGGTTGACCTAGAAAAAGCCTTAGCTGAGAGTAAAAAGAAAGTTGTTGCTAAAGGAAAGAAAAATATGGGTGAAATAAGTGAAACCATCGAGATAGAGGAGATGGACCTGGTCCTTCATGATGAGGATAAGGCAGAAGAAGTGGAGGCTATGACTCTAAGTGCTAAAAAGAGAATGACTTTTATCCCCTGCAATGTCTGTTGATACAGAAAGCTCTGCCTTGGCAAAGAACAATTCTGAAGGCGAGGCTCCTCATTGATTTAGAAGAGAAAGGAATGGTGTTGATACTGGAGAAGTTAGAGATTCAGGGCTGGAAGGACATGGTCCTTCAGCTGGAAAGGAAGTTAGCCCGAGCAGCAATTGTGGAATTCTTTGCTAATTGTGAGATAGAGAATGGAAGGTTAAATAATATAGTGAAAGGAGTGATGGTAAGCTTTCATGATAAAGATTTACGGGAGATTCTAGGTATACCTGCTTAAGGTTAAAATGACTATAATAAGTTAAAATAGCCTAGTCTAGAGAATCTACCTACCTCACTTGCCATCACAAAGAAATTTGCTGATAGGGACTTATAGTTATAATCTAGGACTGTTTATAAGAGTTAAATGAAGCCTGGCCACAAAGTACTCTTTTCATTTCTCAACAAAGTGGTTCTGCCCAGGCAGAAGACAAGGCACATTGCTACCTTTATGGACTTGGTCCTTGTGGAGTGCTTGGACAGTGGGAGGTAGATAAATTGGCCAGGGTTCGTCATCTAACTCCTAAATAGGGTGGTCTATTGCACTAAAACTCATGCCATCCCCTTTGGGTTCATACTCTATGCTGTACTTGCTCACATTAAGGTTCCTCTCAAGAAGTGATGAGAGAGTATTCTTGGGATATTCTTCACATAATAAAGCTTATAAGATTTATCACAAAAGAACTATGTGTGTAGAAGAAACTGTACATGTTGTTTTTTATGAATCTAACATTATTTTTGAGAGGCAGGAACCAAATGATGAAGAAATTGGGATGGTAAGAAACTCAAATGAAACAACAGTCCATCCTAAAGCTTTACCACAGGAAGAAACATGTGATGGAATAGGTCCTTCCACCTTGGGCAGCATGACAAGAGGAACTGATCCTCAAATCTCGAGGGAACCTATCCATGAACCTATTCCTCTGTAACAAAATATTGAAGGAACATCTAGAGAAACCCAGTTGATTTTGAAACCTTACCAGAATGAAAGTTCTCATCCCATTGGGAACATAATAACTGATCCAACCTCTGGAATCAAAACCAGATCTTCATTAAAGAACCTATGTGCTTTTGATGCTTTTTTATCTCTTAATGAACCTAAAAATATTTTTGAGGCTTCATAGGATGTAGATTGGGTAAAGGCAATGCAGGATGAACTCAACCAATTTGAGAGAAGTCAAGTTTGGCATCTGGTACCATGACCCAAAGACAGAGCAGTGATTAGCACTAAATGGGTCTTTAGAAACAAACTTGATGAAGATGGAACAATTACATGGAACAAGGCAAGATTAGTGGTTCAAGGATATAGTCAAGAGGAGGGCATAGACTATGATTAGACTTTTTCTCCAGTTGCAAGATTTGAAGCAATTAGACTCCTTGTAGCCTTTGGTGCTTACATGGAATTCACTCCCCATCATATGGATGTAAAGAGTGCTTTCCTCAATGGCTATGTAAAGGAAGAAGTATTTGTCAAGCAACCTTCTGGCTTTGAAAGCAAAGAATGTCCTAATCATGTGTACAAGCTTGACAGGATGCTTTATGGCCTCAAGCGGGCTCCAAAAGCATTGTATGAAAGATTGTCTAAATTCTTGCTTAAGCATCACTACAAGAGATGTAAAATTGATAATAGTTTATTCTTGAAAGAAAAGGGTAAAGATCTCTTGGTAGTTCAGATATATGTTGATGATATAATCTTTGGAGCAACAAGAATTTGCTAAGCTAATGGGGAGTGAATTTGAAATGAATATGATGGGTGAGCTTAATTTTTTTTTGGCTTACAAATTAAATAAAATTCAAATAGAATTATGATCCATCAGCAAAAGTATGTAAAAGAGTTGCTTAAAAGGTGCAAAATGGAATATTCCAAAGAAATTGGCATTCTTATAGCAACAGTCACGAGATTGGATTTGGATTAACCTGGTTCATCTGTTGATCAGAAAATGTATAGGGAAATGATTGTCTTTTTGTTATATCTCACTACTAGTAGATCTGACATTATTTTCAGTGTAGTCCTTTGTGCTACATTCCAGGCAAATCCAAAGGAGTTTCACTTGAAGGCTGTCAAGAGGATCTTGAGATACCTAAAAGGCTCTGCTAATATTTGCCTAGTTATCCAAAAGATAGTAATTTTAATTTAGTGGGATATGCTGATGCTGATTATGTAGGATTTCTTGTGGATAGAAAGAGCACTTCAGGTATGACACATTTTCTTGGCCTATGTCTTGTGTCTTGGGCCACCAAAAAGAAAAACTTTGTGGCTTTGTCTACTGTTGAAGTTGAGTATGTGGCTGCTACTTCTTGTTCTGATCAATTATTGTGGATTAAGAAACAATTAATAGACATTAGAATTGATGTAGGTTGTATTACTATCTTTTGTGACAACACTAGTGCAATTAGTATGACCAAGAATCCGGTTCATCACAAAAGAACTAAGCACATAGATTTTAGGTATCATTTTTTGAGAGACAACTTTGAGAAGTATTTGAGAATTTTGTGCTACTGATAAACAAATAGTTGACATCTTCAAAAAAGCTCTAAGTAGAGATTACTTTGAAAGGAACATGTTAGAATTAGGGATGACTAAGATAACCTAAAAGGAACCTGTTCTAACTCAATGATTCGTTAGATAATTTGTGAATTTTGTAAATAATTAGATTACATATTGCTCAGTCTAATACTTTTATTAGTATACTCTTGTGCCATGTGCTAAAATATTTCACTGATGTCTAATGATATTACCCTTATTTTCTTGAAAAATTCAGTCTTACACAAGAGAATTTTATGTGAAGAGCCTGGTTCATCAAAGTTATAAGGTATGCATTCTCCACTCTGCATATTCTGAAATAACTATAATTGGATCATGATAAAAAAAGAAGTCCCACTTAATCTCAACCTCCTTCAAACCAATCTGTCACAAACGTCTTTTCAAACTTAATCTCCCAAAGTGATTAGACCTCTAGACTTCAAAACGTGTCGTTACACACTCAATGTACCCAGCTTTATAATGATCTATAATTTTCATCTTCTTTCATCTCTCATTTTCTAAAAGACCAAAGCTTTTCAAACCTAAAACTCTCTCAAACATATTTGACTTTATATGGTGATTCAAATGGAAAACACATCTGAAACCCCAAGACCACTGAGAACCCATCATCACCTCCCAAAGAACCATCACCCACACCTTCAACCACCCAAACTCCCAATAAAGGGCGTGTCAAGTTGCTTGCTTGCAAAATAGTTGCTGGTAGTGTACAAGCTAAGAAACTAAATGAGAAGTTAAAAGCAAGTCACACAGAGGAACGCCAATAATCAGATGAGTCCTTCAAGTCTGCAACTGAGGGGAAGGACCAGTTTCATCTGAAACTGAACATGTAACTTCTGGGTTAAAAGTTTCATCTGATGTTGTCTCTGACGCGTATGAAAATCTTGAGAAAAGATTTGTTCTGGTTGGTGCTATTGCTGGTGTAGACTCTCATTCTGGATAAATAGGTGGTAAAAATAAAAAGGGAAAATAAAAAGTGGGCGAGGGTGTTAAAGTAGATGTGAGGGGAAAGGGAGAAGGAGGAGTGGTTGAATCTTCTTCATCTACTCCTGTTGGTCGGAAAAAAGAAACGGGGGCAATGATGTTGTGGAGTGAGAAGGCTATTGAGGAAGAAGAAAGTTTAAGAGAAGAAGGAGGAAGTGGGTCTGGAGATGCAAGTGCAGTGGAGGGGCTGGTTAGGCTGAGGAAAAGGTTCCAAGAACCTGTTCCATCTAGGAAGGAACCTCTCCATGATCTACTGAAAAAGTTGTCTGATAGATACAATCGAAAGAAGAAGAAGAGTCCAGGAGTTAAAATCCCTGGAACTGCTATGGGTGGTAAAAAGAGACAGGATATCGCTTCTATCCTTGTAGATACTTCTCCCACAAAAGGAAGAACTACAAGGAGTCATAGGAAGAAGAGTGAGGTTAACCTAGAAAAGGCCTTAGCTGAGAGTAAAATGAAAGTTGTTGCTAAAGGAAAGAAAAATATGGGTGAACTAAGTAAAACCATCGAGATAGAGGAGATGGACCTGGTCCTTCATGATGAGGATGAGGCAGAAGAAGTGGAGGCTATGACTCCAAGTGCTAAGAAGAGAAAGACTTTTATCCCCTGCAAAGTCTGTTGATACAGAAAGCTCTACCTTGGCAAAGAATAATTTTGAAGGGGAAGCTCCTCATTGATTTAGAAGAGAAAGGAATGGTGTTGCTGCTGGAGAAGTTGGAGATTCAGGGCTGGAATGACATGGTCCTTCAGTCGGAAAGGAAGTTAGCCCGAGCAGAAATTGTGGAATTCTTTGCTAATTGTGAGATAGAGAAGGAAGGGTAAATAATATAGTTCAAGGAGTAAAGGTAAGCTTTAATGATAAAGAACTAGGGGAGATTCTAGGGATACCTACTGAAGGTTACAATGACTATAATAAGTTAAAATGGCCTAGTCTAGAGAATCTACCTACCTCACTTGCCATCACAAAGAAATTTGCCGATAAGAACTTATAGCTATAACACATGGCTGTTTATAAGAGTTAAATGGAGTCTGCCCACAAAGTACCATTTGCGTTTGTCAACAAAGTGGTTCTTCCCAGGTAGGAGAGGAGGCGCATTGCTACTTTTATGGACTTGGTCCTTATGAAGTGCTTGGACAATGTGAGGCAGATAAATTGACCAGGGTTCATCATTCAACTCCTAAATAGGGTGGTCTATTGCACTAAAACTCATGCCATCCCCTATGGGTTCATACTCACTGCTGTACTTGCTCACACTAAGGTTCCCCTCAAGAAGTGGGATGGTAGCATAAGTAGAGATTACTTTGGGGCCAATATCTTCACTGATTGTGACTATGAAGTCCTTGTTGCTCCCAAAGAACCTGTTTCATCTAAGAGGGTGCACAAGAATAGCAAAGTGTGAGCATTGGAACAGGAGAGTGGAGCTAAGGATGCAGAGATTGAGAGACTGAAGAAGAGGCTGGCTGAAGTAGAAACTAAGAGGGACTCTCTCAGGTCTGAGCTTGCAAATGAGAAAGAGAAGAATAAGGGAATTCTTCAAGATATTTTGAAGCTGCTTCAGGCCAGAAACCAAGAACCTGGTCCTTCCCAGTCTTAAACCTTTCCTAGCCTAGTTTGCAACTAGTGACCCAAGTGGGATGTTTTTTTATTTTTTTCTCATGGTTCAGTACTTTTATTTCTTTTTATGCTTTGTGGGTGAATTTTATCAATAATAATCACTACTTTTGCTCTAATTGTTTGTTGATATTTCTTAGATGGCTAATATTCTTAGATTTATAAGAGAAAATTGAATCCATGATCGCATTTGATGTAGCCTTTGTGACCATGAGTAAGATCTGCTAAAATCTGGTTACGTAACTTAGTTATGCAAATTTTCGATGATGCCAAAAAGGGGAAGATAAGTGCTTTTGGTTTGGACTGTGATGTTTATAACCTAATCAACCTCGTCCTTGGTGATTTGTGACTTTAAAATGGAAAGAGTTCTAAAATTATGTTGATGTTGAGCTTAGTTGAAATAGGTTCCATACTTATGAAAAGCATAGATTTTGTCATCATCAAAAAGGGGGAATTTGTTCGCTTAAGCGACTTTTTGTTTTGATGATTGACAAAGGAACACATGCATAACCTAGGTCCATGGATAGTATACACAGGACACGAGCAGATGCAAGCACAAGGCATGCACATGTAGGGGATAAGTATAAATGGTTATATCTGATATTCTCTGAATGAAAAGGTTGCATATTTGATAAGAAGCAGGACTTTACTTGGAGAGAACTATACCCTAGATAAGGGAAGAGTTAGAGATTGATGTTAACTAGAACTCTTCCGCCAAGAAAAAGTATAGCATCAGAACTCTAGTTAATCGTAATCCTACTAACTTTATATATTCCAGGATGTTTTAATTTACAAGCATCGCACAAACGCTGAAGTTAAGCAAAAATTGAGAGCAAAATAGCCAGGCTTTTTGCAAGAAATTTCTATGTGTTTTAAGTGTTCGAAACTGAAGCTATATGGACCAAATAGAAGAACCAGTTCTATGTGTCTATCTTTTATTCTAGTTCAATTGTAGTAGGGATTTTTAGTTGTACCTTTCAACTTTATTTAGAAGCATTTGTACTAGGTACTTTGAGTTTTATTGTTCAAGTTAGAGTTAACTTGAAGCCGTCGCAAGAGCCTGTGGCTGGTTGCTACAAGGGTTAGAGATAATCCTTAGGTTTACAAGAGTTTTGTAAACATTATTGTTTGGATCAGTATTTTAGTGAAGTGCTGGTAATAAACCTACTGGGAAGTAGGTCGTAGTTTTTTTACCTTTTGAGCCAGGTATTTTCCATGTAAAATATACTTGTGTTCTTTACGTTATGCTTTATTTATTCCGCATCATTAGAGTAAGGCGCGTAGAAGAACCAGGTCCTCCTATAATATAGTGAATGTAAAAATTGGATACCACGCAAATCAACTCCCCTCTTGTGTGTTATTGAAGTATAAAACATCAGGGTGTTTGCACATAAGTTGTCCGTACTATTTTTATTATTGATATTTGTACATACGGCAAGACAAGGTGGTATATATATATATATATATCGAGTTTGCACATGTGGCGAGACAAGGTGGAATAGTTATTAATGCGCGTGTGGCAAGACAAGGCGGGCATTTACTTTATTGTTGCGCACGCGGCGAGACAAGGGAGCGGGCGGGCTATGTCAGGGATGAATTATGATGCCCTGGGGCATTGTTATTGATGATATTTACTTTTTTTGTGTGTCATATATATTACGGGTTTTGTTGTGTTGTTTCTAATGTGCTATTCGGTGTCTCTAATTTTACTTGTTGACTTGAGCTATGATAGTACATTAACCATTTACATGTATTCTTGTGTACCTGCATTCTGTGTGTGGTTGGATTGGTACGTGAGTTGTCCATGCGGATATAAGATATTGTTACTATTGGCGCGTGAGTTGTCCGTACGGATATGCGGTATTGTTACTAGTGGCACATGAGTTGTCCATGCAGATCTAAGGTATTAATGGTATTTGCACGTGAGTTGTCCATGCGGTTGTGATTGATAATATGGGCAGGAGATGCCATGTGATTATGATTCGTGATTTGGGACTCGTGATTTGTGATTATGAGGTCTGGTACATCGGGGTGATTCTTGTGTAGACCTTGTGATAGTAGAATTGATTATTTAGTTGCCATTTGTTTTCCTTAATTGGTTTCACTGATACTTTAGTTGTGTTATGATTACTTGTTGCATTATCACCTATTTATTCCTTATTGCTATTTGTTGTTTCTATTTTCCATTGCTAGCGTTATATTGTTATTGTTTCCATGCTTAGCTTTACATTAAAATTGGTTCCTCTGTTAGCTTTATATTATTATTTTGCATAGGTTTATTATGTCTAGTATGTATCTTGACTTGAAACTCATCACTACTCCATCAAGATTAGTCTTGATACCCACTAGATACCGCTGTGGTGTACTCATGCTACACTTCCGCAAATTTTTGTGCAGATCCAGGTGGCTCGAAGCGTGTCGGTCATTAGTTAGTTATTGGAGATTCGCTACGGAGACTTCAACGTATACTACCATTCCATTCGCAGGCTTCTGAGTCACCTTCTGGAGCCTTACTTCATTTTCGTTTACTTTTATTCTAAACGGTGATGTATTTTATTTCTCTTAGTTACTCTCAATTGAGCTTATGGCTCTGTACTACTGGTTTTTGGATTTATATTATAGTTATTCCATTTTTGGCTTTCTTAAACTTTTTATCAGTCCAAAACAATAGCTTAGTTGTTATTCTGCTAAATTCTCAGCATGTATAAGGCTTACCTAGTCTTAGAGACTAGGTGCCATCACTATCCTTAAGGTGGGATTTTTGGTCGAAACAGTTGGCCAGGGCTGAAATTGTTGAATGTTTTGCCAATTGTGAGATTGAAAATGGATGTGCCACCAGTGAAGTAAAGGGAGTGAATGTTAGATTTGATGACAAAGAGCTTGGGGAGATTCCAGGTATACCTGCTGAGGGGTATAATGACTATAAAAAGTTGAAGTGGCCCAGTTCAGAAAATCTTCCTACCTCATTGGCCATCACCGGGAAATTTGCTGAGAGGGACTTAAAGCGGGAACCCGGGATAGAATAAAAGAGTGATATGAAACCTGCTCACAAAGTATTGTTTGAATTTGTCAACAAAGTGGTTCTGCCCAGGCAGGAAAGAAGGCACATTGCTACCTTCATGGACCTGGTCCTTATGGAGTGCTTAGATAATGGGAAGCAAATAAATTGTCCAGGGTTCATAATCCAGCCCCTTTATAGGGTTGTTTGTGGCACTAAAACTCATGTCATTCCTATTTATTTATCCTAACTACTGTACTTGACAACTTTAAGGTTCCCCTTAAGAAATGAGATGTTTGTACTAGCAAAGATTACTTTGCATTGGGACTATGACTGATTGTGACTACCAAGTCCAAACTATACCCAAAGAACCTGGTTCATCCAAGAGGGTACATAAGAACAATAAGGTTAGAGCATTGGAGCAGGAGAGTGGGGCTAAGGATGCTGAGAATGAACGACTGAAGACAAGGTTGGCTGAAGTAGAAGCTGAGAGAAACTCTCTCAAGTCTGAGCTTGCAAAGGATAAAGAGAAGAATGAGGTCATTCTTCAAGACATGTTGAAGTTTCTTCAAGCCAAGAACTAAGAACCTGGTCCTTCCCTGTCCTAAACGCTTCCTAGCCTAGTTTGTAACAAATAACCGAAGTGGGATTTTTCTATTCTTTGCTCATAGTTCTATGTTTTTATTTCTTCTTATGCTTTGTGGTAGGATCTTATCAATCAATGAAATTCACTGCTTTTTCTCTAATTGTTTGTTGATATTTCTTAGATGGCTAATATCCTTAGATGGAAAAAGAGAAAATCGAATCCATGATTGTATTTGAAGTAGCCCCAATGCCATGAGTAAGATATGCTAAAATTTGATTACTTAACTTAATTATGCAACTTTGCGACGATGCAAAAAGGGGGAAGATAAGGTCAGTTTTTGCTTTAGACTGTGATGTTTATAACCTAATGAACATTGTGTTTGATGTTGAGCTATGTTGAAACTGGTTCCTTGCTTCTAAAAAGCAAAGAGTTTGTCATCATCAAAAAGGGGAAATTTGTTGACCTGAGCGGTTTTGGTTTTGTTGATTGACAAAGGACCACATCCATGAACCGGACCCATGGACAGTATACATCGGTCTCGGTCATATTCAAGAAAAAGGCATGCACGTGTAAGGGATAAGTATAAGTGATTATTTCTGATATTTCCTGAACTAAAAGATTGCATAATTGATAAGGAGCGGGACGCCTTACTTGAAGAGAACTCTATCCAAGATAAGGAAAGAGTTAGAAGTTAAAGATAACTAGAACTCTTCCACCAAGGAAGAGTAAAGCTTCAGGTTTCTAGTTATTCCTAATTCTTCTAACTTTTTATATATTAGTTGTATTCTATTTTATAGGTGACACACACACACTAAAGTAAAGCAAGAATTGACAGCAAAATAAGGCATTTTGTCAGCAATTCCTGTGAGTTTTAAGAGTGCAAACCTGAAGCTACATGAACCAGATTGAAGAACCAGCTTCATGTGACTGTCTTTTATTCTAGTTCAATTGTAGTAGGAGCTTTGGAGTTGTACCTTTCACCTTTTCTTAGAAACATTTGTACTAGGTACTTGAGTTGTATTGTTCAAGTTAGAGTTAATATGAAGCAGTCGCAACATCATGTGGATTGTTGTTACAAGGTTTAGTGTTTAATCCCTAGTTTTACAAGTGGGTTGTAAACATTGTTGTTTTTGGGCTCAGAGTTATAGTGAAGTTTTTGGAAAAATCCTACTGGGAAGTAGGTCGTGGTTTTTTCACCTTTTGAGCCGAGTGTTTTCCACGTAAAAATAGTTATATTCTTTACTTTCTGCATTATTTTATTCTGCAAAAGTAGATTCAGGTACGCATAGAAGAACTAGGTCCTTCTATAATCCAGTGCACGAGAATATTGGTCACCACACAAATCACTTTCCATCCTCATGTGTGGTATTGAAGTATAAAACATCACAAGACACTCACAATAAACATGTACGGGCGATAAATAAATGACAACAAAATAAAAAGAAAATTGGTAAACATATAAGAATGGGACCTGAAGATCAACTAATAGAGGGCCCCAGAATAACAACATCTCAAAATACTCATATCACAATACCGGAATAGAACATTACAACTACAAACATTACAACATATCATATTCCATTGCGGCGTGCAACCTGATCCTAATATTTATCACAATATCTGTTGCGGCGTGCAACCCGATCCTAATATCATATCAATATTTGTTGCGGCGTGCAACCCGTTCCCTATATCAATTCATTTCAAAACTGTTGCGGTGCGCAACTTGTTCCTAATATCAACTTATTAACATGAACAACTCAACGCAACCAAATTCTGTAATCTCAGCACAAAAGGAAATAAAGCGTATAGAACATGAAGGAACTGCCAGTATAAACCGAGAATAACCAATACCTCGTATTCACAAACCTCGACAAATCATCAATACAAGAATAACTAAAGGACTCCCATAATAGGACACAATATAATAAAGTGCAAAAGTAAGGTAAAGACAATAACGGCAAGTAAAGACATGAATCAATGTAGGTAAACAATTAATACAAGTAGGAACATATAGCTGGAAAGCAGGTATTGATTGAAGAATGAATAGACAGAAACATGTAGCGACTAATTGATAGATAACAAATAAGGCATGAACAACAAGTAAGAACATGTAGCAAATGAAAGTAAGTAACGAAATGTAACAAAGAATAAATAAAGATATAAAAGTAAATAGCCCAACCCATATGCTTTAACACATGACAACGCATATACACTAGTCACCTCCTTTATACATCATCTCCACACATAATTCACGTGGAAAATAGACCAACAAGTCCTAATTCTTTCAAGTCAAAGTTAAACACGACACTTACCTCTTTCCGCAATCAAATCAATAATCCACCACGGCTTTTCATTTATAACAAGCCTCCAAACTAACAAAATCTAGCAAAATATCATTCAAACAGTCTAAAATAAGCATTAGAAACTACCTACAAGTGAAAAAAGTTCAATCTTTAATGAAATTGAAATAGTCAACAAAAGTCAACCCATTCGCCCTTGAGCCCGGATGTGTTATTTGTTTCGAAATCTGACTTCAATTTGAGATCTAAATCTGAATTTTCTAAACTTCCTAAATTCTACCAGAAACCCCTAATTTCTATCATGAATTCATAGATTTGATGTTAAAAAATCATGAAAAGTAATTGAAATTTAATGAAAACTACTTAAAGATGCTTACCAATGAATTTGGGAAGAAAGAGTTCAAAAATCTCCACTAGAGAGCTTAGGGTTGATAAATGTCACAAAATGAGCTAAGTCCCGATTTCCCCCTCTTTTACCCAACTGTAGATGCCGAAATTGCAAATTCTTGTTCTCAATTGTGGTGTTCGCAAATGCGAAACACTGATCGCAAAAGCGACAAGTGCTACAGACCCACTAATGTCGCAAATAGAAAGTTTCCTCCATCGCAAATGCGCACAAATGCTTTGTAAATGCGAAGCTGACTCCCTAGGCACTATGTCGTAAATGTGAACTTAGATCGCAAATGCGGTCGTATCTTAGTATGCAGAAGAGAATTATTCTTCGCAAAAGTGAAGTACCAGTCCCCAGCCCATTTTCGCAAATGCGATCATTTGACAGCAAAATCAAGGATCGCAAATCCGAGCCAAACCTTACAAATGCGAGATCTGCGTGCTTGCACCAACAGTCTCAAAACTATTCTACAATGCATCTGAAACTCACCCGAGCCCCTCGGGCTCCAAATCGAACATGAACACAAGTGTAATAATATCCTACTAACTTGCTTGCTACCTCAAATCATTAAAATAACACCAAATAACAAGAATCGATCATCAAAACTCAAAATTTCAATTTGAAAACTCAATTTTCATAATGTTTCACATAATATGCCGAAATGCGCTCGGGTCACTCCGGAACCCAATCAAACGTGCGTACAAGGCTAAAGACATTATACGAACCTACTAGAATCGTCAAAACACCGATCTAAGGTCGTTTACCAAAAATGTTGACTGTGGTCTACTCTAGCTTCATTTTCAATCAAAAATCACATTTTCTTCAAACTTTTACGTAAAAACTTTTCTAAAAGCAACGCGGACCACGCACGTAAATCAAGAAATATCAAGTGGATCTATGAGTTCTCATAATAATAAAATTAAGGCTAGTACTCAAAAGGAACTATCGGGTTGTCATATTTTCCACCTCTAACAGAAATGTCCATCCTCGAACATACATAAAAAAGTACCCGGACTGGTAAATAAGTGGGGTTATGTACTCCGCATATCGGACGCGGGCTCCCATGTAGCCTCCTCAATTGGCTGACCTCTCTATTTCACTTTCACAAATGAAAAACTCTTGGATCTTAACTTTCGAACCTGTCGGTCTAGAATAGCCTTCGGCTTTTCCTCATAGGTCAGATTTTCATCAAGCTGCATCGTGCTGAAGTCCAAAACATACCATCAATCCTCATGGTACGTACGAAGCATGGAAATGTGAAATACCGAATTTAGCCATGCTAGGCTAGGAGGCATTGAAAGCCTATAAGCAACCTCTCAACTCTCTCCAAGATCTCCAACAGGCTAATAAACCTCGGGCTGAACTTGCCCTTCTTCCAAAATTGCATCATGCCCTTCATATCCGACACTCGGAAAGAACCTTCTCACACACCATGTAAGCCACATCTCGAATCTTCCGCTCCGCATAACTCTTCTGCCTAAACTGAGCTGTACAAAGTTGTTCCTGAATTACTTTAACCTTCTCTAAAGCATCACGGACCAACCCAGTGCCCAATAATCTAGCCTCATCGGGCTCAAACCAACCAATTAGCGAACAACATTGCTTCCCATATAAGGCCTAGTACAGAGCCATCTAGATGCTTGACTGATAGCTGTTGTTGTAGTCAAACTTTGCTAGAGGTAAATATTTGTCCCACTAACCCCCGAAATCCATAGAGCATGCCCGCAACATGTCCCCCAATATCTAAATAGTGCGCTCGAATTGTCCGTCCGTCTGAGGATGAAATGTGGTATTTAGCTCGACCTGCATGCCTAACTCATGCTGTACCGCTCTCAAAAAATGTGATGTGAACTTCGTGCCTCGATCAGAAATGATAGAAATGGACATGCCATGCGGGCAGATAATCTCCCAGATGTAAATCTGAGCCAACCGCTTAGAAGAATAGGAAGTGATCAGCGGAATGAAGTGTGAGAACTTAGTCAACCGATCCACAATAACCCAGACTGTATCATATTTCCTCAAGGTCTGTGGTAAGCCTACCACAAAATGCATAGTTATACGCTCCCACTTCCACTCCGGTATCTCCAATCTTTGAATCAACCCACTCGGTTTCTGATGCTCATAGTTCACCTGTTGACAATTCAAACACCGAGAGACATAAGCAACAATATCTTTCTTCATTCTCTGCACAAATAGTATTGTTTCATGTCATAATACATCTTCGTGACACTTGGGTGAATGGAATAGCGCGAACTATGAGCCTTCTCAAAGATCAACTTTCTCAACCCATCAACATTTGGAACACAAATCCGGCCCTGAAGCCGCATAACACCATCATCTCCAATCACAACCTCCTTAGCACCACCCCGCTGCACTGTGTCTTTCAACACCAAAGTGTGAGGATTATCAAACTGGCGAGCCTTGATACGCTCCAACAATGATGACTGTGCCACAACACAAGCAAGAACCCGACTAGTCTCCGAAACATCCAATATCAAGAACTGATTGGCCAATGCTTGAACATCTATAGCTAGTGGCTTCTCCACTACCGGTAAATATTCCAAACTGCCCATGCTCTCAGCCTTCCTTATAAATGCATCGGCAACTACATTGGCCTTCCTCGGATAATATAATATAATGATATCATAGTCTTTCAGCAACTCTAACCATCTCCGCTGCCGCAAATTAAGGTCTTTCTGTTTGAATTGGTGCTAGAGACTCCGATGATCTATATAGACCTCCCATGGAATACCGTATAGATAGTGCCTCCAATTCTTCAGTGCGTGAACAATGGGTGCCAACTCTAAATCATGCACAAGGTAACTCTTCTCATGAACCTTCAATTGCCGAGATGTGTAGGCAATCACCTTACCATCCTGTATCAACACCGTACCAAGTCCAATACGTGATGCATCATAATACACGGTGTAAGATCCTGAACTTTTAGGCAACGACAATACTGGGGTTGTAGCCAATGCAGTCTTGAGCTTCTGAAAGCTCACCTCACACTCGTTGGACCATCTGAGAAGTGTTCCCTTCTAGGTCAACTTGGTCAATGGGGATGAGATAGATGAAAACCTCTCCACGAATCAGTGATAATCACCCGTCGAACCCAAGAAGCTCCTAATCTCTATAGCTGAAGTAGATATAGGCCAGTTTTGAACTGTCTCAATCTTCTTTAGATCCACCTTAATGCCCCTAAAAGATAAAACATGGCCCACAAATGCAACCGAGTCCAACCATAACTCACACTTCGAAAACTTAGCATATAATTTAATGTTTTATACTTCAATACCACACAAGAGGGGGGTGATTTGTATGGTGTATAATTTTTGTGTGCACTAGATTATAGAAGGACCTGGTTTATCTATGCATTCATTAATTACTACTAGAAATTGGCTAAAAACCGACCTAAAATACCGACCAACGTTGGTCGGTTATGGCAAATTACCGACCAAAACACGACCATTATGGTGTGGACGGTGTTTTGATGGTCGGAATGGCTTACCGACCAAAGTTGGTCAGAAATTACCGACCAACTTTGGTCGGTATATTAAAATGACCATCTGACAAGTTTAATTACTTACCGACCAACTTTGGTCGGAAACATATTTTATTAATTTAATTTTACCGACCAAAGTTGGTCGGTTTAACTAAATTATGTTTTTTTTATTAATTATTAAAATTAAAAAAAACCGACCAACTTTGGTCGGTAATTGAAAATATATATTTTTTAAAACTAATTAAACATTACCGACCAACTATGGTCGGTAATCTCAACAATGCAAGCAAAATACCGACCAAAGTTGGACGGTAGTCTTGAATTCTGGGAATTCAACGTTCATTAACCGACCAACTTTGGTCGGTTTTTCTGGGATTAATTTTGGCATAAAATGCATGTTTTGGCAGCTAAACCACCTGCCAGCATACCAATACAACAACACAACAACAACAACAACAACACAACAACAACAACAACAACAACAACAACAACAAAAACACAACAACAACAACACAACAACAACAACACAACAACAACAACAACAACAACACAACAACAACAACAACAACAAAAACACAACAACACAACAACAACAACAACAACAACAACAACACAACAACAAGAACAACAACAACAATAACAACACAACAACAACAACCAAAACATTCAATAAATACTTTAAAACTAACAAATTAAAGTTCAATTGAACATAAAAATCCAAAACCAAGTTAAAACTAATTACAACTAGTTCAAAACTGGTTCTATTTGTCTAGTTCAAAGTATATAAAAGTCAAGGGGTGTTTTGTACAACATCATTATCACCATCTGATGAACTTTCATCTATAAGACGATATAGAGAACGGTCTTGTGGAGGACGGGAAGCACGATCACGGGGAGGACGGGAGGAACGATCACGAGCAGGGCGGGAGGAATGATCACGTGGAGGTCGACCCTCTGGAGATGACTCACGAGATCGGGGCAATGGAAAAGCTCCACTAGATAGGAGAGTTCTGATCTGAGCTTGCATGCCAAGGAATTGAGCATCTCTAAGCCTTTCTCTTTCCTTGGCCGCTTCTAGCTCTGATGTGAGCTTTGTCATTGTCTCCCGCATAGCAGAGAGGCTCTCCCTATTAAGTTGCTCGCCATGCGAGGAAGTCCCTATTCCTCGCATTCCACACTTATAGCGATGGAAGTTTTTAGTAGGAAGCCCGTATACCTTCCCCCATTTTGGACCGCCAACAGACTCCAACCATATTCTTTCAGCATCCTCGTCCGAAGGTTGGGTTGGCTCACCCGATTCACCAGCTGGATGACTACGGATGAATTCCTCCACGTTACTTTGGTAGCGACCCTATATTATTTTAAATTAAATCAGTATTTCAAGTTGCTTATAAAAGTAAATTATAATACTTAAATAAAATTGAAAACTTACATATGCAGTCGAGGCCCGACCCACCTATCTTGATCCCCCTCTTTCTTCTTCTTCACAACATGTGTCTCCTTGAATAGCTCATCATGACTCATTGGACGCCCATACTTCTTTTCCTAAAAACAAATTAATTTAGTTAATAAACAGAATAGATATACTTAGAAAAGTAAAATAATTTAAGCAATTACGTACCAATCTTCTTTTTATTGTCCCTAGGCTGATCGCACCTCCAGTGTGCAAGGAGCCTCCCTTCTCGGATGCGCGAGCTTTCTTTCCTTTTTCGCTCCTCTCTAAGAACTCTGCGGTAAGCCATTGCCTTTGCAAATCATTCCACAAATTCTCAAGTAACCAGCCAGGCCTCTTGTTCTTCTTTCTAGCATCCGAGAAAGCATCCGCCAATCTCTTGCGAGCTTTATGATGAAAATTTGTAGCCACTTCCGCGCTATAGCGGTCTTCCCATACACACTTGCTCTGTATTTCAAAAGTTAAATATTAGATGGAAACATCATAAATATAAATTATTAAACTGTTTAAAAGAACATTTATACCTTAAATTGATTGAAAATTTGCTCCTTCAGTGAGAATGGGCAATCAGTCCAAGTCGCATAAGGGCCATCATAAAGCTTTCTGATGGCATTGGTGATTATCCTCGTAGTTTTATTACCCGGCCTGAACCTGCAATTTAACAATAAAAACACATTAATATCTTAGTAAAAATGTTACAAATCAATAGACGCAAAAATAATGAATAACACTTACCCATCACCCTCAGGGACTATGATGATCCTGCCATATCGATCATAATGCACTACCTCGCCATCACCATCCGAAGCATGTGTATCAGATGCATGTGAAGACGGTGTAGGCGGGTCAGAGCTAATGCCTCCCAGGCGAAGGCCTGCAATAGATGGAGTCGATGATGAAGATGGTTGCGATCCTTGTGACTGCGACATAGCTGGATGCGACCCAAGTGGATGTGATACCGATGGCTGTGACCCGAGTGGCTGTGACCCGAGTGGCTGTGACATGGGTGGATGCGATCCATGTGGCTGTGATATGTAGGGATGTGATCCATGTGGATGTGATGCAGATGGCTGTGAGGCAGCTGGACTGTATGTCGGACGTATAGTCCTGTGGCCCTGTGATGGAAGACTGGGTGTCTGAATGAAGGTGTACGGCTCGTGATGCTGTGGCAGCTCAGTATAGCCGTGTGGTGGAGGATAAGACATAGGCATCTCTGAAAAAGGTGGACAAGAGGGAGTATTATTTTCTACCCTCCTCTTTCCCTTCCTACCCTTTTCTCGACCCCGAGAACTAGTAGGGTCATTGTTACCTTGACCCTTGCCTGCCATCTGCATAATATAATACACATTTAGATTGAAACATATAAGAAACTAGCTATAAAACGAGAGTGGTTTAAAAAATCAACTTTTTAATCCTCATCGACGTATTGTTCCTCGTCCGAGAATTCTTCGTCCTCACTTGTTTGAGCTTCATCAGTTGATTCCTCGTCCTCATTTTCTATAATTGTTACTTCATTTATATCAACTTCTTCCAATATGCGTTCAGGATGTTCCAAATCATTTTCTAACTGATCGTCCACTATTTGGTGAATATTGGAGATATCGTTTTGATATGCAACATCTAACACATTCTCGACTTCCACCCTACCTACAGGCTTAGTTTTTATTACAACCCACCAATCGGACTTATTCCGCCGCAATGGATAAGGAGCATAATACACTTGCCTAACGTTATGTGCAATTATGAAAGGATCATAGCGATCATACTCCCTCGTATGATTAACCTCAATTATGTTGTATTGGTTGTGTACTCTTGTACCTCTTGTTGGATTTGGGTCAAACCACTTGCATCTAAAGAGTATCATTTCTTATATGGCCAACCTGTATATTCTAGTTGTAATATTTCTTTGACCACACCATAATAATCAATATCTCCAACTTGGTTGCCATCACCACCTAGAACCCACACCCCGCTGTTGTTGCTATTTTTATTTTTAGAGCAATCCTCTGTATGAAACTTATAACCATTCACTACGTACTTAGACATTGTTGTGACCTGAAGCCCAGGTCCCCAAGATATATCTTTCAAAAATTGATTTACACCATTATTTGGATTATTTACCTACATAGAGTTAAAAAAGTCATAAGTTAGCACAACTTATGAATCAATTTTTATACATTCACTACATATGTATATATATATATATATATATATATACACTTACAAATATATATATATATATATATACACACACACACACACTTACAAACTGTTTGAACCACGTATCAAATCTCGTATATACATTATCATAGCCAAATTGACCCACGAAGTTACTGTGACATATCAAATATTTTTAGTAGTTGCATCAATATGTAGTCACAGTAAATTTTACATTTTGATAACTAATAAATCAATACTTACTTGAGAAATGGTACAACTTCGGGACAATTTAGCAACACATGAAGTGTAGCTGACTTGTACTCCATATCACTCAAACTTCTCTTTCTAACATCCTTAGAACATCGGCCTGGTTGATTGAATATGGACATTGGTGGATATAATGGATCATTCACACATTCGACCGTGTGCCTATTGGGCCTATTCCTAGAACATGGCACGTTACTCTCAAAATAATAAGAACAAAAATGTGCAGTTTCCTTTGCAAGATAGGCTTCGCATATAGATCCTTCAATCTTATTCCTCTGCTTAACAAATTGTTTGCATTTGCCAATTGTCCTACATAATCTCATGTTAGCCAATAACATTCAAATAAAATAGAATAGTACATCAAACTTATAATATTACCTCTCAAAGGGATACATCCATCTGCATTGAACAGGCCCTCCAAGTCGTGCCTCGTGTACAAGGTGTATTGGAAGGTGTTCCATCACATCAAAGAAATCACATGGGAATATTTTTTCCATCTTACTAGAAATTACAGGGATGTTCTGGTCCATCCGAAGTAGGTTTTCTTCCCTTAATGTGGTCGAACACAAGTCTTTGAAAAACAAACTAATCTCTGTGATGGGTTTCCAGATTCTTTCAGGCAAACCACAAAATGCAATAGGCACTAAGGTCTCCATGAAAACATGGCAGTCATGACTTTTCAAATGGCTCAACTTCCCTACCTCCATATCTACTTTTTTTCCAAGATTCGACGCATAACCCTCAGGCATCTTTAATTTCGTAACCCAATCACAAATTTGTCGTCTTTCCTCCAAAGTGAATGTGTAACTTGCTTTGGGCTTGAACACCTTACCATTGTTTGCTGTCTGCAAGTATAATTCAGGCCGCCTGCAATATTCTTGTAAGTCCATTCTAGCCTTCGGGTTATCTTTTGTCTTACCTTTAACATCCATCACTGTGTTGAACAAATTATCAAAATAATTCTTCTCAATATGCATGACATCAAGGTTGTGTCGGAGAAGATTATCCTTCCAATAAGGCAACTCCCAAAATATACTCTGTTTCGTCCAATTATGATTAACACCATATCCGGGGAATCTATAAGGTGGAGCCTCAGTAACTTTACTGAAGTTCTGGACCCTCTCCCAAATTTCCTCACCTGAAAGTATCGGAGGTGGAGAATCATATTCCACTTTATTCTTTTTGAATGCATTTTTCATCCTTCTAAACTCATGATCATCAGGCAAGAATTGACGGTGACAATCAAACCATGATTGCTTTCGGCCATGTTTCAAAGTGAACGCTTTACTATTTTCCATGCAGTAAGGACAAGCTAGCTTCCCAGCAGTCATCCACCCAGACAACATTCCATACGCAGGAAAATCATTAATAGTCCACATTAAATTAGCACGCATATTAAAATTCTGCTTGGTTGATATGTCATATGTTTCAACACCATCATACCACAATTGTTTTAGCTCATCAATCAAAGGTTGCAAATATACATCAATCAAACTTTTTGGATTACGTGGACCGGGGATAATACAATTTAAGAATATATATGGACTAGTCATACACAACTCAGGTGGTAGATTATAAGGTGTAAGAAAGACAGGCCAACATGAATATGGTGTCGCAGATATAGAAAAAGGCGTGAAGCCATCGGCACACAGACCTAACCGAATGTTCCTTGGTTCACTAGCAAAATCTGGATATGTCCTATCAAAGTGCTTCCAAGCTTCTCCATCTGAAGGATGACACATAACACCAGGTGGTCTTCTATTTTCAAAATGCCAACTCATATGAGGAGCAGAACTCATCGACGTATATAACCTCTTTAACCTAGGTATAAGAGGTAAATAATGCATTGCCTTGACAGCGACCATATTCCCGCTGGAAAGCCTCTTAAAATGAGGCTTTTCGCAAAATTTACAACTGTCTAAAGTTGCATCATCTTTATAATATAACATGCAACCATCTTCACAACAATCAATTCTCATTGACGAAAGTCCTAACTTAGAAACCAATCTCTTCGCCTTATAGAAATCACCAGGTAAGTTGATATTAGGGTCAACTAGTTCACTCATAAGGTCAATGAAACAGTCCATGGCTGCTTGAGAAATATTCCAATTAGATTTGATACTTAGTAATCTAACTGCAACAGACAGCTCAGAGTGCGGACTTCCTTCACGTAGTGGACGACTAGCTTCCTCTAACTGTTCATAAAAACATTTTGCGTCATCATTAGGAGTTTGTTCAACATTTTCATTGGGCTCACCCCCAAAAGCATCCGCAACCATATCCTGAATTCTAGAATCAAGATTTGTATTCTCCACCGACCTACTACTTTCACCAACAACCATGTTATGAAATATCCCACGGCTACCATCGATCTCTCCATGATTAGTCCACACAAAGTAATTCTCTATAAACCCCTTCCTATAAAGATGAAGCTTAACTTCCTCCGATTTTTTAAACTTCATACAATCGCACCTGACACAAGGGCACCTAATTACTCCTTCACTTTGGTATGGTGGAAGTGACATTGCATGTCTAATAAAGTCATCAACCCCTTCTACAAAATCCTCCCGCAATCCCCGCCGATTAGGATAATTTCTATTGTACATCCAAGTACGATGTTCCATCTATACAAATAAAACAAGAATAAATTAATTTATTCTACAATTATAAATTAATTATATCTTTTTTAGTTAATTCAAGATAATTATTTTTTCCTAATTACACCAATTTATATCCTAAAAGTTCAATTCATATCCAAAAGGTCCAATTCGTATCTTAAAAGTTCAAATCATATCCTAAAAGTTCAATTCACAAGAACAAATCCTAAAAACTAAAATTTCAATTCATATCCTACGAGTTTAAACATAAACTAACTAAACTAAAGAAATTCAACCCATACCCTAAACTAAACTAATTCATAAATAATTGACTAATTAACAAAACTAATTAGTTAATAAAACTAATTAACAAAACTAATTAAAACAAGACCTAAACCCTAATCCTCAATAAAATGCAATGTTCAAATAATTAAAACACTAATCAATTGAAACTAATTCATAACTAATTAACAAAACCTGGAAATAATAAATAAATGGGTTGTAATTCAAACCTAGAATTTGTAGGAGATGGAGAAGGAGATCGAGGGGCGGCAGTGGCAGTGGCAGAGGCGACGGCGACGGCGCGGCGAGGGTGAGGGCTGGACGGTGAGGGGGAGGGGCTGGGAGAAGGAGAGAAGGGAAGGAAGAAGAGGGAAAAATTTTAGAGAAATGGGGGTTTTCCCCGTTTTTCACTTCCTCTGATTTTAGAATTACCGACCAAAGTTGGTCGGTAATTTTGGTCGGTACATTAAGTGCTGACCGTTTGACCGAAAACCGACCAACTTTGGTCGGTTTTTTTAAAAAAAATTAAAATCTTTAACCGACCAACGTTGGTCGGTAATTTTAAATATAAATTCTTAAATATTATAAAATATTTAAGAATAATAAAATAATTATTAAAATTTAAAAAATTGGATCCAAATTACCGACCAACGTTGGTCGGTAATCCAAAATTTTCTTGTCTGACCAGCTATTGACCAATTTACCGACCAACGTTGGTCGGTATTTTGTTTAAAAAAAATGTAAATGTTTTTTTTCCCAGTTTGCGTCCAACCTGGACGGTTTTTTGTCGTATTTTTTGACCGACCAACGTTGGTCGGTTTTTAGCAGATTTTTAGTAGTAAATCTACTGTTGCAGAATAAGTAAAATAGAAAGTAAAAAACACAAGTATTTTTATGTGGAAAACATCCGGCTCAAAAGGTAATAAAAACCATGACCTACTTCCTAGTAGGATTTTTCCCAACACTTCACTACAACTCTGAGCCAAACAACCATGTTTACAAACCTTTTGTAAACCTAAGGATTAAACTCTAACCCTTGTAGCAACATACTACAGGCTATTGTGACTGCTTCAAGTTAACTCTAACTTGAACAGTACAACTCCAATACCTAGTATAAATGCTTCTAAGAAAATCTGAAAGGTACAACAAAAAAGGCCCTACTACAGTTGATGCATGTGTTCCATTGTCAATCATCAAAACTAAAACCGCTCAGGTCAACAAATTCCCCCTTTTTGATGATGACCAAGTCTGTGCTTTTCAGAAGTATGGAACTTGTTTCAACTTAGCTCAACATCAAACACAATGTCGGAACACTTTCCATTTAAAGTACAAAATCATCAAGGATAAGGTTCATTAGGTTATAAACATCACAGTCCAAAGCAAGAGCATACCTTATCTTCCCCTTTTTTGAATCATCGAAAAGTTTCATTATTAAGATAAGTAACCAGATTTTAGCAGATCTTACTCATGGCCACTGGGCTACTTCAAATGCAATCATGGATTCAAATTTCTCTTTATCAATCTAAGGATATTATCCATCTAAGAAATATCAACAAACGATTAGAGCAAAAGCAATGAATTTCATTGATTGATAAGATCCTACCACAAAGAATAAGAAGAAACAAAAACATAGAACCATGAGCAAAAACAGAAAAATCCCACTTGGGTCATTGGTTACAAACTGAGCTAGGAAGGGTTTAGGACTGGGAAGGACTAGGTTCTTTGTTCTTGGTTTGAGGAAGCTGCAACATATCTTGAAGAATGCCCTCGTTATTATCCTATGCAAGCTCATACTTGGGAGAGTCTCTCTCAACTTCTACTTCAGCCAACCTTTTCTTCAGCCTTACAATCATAGCATACTTAGCCCCACTCTCCTACTCCAATGCTCTAATCTTGTTGTTTTTAAGTACCCTATTGGATGAACCAGGTCCTTTGGGTGTAGTTTGGACTTGGTAGTCACAATCAGTTAAAGTTCTGACCCTAAAGTATTCTTTACTAGTGCAAACATCCTATTTCTTGAGGGGAACCTTAAAGTGGTCAAGAACATTAGTTAGGATAAATCCATAGGGAATGACATGAGTTTTGGTGCCACAAACAACCCTATGAAGGAGCTGGAATATATACCCTGGCTAGTTAATTTGCTTTCCACTATCCAGACATTCCATAAGGACCAGGTCCATGAAGGTAGCAAAATGCCTTCTTTCCTGCATGGAAGAACCACTTTGTTCACAAATTCAAAAATCACCTTGTGAGAGGGCTTCATTTCACTTTTGTACACGGCCCTGACTTCTTGCTCCAAGTCCCTATCAACAAATTTCCTAGCGATGTCCAGTGAGGTAGAAATATTTTCTAGACTAGGCCATTTCAAATTTGTATAGTCATTATACCCCTCAACAAGTATACCTATAATCTTCCCAAGCTCCTTGTCATTGAAACTCATTGTCACTCCTTTCACCTCAATAGTGATTCTTCCATTTTCAATCTTACAGTTGGCAAAGAATTCCACAATCTCAGCCCTGGCCAACCTTCCTTCCAACTGAAGGATCATGTCCGTCCAACCCTATAACTCTAATTTTTCCAGCAGCAGTACTATTCCTTCTTCCTCTAAATCACTAAGAAGCCTCCCCTTAAAAATTGTTATTTTCTGGAACATCGCCATCTTATCCTTTTCTTTATCACTCTCCTCTTCTTCACTTTCTTCCTCCACTACTTGAATTTTCTTTAATTTCCTAGATTACCTAGTTCTTTTGGACAAAACAGAGTCTTTTGTAGCTTTCTTGGCACTCTCAACTAAGGCCTTTTTCAAGTAGGACTTTCTGCTTCTTCTGGATCCTTGTAGTTCATTCTCTTGTGGGAGGAGACTCTACAGGGATAGATGAGGCAGCCTTTCTCTTCTTGCCACCCATTTCCTTTTCAGGTTTTTTTCATACGCTCGTCTTTTACTTGGGTTGTAACTATCACAAATTTTCTGTAGCAGATCATGGAGGGGTTCCTTTGTAGATGGAACAAGTTCTTCGAACCTTTTTCCTCAACCTAACCAGCCCCTCCGATGCACTAGTATCCGCAAAACACTATCTCTAATTTTAACACTTTCTTCCCTATCAGCACTCTCATCATCCCATAACACGGTTGCCCCTGTTTCTTCAATCAGACCAATAAGAGTGGGTGAAGAAGGTTCTATCGCTCTTTCTTCTCCATTTCCCCTTGTCGCACCACGTTTTCTCGCAAAAGCGGACTTCGAGGTGTGACAACTCTTTTAAATGGGTATTAAAAGAGAAGAGTCATCACCTAACGATTTTAAAGGTGCGTTAGGGCACCTATTTGCAAATAACTCATATTTGACTAGTCCATGACACCAAATATCGGGTAAGGGCTAAAGTTACCTCAAAGAGAAGGTGTTAGGCACTCTTCGAGGTCCACAACTGTGGGTCCCGGTCAAAGTTTACACTATGCGGATTATCGGATAAAAATTGTCTTAAGCGATCATATAAGTGAAGGAAGACATGGAATTCAAAGGTTCTATTATGAACACGTGCAAAGAAAATTGGGCAATAATTAGACTATATCAATACAAGTCTTTAGAGGTTACAAGGTACGACTATTCTATATTTGATGACTAAGTGTGAACAACAAACATATAAAAAAAGGGGGGGGGGGGGGGTCCTAAGTTCTTTAGCCTAAATGATCACCCCGTGCAACATAAATAATACTTCGCATCTCCCTTAAGGTAGGGGTTGCTCATATTATTCAGCGGACACAGACTATCATATCCTGCTACTTGTTTATTGTGTTAAATTTGTTTACTTAAAGGCGCTCTAATTCAATTCTAATTTGTGTCCTATGAGTGCACTACATGTCCCATGCCTATGGTCCAGGAGGCTTTGGACCTACTATTAGGCGGTTCTAGTTGATGGTAGACTATAATTTCGTGTTTTAATCGCTTATTGCTCTCTAATTCACTGCACTTTACTTAGGTGAGCTTTAATTAATTGTGTTTTGTACGTATTGTGTATTTTATGTCATGTAGGAGTGATTCCGAGTTATTTAGATGTTGAGGAGCAAATTCGAGCTATTTGGAGCTTTGAAGTCTGAGTAAAAGCCAAAAGGATTAAATCGAAATCGCGTTCGGGGGTCGAGGACCAAGTCCGGATGTCAAAAATTGGAGAAACAAACTTACTCGAAGAAAATTGTACAGTCGCGCCGCATAGGGCGCCGCGACAGTGCAATTATTATGACCAAAATTCATTTTGCAAATCGTTCTAGAATTTTCCACAAGCACGTCGCATGCCGCTAAAAAGGTAATTTTGTCTGTGGTTTATTGAGGGATGGCTTAAATACATGGGAAACACCATTTTCAGGGCTTTTGACACATTTGCGACCTAAGGAGGCTAAGGAAGAACACAAGCACAAGGATTTCATCATTCTTTCCTCACTCAAGATCCGGATTTGGATTGAATTTATGTTTTCCTATACTTTAGTTATATTTGTGAAGAACTTCTCCATGTCTATGCAGTAGTTCCTTTTGGATTTTGATGGATTTGGTGTATTGATGATTGTTTGTGGATTATAACTCTATTTTTATGTATTTGAATCTTTTTTGGAAGATTTGATTGTTGCATCTATATTAACTTGTTCTTGTAATCGAAAGAGGCATAACTTGTGATATCATTGCATTATATTGTTGGTTGAGTTCATAGATTCTTCTAAGTAATCAAAAGAGGATAGTTGAATCATTGTTTAAATCTAGTTAGGAGAATAATCGAAAGAGGTTTTTCTAAAGACCGATCCACTACGCATTCTTGCATATCTTCATAGTGCTTAAATTGGTTCATCTCGTGAGGTTAAGACATAATCGAGAGATGAGTTTTAGCTAAACGTGTGAACTAATAATAGAGTGAATTCGAGAGACTCACTTAAACATTGGAAGTGAATTATCTAGAGTTAGATCCCTAACAATTATCTTGCACTTATTCTGTCAAAACCCTATCCTCTTCCATTGATAACCTTAATTGCTTATTCCTTGATTCGATAGTCACTAGTCAATAGCTGTAGATTTTAGATTCTTAGTTGAATTCTATTATTAATCATATAAATCTCAATTGCTGATCATCTTGGATAGCAATCTAGCTACAAACTATGATAATACTGTTTAACTCCAATTCATGTGAATATAATATTATATTATATTATTCGACTAGAGAGCATATTTATGTGTGTGTTTTGCGCTCGTCAAATTTTGGCGTTGTTGTTGTGGATTGGAAATCAATATTGTTTGAAATAGTTTGTAGTGCTAATTGAGGAATTAGCTTCTAATTTTTTTCTTTTTATTTTTAGTTTGTTTGGTCAACTTCTCTTTAAGATTTCTTTTGTTGAAGAAATCTTGAAGAGAATATTCTTCATATTGAACTCTAAAAGATGTGAAGATGGACTACAACCAACCTGAGAAAATGGTTGAAGAGTTAGCAGATGAATATTATCAGTTGTGTGCTATGTGTTTTAAATGCGGTAAAAATCATCTATGGGTTGATTGTCAAGCAGGTAGGTATTCTTCCTATGGTTCATCTTTTGAACACTCTCACTTTGTCTCTAGTCCGTACAGGTATGAAATTTCATATGGGCATAATTCTGACTCTAGTTGGGATGAATATCCTTATTATGACTGGAATACAAGCGAAGTGAGACAACCACCTCAAGGGGAGAATGTTAGTTTAGAAGAGCTTATGTATAAGTTCATAAATAAGGTGGAAGAGAGATTTACACACGATGATGAAGCCACTAACAACCTAACAATGCAAGTGAATCAACTAATAAGTACACTTTCAGAAAGGTCATTGCATTGTGATTGTGAATATATGGAGGAGATTCCCTGTGAGAATGAGCCTACCCGAGATGATGAACATCTACAAAGAGAATTTTCCACTCTGTAAGAGGACTCTTTTTCAACTGAGATGATTGAATATGAGGCTTTGGTTGATTGTGCATCAATAAAAGAAGAGTTCAAATCCACATCCACCTATCCACATTTAAAATTTGTAGTAAAAGAGAATGAGGAACAAATGGTCTTGGACATACCAGAGGAATATTCATATGACCTTTGTTCTTCATTTTCTTATTGTAACCTTTATCATGTGGATTTTATTTTTGGGGATTTACAGGAATATGCAGGGGTTGATCTTGTGAATGAATGCAGAAACAAGTTAAGAATAATCCTACAAGAACAATCCACCGCTCAAAATGAGGCCAAGAAAGAAAGAAAAGAGCGGGTCTTACAAATATCCTCAAAGGACTTTGGCTTGATGAGCTCCATAAAGAATCCCGAGGAGCGAAAACAAAAAATTAGTTCAAAATTGGGGGTGGAGTTCACAAGTTCTCGAAAACAGAAAAAGTCCAGGGGAGTTTTCTATTTACCTCTTGCTTTTTATTTGTGTGTCATGGGGATATGGTACAATTTAAAGTATGGGGTGGAGATATAAATATGTAAATAACTGTTTGTTTTCGTTTCTTGTGTGTGTTTTGGTTTCTTTTGATTGAAATTTTTAAAGCCAAAAAAAAATTATTATTTTCTTAAGGTAGTATAATAATTCCCCCTCGATTTTTGTTTTTGCCGCCATTCTTTTCCAAGAGTTTTGTTTGAACCGGTTGTAGTTAGTTTTATTTTTTTTAGGAGTAGAAAATCTTGTGCTGTGATTTTAAATGAAAGCAGTATCTCTTAACTTTATTATGCCTAGAGAATAATAAGTGCTTTAGTTGTGACATTTAGGCTCAGTTTTTTTACTCTTGTGTAAGTACCTTAAATTGTATGATCTCAACTTTGCTTAGCTGCTTTGACTAGAGTGTCTTGATGAGTCCGATCCTGAGTGAGTTATGTGTTATGTGTGTGTGAGGTTTTGGGTATTTTGTGCAGTGCATTAGACGTTTAGAACTTGCCCCATGTGTTTGCAAAGCAAAATTGTAGTTTTATTCAGTCTTGAAAGTGATATAGGCATTTATTTATTGAGCCAGTTATATGTTGTTTACCACCTAATTGTTATGTATCCTAGTTGACCCCTTTGAGCCTGTAATTCTGTTCCTTTGGTAACCACATTACAAGCCTTACCCAATTGTTTGAATTGACCATCTATCTGAACCTTCATGTCTCTCACAAGCACTTGAAATTGTTATGAACTTTGTTAAAGTTAAAGTGTTGGGTGTTGGTTTGGCTTTTGAGTGGAGCTATTGAATTAAGGAGAAATGTGCATTGTTTTGAAAAAGTAAGATCCACGTGAAATTTTGTGGTAATTCTTAATGTATTTGTGCTGAAAGAAGCGGGGAGTTGACACATATTGATGTAAGGGTGGAGTTATGGTTTGACAAAAGTTTGAGATTTTGAACGGTCAATTGTATGTATCAAAGTGCTTAGAGAGGTGTAGTCAATATATCGAAATGTATCCTACTCGTCCCTTAGCCTACATTACAACCAAATAAAGTCCTACTTGATCCTTGACTGAATAAGATCAATTAGTAGAGTAATACATTACGGGTAAGCTTATGGTACGTCTTTTGTAGCACATGAATATTACTTCTGAGAGTGAATGAATTCTTTCTATATTGAGTTCCTAATTGTTCATAAAACTTATTAAGTAAGCGGGTTGTGAAAAATGCGTGGTGCTTTTGAGTAAAATCTTGAGGCGAGGATGTTACGGTATTGTGCTTAATCTGTTTCGATTATTCTTGGTGTGATGAGTTAGGAGAGTTGCTTAAAAAGGTCGTGTCTATGTGAAGTGTAGTTCAATTACTCGAGGACGAGCAGTGGTTTATGTGATGATGGTAGACTATAATCCCGTATTTCAGTCGCTTATTACACTCTAAATCACTGCACTTTACTTATGTTGAGCTTTAATTAGTAGTGTTTTGCACTTATTGTGTGTTATTTGTCGTGTAGGAGTGATTCCGAGTTATTTAGATGTTGCAGAGCAAATTCAAGCTATTTAGAGCTTTGGAGTCTGAGTAAAAGCCCAAGGGATTAAACCGGGATCGCGTTCGGGGGTCGAGGACCAAGTCCGAATGTCAAAAATTGGAGAAATGAACTTACTCTAAGAAACTTGCACAGCTGCGCCGCATGGGGCGGTGCGGCAGTGCAAATTATGCCTAGAATTCATTTTGCAAATCGTTCTGGAATTTTTCACAAGTGCGACGCATGCCGCGGCGAGACATGCCGCACGGTAGTACAAAAATGTTAGAGTAACTTTCCATTTCCGCTAAAAAGGGTAATTTCGTCCGGGGTTTATTGAGGGATGGCTTAAATACACGGAAACACATCATTTTCGGGACTTTTGTAACATTTTCGACCTAAGGAGGCTAAGAAAGAACACAAGCACAAGGATTTCATTATTCCTTCCTCACTCAAGATCTAGGTTTGGATTGAGTTTATGTTTTCCTATACTTTAGTTATATTTGTGAAGAACTTTTCCATGTCTATGGAGTAGTTACTTTTGGTTTTCATGGATTTGGTGTATTAATGATTGTTTGTGGATTATAACTCTATTTTTATGTATTTGAATCGTTTTTGGAAGATTTGATTGTTGCATCTATATTTACTTGAGACACATAACTTGTGATATCTTTGCATTATATTATTGGTTGAGTTCATAGATTCTTCTAATTAATCGAAAGAGGCAAGTTGAATCAATGATTAAATCTAGTTAGGAGAATAATCGAAGGGCTTTTTCTAAAGACTGATCCACTATGCATTCTTGCATATCTTCACAGTGCTTAAATTGGTTCATCTCATGAGGTTAAGACTTAATCGAGAGAGGAGTTTTTTCTAAATGTCTGAACTAATAATAGAGTGAATTCGAGAGACTCACTTGAACATTGGTAGTGAATTATCTAGAGTTAGATCCCGAACAATTATCTTGCACTTATTCTGTCAAAACCCTATCAATTTCCATTGATAACATTAATTGCTTATTCCTTGGTTTGATAGTCACTAGTCAATAGCTGTAGATTTTAGATTCTTAGTTAAATTCTATTATTAATCATATAAATCTCAAATATTGATCATCTTGGATAGCAATCTAGCTACAAACTATGATAATACTGTTTAACTCCAATCCCTGTGGATACGATATTATATTATATTATATTCGACTAGCGAGCATATTTAAGTGTGTGTTTTGCGCTCGTCAAGACTCTACTTAGGATGCTCAAAAGTGATAAAACTAACGCACATTCAAAACATATAGAACTACACATAATCAACACATAGGGGCTCAAGTTTTCCTCGTCATATAGACACAGATGCATGCGGGCGGTTATGAACTTATACTAATGAAGTTCAAATTATTAGGCAGGCAACAGTATATAGGCAGGCTTGGAGTCAAGGTATATTAAATTGTTCAAGACCTATAGGCATAATTTATATGTGATTGAACGATTCCAAAGTTGACAAGTCCTATAGGAATATTTCTAGGGAGATCGTCTTGACAAAGCGATTGATTTTAATATATATCTCTATTAAAGATCTTATAGGCATGATTTCTAGGCGAGTGATAGCACCCTACAACCATGATCTTTACACGATCTTCCTCTGGGCAATGAGGCCATTGAAAACGCAGAATTACTCATTTTTGTCCCTATAAGCATGGTTTTTAGACAAACTATGTAATAAAAAGAGAACATCAACAATATCAGTTTTTAATTAATCAATTCGAGATCCTATAGACATGGTATCTAGACGAGTCACGTGATTGAAAGAAGTACCTTAAAGCATGCATTTCCGGTCATTGCATTGAGTTCTTATAGGCATGATATCTAAGTGCAACAAGTCCAATTTCAGATCTTATAGGCATACTTACTAATGTTTGCAAGTTAAGGAATTATATTAACCCTAGGTAATGCTTTCTAAGTGAATAGACAAGATAATCGCCATGTTGTGCAATTATTCCCAAAGGTGGGACACGGAAAGCAAATAAACAGTTAGAGCCTTATAGACATGCTTTCTACCCATTCATGCAAAGATAGAGTATCCCAGCCCCCCAGCTTTCACTAATCCCCAGCTGTTATTTATTACAAGTTATTACAGGCCCAGGTGGAAGAATACATTCTTCAAATATGACCAAATTACAAGCTGAAACAAATACATGCCCAATAAGTAGTTAGAAGCCCAGAGTAAATAGCCCAATGACACTTCTTGGTCTTCAGCAGCCCCATTCTTTGCACAAACAGCAAACTTAAATCCCAGGCACACCCAAGGCATCAGAGTGTTCCAGTTACAAGGTACAACTCCAACAACACACATGGATCAAAACCAAGCCCAAATGGATGACTTACTTATCTAGCCGGATGCCAAACTTAATCATACAAGTAACAAACTACACATTGGATTAATTAGACAGCCTTTTGAAGTCTACACACTGAATTCTCAAAGTTATATCTAATAGCAGTTTTCACTAAAGCATATTGACAAGTTCATGGGCACGTATAAGGCAGGTTTATCCTTACATTCTTTGAGAACAAAGCTAAGGTGACAAGATTGACCATCAGAAGATAGCATACTACTTCAAGTAAAGTTTCAAAGCAAACATAGTCCAGAATTAGCATAAAGAACTTAGTCATGATATTTTAAACATGAGAGTCTAATAAAATCATGGACAAACAGCCAACAGAGTATAGTCCTCACATAAGGATGTCTAACATGAGAAACTAATGAAAACAGCATAACCGAATAAGTTGGTGGACATGGTCTACAAACAAACCTTAATTTGAACATGCTAAGTACCAGTTATAGCACAAAAGGCTTAAGCAACACCAGAACTTAGTAGGCAAGGATACATCAAAAGCTTGACGATCAAATTACACATAAGAGAAAAGCTGGATGTTGAACTTTCACCTTGTAAACCATAGGTAGTACTAGTTAGCATGGGATTAAGTCAAGCAGGGAACACACCTTAAAGTTCACAGTTAGCAGGGCAATACGTTTGGCTAACAACATGGCTAAGAACTAGCTCTAGTATGGTATTAAGTACACATGAATGATCCAATAGGAATTAGAACACATGAGTTAATTTATCACAAAGATGCAGAACAAGGCAGGGAGATAAACTCAGGATGAGTGGCATGTATAAACATTCAAACACATAAAACACACTAGGCTAGGCATGCTTAAGGTAGTGAGAATCATTCATGTTGAACACATACAGTAGGCATACATCAGAGTTAGAAGTTGGACAAGTTCAGATGCTAGAAAAGTTCTGAGTCATAAAATGACAGGGGTAACACAGTAGCATATAGATTCACAAAGTTTAAGTGACATAGATGTACAAAACATGAACACAACGAGAGGGAATGAAATTGATAGAGCTAAAGACACTTACCAGTTGCAAATTAACAAACTGCTAAACAAGAAGAATAATTCCAACAATACTTCAATCGTTGACAGCAGAAAGAGAAGCAGAACCCAAAACTCAGTGCGTCAAAGTTCCCAAGGGCTTCAGATGAACCCCGGGCAGTTCTCACAGTAAGAAGGTCAGTTAATCGAAAGCTGGTGGCATTAGCTTTCACCCGGCCAAGAGTGCAGAAAGTATAGAAGAATTGGAGTAGTAGTAACAATAGTTAAGTAATGAATCGCTAAGATCTCAAAGGGGAACGGGAAAGGGGGTTTATATAGTAGCAAAATTAAACACATAAATAAGGAAAACAATCAATTAAACATAAAAGGGAAAGAATAGCATGCGAAATCGATTCACATTAAATTTAAGAGAAATCAGGCGAACCCTAGTTCAAGACGGAGAACAAAAATAGTAAAAGATCTAACTGAATCAGACCCATATGGCCTGGTAGTGAGTGTATCATGTCAGAAACATGAAGATAGTACAGAATCAGAGTTGAACGAACACCCAATGGCTCAGCTTCGATAAATAATCGAGTACCAAATACTGTAACGTTAAGGAAATGGTAAGAACCATCGACTGAGAAAAAAAAGGAAAGGGGATATGGAAGATTTTCCATGTGATATCGGATTAGGGCTGAGGTTTGAATGAGGGCGGCTAGGGTTTCTCAGAGAAATGTGAGAGAATGAGAGGATTTAGGGGCGTTTGTCTCAGGAAAATGGGCGTTAGGGTTTGAGTGAGTGTAATTAAAAACGGGGGAATGGTTATGGCCCGTTGATCATTTGAGATCAATGGCCGGGATTAGAGGAGAAGCGGGGCGGGTCAAAGGAATGAGTCGCGTCCGGATTGGATTAATGGGGTCATTTGGTTTGGGCCGCTGAAGAGTGAAAATCGAGTGGGCTAGTTGTTTGGGCCTTATTTTGGTCTGAAATTTAGCCCTACATTGGGCTAAGAATTAAATACACGAAAATTATTTAAACTAATTTATAAATAATAAAAATATGCCTTATGTAGTAAAATGATTAAAAATAATAACTTAAGGTTATAAAAAATAAAAATGTTATTTTGGTGTAAATAATGCAATTATGTATAGAATATAGGCTATTATTGCAAAATTGTGTAAACAGCTCAAAGATACAGATGTAATTATGTGAAATAAAGTAAAAATATTATAAAACAGGTATGTGAGTATAAATAATATATTTGGATGATTAGGTCATCACAAAATAATTTGAAAAAATAATTAAATAAATATTTGAATAATTTAAATGCAATAAAATTAATTTTAAATCCTTAATAGTTATGAAGAATTACAGAAAGTACTTATATGACTCTTGTAAATTTTTGATGATGCAGGAATGATATTTTGAAAGTATATAGGATATTTATAAAAATATGAGGGAAAAATTGGGTATCAACAACTGACCCTCTTTATCCGAGAATGATGAAAGAGTAGTCGGGTAAAGAAAGTGATGACTAATTTTGCCTGAAATGTGTGGGAATGATGCATTTTTAAAAAAATAAGGGTCGAACCCTAGTTCTTGAGTTGCCTATATATCCCTGGTATTACGGGAAAGAAGCCGTGTGTAGTTCTGGATCAAACGGCGAACGAAACCGATGGAGTTAATATAAGAGTGGTCGCGTGTTTCGAAAAAGATTTTTTGGATATGATAGTGTCGTGAATAACGGATAAATTCAGGTGGAGCTATGAATGCAAATTTGAACATTACAGATGTATAAGGAAAACATTTGAGCGATTATGGGATAAGGAGTAATCAATTGCTGATCATCAGTTATGTTTGAGATCATCGAGGGATGCGAACGTTGTGAACGGAAACCGAAGCGAGAATTGCTCCTGTTTGTAGAATGGTTACCTCCCTAGTTACCTGCAAAACATAAAACACGATGCACGTGAACATATATGGGTTATTTTAACACGATGCAAATTCCCTTCGAACCATGAGAGCTGTCTTTGGACTAGGGGGATGATATCCTTAGACCATGACGTCCTGGGTCATGAAGCATATGATAAGGGAGTCGCAGGCCATGAAATGGTGTCCTTGGGCCATGAGGATGGTGCATCTGGACTATGGCGCCTTTGAATAATGATATACAATTTCGAGAAATCCTCCGACCATGACATGAGGTCTTCGGGCTATGAGGATGATGCCCTCAGACAATAACGCCTTCGGACAATGTGGCGATGTTTCCACCCATAAAATGCAAAGATGCGGAGATATCAATCGTTTGACAGAGGGATTATCCGATTCTTAGTTGTATACAATAACGGGACAAGACAATGCTTAGCCTTGTGTGTGATGAGGATAGTGTTTAGCCCTATGCAGAGGAAGGGAGAGTTTATCCTTATGCAATAATGGAGGTAGAGCTTAGCCTCGCATAATCTAATGGAGACAATGCTTAGTTTCATGTAAAGAAAGGCAGTGCTTAGCCTTATGCAATGGTGGAGGCAGTACTTAGCCTCATACAGGGAATGGAGCGTTTAGCCTTACGCAATGATGGAGGCAATGCTTAGCCTCGTGAAATGTAATGGAGACAGTGCTTAGTCTCATGCAAGGAAAGGCAGTTATTAGCCTTATACAATGGTGGAGGCAGTGCTTAGCCACATGTAAGGAAAGGCAGTGCTTAGACTTATGTAGTGATAGAGGAAATGCTTAGTCTCATGCAATGTAATGGAGACAGTGTTTAGTCTCATACAAGGAAAGGCAGTGCTTAGCCTCATGCAAAGAATGGAGACAATGCTTAGTCTCATGCAAGGGAAGGTAGTGCTTAGCCTTATGCAATAATGAAGGTAGTGCTTAGCCTCATGCAATGTAGTGGATACAATGCTTAGTCTCATGCGAGGAAAGGCAGCGTTTAGCCTTATGCAATGATGAGGGCAGTTCTTAGCCCTTATGTAATATGGACAGTGCTTAGCCTTATGCAGGAGAAGTAACAATTAAATGTGAGAGGTAAAAGTGGTCCTTAGCTTGACACGTTTGTGCTTGGCAACTTCTGTCAGTGTGAAGATAATGATCTTATTGTATGTATATGTTTGCGGACGTGATTCTTATGTCCATTGTGCCTGCATCCAGAGAAAAATCATGAGTTATGGGGGGAAATGTCGGTCCGTGCCTTCAATTCTTCGTTTCGTCTTTGCTCCTTATCCTGAGGCCTTGTTTGAGTCACCCTGTATAACATCTGGCTACTACAGAAAAATGAAATTTTCGAAAATATGTATTTGCGATAAATCATTTGTAAAAGAAATGCAGTTATTCAAAATATGTGATGATGCATAAAACCAATAATTTTTCCGAATCGGAGACTATGACATGCTTTTGAGACATTGCAACCTCCTCAGTTCGGAATTTTGAGGACCCTTCTCAAAATTCTGCCCCAGTTTGAAGGCATACTCATGGCGATACAATTCTTTGCAATCCTTGATGTAATGAGATTGACAAACTCGAAATCTTGCCCCAATTTCTGACCATAGAGGGGAGTGAAGATTTTATTATGATGTGACCAAACCAACAGGGCTTCCTACGTATCCCCTCTTAAACGGGAATAAGGTCATGCGTAGTTCAGGTTACATCAAATACAAAGTGCAAACATAATCTTAAACATAATATCTCTTGACTGCGTCTGAGTTGATTGGTTTTGGCGATATTTCTCCATCCATTTCTGCAAGTATAAGTGCTCCTCCTGTCAGTACTAGGTGAACCATGTAAGGTCCTTGCCAGTTAGGTGAGAATTTCCTTTTTGCTTCATCCTGATGCGGGAAAATCCGTTTCAGCACCAATTTCCCCAGCGTGAATTGCGTCGATCTAAACTTTTTGTTGAAAGCCCTTGCAATTCTATTATGGTAGAGCTGGCCGTGACACACTGCATTCATCCTCTTTTCATCAATGAGAGCCAGTTGTTCATACCGACTCTGTATCCATTCCGCGTCGCTGAGCTTGGTCTCTTGTATGATTCTTAAGGAAGAAAGATGTCATAAGGTACCATAGACCAGTAGGTAGGGGTTGACCCAGTAGACATACAAACTATGGTGAGGTACCCGAGCAAAGCAAATGGTAGCTTCTCGTGCCATTGCTTGTAGTTGTCCACCATTTTCCTCAATATCTTCTTGATGCTCTTGTTGGCGACTTCTATGACTCCATTCATTTGTGGTTTGTATGCTGTGGAATTTTGGTGCTTGATCTTGAATGTTTCACACATAGATTTCATCATATCACTGTTGAGATTGGCGGCATTGTCAGTAATGATTGACTTTGGTACTCCAAATCGACAAATGATACGATCCCGGACAAAATCTGCTATAACCTTCTTAGTCACACCCTTATAGGAAGCGGCTCAACCCATTTTGTGAAGTAATCATTAGCCACCAAAATGAACCTGTGTCTGTTTGAAGCAGCGAGTTTAATTGATCAGATGACATCTATCCCCTAAGCTGAGAAAGGCCAGGGTGAACTCGTTGCATTGAGTTTGTTGGGTGTCACTCGTATCATATCAGCATGTAGCTGGAATTAGTGAATTTTTGAACATATTTGATGAAGTCTGTCTCCATGGTCATCAAGAAATACCCTGCTCTTAATATCTTCTTGGCCAAAATGAAATCGTTCATGTGAGGTCCGCAAGTTTCGGCATGTATTTCTTCGAGCAATCTAGATGCCTCATTGGCATCGACTCATCGCAATAATCCCAAATCAAGAGTCCTTCAATACAAAATTCCTCCACTCTTAAAGAAATGGTTGGCCAATCTTCGAAGCGTGCGCTCTGAATGTGTGCAATATTCTCTGGGTATTCTCCTTTCTCCATGTATTCCTTGATATCATGGAACCATGGATTTCCGTCAAACTCTTCTTCAACATGAGCACAAGAAGCTGGCTGCTTATGAATCTCTATTGGGATAGGATCAATGAAATTCTTATCCGGATGTTGTATCATGGAAGACAAGGTAGCTAATGCATCTGTGAACTCTTTCTATATCTTTGGAACATGTTTGAATTCTATTTTTGTGAACCTCTTGATTAACTCTTGTACACAATGCAAGTACAACAATATTTTAGTGTTCTTGGTAGCCCATTTTCCTAGTACCCGGTGCACCAATAGATCGAAATCTTTGATTACCAGTAACTTTTGAACATTCATGTTGATGGCCAACCTAAGTCCCATGATTCAGGCCTCATATTCTTCCATATTGTTGGTACACGGGAACTTGAGCTTTGCAGAGACCAGATAATGTTGATCGGTTTCTGATACTAATACAGCTCCGATTCCCACTCCCTTGAAGTTTACTGCTCCGTCGAAAAACATCCTCCAACTGTCATATGTTTTGGCGATATCTTCACCTACAAATGATAATTCCTCGTCGGCCAATGCTTGCCCTTTGACTGCCTTTTGATTCACATAGATGATGTTGAAATCACTTAGCAATATCTGCCACTTTGCTAACTTACTAGTAGGCATGGGTTTCTGAAAGATGTATTTCAGCCGATCCATCCTTGATATGAGATATGTAGTGTACGCACAGAATTAATGTCTTAACTTCTAGGCTATCCATGTCAAAGCACAACAGGTGCGCTCTAGTAAAGAATGCCGGGCCTCGTACAGTGTGAAATTCTTGCTCAGATAATATATTGCATACTCTTTCCTTCTTGTTTAATCATGTTGCCCCGGAACGCAGCCAAAGGCTCCATCCAACA
This sequence comes from Nicotiana tomentosiformis, assembly GCF_000390325.3. Classification (NCBI taxonomy): domain Eukaryota; kingdom Viridiplantae; phylum Streptophyta; class Magnoliopsida; order Solanales; family Solanaceae; genus Nicotiana; species Nicotiana tomentosiformis. Next base: position 38,037,141 of record NC_090821.1, on the reverse strand, counting down.
CGGACAGATATAGCAGTAGAAGTCTTCTTGGTTCTGGCGGGACCAACACGGGCGGTTTAGACATGTATTCCTTGATTTTGTCAAAAGCCTTTTGACTTTCTTCGTTCCAGTTTGTCGCAGCATCGTTCCTCAGCATCTTGAAGATCGGCTCACATATCACTATTGATTGTACTATAAAATGGCTGATATAATTGAGGTGTCCTAGAAAACTCATCACATCTTTCTTGCTCTTTGGTGGTGGAAAATCCTGAATAGCTTTGATTTTTGATGGGTCTAGCTCAATACCACAGCAACTGACGATGAAACCCAGCAGTAGGGACTCCTAATGCGCATTTTGCAGGGTTCAACTTCAAATTGTATTTTCGAAGTCGGTCGAAAAACTTCTTCGGGTATGCTATGTGATCTGAACTCTTTTTAGATTTGATGATAATATTATCCATGTACACCTTTATTTCCTAGTGTATCATGTCATGAAAAGGAATCGTCATGGCCCTCATGTAGGTGGACCCAGCATTATTCAAACCAAATGGCATCATTTTGTAACAGTATATCCCCCATTGTATGATAAAGACTATTTTTTCGGCGTCCTCCTCATCTATCCAAATCTGATGGTATCCTGCGAAGAAATCCACAAAGGATTAGAGTTCATGCTTGGTGTAGTTATTGATCAGTATGTGTATATTGGGCAGCGGGAAATCATCTTTACGACTTGCTCTGTTTAGATCTCGATAGTCAACACACATTTTGACTTTCCCATCTTTCTTCGGAACCGGCACAATGTTAGCTAACCAAGTCGGGTATTCAACCACTCAAAGGACCTGGGCTTTGATGTGCTTGGTGACCTCCTCTTTTATCTTCAAACTCATATTTGGCTTGAAAATTCTGAGCTTTTGATTTGCCGGCGGACAAATAGGGTTGGTGGGTAGCTTGTGAGCTACTATGGATGTGCTTAACCCAATCATGTCATCGTAGCACCATGCGAAAATATCCTTATATTCCTTTAGAAACTTGATATACTCGTCCTTTGATGACAGTGATAGATGAATGCTTATGCGAGTTTGTTTGACTGTTTCAGAATCCCCTAAGTGCCTCAGTTTCATCCAAGTTGGACTTTGGTTTGTTCTCAAAATTCTCTACTTCTTTGATAATTTCCTCATGTATTACATCATCTTCCAAATTTTCTGAATCATTGTCCTTATGTTGCATTGTGTCATTACATGTCACAGTCATAGGTTCATCAAGATATGTAATAATTACGCTGAAACGAATGTAGAAAGATAATAATAAATACGAAAAGCGATAATGCATTAATAAACCTTAAAATTGTCAACAAGTATGACTCGATGGCTTGAGTAATTATTTCAAAACAAAACACTATGTCTAAAATGCTCAAAATAATTTAAAAATAAGTCATGCTAATTCTGCCAGGCTACCCAGGTACTCGACGAGCCCGGGATGGTGCAACAGTCCAATTCTTGAGAATAACTCCTTTCCCTACTATCATGATAGTAAGGTATTCCATCTCCTCCTCCTCTAAAATTGCACTGCAGTCTATGTCTTCCTCATTCAAAAACAACTTTCTCATACCGGCTAAAATCTCATCTTCCTCGGATCCCCAAATCATGTCAGTCTAGCGGAATGTCTGGTGTAGCGGTGGTATGGGTTATTCCGACGGATAGTAATCGGTGCACCATGACGGTGTCCAATCCTGGTACTCTTGCATGGTATATTCATACCCGAGCCCAAAGGTCATGCCATGATACTCTGGTCATATGGGTTCTGTGATCCCTTGAAGCTTTCGGCCAAGACCCTTGCCTGGTTCATATACCAACAATATAAATATGCTTTCTATCTTAATTCTCCACTATCGATCCTTCTCAATTGCGTTTACTCGCTCAATGTGGTGGTATGTTTCTCCTCCCAATTCCCTCCTGTTTTTGATGACTGGTACGGTCTGGTTGGTGTAAATAGGGTTGCTTCCATCTCCATGAATGATCACCTCCTGATGAATCCACTCGAACTTCACAACCTGGTGCAGGGTAGAAGCGATTGCCCCAGCTGCGTGTATCCATGGTCATCCCAACAACAAGTTGTAGGTGGCAGATATGTATAGCACTTAGAATTCGACATCAAACCTGGTCGGGCCCATATGTAGATCAAGGTTGATTTCTCCGATAGTGGCTCTCTAAGATCCATAGAACGCTTTCACATTCATGCTTCCCATATGTATCTCATGCAGGCCTTTACCTAATCTTTTCAGAGTGGTCAGCGGGCATATGTTTAGGCTCGAACCTCCATCTATCAAGACCCTGGCAATGAACTTATCTTCAAATTGCACAGTTATGTGCAACGCTTTGTTGTGACTCAACCCTTATGGCAGTAGCTCATCTTCATGGAAAGTAATTTTATGACTCTCTAGTACTTGTCCGACCATGTTAGCCATTTCCTTGCTAGTGATACCGGCGGGCACATAAGCTTCCCTTAACAATTTCATCAAGGCATTCTTGTGCGCATCTGAATTTTGCAGCAGCGACAAAACAGATACTTGGGCGGAAGTCTTGTTCAAGTGATCAACAATAGAGTATTCCCTCGCCTGTACCTTCCTCCAAAGATCGTTCGTGCTCGTCTCAACGACAAGTGGCTTAGGTGCAGCCTTTTTGATTCTTCCTCCAAGATTCTCAGGAGTATAAACTCTGCCAGTTCTAGTCATACCTAGTGCAACACCTATTTCTTCCATCTTAGCTTTTCCCTTCCCTCTTGCCTCTGCGACATAATCCCATGGGATCGCATCGGACTGATAAGATGGTGTAGGAGCTACCATCATAGTGAAAGGTGTAGCTACATCGACCTCAAATGGTGCCTGGGTTTGTACCACAACCGGCGAAAGGGTGACAGGATATGTTTTGGGAGTATCCCCCTCTCGAATAAGTCCAATGGATCCCTCCTGGTCCCATTCCTTATCAATTTCTATCACATTCACTCCCTCGCCCCTATGATCTGGGAGGGTTATTACGAACATTTGGTGCGCCATCACACCCTAATTTCACCTATAGGTCATGATGGCGCCCAACATCACCGTTAGGCAATCCAACTAGTGGATTAAACATCAATTTTCTATTTTAATAAATTTCTGAGTGATAAAGCTTTACTTAATTGCAAGATTTAAGAGAAATAGAAATCTAAATAAAACCAAAATAATAATTTTCCACCCAAAATTCTACTAAAGTGCGTGCCAAAATCTGGTGTCACAAGTGTATGAGCATCTAGTAGATTATAAAAAATCCAAAATATTGTATGAACATAAAATAGATAAAATACAAATATAAATTGAGACACTAGGTGCTGCGGAACCGCTCAGGGAAGGCAGCTCACCACTAGGACTCGGGATAACGGGGATGCGCACCAGTGGGACCACCTGATGTACATAACTCAGATCCTACACAAAACGTGCAACAAGTGTAGCATGAGTGCGTAAACAACGTGTACCCAATAAGTATAAAGTCTAATCTCGAAGAAGTAGTGACGAGAGGTCGACTTTGACACTCACTGTGGGTCAATAATATTGAGATAGAAATATTTAAATAAACACAATTTATGTGATCAATAATAAATTCTCCTTAGTAGGCAGAAACAAATAATTCTTCACAATTTGACAAATTTTCAAATAATCATTTACCTTCACAAGCTGCAATAAAATAAATATCAAGCACCGAATAATTTTTATTATTAAGCATGATTTCTGCCGAGGTCGTACGGCCCGATCCAGAATAATATGTACACTGCCGAGGGTCGAGCGGCACGAACCATAGATGCATTTATCTACTGCCGAGGCGTTCGGCCCGCTCCACAAGAAGAGGAGAATGTTTTATAAGCGTTTGACTTGGATATTATAGAGGTTTTTATACAACAATAATACTAATTTCATAAGCGAACTTCCATAATTTTTCCAACAATTACTAATATGATTTAGACATTTTTAAATTAACAAGTATGATGCAATAATTCCAAATAACTCATGAATTGGGTCCTAAACACTACTAGGACAATAGCATAATAGTAGCTACGCACGGACTCTCGTCACCTCGTACGTACGTAGCCCCCACAATTAGAGACAATTATTTATTTGAAACACCTATGGGGTAAATTCCCTCTTATAAGGTTAGACAAGAGACTTACCTCGTCTCAAAGTTCACTTCCCGATCACAACTTCGCATTAAAGCCTCAATTTGGTACCGAAAAATTTGAAACTAGACAAATGTTATATAATTTAATTAATACATACTCAACAATTCGAAATTAGATTATTAGATTAATTTCCCAACCGAAATTGATAATTTTTCGAAATTTTACCCCGGACCCACGTGCCCGGATTACGAAAATATTCGGAGGAAATTGTTTCCCATAATCTCATGAACTCAAATATACAATTTTCATCTCACTCCATAACCATTTTAGTGGTTGAAATCTCATTTTTATCAAAACCTAGATTTTTCATCTAAACCCTTGATTTCCACAATTTATATGATATAATCTACTCATAATCTATGTGTTTAATTCATAATGGGTAGAATTAACTTATCTCCAAGTTTCTAGCTGAATACCCTCTCAAGAAGCTCCAAAATCGCCCAAGAATGGAAGAAATGGGCTCAAACATGGCTCAGCCCCGTTGTTAAGGTAGTCTGCTCAGCTCTGCTAACCCTTTCTTTGCGAACGCGACAGGTGCCTCACGTTCGCGAAGGCAAATTTCCACAGGCCTTAAAAATGCCTTTCGCGAACGCGACATGGGTCTCACGAAGGCTTACTTGGCCTTCCCTTCGCGAACGCGTTCACTCCCTCGCAAATGCGAAGGGTAAAGTGTACTGACCCTCTCCCAGGCTCGTCCTTCTTCGCGAACGCGATATGTCCTTTGCGAATGCGTAGGCCTAGGATCCCATGCTTCGCGAATACGACCACCTACCCGCGAATGCGAAGAACATTTTCCATCTCCCTCAAATCCTTCATCGCGAACACAAGAGCCCTTCTGCTATCCCGAAGAAGGAAACCAGAACTGGAAAATCTGGTTTTTCCAACTTAGCTCCGGGTGGTTCGAAACTCACCCGAGCCACTCGAGACCCCGTATAAATGTACCAACAAGTCTCTAAACATAATACAGACTTTCTCAAACTCTCGAAATACGTAAATCAACAACAAAACCAAGAATTGCACCCCAAAATTGAAATGAATCAGAATATGAACTTCAAGTTTTTGAATTTCTCCGAATGCACCGAATCATACTTAGACTACTCGGAATGACATCAAATTTTGCGTGCAAGTCTTAAATCACCATACGGAATTATTCCCATGCTCGGAGTTTCCAACGGACCTCGCTTACTCCAAAACATACTCCAAACTAAATTTAAATAAATTTAAAACCTTCAAATTGTGAACTTTCACTGTTAAGTACCGAAACGCTCCCGGGTTGTCCAAAACTCGATCCGAACATACGCCCAAGTCCAAAATCATCATACGAACCTAGGAATCGTCAAATCCCGATTCTGAGGTCGTTTACTCAAAACATTGACCGAAGTCAAACTTGGCCTATTAAAGCCAAACTAAGGAACCAAGTGTTCCGATTTCAACCCGAACCCTTCCAAATCACGAACTAACCATCCCCGCAAGTCATAAAACAGTAAAGGCACATATGGGGAGTCTTATTTAGGGGAACAGGTTTCGAGAAGGCAAAACGACCGGTTGGGTCGTTACATTCTCCACCTCTTAAACAAACGTTCATTCTCGAAAGGGTTTAGAATCATATCTGGAGTGCTGAATAACTGTTGATATCTGCTCTGCATGTCCTCCTCGGCCTCCTATGTCGCTTTTTCAACTGGTTGGCCCCTCCACTGAACCTTTACCGCAGAAATCTTCTTGGATCTCAACTGGCGAACCTGCCTATCAACAATGGCAACTGGTTCCTTTTCATAGCCCAAGCTCTCATCTAGCTGAACTGTGATGATGTCTAACACATGTGACAGGTCGGCATGATACCTCCAGAGCATAGATACATGGAAAATCGGATGAACTCCCGATAGACTGGGAGGCAAAGAAAAATCGTAAGCAACCTCCCCAACTCGTCTTAACACCTTAAATGGGCCTATACACCTTGGGCTCAACTTGACCTTCTTTCCGAATCTCATGATTCCCTTCATCGGTGAAACCTTTAAGAGAACTTTTTCACCTAGCATAAATGATAAATCACGCGCTTTCTGATCCGCATAACTCTTCTACTTGGACTGTGCTGTACGAAGTTGCTCCTGAATCAACTTCACCTTTTCCAAGGCATCCTTCACCAAATCAGTACCATATAACTTAGCCTCGCCGGGTTTAAACCATCCGATGGGCGAATGACATTGCCTACCATATAAAGCCTCAATGCTGGATTGGTAACTGTTATTATAAGCAAACTCGGCCAAATGCAAGAAACAATCCCACTGACCTCCGAAGTCAATCACACATGCCCTGAGCATATCCTCCAAAATCTGAACTGTCCGCTCCGACTTCCCGTCGGTCTGCGGATGAAAGACTGGGCTGAGCTCTACACGGTTCCCCAATTCACTATGTACTGCTCTGCATAAATGTAAAGTGAACTGAGAGCCCCTATCTGATATGATGAAACTTGGCACACCGTGCAACCGAACTATCTCTTGAATATAAATCTAGTCCAACCTCTTTGAAGTATACGTAGTCATAACCGGAATGAAGTGTGCCGACTTAGTCAACCTGTCAACAATGACCCAAACTGCATCAAACTTCCGCAAGGTCTGCGAAAATCCAACTATAAAGTCCATAGTAATGCATTACCATTTCCACTCTGGTATAGTCATCTGCTAAAGTAGGCCACCAGGCCTCTGGTGCTCATACTTAACTTGCTGGAAATTTAGACACCTAGCTACATACTCAACTATGTCCTTCTTCATCCGCCGCCACCAATAATGTTGCCTCAAGTCACGGTACATCTTTGTAGCACCTGGATGAATAAAGTATCGAGAATTGTGTGCCTTCTCTAGGATATTTTCCCTCAAGCCATCAATATTAGGAACACATAGGCGACCCTGGAGTCGCAGAATGCCATCATCACCGATAGCAATCTCTTTGGCACCACCCCATAGTACCATCTCTCGGAGAACTAATAAGTGTAGGTCATTACGAGAGCCTTGATCTGCTCAAATAGGGAAGACTGGGCAACGACACATGCAAGAACTCGGCTAGGCTCTGAAATATCCAGCCTCACAAGTGTGATAGCCAAGGACTAAATTTCCAAAGCTAATTGCCTTTCCTCTGCTGAAATAAATGCCAAGCTACCCATACTTTCCGCCTTTCTACTCAAGGCATCTACAACTACATTCGCTTTGCCCGGATTGTAAACGATAGTAATATCATAATCTTTCAGTCACTCAAGCCATCTGAAATTTAGGTCCCTCTTCTTGAATAAATGTTGTAAACTACGATGATCAGTGTAAACCTCACAAGACACCCCAAAAAGATAATGCCTCCAAATCTTAAGAGCGTGAACAATCGCAGCTAACTCCAAATCATATACCGGGTAATTCTTCTTGTGGGGCTTCAGCTGATGTGAGGCATATGCAATAACTCGCCCCTCCTGCATTAATATACAACCCAGGACAACACCTGAAGCGTTATAATACACTGTATACATCCCTAGACCGGAAGGCAACACTAATACCGATGTTGAAGTCAATGATGTCTTAAGCTTCTAAAAGCTCACCTCATAATCATTGGACCATCAGAATGGAGCACCCTTCTGGGTCAATTTGGTCAAAGGTGCCGCAATAGATGAAAAGCCCTCCACGAACTGACGATAATAACCTGCTAACCCCAGAAAACTCCTTATCTCGGTCGCCTAGGTGGGACGATACCAATTATAAAATGCCTCGATCTTTTTGGGATCAACTTTAACACCCTCGCCTGACATAATATGTCCCAAGAATGCTACAGAGTTTAGCCAAAACTCACACTTGGAGAACTTAGCATATAGCTTTTGTTCCCACAACGTCTGAAGCACCACTCTCAAATGATGCACGTGGTCCTCCATACTACGTGAGTAGATCAAAATGTCATCAATGAAGACAATGACAAACGAATTAATATATGGCCTGAACACCCTGTTCATCAGATCCATAAACGTCACTGGGGCGTTAGTCAAACCGAAGAACATTACCAGAAACTCATAATGGCCATATCTAGTCAGGAAAGTAGTCTTCAGAATATCAGAATCACGAATCTTCAACTAATGGTACCCCAACCTCAAGTCAATTTTTGAGAACACTCCGGCACCCTGCAATTGGTCAAAGAAATCATCAATACGCGGCAACGGGTACTTGTTCTTAATGGTAACTTTGTTAAATTGGCAGTAATCAATACACATCCGCATAGTCCCATCTTTCTTCTTCACAAATGGTACCGGTGCGCCCCAAGGAGACACACTCGGCCTAACGAACCCCTTTGCCAACAACTCCTCAAGTTTTTCCTTCAACTCTTTCGGAGCCATACAGTATAGTGGAATAGATATAGGCTGGGTACCTGGAGCCAAATCAATACAGAAATCAATATCATGATCCGGTGGCATGCCTGGAAGATGAGAAGAAACCACGTCAGAGAACTCTCGGACTATGGGCACAGAATCAATTGTCGGAGTCTCTACAGTAGTGTCCCTAACATAAGCCAAATAAGCCAGACAACCCTTCTCAACCATGTGTCGAGCCTTCAGAAAGGAAATAACCCGATTAAATGCACCGGCAAATGAACCCTTCTACTCCAATCTAGGCAACTCTGGCATCGCCAAAGTAACAGTCTTTGCATGGCATTCTAGGATGGCATGGTATGGGGATAGCCAGTCCATGCCTAGGATGATCTCAAAGTAGATCATATCAAGCAGTAGAAGATCCGCTCTTGTCCCATGACCAAAGAAAGTAACAATACAGGACCGTTACATCCGGTCCATAACAACAGAATCGCTCATAAGAGTGGACACATAAACTGGAGTACCCAAGAATTGACGAGAAACACCAGGAAATGAGCAAGCAGAGATGAAACATAGGAATAAGTAGACCCTGGGTAAAATAATACTGAGGCCTCTCTACCGCAGACAAAAATAGTACATGTGATCACGACATCTAAGGCCACTACATCTGGTCTGGCTGGGAAAGAATAGAACTTGGCTGGCCTCCACCTCTAGGACGGCCCCTACGAACCTGCCCTCTGCCTCTGGACGGCTGGACAGCTGGTGGAGCAATTGGTGCGGTAATCATAGGCTGCTGACCCTGCTGCACTAGTATACCCCGAAGCCTGGGGCAGAACCTCTGCACATGACTGGGATCCCCGCACTCGAAATAACCCCTCGATATGATGGACTGCTGACCTAAAGTCTGGCCCTGATGACCTGAATACCCACTGGAGGAACCCTGAATAGCTGGTGGACAGTAAGAACTCTCTGGCATAACACTGAAATAAGGTCGCACTGGAGCACCCCGAGGAGGTGGAGGTGCTGGATAAGTGGGTCTATTGGACTGAGCCCTCACAAACTGACCTCTGCCCCCAGCCAGGGCACCATTGAACTCTCCCGATATCGAAACTGCTTGTCCCTTGCTGCTAGCTCATGGCTCTACTGACGGACACCCTCAATCCTCTGAGCTATCTCTACAACTAGCCTGTAAGAAGTCCCCATCTTTACCTCTCGTGCCATGGTGTCCGGAATACAAGAGTGCAATCCGGCGACAAACCTCTGTACTCTCTCTACATCAGTAGGTAGTATCATAAGTTCATGGCAAGACAACTTAGAGAACCTTGCCTCATAGTTAGTCACTGACATCTGACCATGCTGGAGCTGCTCGAACTGGAACCCCAACTCTTCCCTTTGAGAGGGTGGTATGTGTCTGTCCAAGAAGAGCCGTGTTAATTGATCCCAAGTCATGGGATGTGAACCTGCTAGTCTACCGAGAAGACGTGACTGCCACCACCTACGGGCCCTTCCCTCCAACTAAAAAGAAGTGAAGTTCACCGCATGGGACTCTAGTATCCTCATGTTGTGCAATCTGTCTCTGCACCGATCAATAATATTTTGGGGGTCCCCATGTTGCTCACCTCCGAAAGCAGGAGGATGAAGCCTATTCCATCTGTCTAGTAGCCTGTGCGGATCACCTACCACAGCTGGTATGGGCTCCGGTGTAGCTGATGCAACTAGCTGAGCTCTGCCCACGGGTAGTGCACCCTGGGTCTGGTAAACAGCAGCTGCTTGCCTATGAACCAGCGCAGTAGGGGTCTACGCTCCCCCTCCCGCCTGAGATATGGTTGGGTCTGCCAGAAATAAATCGCCTTAGTCATAGTATCCATGAACCATAGCATACGGCCCATGACCTCCTGGAATCCTGGTGCGGACGTGAAATCAACCAGAGCTGGCTCTGCTACGGGGACCTCACCTTGCTCCTCGATGATAGGATCCTCTACTGGATCCACTGGTGGCATAACTGGAATAACTCTGGGACGTCCTCATCCCCTAACACAGGCTGGAGCCCTCCCTCGACCTATAACAACAGAGGGAGCAGCTTTTCCCTGGTCTGGAACCTCCTTAGAGTGCGTTCTCACCATTTGTGAGAGAGTACGGGTAAGATACTAAGTATTACATCAACTGCACAATAGAAGATGAAGAAAGGTAGTTTCCTAACACCCTATAACCTCTCGAAGATAAGTACAGAGGTCTCCGTACCGATCCCCAAGACTCTATTAGGCCATGCTCATAACTTGTGAGATCTACGTGAACCTAGTGCTCTGATACCACATTGTCACGACCTAATTTCACCTATATGTTGTGATGGCGCCTAACATCACCGTTAGACAAACCAACTAGTGGATGAAACATCTATTTTCTCTTTTAATAAATTTCTGAATAATAAAGCTTTCCTTAATTGCAAGATTTAAGAAAAACAGAAAGTCTAAATAAAACCAAAATAATAATTTTCCACCCAAAATTCTACTAAAGTGCGTGCCAAGATTTGGTGTCACAAGTGTATGAGCATCTAGTAGATTATACAAAATCTAAAATACTGTCGACAAGATGAAGGAAATGGGGAGAGGACGTACATGTCATAGCAATTTAACCAAATAAAGGGAAATAAGGGAGGGGATGTACATGTCATAGCAAACTAAACAAATAAAGGAAGATAAGGGAAAGGGATGTATATGTCATCAAATTAAACAATTAAAGGAAGATAAGGGAAGGGATGTACACGTCATCAAATATATCCGTCAATCCACATAAGTCAACTTCGTTATAGTAAGAGCCTAAGTGTAAATCCCTAGCAGAGTCGCCATGCCGTCGCGACCTGTTTTCTCACAAAAGCGGGCTTCTACGTGTAACATTTAAAGGTGTGTTAGGGCACCTATTTGCAAATAACTCTGATTTGACTAGTTTGTGCCACCAAAAATCGGGCAAGGGCTCAAGTTACCTCAAAGAGAAGGTGTTAAGCACTCTTCGAGATCCACAACTGTGGGTCCCGATCGAAGTTTACACTATGCGGATTATTAGATTACAATTATCCTAAGCGATCATATAAGTGAAGGAAGACATGAAATTCAAAGGTTCTGTTATGAACACGTGCAAAAACAATCAGGCAATAATTAGATTATATCAATACAAGTCTTTAGAGGTTACAAGGTACAACTATTCTATATTTCATGAATAAGTGTGAACAGCAAACATATAAAAAAGGGGGGGTCGTAAGTGTTTTAGCCTAAAGGATCACCCCGTGCAACATAAATAATACTTCGCAACTCCCTTAAGGTAGGGGTTGCTCATATTATTCAGCGGGCATAGACTATCATCTCTTGCTACCCGATTACTATGTTAAAGTTGTTTACTTAAAGGCGCTCTAATTCAATTCGAAGTCGTGTCTTATGTGTGCACTAACCGTCCCATGCCTATGGTCCAGGAGGCTTTGGACCTACTATTAGGTGGTTCTAGACTCTACTTAGGATACTCAAAAGTGATAAAACTAACGCACGTTTAAAACATGTAGGACTAAACATAATCAATACATAAAGGCTCAAGTTTGCCTCCTCATATAGACACATATGCACGCAGGCAGTTATGAACTTATGCTAAAGACGTTCAGATCATTAGGAAAGCAACAGTATATAGGCAGGCTCGGAGTCAAGGTATATTAAATTGTTCAATACCTATAGGCATGATTTCTATGTGATTGAACGATTCAACAATTGACAAGTCCTATAGGCAGTATTTCTAGGCAGATCGTCTTGACAAAGCGATTGATTTTAACATATAATTCTGTTAAAGATCCTATAGGCATGATTTCAAGGCGTGACATCACCCTACAGACATGATCTCTACACGATCTGCGTCTAGGCAGTGAGGCCATTGAAAACGTAGAATTACTCATTTTTGTCCCTATAGGCATGTTTTTAGGCGAACTATGTAATAAGAAGAGAACAATAGCAATAACAATTTTTAATTAATCAATTCGAGATCCTATAGACATGGTATCTAGATGAGTCACGTGATTGAAAGAAGTACGTTAAAGCATTCATTTCCAGTCATTGCATTGAGTTCCTATAGGCATGATATCTAAGCGCAACAAGTCCAATTTCAGACCTTATAGGCATAGTTACTAATTTCAGACCTTGTAAGTTAAGGAATTATATTAACCCTAGGTCATGCTTTCTAAATGAATAGATGAGTTAATCACCACGTTGTGCAGATAATTCCCAAAGGTGGGACACGAAAAGCAAATAAACAATTAGAGCCTTATAGATATGCTTTCTACCCATTCATGCGCAGATAGAGTATCCCAGCCCCCCAGCTTTCACTAATCCCCAACTGTTGTTTATTACAACTTATTACAGGCACAAGTAAAAGAATACATGCTTTGAATATGACCAAATTACAAGCTGAAAAAAAATATAGGCCCAATGAAAATAGCCCAGTGACACTCCTCGGTCTTCAGCAACCCCATTCTTTGCACAAACAGCAGACTCAAATCCCAGGCTCACCCAAGGCATTGGAGTGTGCCAGTTACAAGGTGCAACTCCAACAACACACATGGATCAAAACCAGGCCCAAATGGATGACTTACTTATCTAGCCGGATGCCAAACTTAACCATACAAGTAAGAAACTACACACTGGATTAACTAGACAACCTTTTGAAGTCTACACACTGAATTCTCAAAGTTGTATCTAACAGCAATTTTCACTAAAGCATATTGACAAGTTCATGGGGCATGCATAAGGCAGGATCATGCTTGCATTCATTGAGAACAAAGTTAAGGTGACAAGATTGACCATTAGGAGATAGAATACTATTTCAAGTAAAGTTTCAAAGCAAACATGGTCCATAATTAGCATAAGCAACTTAGTCATGAGATTTTAAACATGAAAGTCTAATAAAATCATGGACAGAAAGCCAACAGAGTATAGTCCTCACATAAGGATGTTTAAGATGAGAAACTAATGAAAATAGAATAACCAACCAAGTTGGTGGACATGGTCTACAAACAAACCTTAATTTGAACATGCTAAGTACCAGTCAGAGCACAAAAGGGTTAAGCAGCATCAGAACGTAGTAGGCATGGATACATCAAAAACTAGACTATCAGATTACACATAAGAGAAAAGTTGGATGTTGCACTTTCACCTTGTAAACCACGGATAGTACTAGACAGCGAGGGATTAAGTCAGGCAGGGAACACACCTTAAAGTTCACAATTAGCAGGGCAATACGTTTGGCAAAAACATGGCTAAGAACTAGCTCTAGTAGGGTATTAAGTACACATGAATGATCCAACAGGAATTAGAACACATGAGTTGATTTATCACAAAGATACAAAACAAGAAAGGGAGATAAACTCAGGATGAGTGGCAGGTACAAACATTCAAGCACACAAAACAGATTAGGCTGGGCATGCTTAAGGTAGTGAGAATCATCCATGCTGAGCACGTACAGTAGGCATACATCAAAGCCAGAAGTTGGACAAGTTCAAATACTAGAAACGTTCTGAGTCATAAAATAACAGGGTTAACATAGTAACATATAGATTCACAAAGTTTAAGTGACATAGATGTGCAAAACATGAACACAACGAGAGGGAATGAAATTGACAGATCCAAAGACACTTACCAATTGGAAATTAAAAATGGGTAAACGAGAAGAATAGTTCCAACAATACTTTAATCGTTGACAGCAGAAAGAGCAGCAGAACCCAAAACTCAGTGCTTCAGAGTTCCCAAGGGTTTCAGATGAACCTCGGATAGTGCTCGCACTAAGAAGGTCAGTTAATCGAAATCTGGTGGCCTTGGCTTTTAGCTGGACAAGAGCCAAGAGTACAGAAAGTATAGAAGAATCAGAGTAGTGGTAACAGTAGTTATGTAATGAATCGTTGAGACATCAAAGGGGAACGGGAAAGGGGGTTTATATAGTAGCAAAATTAAACACATAAACAAGGAAAACAATCAATTAAACATAAAAATGGAAAGAATAACATGTGAAATCGATTCACAATCAATTTGAGAGAAATCAGGCGAACCCTAGTTCAAGACAGAGAACAAAAATAGCAAACGATCTCACTGAATCGGACCCATATGGCCTGGTAGTGAGTGTATCAGGTCAGAAACATGAAGATAGTACAGAATCGGAGTTGAACGAACAACCAATGACTCAGCTTCCATAAATAATCGAGTATCAAATACTATAACATTGAGGAAATGGTAAGAACCATCGTGTGAGAAAAAAAGAAAAGGGGATATGGAAGATTTTCCATGTGATATCGGATTAGGGTTGGGGTTTGAATTAGGGCGGCTAGGGTTTTTTAGACTAATGAGAGAGAATGAGAGAATTTAGGGGTGGATGACTCAAGAAAATGGGCGTTAGGGTTTGGGCAAGTGTAATTAAAAATGGGAGAATGGTTATGGGCGATTGATCATTTGAGATCAACGATCAAGACTAGAGGAGAAGCGGGGAGGGTCAAATGAATGGATCGCGTCCGGGTTGGGTTAATGGGGTCATTTGGTTTGGGCCGCGAAAGGTGAAAATGGAGTGGGCTAGTTGTTTGGGCCTGATTTTGGTCCTAAAATTAGCCTTATATTGGGGTAAGAATTAAATACATGAAAAGTGTTTAAAATAATTTATAAAAAGTAATTTATAAATAATAAATATATGCCTTATGCAGTAAAATGATTGAAAATAATAGCTTAACATAATAAAATATAAAAATGCTATTTTGGTGTAAATAATGTAATTATGTATAGAATATAGGCTATTATTGCAAAATTACGTAAACAGCTCAAAGATACAGATGTAATTATATTAAATAAAGTAAAAATGTTATAAAATAGGTATGTGAGAATAAATAATATATTTGGATGATTAGGTCATCACAAAATAATTTGAAAGGATAGTTAAATAAATATCTGAAAAATTTAAATGCAAGAAAATCAATTTTAAAGTCTTAAAAATTATGAAACATTACCTAAAGTACTTATTTGACTCTTGTAAATTGGTGATAATGCAGGAATGATATTTTAAAAGTATATAGGATATTTATAAAAATATGATAGCAAAATTGGGTATCAACACCCCTTACATCTACTTCAACACCTTCACTCTCCTTTTCTTTTCCTTTTTCATTTTGACCACCAATTTCCCAAACTCAGCAGTTTCTACACCTGCAATAAAACCAACCAACACCAACCTATTTTCAAGATTCTCAGTAATTTCATAAGCAACATCAGAAGATTTAAACCCAAAAGTTACCTGTTCAGTTTCAGAAGAAACTGGTCCTTCCCCCTCAGTCACCGACTTGAAGGACTCATCAGATTTTTTAGGTGTTCTTCTGCTTGACTAGCTTGTAGCATCTCACTCAGTTTCTTAGCATGTTCTCTACTTGCCATTATTTTGCGTGCAAGCATCTTGACATATTTTTTCTTGGGGGTTTGGGTGGTTGAAGGTTCTTTAGGTGGTGAATAATGACTTGCAATACTTTTGGGGTTTTCAAGTGTGTTTGCCATTTGATTAGTGTAGGAGGGTTGAGAGAAAATTGAGAGAACTTGATGTTTTGATCTGTCAAAGCTTTGGATTAAAAAAGAGTGTTAAATCGAATCAATTTAAAGAGGGAAGAGATAGAGTGTATAATGGAAGCTTTTGGAGGTTAGAAGTCTAATCATCTTGGGAGTGTCAGTTTGAAGAGACGTTGGACTCTTCCCCTAAACCCACAGCAATTATGGCGCGTGAGTTTTGGGGTAAAACTGATTCATTCGTAACTGATTGGTTCAAAAGAAGTTTGGGATAAAGTGGGACTCCTTTTCAAATCGTTATTCATATGCAGTTATTTCAAACGGAGTGTAGAGTACATACCTTATAAGCTCGATGAACCAAGTTCTTCACTGAAAAATCTCTTGTGTAAGACTGATTTTTTTCAAGAAATTTAGAATAATATCATTAGACATCAATGAGATATTTTAGAATTGGCACAAGAGTATACTAATAAAAGTATGATACTGAGCAATACCTAATCTAATTATTTATAAAATTCACAAATTATCTAACTAATCATCGAGTTAGAACGGGCTTCTTTTAGGTGATCTTAATCATCCTTAATTCTAATATGCTCCTTTAAACATGATCTCTACTCAAACTTTTATGAAGATGTCAGCTATTTTCTTATCAGTAGCACAAAATTCCATAGTTATCAAACCCTTCTCAAAATTATCCCTCAGGAAATGATGCCTAACATCTATGTGCTTAGTTATTTTGTGATGGATCGGGTTCTTGGTCATAGTGATTGCACTAGTATTGTCACCAAATATAGGAATACATCTTACATCAATTCCAAAGTTCGTTAATTGATGTTTGATCCACAACAATTAAGCACAACATGAAGCAACACCTACATACTCAGCTTCAATAGTAGATAAAGCCACATAATTTTACTTTTTGGTGACCCAAGATACAAGACATGAGCCAAGAAAATGTTCCATACCTGAAGTACTCTTTCTATCCACAAGAAAACCTGCATAATCAGCATCAGCATATCCTCCTAAATCAAAATTACTACCTTCTCGATACCATAGGCAAAGATCAGTTGTGCCTTTTAAGTATCTCAAGATCCTCTTGACTGACTTCAAGTGAGACTCCTTTGGATTTGCTTGAAATATAGCACAAAGGCCGACACTAAAAATAATGTCAGGTCTACTAGCAGTGAGATATAACAAAGAGCCAATCATTCCCATATACATTTCTGATCAACAGATGAACCAGGTTCATCCAAGTCCAATTTCGTGGCTGCTGCTATAGGAATGTCAAATTCTTTGGAATCTTCTATTTTAAATCTTTTGAGCAACTCTTTCACATACTTTTGCTGATGGATCATAGTTCTATCTGAATTTTGTTTGATTTGTAAGCCTAAAAAGAAATTAAGCTCACCCATCATATTCATTTCAAATTCACTCCCCATTAGCTTAGCAAACTCTTTACTTAATATATTAGTTATTCCTCTAAAGATTATATCATCAACATATATCTGAACAACCAGAAAACCTTTACCTTTTTCTTTCAAGAATAAGTTATTGTCAATTTTACCTCTCTTATAGCCATGCTCAAGCAAGAATTTGTACAGTCTTTCATACCATGCTCTTGGAGCCTGCTTGAGCCCATAAAGTATCTAGTCACACTTGTACACATGCTCAGGGCATTCCTTGCTTTCAAAGCCATGAGGTTGTTTGACATACACTTCTTCTTTTAGATAGCCATTGAGGAAGGTACTCTTGACATCCATCTAATGGAGAGTGAATTCCATGTAAGCAGCCAAGGATATAAGGAGTCTAATTGCTTTAAATCTTGCAACTTGAGCAAAATTCTCATCATAGTCTATGTTCTCCTCTTGACTATATTCTTGAACCACCAATCATGCCTTGTTCCTTGTAACTATTCCTTCTTCATCAAGTTTATTTCTGAAGACCCATTTAGTGTCAATCATTGTTTTGTCCTTAGGTCTTGGTACCAGATGCCAAACTTGACTTCTATGAAATTGGTTGAGTTCATATTGCATTGCATTCAGCCAATCTGTATTCTGCAAAGCCTCAGAAATATTGTTAGGTTCAATAAGAGACAATAAAGCATCAAAACCACAGACATTCTTTAAAGAAGATCTGGCTTTGATTCTAGAGGTTGGATTAGTGATTATATTCCCATTGGGATGAGAACTTTGATACTTGTAAGGTTTTACAACCAACTAGTTTTCTCTAGATGTTCCTTCATTGTTTTGTTGCTGAGGAACAGGTTCATGGACAGGAACCCTCGAGGTTTGAGGATTAGTTCCTCTCTGGTCATTTCCCATTGTCAGGTTGCCCTAGGTGGAAGGACTTGGTCCATCACTTTTTCCTTCTTGTGAAGAAGCTTCAGATTGGACTGTTGTTTCAGTATTTGAACTTCTTACCAGCCCAATCTCTTCATCATCTTGTTCATATCTCTCGAAAGAATGTTAGTTTCATCAAAAACAACATGTACACTTTTTTTCTACACACACAGTAATTTTGTTGTATATCTTATATGCTTTACTATGTAAAGAATATCCCAAGAATACTCCCACATCACTTCTGGGATCAAACTTTCCTAGGGAGTCTTTTCCACTATTGTGCACAAAGCACTTGCATCCAAATGCCCTAAGATGGGATATATTTGGCTTTCTCCCTTTAAGTA
Organism: Nicotiana tomentosiformis; assembly: GCF_000390325.3. NCBI lineage: Eukaryota > Viridiplantae > Streptophyta > Magnoliopsida > Solanales > Solanaceae > Nicotiana > Nicotiana tomentosiformis. The sequence continues at coordinate 38,018,381 of NC_090821.1, read as the reverse complement.
ACTCATAGGGGGTCTTCTCAACAGGAGGTCTAGTCATGCATCTATTTATGATGTAGCATGCAGTGTTCATAGCTTCTGCCCAGAAGCTATGAGGTAACTTACTAGCAAGTAACATCGTCCGACCCATTTCCTCCAAAGTCCTATTTTTGCTTTCAACTACTCCATTTTATTGTGGATTTCTAGGAGCAGAAAAATTATGATCGATGTCATGATCATCATAAAATTCAGAAAATTTAGCATTCTCAAACTCAGTACCATGATCAGACCAAATTGATGCAAGTTGATTACCTAGTTGTTTCTGAGTTTTTCTAACGAATGAGGTGAACATGTCAAATGCTTCATCGATAGATTTTAAAAATAGTGTCCAAGTTAACCTAGAGTAATCATCAACAAGCACCATAACATATATCTTACCACCTCTACTCATTATCCTCATTGGTCCACATAGATCCATATGGACCAGTTCCATCGTCCTGGTAGTATTCACCATTTTCTTACTTTTGAAAGAGTATCTTACCTTCTTCCCCCTTGCAAAAGCCTCATAAACTTTGTGTTCCTTGAACACCAAGTCCTTGGAGACTAGTTTGTTGAGTTGACTTAGACTTGCATACCCAAGTCTCTTATGCCAAAGGAGGGAATCAGTGTGCATGACACTCAAGCAGGTGAGTTCATTATCTAAGAGTGTAGATAGATCCACCACATATATGTTATTCACTCTTTTTCCCTGCAAAACTATTTTGTTAGTGGTAAGATTAATCACAAAGTATTTTGTAGAGTTGAAATCTACCATGTTTCCTCTATCACAAAGTTGTGATATGCTTATTAGGCCGTATTTTAGTCCATCTATCAGGTAGACATTCTCAATTATGTGAGAATCAGATTTGCCTACCTTCCAAACTCCAATGATCTCACCTTTCTTTCCATTTCCAAAGGAGACATTACCTCCTTTAAAGGCCGCGAGTGAAAGAAACGGGTTCTTATTTTCTGCCATGTGCTTTGAGAAACCACTATCCATATATCATATTTGGCTGCTCTCCTTCACTTGGACCTACAAAAGGAAATCAGGGGTTAGTCTTACGAACCCAAACAAGTTTGGGTATCTTTCTATAGGCAAAAGGATAAACTTGGCAACCTACTTTACCCTAGAACAAATTTTTCGTTCCTTAGACTTGCTTTTTCTTTAGCAAAACATTCACTCTTACAGTGACCAATATTACCACAGTGAGTGCAAATTTTATTCTCAGGGAGTATGAGGTACTTGCTTTTGGGATCCCATTTAGGTGCAGAGTTCCCAAAGCCAAGTCCCCTGCTATTGCTACTATGGTGTTCTTGTAGCCATGAAAGTGCATCAGAGGACCTGTTCCATTTACATGTTCTATCTAGCTCATGCTTAACCTTAGTCAAGTCCTCTTTCAAAACTCTTACATGTTCATCCCCTTTATATAACTCATCTTTTACCTTTCCTAAATCTTCTTCAAGGTGAGTGGTGTGTCACTAGGTATTTCATTACCATTTCCTAACTTCATTTTCAGATTTTCAGATCTATGTTCTAAAATAGTTGAATTAAGTGCATGAACCTGTTTCTTCAAAACAGAATTTCAGATTCAGTTTCGCAAGCCTTAAGTTCTAGGTTTTTGCACTTTGCTTTCAAAATGATACACTCCTTTGATAATTATTCCTTTTCATTATTCACATCTCCAGACTCATTAATTAACTCTAGCAGTAATTCAGATAATTGTTTTAGACAAAAATTTGATCTTATCGTTTAATTGAAGGACACTTACTTCGGATTCTTCATCAGATTCTCCAATAGCCATTAGAGCTCATTCATCATCATCATCATCCGAATCCTTATCTGAGCTATCTTCCCAAGCAGCGACCATTGCTTTGGTTGATCCTTTGTTGTTGCTTTTCTTGGGATGTACCTGTTTCCTTTCCTGTTTCTTCGTTCAGCTATTTCCTTTTTCCATTCAATCTCCCACAAAGGACAGTTCTTGATCATATGATTAGACTTTCCATATTTATAGTACCCATCATTTATCTGCTTCTCTGGAGCTTTGCAGTTGCTATAGCTTCCACTTCTTGAAGAACTCTTTCCTCTCCTTAGGTACTTCTTGAAGTCTTTGGTGATCATTCTCATTTCATCATCTTCTAGATCACAACCTTCAGTGATTCTGAGTGCCAGACTCCTTTCCTTCTTAGGTACATCCATCTTCATATTTCGTCTCCTAAGTTTATAAGCTTTGAGATTTCCAATCAACTCATCTAGGAGAAGTATGACAATGTTCTTTGACTCCTAAATGGTAGTGATATTGCTTTCCCATGTGGCTGGTAAGACCCTAGTTAGGATTTTCTCAACTCTTTCTTCTTCTGATATAATCCTTCCAAGAGACTTTAATTCATTTGGCAGGGTAGTGAACCTTGTGTACATATTCTGAATGGTTTCTCCATCCCTCATGGCAAAATTCTCACAGTGTGAAAGCAGCAAGGTTCCTCTTGATCTATTCACTTCAGTTGTTCCTTCATGGGTCACTTGTAGTGTGTCATATATTTGCTTGGCAGTGGAGTAGCCTTGGATTCTTCTGTACTTATCAGGACCAAGTCCACAGACAAACCATTTCTTGGTTTTAGCATTTTTCTCCCACTTCTTCAAATCCTCGGCATTGCAGTTAGCTCTTGTCTTTGGAACATCCTCACCTTTAACATTCTTCTTCAGTGTTCACAGTGGTCCATCAGTGACTATATCCCATAGCTCATAATCTTCAGCCTGCAAGTGATCTCTCATTCTTGTTTTCCACCATGAGTAGTACTGGCCATTGAAGAGTAGTGGCCTTGCAGTGGATTGTGCTTTCCAATTTTCAGGTAGTGCACTCATTTTGCTCTTTTCCTAAGGTGTTAGCCTCTTTAAGGATAACCCACTTTGATACCAATTGATATTTTATACTTCAATGCTACACAAGAGGGGGGTGATTTATGTGATATCTAATTTTCGCGTGCACTAGCTTATAGAAGGACCTGGTTCTTCCATGCGTTCCTTAATCTACTATTGTGGAATAAGTAAAGAGCAAAAGTATATTTATGTGGAAAACATCCTACTCAAAAGGTGAAAAAACCACGACCTACTTCCCAGTCGGATGTTTTCCAACACTTCACTGCAACTCTGAGCCAAACAACAATGTTTACAAACCTCTTGTAAACCTAATGATTAAACTCTAACCCTTGTAGCAAAAAGCCACAAGCTGTTGCGACTGCTTCAAGTTAACTCTAACTTGAATAATACAACACAAGTACCTAGTACAAATGCTTCTAAGAAAAGTTGAAAGTACAACTCAAAAGCTCCTACTACAATTGAACTAGAATAAAAGATAGACACATGAAACTGGTTCTTCAATCTGGTTCATGTAGCTTCAGGTTCGCACTCTTGAAAGTCACAGGAATTGTTCATAAAATGCTTTGCTATTTTGCTCTCACTTCTTACTTAACTTCAGTGTGTGTGTGTTTCTAGTAAAAGAGAATAGAACTGATATTTATAGAGTTAGTAGAACAAAGATTAACTAGAGGTCTAATGCTTTACTCTTCCTTGGTGGAAAAGTTCTAGTTATCTTCAACTTTTAACTCTTTCCTTATCTTGGATAGAGTTCTCTTCAAGTAAGGAGTCCTGCTCCTTATCAAATATGCAATCTTTGCGTTCATGGATTATGATAAATAACCACTTATACTTATCCTTTGCACGTACATGCCGTTTTCTTGAATTTGACTATGACATGTGTACACTGTCCATGGACCTGGTTCATGCATGTGTTCCTTTGTCAATCATAAAAACCAAAACCGCTCAGGTCAACATAATTGACGATGCCTCAAAGTCTAAAGTACGATCTGGAGATACTGCTCAAGCTCCTTTCGACTGCGGGAGTAAACCAAAATATTATCAATGAAGATAATCACAAAGGAATCCAGATAGGGCATGAACACCTGGTTCATCAAATCCATAAAGGTTGTTGGGGCATTAGCCAAGCAAAATGACATCACCAAAAACTCGTAGTGACCATACCGAGTTCGAAAAGCTGTCTTAAGGATATCTGATGCCCTAATCTTCACCTGGTGATAGCCAGATCTCAAATCAATCTTCAAAAACACCTTGGCGCCCTAAACCTGGTCAAATAAGTCATCAATCCTTGGAAACATATACTTGTTCTTGATAGTGACCTTGTTTAACTACCGATAATCTATGCACATCCTCATCAATCTGTCCTTCTTCTTCACAAACAACTACGGCGCACCCTAAGGCGAGACACTAGGTCTAATGAATCCTTTTTCAAGCAAATCCTGCAGCTGCTCTTTCAAAACTTTCAACTCAACTGGGGCCATATGGTATGGTGGAATAAAAATTGGTTGAGTGCCTAGAACCAAGTTAATGCTGATGCTGATATCTCTGTCGGTTCCCATCCCCAGAAAATCTATAGGAAACACCTCTGGGAACTCACACACAACTGGCATCGAATCCATGGAAGGAACCTCCGTACTAGAATTATGGATATAGGCCAAATACGCGAGATACCCTTTCTCGATCATACGTCGAGCCTTCACATAAGAAATGACCTTACTAGTGGAATTACATCTTCACGGAGAATTCAATTTCACCGGGTCCATGTCGGTTTTGCTTTTTTGGGAATCATTGCTAGGATCGAGGAATGAAGGGAGAGGAATTAGAATAGAAAGAAAATGCGGTATCTCTTGGAATTGGAGCGAATCCAGATGAAATTTACCAAGTCAAAGCAAGGGGTTGAAAAAGCACCACAAGGGACGGGAACGACGTCCTGACTAAACAAGTACCTGGATGTTTTCTTGTCCCTCGAGAGAATAAAGTTCTTCCATACCAACTTAGCTGCCCGGCGCCGTTCATCCCTGTAGTAATCGAATGAATTGAGTCGTCAACTTCGCTCTATCTGTCGGTGCTCTAGCTGTCCGAAAGCCGACCCAGTGACACACCAACCACGCCCCTTCTCTTTCTCCGATCATAAAGCCCCCTGATCCCTTTATTTGTCTTTCATCCCCCCTGAATAAGTAAGACCCCTCTTCGTTACAACAAAAGATCAAGATGCCAAGAGATGGGGGAATTCTTACTATCCATGGAGATGCTGATAGGGAGACAGCAACCAAGAGTCCCTCTCCTCTCCAATCGGGGCAACCTTGACATAGCTAACGTCAATGTCTAGGCGTGACAATCCAAAATAGCATGATACGGTGACAGCCAATCCAACCCCAAGATTACATCAAAAATTACCATATCAAGTAATAGAAGGTCAACCCTTGTCTTATAGCTCCCGATGGTGACCAAACAAGCACCATAGACCTGGTCGACCACAATAGAATCCCCAACAGGCGTAGATACATAAACATGAACATTCAAAGAATCATGAGATATATCCAAATATAAAGTAAAATAGGATGACACATACGAATAAGTTGAGCCCAGATAAAATATAACTGATGTATCTCTATGGAAAATCTGAACAATACCTCTGAAGACCACATCAAATGACTCTGCCTCAGTTCTAGCTGGGAATGCATAGCAATGGGGTTTAGCCCGACCAATCTGACCTCCGCCTCTAAGGAGACCTTTAACTGGCTGGCCTCCACCTCTAAAGGCCTGACCACCACCTCGGGCTGCCTGACCCCCGCCTTTAGCTGGCTGAGTGGGTGGTGGAGCAACCGGTGCCAGAATCATTGCACGAGTACCCTGCTGTGGTCTGCTGCTCCTCAACCTAGGACAGTACCTCCTGATATGCCCTACGTTACCGCACTCAAAGAAATCTAGCGGCTGGTGTAATTGTTGAGTCTGGAACAATCCCTGAGGACCCGAATGACCACTGTATGAACTCTGTAGTGGTGGTGCACTAATAGGAGCTGAAGGTGTACTGAATACTGGATGCTCGAAATGATACTCATATGCACCGTGACCACCTAAAGAAGCATGAGATACCTGCAGTGCTGACTGAACCGGTGTGGTAGGATGGCCTCTGCCAAATGAACCCCTGCCTCCAGACTAGGAACCACTGAACCCACCAAAATGAACAAGGCCTCTTCTCAGATACTACCTCTCTACCCTGACCACAAATCCTCTTGATCCGCCTAGCAATCTCTACAATCCGTCTGAAGAAAATATCATCCTCAGTCTCTCTGGCCATTTGCAAACCTGATACCATAAGTAAGGCCATCAATAAATCTCTACACTCTCTCCCTCTTAATAAGGATAAGGATAGCTTCATGCGTGACAGGTCTACAAATCTGGTCTCGTACTGGGTGACGGTCATGCCACCCTGCTGTAGGCACTCAAACTGGCTACATAGATCCTCTCTCTGAGTAAAAGGAATGAACTTCTCCAAGAACAGTTGCGAGAATTGGGCCAAAGTAAGAGAAGGTGAACCTACTCGTCTACCCTGGACATACTCCTGCCACCATCTCTGGGCAGAACCGGTCATCTAAAACACTGTGAAGTCAACTCCATTGGACTCCACTATACCCATGTTGCCTAATACCTCATGGTAACGGTCTAAGATATCATATGGGTCCTCAGAATGTGTACCACCAAAATAAATAGCAAATAGCTTGGTGAACCTGTCCAACCTCTTCAACCCCTCTGTCAACATAGCGGTCCCTCCCCAGACTGTGTAAGAGTAATAGGCTGACCTACTCTAACTGGTGGAACTTCTAGAGTTTGATATCCGTGAGACATATGCTCTGGAGTGTGAGTAGCGGGAGTCTAGGCTACTCCCCTAGCTTGAGATACGGCTGGTGCTACAGAAAATATATCGGCCTGGGCCACACTCTCCATGAGACCGACCAAACAGACTACGGAGTCCTAAAGTAAGGGGTGGCAATGAACCCATATGGGACCTGAGTTGGTCCAACAGGCAAGGTCTGAACAAGGACCTCCTCCTCCTGCTAGATTTGAGGCTCAGCAATAGGTGATGATGCGCGTGCTCTAGGCCGAGCTCTACCCCTGTCTCTGGTACTACCTCGACCCCGGCCTCTACCCCTAGCAGTGGTTGCAACCTAGGGTTCTTGCTCCTGATCGGTTTTGGATGATATACTTGTCCTCACCATCTGTGAGAGAACAAGAATAGAATGATTCAAACTCAAGGATAGAATAAAATCGCATGATAGAGAAAGAAAGAAGCGAATGTTTTCCTAAAGTTTTATAGCCTCTAAGAGATAAGTATAGATGTCTCTGTACCGATCTTCCAGACTCTACTAAGGTTTCTCTTTACTCATGAGACTTAGTCAACTTAGTGCTTAGATACCAACTTATCACGACCTGAAATCCCAACTATGGGGCAGTGATGGCGCCTAGCATCCACTTGCTAGGGAAGCCAATATTAGCAAATTAATTAACTATTTTTAACAATTTAAAAGCAGAACAGTAATAATTAACGACTGATAAACTCTGAAATACATGAGATAAATAGAAAAAGTAACGTAGTCTATACTAATCCCAGAAATCTGGAGTCACAAATACATGAGCGACAAGAATACTACAAATGTGGTCTGAATGAAATACATCTGTTTGAAGCAAGATAAATGGTTAACAAGGTAGAATGGGACTTCAGGGACTGCGAACGCCAAGCAGCTCTACCTCAAGTCACCTGGGCAAGTCGGATCCTAGCGGACTCTTCTATGCACTGCTGGGACCAATATCGGGATCTGCACAAGAAATGCAGAAGTGTGTTATGAGTACAACTGACCCTGTGTACTCTGTAAGTGTCGAGACTAACCTCGACAAAGTAGTGACGAGGCTATGACAAGACACTCACAATAAATCTGTACGGGCAATAAATAAAAGACAATAAAATATAAAGAAAACAGATAAACTCATAAGAACGGGACCCGAAGGTCAACTAACAGAGGGCCCCAGAATAACATCATCTCAAAATACTCATGTCACAGTACTAGAATAGAACATTATAATTGCAAACATTACAACATATCATACTCCGTTGCAGCGCGCAACCCGATCCCAGCATTTATCACAATATCTGTTGCGGCATGACACCCGATCCCAATATCATATCGATATCTGTTGCAGCGTGCAACCCATTCCCTTTATCAATTTATTTCAATATTGTCAGCGCGCAACTTGTTCCAATATCAACTCATTAACATGAACAACTCAACACAACCAAATTCCATAATCTCATAACAAAAGGAAATAAAGCGTATAGAACATCAAGGAACTACCAGTACAAACAGAGAATAACCAATGCCTCGTATTCACAAACCTCGACAAATCATCAATACAAGTATAGCTAAAGGACTCTCACAATCGGACACAATATAATAAAGTGCACAAGTAAGGTAAACACAATAAAGGCAAGTAAAGACATAAATCAATAAAGGTATACAATTAATACAGGTATGAATATATAGCTGGTGGGAGGGTATTGATTAAAGAATGAATAGACCGAAACATGTAGCAACTAATTGACAGATAACAAATCAGGCATGAATAACAAGTAAGAACATGTAGCAAATTAAAGCAAGTAACAAAATATAACATAGAATAAATAAAGATATAAAGGTAAATAGCCCAACGCACATGCTTTAACCCATGACAGCGCATATACACTGGGCACCTCACATATATGTCGTCCCCACAAATAATTCATGTAGAAAATAGAACAACAAGTCCTAATTCCCTCAAGTCAAAGTTAAACCCAAAACTTACCGCTTTCCACAATCAAATCAATAATTCACCACGGCTTTTCCTTTAGAACAAGCCTCCAAACCAACCGAATCTAGCCAAATATCATTCAAACAATCCAAAATAAGTTTTAGAAACTAGCCACGAGTGAAAAAGATTCAATTTATAATGAAATTGAAAGAGTCAACAAAAGTCAATCCCGGGGCACGTAATCAAAATCTGAGATTTGGACCAAAACCAGATTACGCATTCACCCCCGAGTCCGGATATGTAATTTGTTTTGAAATCTAACCTCAATTTGAGTTCTAATTCTCAATTTTATAAAATCCCTAAATTCTACCCGAAACCCTAATTTTTATCATGAAATTCATAGATTTGATGCTAAAAACTCATGAAAAGTAATTGAAATTGATTAAAAACTAGTTATTGATGCTCATCAATGAATTTGGGAAGACAAAGTGCGTCAAAAATCGCCACTAGAGAACTTAGTGTTAAAAATGGTATAAAATGAGCTAAGTCCTGATTTGTTCCTCTTTTACCCAGCTGCGGATGTCGTGATTGTGAACTCTTATTTGCAATTGCGATGTCCGTAAATTGCAAATGTGACATACCTTTCGCAAGTGCGAAGTTTCCTCCATCGCAAATGCGCACAAATGCTTTGCAAATGCGAAGCTGACTCCCTAGGTACTGTTTCGCGAATTTGACTCTGAGATCGCAAATGCTATATCAACTCAATTCACAAAAGCGAACTATCTTTGCAAAAGCAAAGTACCAGCCCCCAGATGCGATCATTTGACCGCAAAAGCGAGGCTCGCAAATGCGAGATCTAGAGGCTTGCACTAGCACAACCTTGCACCAACAGTCCTAAAACCATTGCGCAATGCATCCGAAACTCACCCGAGCCCCTTGGGCTCCAAACCGAACATGCACACAAATTTAATAATATCCTACAAACTTTCTCTCTGCCTCAAATAATCAAAATAACACCAAATAACAAGAATCGTTCATCAAAACTCAAGATTTCAACTTGAAATTTTAATTTTCACAATTTTTTACATAATGTGCCGAAATGCGCTCGGGTCACCCCGGGCCCATCCAAACGTGCGTACAAATCTTAAAACGTCATACAGGCCTACCAGAATTGTCAAAACATCGATTCGATATTGTTTACCAAAAAAGTTGATCGTAGTCAACTCTAGCCTCATTTTAAGTCAAAAATTATATTTTCTCCAAAATTTTACGTAAAAACTTTTCGAAAAGCGACATGGACCACGCACGCAAATCATAAAATATCAAGTGAAGCTATGAGAGGTCTTAGAATACTGAAATTAAGGCTAGTATTCGAAACGACCTATAAATCGTCACAATTATTAGGAGTCTATTGCGATGCCTTAACACCAACAAACAAAGCAAGACCTCCTTTGACCCTTTCAATTCTTTCAGGTAGTAGTGGAGCAAGATCATGTCCTCCTTTCAGTAAAGTTGTGGAAGTTTAATTTTTAAAGCCAAACAAAAAGATATGCCTTTGTTGGTTAGAGATAAGGATAAACTCAATCGTACAATATGACTAAAATCTTATGATGTTACGTATCAAAGAGAACCGTTTGCTTTTATAATTGAAAGCTATATGGTTCTCAATCATTATTATTCTTGATAGTTAACATAGTTCATTCAATCCGCTAAGAAGCCATATATGGTTGATGTGGATCTCCTTCTCTCTAGAGTCTTCAAATTCAGAGATCTTTCTAATTCTTATTTTATTATAATAAATAAATATACTTAAAGAAAGAGAGTTTTTGGCAGTTAAAAGCTATAGCTTTATAGGCTTTTAACTGTCCTGAAATAGATTGACAATAGAGAATATATGGCTAATTGTTATTAGAAAAATCAAATTATGATGGATGTCTACTCTTTCTCCATAATCTTCTCAAATGCTTAATGACATATTCAATGACATATTTCTATGCTTAATGACATATTCAATGACATATTTTTCTTCACTTTTCATGCCTATATAAAGGCCTTGTAATAGATAGGAAAATACACACAATTGAAGAAGAAAATCTCTTCCTTCTCTCTATCTCCATTTCTTGTTCATGTTTTACTAAATTGCTTTTATTTCATTATAACATGTCTTGTTCATGTTTTACTAAGTTGTTTTTATTTTATAACTCGTTATCAGCACGAATTGCTTATTTCATGATCTTCTACGTCAAGACTATACAAATTATAAGCAGACAATGAGATCAAGTACAATGAAAAATGTCTTGGATGATAATACAAAGATAAGTTTTACATCCATCTAAACTCATTCATACTTTCATATCTTTGCATTAACTTTATGTGCAGTGTTTAGTTAAAATAGTTTTTTCAATTGTATCTAGTGAAATAAAGAACCGGAAAGGTATGTCTTTATTTGCTACATCTCTTATTGGACAAAATTAATATTCCAACGTATATATATGTTCTGACCATTTACATACTATGTTAGATAATTATTAAGGTAATTTAGTAATAATATTTTTACCATCACATGATGTATTTCATTAAAAGCAAAATTATCAAATATGTAGACGATTTTACGGTACCTTACAAATTTGGCATTCGAATATACAATCAATATAAACTCATTATAGTTATAATTTATAATAGTCACGGTTATGCATTAAGCCTTAAATACTTTTGCTGGACACATAAGGCTCATTCATCCGTATTGAATTTTTTTTTTGGTAAAGTTCTTATAGTCTTTGAAATATAAGTGGTTATAGGTTATCTACACCTTTCCCCTAATTAATTTATTAAAATGTAAAAGTGATTGTATCATTTTTAAAAAAAAAGCATATATCCTAACTAACATTTTTGTTGCAGAGAAACTGTTTCAAGATTGAAATAGTTATATGTCTTCTTGAAAGTTAATTTACTTATGCCTATAATTATGAAGTAATAATATTTAAAGCCTCAAGTGCGAGTCCTAGTGAATTTTGGCCTATTATGCCAAAGATTGAGGGTAAGACGATGGGTTCAAGTTCCAACGCACTATGTTGAGGAAAAGATGTTGGAATCAAGTTCCAACGCATTATGGCCTAACATGCCTTTATATGGGTAAGGCATTATGTTTGAGTCCTAATGCACCATATTGATAATAATAATAATAATAACTAAAGAAAAAATAATATAATTTCATGAAAAAGCATGAAGCTTGTCCCACTTGATTTGCTCCATTCTTGAAGTGAATGTGATAGCAGTGCATGATAAGTCTAAATAAAGACAAGTGGTTGACCAATGAATGTGGGCGTGCGAAAGGCCAAAATAATAATAGTTATCACTATGGTAATTATAAAAAGGGAGAAATTCTTTGAAGAGAATGTGACTTGTGATAAACATTGAGATTGCATACTCGTTCCTGAAAGTGAATGTGAAAAAATATATATATATGATAAAGATTATGCATAATAATGTACTTGTGCATAGTTGGATAAATACTACAACTCACCTCTAAGGGAGGTTTGAGACAAAGAAAGATAATGAATATTATTATGTAGTTACATGAATATATCATTGGTCGCATGCATATGATACGCCAAAATATATTTTGTCATGCCTTATGAAAGTTATTAAAAGAAAAATTAAAGCAAGAAATTATTTTGCTTGTGATGATTTTGAACATTACAATTATTATGATATGATTCTCTTTGTGAAGGAGACATTCATTATATGGATGGTGTGACAAAAGATCTTGTAGTACAAAAATAGTTAAGAGCTCTGAAAGAACTAATTTGTTACTACCCGGATGAATGAAATTGTTCATAACATTAATATTGTAGTAAGTCTCAAAAGAAATATTTCGATTTACAAATATATTAGCCAAAGTTGTTGGCATATTGAGACTATAAATGAAAAAAAGATTGAATATCTTTATATTACTATAATAATACCGGGTAAATATGAAAGGTTACCTGACTTTTCTTTTATTTGTACTACACAAGTATAAGCATGATGATGCAATCACAAGCCACAAGTAAACTAGAGGTTTACTGAAATAAATATTAGTTGGCATGACCGGTTGACCATCTCGGTTCAATTATGATGCGAAAAAATTAATTGAAAATTACATTGGCATATATTGAAGAAATATAAGATTCTTCAAGAATTCTCTTGTGCTGCTTATTCTCATGATATACCAGTTAAGGTTAGGGATTAAATCCCTTGATTTTTGGAACGAATAAAAGGTGATAAATATATGGGCCCAGTCACCTTCCATGTGGGCCGTTTACTATTATATGATTTTAATAGATGCATCTATTTTATGGTCACATGTGCATTTGTTATCAACTTGTAGTTTGGCTTTTGCAAGATTGATTGCTCAAATTATTAGAGCACAGTTCCAGAATATAAATTATGATAATTTATCTTGATAATACTGGTTTAAATCCAAGTTGGTTTAGTAGAAATTGTATGCCTCCAATTATATCTAAGCCATTGGTTATGAGAACAAAATTGCCAAAATAAAATTTGGTATTTGATGTATTATTTAATATACAATAGCACTTGTAAGCATCTAGCCAAGTTATGATAAGTTCTCCTTATCACAATCGGTTCAGGGTCAGGAACCAAATAATTTTCATCTAGAAATATGAATGTGCTATATGATTTAATTGTTCCACCACAGTGCACAAAGATGGATCCCCAAATAAGGCTAGGGATATGTGTTGGTGATCCCAATAATAGGGGGAGAAAACGGGCAGCTGAAAAAGTAATACATGTAATGAATTATTATGAGTACATCGAGATCCTCGTACGAGAAAATGTGAACTTGAAGTTCAAGTGTTAATTCATTTGTAAAATATTGTCGGGCGTATTTGCTGACCCAAAGCTAAATGTCATATTCAACTGCTAATGCTCCAAATAAAATAAAGTCCATAATGAATAGAGTCCATGGCATGCATAAAGCATAATAGACTAATCGGTTCCAAAGATAAAACTCCTTGAAGAAGGAGAGGAGCAAATGTTCAAGATGGTCATAATAAGGAGGCAAGTGCTCTAGAAGAGCATCACGACATAACACTTTATAAGACCTCATGGGAGAGGCTCAAGTACCTGAAAATAATAAGATAAAGAGATCTCAATAAGTTATATCTTTATTGAATAATAGTAGAACCGATATAAAATGATCGTCAACGATATTGTTAATATAATGTAGCGCTCAATATTATTAATATTGACGAGGATCTTGAGCTCAAATCTGTCATAAAATTTGGACAGATAAATGATTGGCCAAATGAAAAATACGCAATGAAAATTGATTTCACATGAAAAATATGAAGTTAGACGGATAGTCCCAAAACCTGAAAGTATAAAGCCAGTTGAGGTATAAATGTGTTCTTGTGAGGAAAAAAAAAGGTCAAGTCGATAGACATAAAGACGACTTGTATCACAATAAGATTTGCAAATATTCTGGCATTGATTATATAGAGACATGTTTTCCTGTGGTGGATGTCGCCATTTCAGGTTTTAATCTGGCAATACAAGAAAAATGTGATATGCGTATAATGGAAATCATTGAAGGATTTAAATTGTTCTGAAGCATATTAAGGTTTTCAAGTAATTTATTAAATAAAGCTTCAAAAATCCTTATATTGATTGAAACAATTAGGGCACATATGGTATAATCGCCTGAGTGAGTACCTGTTGAAAGAAGGGTACAAGAATGATTCAATTTGTCCTTGTATCTTTATAAAAAAGATCTGGATTTAAATTTGTTATAATCACCGTATATGTTAATGATTTAAATATCATTGGAACTCCTAGTGAGCTTCCTAAAGCAGTAGAGCTTCCTAAAGTAGTAGACTATCTAAAAAAAGAATTTGTAATGAAAGATCTTGGAAAGACAAAATTTTGTCTTGGTCTACAAATTGAGTATATGAAAGATGAAATTTTTGTCCATCAATCAACATACACTAAAATAATTTTAAAGCGATTTTATATGGATAAAGCACATCCATTCCGACCTCATGAAAATAATGAAGAGCTTCTTGGTCCCGACGTACCATATCTTAGTGCAATTGGTGCACTAATGTATCTTTCTAACATTATAATGTCTGACATAACTTTTTCAGTTAATGTCTTAACAAGATATAGCTCTGCTCCTACAAGTAGACATTGGAATGGAATCAAACACATATTGCGGTATCTAAAAGTGACTACCGGTATGAGATTATTTTATGGAAATAATTGCAGTCCCGATCTTGTTGGTTATGCCGATGCTTGGTATTTATATGACCCACAAAAGGTTCGATCTCAAACAGGCTATGTGTTTACATATGGAGGTACTGCCATATCTTGGAGATCGACTAAGCAATCAATCGTGACTACTTTATCTAATCATGCTGAGATAATTGATATTCATAAAGCAAGTCGAGAATGTGTATGGTTGAGGTCTATAATACACCTTATTCGAGACAAATATGGTTTGAAGTGTGACAAATCACCCACAATTTTGTATGAAGATAATGCAGCATGCATATCCCAGTTGAAGGGAGGATTCATAAAAGTGGATAGGACAAAGCACATTTTACCAAAGTTATTTTTTACACATGATCTTCAAAAGAATGGTGATATCAATGTGCAACAAATCCGTTCAAGTGATAATATGGCTGATTTGTTCACCAAATCTCTACTGACGTCAACCTTCAAGAAACTAGTGTACAAGATTGGGATGCGAAGGCTCAATGATGTGAATTGATGCTCTCATCAGGGGGAGTTAATACGCGTTGTACTCTTTTTTCCTTACAAGGTTTTGTCCCACTGGATTTTCCTTGCAAGGTTTTTAACGAGGCAACCAAAAGGCGTATTTCTAAATATGTGTACTCTTTTTTCCTCACTAGGATTTTTTCCCCATAGGGTTTTTTTCTAATAAGGTTTTAACGAGATACATTATCTATGGACATCCAAAGGGGAGTGTTATAAGAAAAATCAAATTATGGTGGATGTCTACTCTTCTTCCATGATCTTCTCAAATACTTATTGACATATTCAATGACATATTTCTACGCTTAATGACATATTCAATGACATATTTTTCTTCACTTTTCATGCCTATATAAAGGCCTTGTAATAGATAGGAAAATACACACAATTGAAGAAGAAAATTCCTTCCTTCTCTCTATCTCCATTTCTTGTTCATGTTTTACTAAATTGCTTTTATTTCATTACAACATGTCTTGTTCATGTTTTACTAAGTTGCTTTTATTTTATAACACTAATATCATTTTTCTTTCTATTTTTTTATTCCGATAGAGCTGGCGGCTTTTTTATTCTCTTTTTAAGATACTACTTCTCTTTATTTTTTTCATAATTAAAAAGAAAGAAATTGAGGACAAGCTCCACATTGTACTACCAAGATAAACATTGTCGGATTTAGGTTTATCAAATCTACAACTACTTTGAAAAGCGGCATGCGTTTTTTATTTTAAATTCTTGTATTTATAAGAGAAAAGAGATTTTAAAAAGTCGACCATTAATTATTATTTGTATAAGTGACATCACAATTTAAGATTAAGGTATATGTGCACACTACAAGGAAAAGATAAAACATTTATGGGCATTTTATTTTGTTTTCACCATTTAACTTGTATTTATTTTTTTAAAAAAGTTTAACTGATATCCGAAGTACAAGTAACTTCGGACAAAACTATTTCTTCTCTTCTTCGTCTTCTTCTTAGTTGTTGTACAATAATAATTTTGATTTTATAGCAGTTGAAGTATAATGCTTTAAAGAATTGGGTCCTGATTTTCTAATATGAAAAATAAGTCTTAATCAAGTGGTTGTTATTGGAAAAGCTTAAAAATATGTTATGACCCCAATTTTTCACCGAAGGATGTCGTGATGGCACCTAGTCTCTACAACTAGGTAAGTCTAACAGTTAATAATAATCTGACAGAAATAAACTACAAAATACTAAAACAAAGTTGAATAAGTGATGTAACTTCCAAAAACAGAACCAACAACAATACACTCCCCAAGACCGGTGGAACTGATTCATAAGCTCTACATAGTGAACTAAAATAACTACTATATCACTGTCTGAATGAAACAACCACAGGAAATAAGTATAAAGGAAGGTGACTCTGAGGCCTGCGGACGTGGAGCAGGTATACCTTGAAATCTCCCAAACACAACACAACCTCGGTCAATTACCATGTATAACTCGTGTACCCACTCGTCACCCTGTGTACACGGATTTCACATAGCACAATTGAATCAATCAATACCAATCCTAAGGGGTAGTTCCCCCACCCAAAGTTAGGCAAGATACTTACCTCAATTAGGTCAATTGAACACTCGCAAATAGCTTTTCCCCTAAACTTTTCCTCCACGCAGCTCAAATCTAACCAAAGTCGACTTAATATCAACAAATAATGCTAGAAAAATTAATTACAATAGATAAAGCTAAGATATTTACACTTTTCCCAAAAAGTCAACAAAAGTCAACCCAAGGCCCGCCCGTTCAAAACTCGGGCCCAATGGTAGATTCCGACTACCCATGACCACATGAGTTCATATATGTTATTAGTTTCAAAATGCGAGTCCAAATCGACTCTCAAAACTCAATTTCTTATTTTTCAAAAACTTAACAAAGTTTCACATGATTTTGATGTTAAACTCTAAGATATGCTGATGGAATATGATTAGAAATAGATTAGAATCACTTATCTAAAGTTTGTAGGTGAAAATACCCTCTCCAAATCGCCTCTTACCGAGTATAAGGTTCAAAAAATGATTTTGATGTTAAAATCTAAGATATGTTGATGGAATATGATTAGAAATAGATTAGAATCATTTACCCAAAGTTTGTAGGTGAAAATTCCCTCTCCAAATCGCCTTTTACCGAGTCTAAGGTTCAAAAAATGAGAGAATATTTTCAAAAATACCGTCTCCCAGCTCTTTTACCAGCTGCATATGTCGCATTTGCGACACTGCGAACCCTCGCAATTGCATATCAGGGCTTGCATTTGTAAACCCTGACAGCCCCATGCATCCTTGCACTTGCGAGAAAAGGCTTTGCAATTGCAAACTGGCCATCATCGCAAAAGCGAACATTTGTTCGCAAATGCAAACCAAGCTAAAATCATGCTGCCTTCGCAAATGCGAAGGGGCGTAGCATTGCGACATCTGCCCCCCCCCCCCTGTCACCTTCGCAATTGCGATAACTGAGCACCAGCACACTAGCAGTTCATTTTAAGTTCAAAACCATTCCAACTCATGTCCGAAACTCATCCGAGCCCACGGGGCTCCAAACCAAACATCCACACAAGTCTAAAAATATCATACGAACTCGTTCGTGCGATCTAAATATAAAAATAACATCTAAAACTACGAATCGAACTTTAAACCCCATAAATTTCAAAGTAAAGTTCAAGAATTTCTAAAATTACAACTAAACGTCTGAATCCTATCAAATCAACTCCAAGCGATACCAAATTTTGCAAACAAGTTCTACATACCATAACAGACCTATTCCAAGTCCCAAAATCAAATTCCGAGCTCGATAGCTGAAAGTCAACCTACGGTCAAACTTTTTAAATTCAAATTGCCAAATTTCGGAAAATTAACAGAAATCAAACTACGAACTTCCAAAATCAATTTCGGGCAGACGCCCCAGTCAAGCTACCGGAGCCATCAAAATGCGGTTCCGGGGTCATTTTCACAAAAGTCAAAGTTTGGTCAACACTTTTTTGTCAAGCTCCGACCTCGCGGAGCGCGACCGGCGCTCAATCGAGATACCCTATTCAAGAAAGACTATACAATGCCTTCTACCCGAACTTACCCATGAATATAGCGAAGATATATTTCATTAATTAGACCATGAGAAGATCAAGTGAGCAACACCAATTCTTTACCATTAGTTACTTCATTTATAAGTCTCCAAAATATTACATTGCACATTCATAGTTTAGAAGTGGAATATGTGATACAAATACAACATTCTAGTTTGACTTTTCCAACATCAATATATAACCCACACTATGTCTACGGAGCCTCTAACGGATACAAAAGAGTACTATGATAGTGCCGGCAACAATGCCCCGGCTATACCTCAAAACATAATACACAAGGAACAAAAGATAAACGACCCCGAAATGAAGTGGGGCTCACCAAGTCAATTGGGAAGAGGGTGTACTGCTATCACTGATTAACGCCGCCTGCTGTGGAACCATCTGCATCTATTAAAGATGCAGTGCCCCCGGCAAAAGGGACGTTAGTACATATGGAATAGTACTAGTATGTAAGACTAAACACCCTCTCAATAGAATGAGTAACAATATAAGGAGAAACAATCATAGGATCAAAATGAAAGCTTCAAATAATACCCAAGCAACAAGTTAGGAGCAAGATAAGTTTTCAAGTAAATTTCAATATTTTAGGTTGGGTGATCTTTAGTACCGATATACCACCGTAATTTTAGCACCGAGTCCGCTCACGGCCCGATCAGCTAGGTCGTCTTACCCAAAGACATCCAATCATAATCACAATCATCACTATGTGCGCGATATGGCGTCCGATCTCGACCCGATCGGCTAGGCCGTCTCACCACAATGCTATGTGAATCGACATCACCCTTCACTAGCAATCATCTCATCCTGATTAAGGGGAATAATCTTAACACATCAATCTCATCCCATTTAAGGGGAATATCCTCAACACATTAGTATGGGGATTTGCCCCTCAATCACTCCTACACCGACACGTGTAGTTTTGGGCTTAGGTTATTTCAACCTACCCTTCCTCGGTGACTAACGATACTCCCAAAATGTTTATTATTTAAAGGATTTTCAGCTCATTTCATAATCCTTTTCACCCTTTTTCAATTCATTGGCACTAGCAGGTAAAAATGTAATATCATTCTTGGAACGTTGGCCGTATTTAATATTTCATGCTCACCCCTCTCATTTTGAAACATCGTCATGGATTATCAACAACAAGGCATTTCTATTCAAGAACTTTAAGTATACATATGAGCAATTAAGAGTCTTTAAGCACATTGAGACGTATAATAACACTTATTTGTAACACGACTTGAAGTCATAACATTTCAATATGCAACTCATACTTGAACATATTCTCAAAGGATAACATAATATGATAAGAGCATTCGAAACACGTTTTGAACATATATCTTTCGACATAAAATTTATTCGGAATAGTCAAATTTATAATGAATAACTCGGAACATGAGAATAAGAACTTGGCCCATCATACTTGAGACTTACGAGAACATCGGGGGATTCTATTCTAAGAGAGAAGTTTAGTCAACATATCTCACTTTGAGCTTTCCTTAAATTATTAAAATGTTCCGGAAATCCTAGCAACTTCAATCTATTTAGAGACATGATAAAATTGAACCATAATTAGAAAGATATTCGTAGGTTCAGCTCATTTAAGCATTTTATCAAACGCTAGGTGTGCAGTATGATTTCGAGGTTATTCTATGGTGGATTCCTTCACCCCAAACACAATATTTACCCATTTGAGATCAAAACCTTGCCACAAACCTTGATGTTATATGCATGCATAAATAACACTCTCATACCCAAGAATCATACTCCCAATTACCCATCTTCTACCCCAAATTCGAAATGGAATGCTAGGGCTAGAACCTTACCTCTTTTGAAGACAGCTAGCATGGTTTCCTTGTGAATTCTCCAAGACTTGAGCAAGGATTGATGAAAAAATAGCTTAGGGATTCCTTCTCTCACTCTAGAGCACTTTCCTCTCTCTAAAATAGTAGTTTGAACCTTCTAAAATAACCCTCAAAGTCGTTTTATAAAAATGTGATCGGGTGAAATTTTTCCAAACTTAAACTTACGAAGCCGGGTCTGCGGTCGCAGACCGGACCGCAAGACGATTATGTGGTCTGCAAAAGGGACCGCAAAAATGGTCCCAAAAATTAGGCATGCCTAGACAGGTCTGCGACTGTTATGCGGCTCACGGAATGGTTATGAGATCGCATAATGCGCCGCAAAATCTCCCTTCGGAAATCTTCATACTGGTTCTGCGATGAATTGTGCGGCCCGCAAAATAATTATGCGATCGTATACTTGACCGC
Organism: Nicotiana tomentosiformis; assembly: GCF_000390325.3. NCBI lineage: Eukaryota > Viridiplantae > Streptophyta > Magnoliopsida > Solanales > Solanaceae > Nicotiana > Nicotiana tomentosiformis. Next base: position 37,997,573 of record NC_090821.1, on the reverse strand, counting down.
GAACTGATCTTCAAAAATTGGCTCAAGTTCTGTTGCACTTTGCGGCCTATCTGCGGTCCGCGAAGAGGTTCTGCGGTCGCATAGTGGACCGCAAAAATGTCATGTTCTGAAAATAATTTCCTTCAACTTCCCGACGTACTGTACAACCCAAAAAGTCCATACATCGGTACCACGAAACCCCTGGTTCTAATAAAATTTTGCGGGGCCTTACATTTTTAATTTAAACTTCTAAGTCAAGAATCAAGGGCCGAATCAACTCGAAAGCTTCCCGGAACGAAACTACCTAATCCCACAAGTTATAAAGTCATAAACACACATGTGTAAAGCATAAAAAGGGGGTAACTGGGCACAATTACACAAAACGACTGATCGCGTCGTTACATTCTCCCTCTCTTAAAATAAACCTTCATCCTTGAACGTGCATAAGGACATACCTAATATGGTGAATAGATGAGGATAATGACTCTGCATGTTGTACTCGGTCTCCCAGGTCGCCTCCTCAACCAGATGACCCCTTCATTGAACCTTCACTTAAACAATGTTCTTTGATCTCAACTTCTTGACCTATCTGTCCAAGATAGCCAAAGGCTCCTCAATGTAAGTCAAATCCTCGTCCAATTGGACTGTGCTGAAGTCTAAAAGAGGAGACGGGTCAGGAGCATAGATACATGGAACATTGGATGAACTGCAGATAAACTAGGTGGCAATGCTAGCTTGTAGGCCACCTCACCGATCCTCTCAAGGATCACAAAAGGTTCGATATACCTAGGGATCAACTTGCCCTTCTTCCGGAACCTCATCACACCTTTCATGGGTGAAACTCGGAGCACGACTCGCTCTCCAACCATGAATGCAACATCATGAACCTTCAGATCCGCATAACTCTTCTATCTAGATTGGGTTGTATGAAGCCGGTCCTGGATCAACTTGACCTTCTCCAAGGCATCTCGAACCAAATATGTGCCTAGTAACTTAGCCTCTCCCGGCTCAAACCACCCAACTGGAGAACGACATCGTCTCCCATATAGAGCCTCATAAGGGCCATCTAAATACTCGATTGGTAGTTGTTGTTGTAGGCAAAATCCGCAAGTGGCAAGAATTGATCCCAAGCACCCCCGAAATCCATAACACATGTGTGAAGCATATCTTCCAATATCTGAATAGTGCGCTCAGACTGTCCTTCCGTCTGGGTGAAATGTTGTAGTCAATTCAACCTGTGTGCCTAACTCACACTGTACAGCTCTCCAGAAATGAGATGTGAACTGCGTACCTCGGCCACAGATGATGGATACCGGTACTCCATGAAGTCGAACAATCTCGCGCATATAAACTTGAGCCAGCTACTCTGAAGAATAGGTAGTCGCGACCGAAATGAAATGAGCTGACTTGGTCAACCTGTCCACAATCACCCATACCACATTGAATTTATTCTGAGTCTGTGGGAGCCTAACGACGAAATCCATGGTGACACGCTCCGATTTCCACTCAAGAATCTCAAGTCGCTGAAGTAAACTACTCGGCCGCTGATGCTCATACTTCACCTGCTGACAATTTAGGCACCGAACTACATACTCCACTGTGTCTTTCTTCATTCTTCTCCACTAATAGTGCTGCCTCAAATCCTGATAGATCTTAGTGGCACTTGGATAAATGGAGTACCGCAAACTGTGGGCCTCCTGAATAATCAACTCACGAAACCCATCCACATTGGACACACATAATCGGCCCTACATCTGTAACATACCATCATCCTCAATAGAAACCTCCTTGGAATCGTCGTACTGAATCGTGTCCTTGAGGAAAAGCAAATGAGGGTCGACATACTGACACTCTCTGATACGATCATATAGAGAGGACCGAGAAACCACGTAGGAAAAAACTCGATTGGGCTCCGAAATATCCAATCTAACAAACTTGTTGGCTAAGGCCTGAACATCTAATGCTAATGGCATCTCTGCTGCCGGTAGATATGCTAAACTACCCAAACTCTACACCTTTCGACTCAAGGCATTGGCCACCACATTGGCCTTCCCGAGATGATATAGAATGGTGATATCATAGTCCCTAAGATACTCTAACAACCTCTGCTACCTCAAGTTAAGATCTTTCTGTTTGAACAGATGTTGTAGACTCTGGTGGTTGGTAAAGACCTCACAAGGGACACCATACAAATAATGCCGCTAGATCGTCAATGCATGAACAATGGCTGCCAACTCCAAGTCATGGACCGGATAATTCTTCTCATGGGTCTTCAGTTGTCGAGACATATAGTCAATCACCCTACCGTCTTGCATCAACACTACGCCAAGGCCAACACGTGACACATCACAATACAGAGTATAGGACCATGAGCCCGTAGGAAACACAAACACTGGGGTTGTAGTCAAAGCAGTCTTGAGCTTTTGAAAGCTCGCCTCACACTCCTCGGACCATCTAAAAGGAGCATCCTTCTGGGGTCAATCTAGTCATAGGTGCAGCAATGGATGAGAAACCCTCTACGCCATAATACCCTGCCAAACCAAAAAAACTCTGTATATCAGTGGCTGAAAATGGTCGGGGCCAACTCTGCACTGCTTCAATCTTCTTCGGATCTACCTTGAACCCCTCGCTCAACACCACATGACCCAAAAATGCCACTGAACCAAGCCATAATTCACACTCTGAGGATTTTGCATACAACTTCTTCTCTCTCAAGGTCTGAAGCACGATCCTAAGGTGCTGCTCATGATCTTCCTGACTGCGAGAGTACACCAAGATGTTGTCAATAAATACAATGACGAATGAATAAAGATAAGGCTGGAATAAACTGTTCATCAAGTGCATAAATGTTGTTGGGGCGTTGGTTATCCCAAATGACATCAAAAGGAACTCGTTGTGACCGTACCGAGTCCTAAAGGCAGCCTTCAACCGATGATAACCTGACCGCAAATCAATCTTTGAGAACGCTCTGGCACCCTGTAGCTGATCAAATAATCATCAATGTGTAGCAATGGATACCTATTCTTCACTGTAACCTCGTTCAACTGTCGATAATCAATACACATATGCATAGAACCATCCTTCTTCTTATCAAACAAAACCGGAGCACCCCATGATGACACACTAGGCCGAATGAAGCCCTTATCAAACAACTCCTGCAACTGCTCCTTTAACTACTTCATCTCCACTGGGGCCATATGATATGGTGGAATAGAAATGGTATGAGTGCCCGGCAACAAGTCAATACCGAAATTGATATCCTTATCGGGCGGCATGCCCGGAAGATCCACTGGAAATACGTCTGGAAAGTCTCTCACTACTGGAACTGACTCAACGGTAGGAGTATCAGCACTGACATCTCTTACAAAAGCTAGATAAGCATCACACCCATTCTCAACCATCCACTGAGCCTTTAGAAATGATACAACCCTACTAGGAACATAATCCAATGCACCTCTCCACTCTAACCGTGGCAAACTTGCCATAGCCAAGGTCACAGAGCATGAAAGGGTGACAACTAGTACATGCCTAAGATAACATCAAAGTCTACCAAACTAAGTAATAATAGAGCAACTCTGGTCTCAAAACAACCAATAACAACTAAACACGACCGATTCCACAACAATAGAATCTCCCACAAGCGTGGACACATAAATAGGAGAACTCAAAGAATCACGAGATATATCCAAATACAGAGCAAAGTAAGATGACACATATGAATAAGTGGATCCCGGATCAAATAAGACTGATGCATCTCTATGGCAAACCAGAACCATACCTATAATGACTACGTCTGAAGCAACTACCTCTGTCCTACCCAGAAAAACATAGAATCTGGCCTGACCTCCCCCTCTAGGTCAACCTCTACATGCCCATCCCCCACCCCTAGCTGGCTGTGCGGGTGGAGCGGTAACTGGGGCAGCAATCATGGCCTGAGAAGTCTGTGGACCTGACTGAATCTGTGGAGCCTGAGTAGTCTGTGGAGGTGCACCCCTCGTGAGTCTGGGGCAGTCTCTAACCATATGGCGAGTATCATCATACTCAAAGAAATCTCTCGGTGGGTGTGGCGGCTGGGAATGGCTTGGGCATGGTTGGTTGGACTGACCGCTAAAGGCACCCCGTGCCAGAGGTGCACTAGAAAGTGGCTGAGCAAAATGTACAACCTGAGACGTCAGAATAACCAGAGCACCACAAGAAGCTGGAAGTGCTGAGTGAACTGGACGGCTCACATAGCCTCTACCATGATGGGTTGTAGCTATAGTGTGGCCACCACTAAATCCTCCAGTACTTCGAGGCCTCTTGGCCTCCCTGTCCTCTCTCTCACGGCCCCACATATCGTCTAACCTCTGTGCAATCTCTACCACCTGCTGATATGGGGTATTTGTCTCCAACCTTTGAGCCATGTTAAACCTAATACCCTAGTTGAGCCCCTCGATGAATCGACAAACTCGCTCTCTGACTGTAGAAACCAAGGCAGGTGTATGTCTAGACAAGTCACTGAATCAGACAGCATACTCCGACAGTATCATAGTACCCTGACGCAACTACTCAAACTATACGCGCCATGCATCCCTAAGGGTCTGAGGAATAGACTCTCTCAAGAACAACTCTAAAAATTGAGTCCATATAAGTAAAGTTGCAGTGGCTGGGCTACCCTCCTCGTACACGCGCCACCACTGATATGCCACTCCAGACAGATAGAAAGTAGTGAAAGCAACCCCACTCGTCTCCACAACACCCATGGTGTGGAGAATGCGGTGGCACTCCACAAGAAAACCATGTGCATCCTCTGAAGCTAAACCACTGAAAGTAGGAGGGTGATACTTCTTGAACCTCTCAAGTCTAAGCTTCTCCTCATCATATGTTATTGCCCTAACTGCGAGCTGAACTGCAATAACAGGCTGTACCGGTATAACCTCTGGGGCCTGATCAACCTGGACCCGCTACTTTTGGGTATGGGCCGCGGGAGTTTGAGCTCCTTCCCCAGTTTGAGATATGGCTGGTGCAAGTGGAATCAACCCTGCATGAGCTAAGATACCGAACATGTGCAAGAACTATGCGAGGGTCTCCTGAAGTGCTGGGGTGGCAACAGGCACCTCGGGTGCCTGGCCCCCAACTGGATCTACTGGTGGCTCCTCTGTTGCAGCTCGGGCAGGTGCTCTAGCTGCACCACGTTCCCCTCCTCGGCCTCTACCCCGGCCCCAGCCCCGGCCTCTCATAGCTCTAGTAGGGAGAGTGAGTGTCTTATCTTCGGATCCAGTAGTATGTGTCCTCACCATCTGTGAGAGAAAGGAAAGTCAAAGATTTAGTTTTTGAAGTCAACCAGTTCGCACGATAAGGAATCAAAGAAGTGAAGTTTTCCTAATAGTTTTGTAGCCTCTTGAAGATAAGTACATACGTCTCTGTACCGATCCGCAAGACTCTACTAAACCTGCTTATGACTCGTAACACCTATGAACCTAGAGCTCTGATATCAACTTGTCACGACCCCAATTTCCCTCCGAAGGATGTCATGATGGCACCTAGTCTCTACGACTAGGTAAGCGTAACAGTTAATAATAATATAAAAGAAATAATCTACAAAATACTAAAACAAAGTTGAATAACGATGTAACTTACGAAAATAGAATCAACGACAATACACTCCCCAAGACCAGTGGAACTAAGTCATAAGCTCTATAGAGTGAACTAAAATAACTACTACATCACTGTCTGAATGAAACTACAACAGGAAATAAGGATAAAGGAAGATGATTCTAAGTCCTGCGGACGTGGAGAAGGTATACCTTGAAGTCTTCCAAACACAGCAACACAACTCAAACCTAGTGACCGGCACGGGCAGACGTATCTGGATCTACACAAAAGGATGTGCAGAAGCGTAGTATGAGTACACCATAGCAATACCCAGTAGTATCAAGCCTAACCTCAGTAGAGTAGTGACGAGGCCAGGTCAAGACACCTACGAGGATATTAATAAACAGTTGAGAACGTGATAAGGATAAATAATAGAAAGCATAGAGATAACTAATACGAATAGTTAACAACATGAACAAATACCGGGATTGTAAGCACGAAAATAACATAAAGAATCAGTTAAAGAGAAACACAATGATCATATACAGACAATAATTGACAAAAAACAAGGAAGAACACAACAACAAGAATCACAACGAGGTACCGCCTCATGTACAATAACAATCACCACTGAGGTACCGCCTCATGTATTTATATCAAGATTCACAACTGAGGTACCGCCTCGTGTATTTATATCAAGAATCAAAACCCAGGTATCGCCTCGTATTGACAATTCACAATCTCAATCACAATCTTTCCTTATACCATCGTGTGAGCCTTACAATTGAAATAGGTTTTGAAAACAGTTTTCTCAAAATAGCTACATGCACTTTAGTCCACCTTATGACATTGTGTGGCTTCATGTAGTTCCCCTACAAGCAACATGCATATAAGACCCACCTTATACTGTCGCATGCACATTAACTCCAAGCCTTACTACTGCTTATGCGTCAATATCACATCACAATCATAACTCGCACCACAAGTTCCCATATATCAGAACTTGCCAACAATCAACAATATCAATGTTTCCACAACAATAGTCTATGGCTCTACTACAACGAGTACAAGAATATCAACAACAACAATGAATGTAAATGTTCAACAAGGAAGATGTTTCAATAATAATAATTTTGCCTCAACATGATAACGGCTTTCACAAATTCAACACCCATAACTCAACAGTGAGATAATGTATAACCACGATATTAAATAAGAATAAGTCACAATGGAAGAGATAATGTGTAATGGTGACTTCAAATAATAGAAATCAACAAGGAAAGGAAATTACATGAACAATAACTTCAAGTAATGATGATCAATAATGAAGGAGATAACACGAACAATAACTTCAAATAATAATAACTAACAATAAAGAGATAGCATGTAACAATAAAAGAGGCAATAAGTTCAACTAAAGCATGAGAGCAATTTATCAACTAGGATGTAGAACATGTGTTAAAAAGTCAATTAAGGCATGTAAGGATAGACTAACACAAATAAGGACAAATTGACTATGAGAATTTAGAACATGATATAGCATTTCAATTAAAGCATGGAAATAGTCTAAGAAGCCTAAATCGATCAATTACCACGTACAACCCATGTACCCTCTCGCCACCTTGCATACACGGATTTCACATAGCACAAATGAATCAATCAATACCAATCATATGGGATAGTTCTCCCACCCAAAGTTAGGCAAGATACTTACCTCAATTAGTCCAATTCAATACTCGGAAATAGCTTTCCCCCTAAAATGCGCCTCCATACGGCTCAAATCTAACCAAAGTCGACTTAATATTAATAAACAATGCTAGGAAAATCAATAACAATAGATAAAGCTAAAATCTTTATACTTTTTCCAAAAAAGTCAACAAAAGTCAACTCGGGACTCCCCCAGTCAAAACCCGGTTCCAATGATAGATTCTGACTACCTATGACCTCACGAGTTCATATATGTGATAAGTTTCAAAATCCGAGTACAAATCGACTCTCAAAACTCAATGTCTTATTTTTCAAAAACTTAACAAAGTTTCACAAATTTTCACTTTGATTCACATGAGTTTGATGTTAATATCTAAGATATGTTAATGGAATATGATTTGAAATAGATTAGAATTACTTGCCCAAGTTTTTAGGCAAAACTCCCCTCTCCAAATCGCCTCCTATCGAGTCTAGAGTTCAAAAATGAGAGAATATTTTCAAACATCCCATTTCTCAACCCTTTTACCAACTGCAGATGTCGCATGGTTGGAATCGGACGCGTGGTTGTGTTTTTAGAAGTTCTTGAGTTTCAATGTAAAATTTCATGCATTTGGTGTCTGAATCGCGGATCTAGATGTTATTTTGGTGTTTTAATCGCGCGAGCAATTTTGTATGATATCTTTAGACTCTTATGGATGTTTGGTTTGGAGCCCCGAGTGCTCGGGTGAGTTTAGGACGCGTTTCGGAGTGTTTGAAGAGTTTTAGTTTTGCTGGATTTAGAACAGAAGCTTCAGGTCTCGCAAATCTGAGATTTTGTTCGCATTTGCGGTCTCGCATTTGCAAGTTGGGAGATCGCATTTACGATATGTTCTAGGAACTATTAGGTTCGTATTTGCGATGGGGGCCTCGCCTGGGCTACATCGCATTTGTGATCATAGTGGTCGCTTTTGCGAAGTGTTCATGTTTGCATTTGCGATAAAATTGTCGCATTTGCATCGTTAGCAGGACTGTGATGGATGTCAATTTTGCGATCATTCTTCGCATTTGCGAACCCCATGTCGCATTTGCGACACATGCGCCTGAACATAAAGGATGAAAGTCGTGATTTTAGTCTCATTTTCATATCTTTGAACCCTAGACTCGGTAAGAGGCGATTTGGAGAGGGGATTTTCACCTGTAATCTTTGGGTAAGTAGTTTTAATCAATTTCCAACTATATTTCATGATTATATATGAGATTTAACATCAAATTTGTAAGAATCAAAGTGAAATTTTGGGAACTGTTGTCTATGTTTTGAAAAATAAAAATTAAGGATTTGAGAGTCGCATTGGACTCAGATTTTAAAATAAAACACACACACACACACACACACACACACACACACACATATATATATATATATATATATATATATATATATATATATATATATATATATATATATATATATATATATATATATATATATATATATATATCCGTGGGGTTATGGGTAGTCAATACCTACACTTGGACCTGAGTTTTGACCGAACGGGCCCAGGGTTGACTTTTGTTGACTGTGGAGAATTGTATAAAAATCATAGCTTTACTTATTAGAATTGGTTTCTCTTGCATTATTTGATGTTATTAAGTCGATTTTGGTTAGCTTTGAGCCAAGCGGAGGTGAATTGTAAAGGAAAAACTATTTTTGAGTGTTGATTTGGCCTAGTTAAGGTAAGTATCTTGCCTAACTTCATGTGGGGGGAACTACCCTGTATAGATTGGTTTGATTGCATCGTTTGGTTTATGTGGAAGACGTGTGCACGAGGTGACAAGTGTGTACATGGCCTTATATGTGAAAATTGACCGATTTAGACTCCTAGACTTTTTTTCAAGCATTTAATTGAAGTTGTCATATCATGATATAATTTCCATTGTTAATTTTACTCCTACATGCTATATTTGAAGTTGTTAGTACATGTCATATCTTTTATTGTCAAACTTTCTCTTATATGCTTTAATTGAAGTTGTTACCCCCTTTTTTTGTCATGCTACCTCTTTTATTATTGAGTTATCCTTATTTGAAGTTCCATTACATGTTACCCCTTTTATTGTTAATTCCTCCTTTTTTGAAGTCGTTATCACATGCAACACCTTAATTGCTGAGTTATTCTTCCCTCCCATTGTGTTATTATAATTCTTGTGTTGATTTACTTTCTGGATTCTCTTGTTATTATTGTTGTTATTGCACTCAGTGTTGCTGAGTCGGTGGGTTATATATATATATATATATATATATATATATATATATATATATATATATATATATATATTTTCGTGGTATTGGTATTGTTGATTTTGAAATATTGTGGCATATGCGCACGTGTGGTGCTAGATGATATGGTGTGTTGTTGTAATCTTGGCACATGTGGGATTGTTGAGAGGATTGTCGAGGTGTTTTGCACGTGAATTGTCCGTGCTATTGTTATTCTTGATATTTGCACATGCGGCGAGACAAGGCGGGATATACACGTTGGGTTTGCACATGTGGCGAGACAAGGTGGGATAATTATTGATGCACGTGTGGTAAGACAAGGCAGGCATTTACTTTATTGTTGCGCATGCGGCGAGACAAGGTGGCCTATATCGTAGATGATTTGTGATGACTTGCGAGCATTGTTATTGATAATATTTGTGTGGTGGTGTGGCCTTCTTGTGTGTGTCATGCATATTACGGATTTTATTGTATTGTTTCCAATGTGCTACTCGGTATCTCTGATTTTACTTGCTGACTTAAACTGTAATAGTATACTTGCACAAGAATACACCGTAACATGTCACCTATATCAGTCCAGGAGTATGAATCTTAATGTTTATTGATCATGTACATGAATCCTTGTATACCTGCCTTCTTTGCGTGGATTAGACTATTGGCACGTGAGTTGTTCGTGCAGATATGAGGTATTGTTACTATCGGTATGTGAGTTGTCCATGCGAATATGAGGTATTGTTACTATCGGCACGTGAATTGTCCATGCGGATATGGGGTATTATTACTATTGGCACATGAGTGGTTCGTGCAGCACGTGAGTTGTCCGTGCGGTTGTGATTGATAATATGGGCATAAGATGCCATGTGATTATGATTCGTAATTTGGGACCTGTGACTTGTGATTATGAGGTGTAGTACCTGGAGGTGATTCTTGTGTAAACCTTGTGAAAGAATAGTTGATTTTTTGGTTGTTATTTGTTTTCCTCAATTGGGTTCACTGGTACTTTCACTGTGCTCGGATTACTTTGTTGTGTTATCATTTGTTTACTCCTTGTTGCTATCTGTTGCTTCTACTTTCCATTTACTAGTGTTATATTGTTATTTTTTCCATGTTTAGCTTTATATCGATATTCGTTCCTCTGTTAGTTTATATTAATAATTGAATAGGTTATTATGTTTGGTAGGTGTCTCGACTGTACCTCGTCACTACTCCACCGAGGTTAGTCTTGATACTTATTGGGTATCACTTTAGTATACTCATTCTACGCTTCTGCACATTTTTGTGCAGATCCAAGTACCTCTGAGCGTGCCGGTCGTTAGCTAGCTGTTGAAGATTTGCTACGGAGACTTCAAGGTATACCTTCCATTACGCTCACAGGCCTCGGAGTCATTTTCTGGAGATTTACATTGTTACTGTTTACTTCTATTCCAAATAGTGATGTATTTGATATTCTTAGTTACTCTTAGAAAGGCTTATGACTTCGTATGACCGGTTTTGGGATATTGTAAATCTATTGTTGATTATTGGCTATGTATGGCAAGTACTGATTCCTGTTTAGTGGTTAAATGGTTTAAATTTTTTAATAACTCAGCATGGGTTAGGCTTACCTATTCTTATGGACTAGGTGTCATCATGTAACGACCCGGCCGATCGTTTCGAGAGTTATAACCCCGTTTTCTCCATTCCTACTTCTTTTTGGTGTTATTCAGCTATATTATGTTATATCGGGTTAGTGGGTTCGAGTCCGGAAAGAACTCGGATTGAAATGAGACACTTAGTCTCATAATTGAAAAAACTAATTGAGTTAGAAAAGTGGACCGGATATGGACCTATGTGTTAACGACCTCGGATTTCAATTTTAATGATTCCAATAGCTCCGTATGGTGATTTTGGACTTAGGAACATGTCCAAAATATTATTTGGAAGTTCGTAAAGGAATTAGGCTTGAAACGCCGAAAGTTTTATTTTTGAGAAGTTTGACCGGGGGGTTGACTTTTTGATATCGGGGTCGGAATTCGATTCTGAAAATTGGAATACCTCTGTTATGTCATTTAGGACTTGTGTACAAAATTTGAGGTCAATCGGACGTGATTTGATAGGTTCCTGAGTTGTTTGTAGAAATTAGAAATTTCAAAGTTCATTAGGCTTGAATTGGGGTGTAATTCATGGTTTTAGCATTGTTTGAGGTGATTTGAGGATTCGACTCAGTTCGTATGATGTTTTAGGACTTATTGGTATATTTGGTTGAGGTCTCGAGGGCCTCGGGTGAGTTTCAGATGGTTAACGGATAAAAGATTGAACTAGAACTGCTGCTGCAATTTTCTTCTGTTGGAAATTGCTTCTACCCAGAAATCGAGCCCAGATGTGAGCCCAGATCGAGCTCAGGGTCGAGGGCCACGATCGAAGCCCACATCGAGCTCAGGGTCGAGGGCCACGATCGAAGCCAGGACCGAGGACCAGGATCTAGGACCTCGATCGAAGGCCAAGATCGAGGGCCAAGATCGAGGCAGAACCATGGATGTCTTGGCAGAATTATAAAATCAGGGACTTCGTCCCATTTGCCATTTTTGACAAATTGGAGCTTGGGGAGAGGCGATTTTTGATATATTTTCAAGGAAAACTTGAGGTAAGTCTCTTGTGATCATTTCTACTCCATAATATTGAATTATCATCGAATAATCCGACTAGATTACATGATTTTGAGGTGTAAATTAGAGATTAGAACATAGAAATTTGGAAATAAGATTTGTAGATTTGAGGGTCGAATTGAGGTCGGATTTTGATAAAATTGGTATGGGTAGACTCGTGGTTGAATGGACTTTCGGATTTTATAATTTTTGTCGGGTTCCGAGACGTGGGCCCCACATGTAATTTTTGAGCCACTTTCGGGTTTTGGTCAAATTTTGAAGCTTTTCTTGTGAAATTCATCCATTAGCGTATATTGATGGTATTATACTGATTGTGAATAGATTTGGAGCATTTGGAGGCATAGTCCAGAGGTAAGAGCATTGCGGGTAGAGATTTGACCGGTTTGAGGTAAGTAACGATTGTAAATCTAGTCGTGAGGGTATGAAACCCCGGATTTTGTATCATTCAACTATTTTTAGTGACGCACCTGCTAGGTGACGGGCATGTGGGCGTGCACTGTTGGGGATTTGTGACTTGGTCCGCCCCGTAGCAGCTGTAAAGTTGCATACTTTGTTGAAACCATTGATACTTATATGTTTTAGAAAGATTTTCTGTAAATTGGGCTGAATGCCATGTTTGGGCCTTGCGCTAATGTTGTTTGGACCCTTAGGGGCTTTTTCTTACCATCCTCTCACTGTTTTCGATCGAAAAATCTATACTCAGTCATGTTTATATTTGTTTACCGCATAACTCAGTTTTATGACTCTGTTTTGATGCATATAAATATTTTGTGCCGAATGCCCTATTTTACTGAAATGCCCGAGGGGAGGGCCTGATTTGTGAGGATGAGTGGGGATCGGGGCTGCCCGCCTGCAGCATACTTTATGACTGAGTGAGGCCGAGGGGCTGATTTGTGAGAATGAGTGTGGATCGGGGATGCCCTCCTGCAGCATACTTTATTATTATCTCACGTGAGTTGTCCATGCAGATTATAGCGCTTGGGTTGAAGGAGCCCCTCCGGAGTCTGTACACACCCCCAGTGAGCGCAGGTACCTACTGAGTGCGAGTGCCGAGTACTGAGTGACTGGGAGGCAAAAGTGGTTGTGAGGTATGCCCAAGTGGCAAGAGTGATTGTGAGGTATACCCGAGTGGTAAGAATGATTGTGAGGTATGCCCGAGTGGCACGAGCGACTGTGAGGTTTGCCCGAGGGGCTGTATATGAGTGATGTTTTGCTCGAGGGGCTGTATATGAGTGATGTTTTGCCCGAGGGGCTGTTTATGATTTTATCATTTTTGCTAACCTTTGCATTGAGCCTTTGTTTGAAAAACTGTTGGAAAAATGTCTTTAAATGATTTTTTACTGGAACTGGGTTTAAACGAGATGTTTGATTCAAATCCTGATTTTAAAAGCATGTGGTATTTTACTTAGATTTCCTGATATGAACGTTATATGCTTTATTGCTCGTCATTACTGCTCAGTCTTTATTTATTGTTGTTACTTACTGAGATGGCGTACTCACGTTACTCCCTGCACCTTGTGTGCAGATTCAGGTATAGCTGGACACGGTAGCGGTTACTGAGTGTTCTGGTTGCAGATTTTCTTGGAGATAGCAAAGTAGCTGCTTGGCGATTGCAGCCCCTGCTCTTCTCCCACTTATCTTCCTCTAGTTGTATTTAGCTATTTTCCAGGCTGAGTTAGCCTTGATATTATTAGACAGATTGTAGTATATGCTCATGACTAGTGACACCCCGATGTCGGACTTTTCTTTTTTGCACTTCTGTTTTTCTTTGATTTGAACTCTTTAAATGGAGGTTTTATGTTAAATAACCTTGAAATTATCTTTGAAATGAAAATATCATTTTGTTTTGGAAATGAGTTGGCTTGCCTAGTTCAACGATAGGCGCCATCACGACAGGGGTTAGTTTTGGGTCGTGACAGATTTGTATCAGAGCCTAGGTTACATAGGTCTCATGAGTCATGAGTGGGTTTAGTAGAGTCTTGCGGATCGGTACGGAGACGTCTGTACTTATCTTCAGGAGGCTGTAGAACCTTTAGGAAACTCCACATTCTTGAATTCTTGTCGTGCGAATCTGTTGATTCTAGTAACTAAACATCTATTGTTTCTTTCTCTCACAGATGGTGAGGATTCGTGCTACCGGTCAGGAGGGCCAGCTAACAGTACCACCAGCTAGGGCCGCGAGAGGCCGAGGCCGCGGTAGAGGCCGTGGTAGGAGCAGAGGTGCAGCCCATACAGTAGTTGGGGCAGTACCTACAGATCTACCGGTTGTCCCAGATCAGGACCAAGTTCCAGTTGTTGATGCACCAGTTCAAGCACCACCTGTGCCTATTATGATTCCAGGCCTTCAGGAGGCCCTAGCTCAGATTCTAATAGCATGTACTGTCCTTGCTCAGGCGGTCTTTATTTCGACGGCCGCAACCACTTCTCAGGCCAAGGGAGGCACTCAGACTCCTGTCGCTCGCACACCCGAGCAGGTTATTCAGCGACTTCAGACACCAGAGGCACCACCAGCCCATCCGGTTGCTGTTGCTCAGGATTATGTGGTTCCTGCTATGCCTGAGGATGATCAGCGTAGGTTGGAGAGGTTTGGGAGACTTCAGCCACCACCTTTCAGTGGCACAGAGAGAGAGGATGCTCAGGACTTTTTGGATAGGTGTCAGAGGATACTCCGTACTGCTGGTATTTTGGAGACTTGTGGGGTCTCATTCACTACCTTTCAGTTTTCTGGGGCTGCACTCAGATGGTGGGAGACTTACGAGAGGAATAGGCCTATTGGCGCAGCACCCCTTACTTGGCAACAGTTCTCCATGGTCTTTTTGGAGAAGTTCAGGCCTCGATCCCGCAGAGAGGAGCTGCGTAGATAGTTTGAGTGGCTCCGCTAGGGTGATATGTCTATGATGCAGTATGAGATGCGGTTCTCCGAGTTGGCCCGTCCTGCTATCTGGTTGGTTCCCACGGACAGAGAGAGGATCATGAGGTTTATTGATGGTCTCACTTATCTGCTACAGTTGCTCATGACCAGGGAGCGGGTTTCGGGTGCTATCTTCGATGAGGTTGTCGATATTGCTCGGTAGATTGAGATGGTTCACAGTCAGGAGAGGGTCGAGCAGGAGGCCAAGAGGCCTCATGGTCAGGGTGGATTCAGCGGTGCTCTTTTTGGGAGTCAGTTCCAGCACGGTAGAGGTCGTCATTTCAGACAGGCTCAGTTAGCTCGACCATTTCATTGGGGTGCATTATCTGGCCATGGTTCTCACAGTTCTCATCAGGGCCACTCATCACTTAGTGCCCTTCCAGTTCAGAGTTCGTCCCGTGCTCCACCTGTTCAGGGCTCTTCTATGCCAGGTTCTTCTACCAGTCATCCCGGTGCTAGGGGTTCCCTTCAGTTTCTGCCGCCAGCACCAGGGAGTTATTTTGAGTGTGGGGAGCTTAGGCATATGTGGAGGCAGTATCCTCGTCGTCATGGAGGTCTATCTCAGCAGAGGAGTCAGCCTCCGACTACAGCACCAGCTACCTCACCATCCGCCCAGTCAGCTCAAGGTGGAGGTCAGTCAGCTAGGGGTCGCCCTAGAGGGGGAGGCAGATCAGGGGGTGGTCAGGCCAGTTTCTATGCTCTCCCTGCCAGACCAGATGCTATTGCTTCAGATGCTGCGATTACAGGTATTGTCTCAGTTTGCCATAGAGATGCCTCAGTATTATTTGACCCTGGTTCCACGAATTCATATGTTTCCTCGTATTTCACCCATTTTCTAGATATGCCCTGTGAGTCCTTAGTTTCATCTGTACATGTATCTATTCCTGTGGGCGATACTATTATTGTGGATCGCGTATATCGGTCATGTGTGGTGACTATTGGGGGTCTGGAGACCCGAGTAGATCTATTGTTGCTCAGTATGGTTGACTTTGACGTGATATTGGGTATGGATTGGTTATCTCCATGTCATGCTGTTCTAGATTGTCATGCTAAGACGGTGACATTGGCTATGCCGGGAATTCCGAGGGCTGAGTGGAGCGGTTCTGTAGATTATGTACCAAGTAGGGTGATTTCATATTTGAAGGATCAACGCATGGTTAAGAAGGGTTGCCTATTTTATTTGGCTTTTGTGAGGGATGTTAGTGCAGAGACTTCTGCCATTTATTCTGTTCCGGTGGTACGTGATTTTCCGGATGTGTTTCCTGCAGACCTACCGGGCATGCCGCCTGACATATTGACTTTGGTATTGATTTGGTGCCGGGTACTCAGCCCATTTCTATTCCACCATATCGTATGGCACCGGCGGAGTTGAAGGAATTGAAAGAACAGCTTCAGGAACTCCTTGATAAGGGGTTTATTCTGCCTAGTGTGTCACCTTGGGGTGCACCGGTTCTATTTGTGAAAAAGAAGGATGGTTCCATGAGAATGTGTATTGATTACAAGTAGTTGAACAAGGTCACAGTCAAGAACAAGTATCCTTTGCCTCATATTGATGATTTATTCGACCAGCTTCAGGGAGCGAGGGTGTTCTCCAAGATTGATTTGAGGTCTGGTTATCACCAGCTGAATATTCGGGATTCAGATATTCTCAAGACAGCTTTCAGAACCCAATATGGCCATTATGAGTTCTTGGTGATGTCTTTTGGGCTGACCAATGCCCCAGCAGCGTTCATGAATCTGATGAACAGTGTATTCCAGCCCTATTTGGATTTATTCGTCGTTGTATTCATTGACGACATCCTGGTGTACTCTCATAGCCAGGAAGAGCACGCTCAGCATTTGAGGGTTGTATTGCAGAGATTGAGGGAGGATAAGCTTTATGCAAAGTTCTCTAAATGTGAGTTTTGGCTCAGTTCAGTAGCATTCTTGGGGCACGTGGTGTCCAGTGAGGGTATTCAGGTGGATCCGAAGAAGATATAGGCAGTGTAGAATTGTCCCAAATCGTCCTCAGCCACGGAGATTAGGAGCTTTCTTGGTTTGGCGGGTTACTACCGTCGCTTTGTGGAGGGATTTTCATCTATTGCATTGCCCTTGACCAAATTGACCCAAAAGGGTGCTCCATTCAGGTGGTCGGATGAATGTGAGGAGAGCTTTCAGATGCTCAAGACTGCTTTGACCACAGCTCCAGTGTTAGTTTTGCCATCAGCTTTATGTTCTTACATCGTGTATTATGATGCCTCGAGGATAGGCATTGGTTGTGTTTTGATGCAGGAGGGTAGGATGATTGCCTATGCCTCGCGCCAGTTGAAGACCCATGAGAAGAACTATCCTATACATGATCTTGATTTAGCAGCCATTGTTCACGCCTTGAAGATTTGGCGTCATTATTTGTATGGGGTTCATTGTGAGATCTATACTGATCACCGGAGTCTGCAGCATTTGTTAAAGCAGAAGGATCTTAATTTGCGTCAGCGGAGATGGTTGGAGTTTCTTAAGGACTATGATATCACTATTTTGTACCATCCGGGGAAGACCAGTGTGGTGGTCGATGCTTTGAGTCGCCGGGCAGAGAGTTTGGGGAATTTAGCATATCTTCCAGCAGCAGAGAGACCTTTGGCATTAGATGTTCAGACCTTGGCAGGCCAGCTTGTCAGATTGGATATTTCGGAGCCTAGTTGGATATTGGCTTGTGTGGTCTCCAGGTCTTCTCTTTATGACCGTATCAGGGAGCGTTAGTATGATGACCCTCACTTGCTCATTCTTCAGGATAGAGTTCGGAGAGGTGATGCTAGGGATATGACTATTGGTGATGAAGGGGTGCTGAGAATACAAGGCCGGATATGTGTGGCTAATGTAGATGGGCTTCGAGAGCTGATTCTTGAGGAGGCCCACAGCTCGCGGTATTCCATCAATCTGGGTGCTGCGAAGATGTACTAGGATTTGAGGCAGCACTATTAGTGGAGGCGGATGAAGAAGGATATAGTTGGGTTTGTGGCTCGGTGTCTAAACTGTCAGCAGGTTAAGTATGAGCATCAGAGACCGGGTGGCTTGCTTCATAGGTTAGAGATCCCAGAGTGGAAGTGGGAGCGGATCACTATGGACTTTGTAGTTGGACTCCCACGGACTTCGAGGAAGTTCGACGCTATTTGGGTTATTGTGGATCGGCTGACCAAGTCCGCGCACTTCATTCCATTTGGTACTACTTACTCTTCAGAGCGGTTGGCTGAAATTTACATCTGAGAGATCGTTCGCCTGCATGGTGTCCCAGTTTCCATCATTTCAGATAGGGGTACTCAGTTCACATCGCCGTTTTGGAGGGCCGTGCAGCGAGAGTTGGATACTCAGGTTGAGTTAAGCACAACTTTTCACCCTCAGATGGACGGGCAGTCCGAGCGCACTATTTAGATATTGGAGGACATATTGCGTGCTTGTGTCATTGACTTTGGGGGTTCATGGGACCAGTTTCTGCCACTCGCGGAGTTTGCATATAACAATAGTTATCAGTCGAGTATTCAGATGGCTCCGTACGAGGCTTTGTATGGGAGGAGGTGTAGATCTCCGGTTGGATGGTTTGAGTCGGGTGAGGCTAGGCTCTTAGGTACAGACTTGGTCCAGGATTCATTAGATAAGGTGAAATTGATTCAGGAGCGGCTTCGCACGGCGCAGTCTAGGCAGAAGAGCTACGCGGATAGGAAGGTCTGTGATGTGTCTTTTATGGTTGGGGAGAAGGTTTTGCTAAAGGTATCACCCGTGAAGGGTGTTATGAGGTTTGGGAAGAGGGGCAAGTTGAGTCCCCGGTTGATTGGGCCTTTTAAGGTGCTTCAGAGGATATGAGAGGTGGCTTATAAGCTTGTCTTGCCACCCAGCTTTTCTAGTGTGCATCCAGTGTTTCATGTCTCCATGCTCCAGAAGTATATTGGAGATCCGTCCCATGTTTTGGATTTCAGCACAGTTCAGTTAGAGGGTGATATGACTTATGATGTGGAGCCGGTGGCTATTTTGGATCGGCAAGTTCGAAGGTTGAGGTCAAAGGATATAGCTTCAGTGAAGGTGCAATGGAGAGGTCATCCTGTGAAGGAGGCCACCTGGGAGACCGAACGGGATATGCGGAGCAGATGTACACGCCTATTCGAGACTCCAGGTATGTTTCTAGACCCATTCGAGGACGAACGGATGTTTAAGAGGGGGAGGATGTAACGACCCGGCCGGTCGTTTCAAGAGTTATAACCCCATTTTCCCCATTCCTACTTCTTTATGGTGTTATTCAGCTATATTATGTTATATCGGGTTAGTGGGTTCGAGTCCTGAAGGAACTCAGATTGAAATGAGACACTTAGTCTCATAATTGAAAAAAATAATTGAGTTAGAAAAGTAGACCGGATATCGACCTATGTGTAAACGACCTCGGATTTGAATTTTGATGATTCCAATAGCTCTATATGGTGATTTTGGGCTTCGGAGCGTGTCTGGAATATTATTTGGAAGTCCGGAGATGAATTAGGCTTGAAATGCCGAAAGTTTTATTTTTGAGAAGTTTGACCGGGGGGTTGAATTTTTGATATCGGGGTCGGAATACGATTCTAAAAATTGGAATACCTTTATTAGTCATTTAGGACTTGTGTGCAAAATTTGAGGTCAATCGGACGTGATTTGATATGTTCCGGAGTTGTTTGTAGAAATTAGAAATTTTAAAGTTCATTAGGCTTGAATTGGGTGTAATTCATGGTTTTAGCGTTGTTTGGGGTGATTTGAGGATTCGACTAAGTTCGTATGATGTTTTAGAACTTGTTGGTATATTTGGTTGAGGTCCCGAGGGCCTCGAGTGAGTTTCGGATGGTTAATGGATCAAAAATTGAACTAAAACAGCTGTTGCAATTTCCTTCTGTTGGAAATTGCTTCTGCCCAGAAATTGAGCCCAGATGTGAGCCCAGATCGAGCTCAGGGTCAAGGACCACGATCAAAGCCCAGATCGAGCTCAGGGTCGAGGGCCACGATCGAAGCCCAGATCGAGCTCAGGGTCGATGGCCACGATCGAAGCCATGATCGAGCCCTGAGTTAGGGCCACGATCGAAGCCCAGATCGAGCTCAGGGTCGAGGGCCAGGACCGAGGACCGGGATCGAGGACCTCGATCGAAGGCCAAGATCGAGGCAGAACCGAGGATGTCTGGGCAGAATTATAAAAATAGGGACTTCGTCCCATTTGCCATTTTTGACAAATTGGAGCTTGCGGAGAGGCGATATTTGATATATTTTCAAGAAAAACTTGAGGTAAGTCCCTTGTGATCATTTATACTCTATAATATTAAATTATCATCGAATAATCCTAATAGATTACATGATTTTGAGGTGTAAATCAGAGATTGGAACATAGAAATTTGGAAATAAGATTTGTAGATTTGAGGGTGGAATTGAGGTCGGATTTTGGTAAAATTGGTATGGGTAGACTCGTGGTTGAATGGGCTTTCGGATTTTGTAACTTTTGTCGGGTTCCGAGATGCCCACAGGTGATGTTTGAGCTAATTTCGGGTTTTAGTCTAATTTTGAAGCTTTTCTTGTGGAATTCATTCCATTAGCATATATTGATGGTATTATACTAATTGTGAATAGATTTGGAGCATTTGGAGGCAGAGTCTAGAGTCAAGAGCGTTGCGGGGTAGAGATTTGACCGATTTGAGGTAAGTAACAATTGTAAATCTAGTCCTGAGGGTATGAAACCCCGGATTTGACCGGTTGGGGATTTATGACTTGGTCCGCCTCGTAGCCACTGTAAAGTTGCATACTTTGTTGAAACCATTGATACTTATATGTTTTAGAAAGATTTTCTGTAAATTGGGCTGAATGCCATGTTTAGGCCTTGCGCCAATGCTGTTTGGACCCTCAGGGGCTGTTTCTTACCATCCTCTCACTATTTTCGATTGAAAAATCTATATTCAGTCATGTTTATATTTGTTTACCGCATAACTCAGTTTTATGACTTTATTTTGATGCATATAAATGTTTTGGGCCGAATGCCCTGTTTTACTGAAATGCCCGAGGGCCTGATTTGTGAAGATGAGTGTGGATCGGGGCTGCCCCGCCTGCAGCATACTTTATGACTGAGTGAGGCCGAGGGCTTGATTTGTGAGGATGAGTGTGGATCGGGGCTGCCCGCCTGCAGCATACTTTATTATTATCGCACGTGAGTTGTCCGTGCAAATTATAGCGCTTGGGCTGAAGGAGCCCCTCCGGAGTCCGTACACACCCCCAGTGAGCGCAGATACCTACTGAGTGCGAGTGCCGAGTGCTGAGTGACTGGGAGGCAAAAGTGATTGTGAGGTATGCCCGAGTGGGAAGAGTTATTGTGAGGTATGCCCGAGTGGCACGAGTGACTGTGAGGTTCGCCCGAGGGGCTGTATATGAGTGATGTTTTGCCCGAGGGGTTGTTTATGATTTCATCATTTTTGCTCACCTTTGCATTGAGCCTTTGTTTGAAAAACTGTTGGAAAAATGTCTTTAAATGATTTTTACTGGAACTGGGTTTAAACGAGATGTTTGATTCAAATCCTGATTTTAAAAGCATGTGGTATTTTACTGAGATTTCCTGATATGAACGTTATATGCTTTATTGCTCGTCACTACTGCTCAGTCTTTATTTATTGTTGTTACTTACTGAGTTGGCGTACTCACGTTACTCCATGCACCTTGTGTGCAGATTCAGGTATAGCTGGACACGGTAGCGGTTACTAAGTGTTCTGGTTGCAGATTTTCTTGGAGATAGCAAGGTAGCTGTTTGGCGATCGCAGCCCATGCTCTTCTCCCTCTTATCTTCCTCTAGTGTTATTTAGCTATTTTCCGGGCTGAGTTAGCCTTGATATTGTTAGACAGATTGTAGTATATGCTCATGACTAGTGACACCACGATGTCGGGCTTTTCTTTTCCGCACTTCTGTTTTTCTTTGATTTGAACTCTTTAAATAGAGGTTTTATGTTAAATAACCTTGAAATTATCTTTGAAATAAAAATATCATTTTGTTTTGGAAATGAGTCGGCTTTCCTAGTTCCACGATAGGCGCCATCACGACAGGGGTTAGTTTTGGGTCGTGACACATCACAACATCCTAAGGTGGAAATTTTGGGTCGTGACAAGTTGGTATCAGAGATGTAGGTTAATAGGTGCTACGAGTCATAATCAAGTTTAGTAGAGTGTTGTGGATCGGTACGGATACATTTGTTCTTGTCTTTGAGAGGCTACGAAACTATTAGGAAACTTCACTTCTTTCATTCCTATCGTGCGAGTTTATTGATTTTGGAGTTTGAGCATTGTCATTCTATTCTTTCACAGATGGTGAGGACACGAGCTGCAGTTTTCGATGATGCTGCCCCCAGAGCTGGTGTTTCTAGAGGCCAGGGCAGAGGCAGAGGGCGAGAAGGAGCATGTGCTACAGCTAGAGCATCTGCTATAGCAGCGGCTGAGGATCCACCAATAGCTCCGGTTGGGGGGCAAGTACCGGAGGCGCCTGTTGCTACTCCGGGACTTCAGGAGACTTTAGTGAAGTTCCTGAGCATGTTTGGTACATTGGCTCAGGCGGGATTGATTTTGGTGGCACCAGCTACTTCACAGACTGGGGGAGGAGCTTAGAATCCTGCCACCCATACTCCAGAGCAGCGGGCTCACATTGGTCAAGTTTCGGATGTTATGTCGGTACAGTCTGTTATTCCGGTTCAGCCTGAGTTCAAGCCAGAGGCATCAGAGGAAGAGCAGAAGAGGCTTGAGAGGTTCAAAAAGTATGATCCTCCTACATTCAGTGGCACAGCTACCAATGATGCGATGATCGAACGTATTAGAAATTTACCCCCCCCCCCCCAAACCTCGCTTGTCCTTCTGTGAATTCCATCTTATAACTCTATATTAAGATTTAATCCAAAGACTAATTTTATGTCAAAACTAATAACGACCTGACCGACCGTTTTGGATACTAGCTTTAATTTTAGTGTTCTGAGATCTCCCATAGTTTCATTTGATGTTTATTTATTTGTGTGCATGGTCTGTGTCATTTTTCAGAAAGTTTTAAATAAAATTTTGAAGAAAATAAAAATTTTGACTAAAAAGAGGATAGAGTTGACCACAGTCAATATTTTTAGTAAACAACCTCGGATCAGTATTTTGATGATTCTGGTAGGTCCGTATGATGTTTTTGGACTTTTAATTATATTTGGTTGGGGTCCCGGATGACCTGAGGTCGTTTTGGCACATTATGCGAAAAGTTGGAAAAATGAGTTTTAAAATTGAAAATCCTTGAATTTTGGTGATCAATTAGCATTGTTTGATATTATTTTGGTGATTTGAGTGAGAGAACGAGTTTATATGATGTTATTACACTTGTGTGTATGTTTGAATTGGAGCCCCAGGGGCTCGGGTGAGTTTTGAATGTGGTTTTAGAGGAAAAGAACTGCTGAAGCAAAATTTGGTGCAGTTGTGTTGTAGGTCTTGCAAATGCGAAGACCTACTTGCAAATGGGAGCTTCGCTTTTGCGAAGTCAGGATCGCATTTGCGGAGTTGGGCTGGGAACTGAGGATTTAGAATTTGCGAAGAAATTAACGCATTTGCAAATGGTGGGCTCATCGTTTTTGCGAAAGATGGGTCACATTTGCGACCCTGGAGAATTCTGAATCGCATTTGCGATCAGTGGTTCATTTTTGTAATGGTCGTAATTGCGAACAAGATTTTGTAATTGCGACATCTGCAACTGGGTAAGAGAGGGGAAAATCGGGACTTAGCTCATTTTACACCATTTTTCAACCCCAAACTCTATGGAGGCAAATCTTTAAGTGGATTTTCTTCCCAAATTCATAGGTAACCATCTTTAACTAGTTTTCAATCAAATTCAACTACCTTATTTTCATGAACTTTAACATCAAATCTGTGAATTTAAAAAGAAATTGGGGGTTTTGGGTAGAATTTAAGAATTTTATAAAATTGAGATTTAGACCTCAAATTGAGGTTGAATTTCGAAATAATATATAAATCCGGGCTCGGGGCGAATGGGTAATCGGTTTTTGGTCAGAATCTCGAATTTTGACCACATGGGCCCGGGGTTGACTTTTGTTGACTTTTTCAAAAATGATAAAACTTGAACCTTTTTTATTCGTGGGTTGTTTCTAAAGCTTGTTTTGAATTACTTGAACAATATTTGTCTAGATTTGATTGATTGGAGGCTAGTTTTAAAGGAAACTGCAGTGGTTGATTGTTGATAGTATTCCGGAATTAGGTAAGTGTCTTGCCAAGGTTTCTTGGGAAAAATTTTCCTACTAATTGACGTAGTTTTTTTTATGCGGGGGTGATACATATACGAGGTGACGAGCATATATGCATGTGCCAGGGTTTCCATGCTCGAGAAGGGATATTATATGCTTCATTCTACCTTTGTTGAACTTGTTGATCCCTTAACCTATGCTTCTTTTAACTTTATGATTAGTAAACTCAATTATCTGCGTTAGAAATTATTTTAGAACATATGACTTCTCAAAAAGGAATTAATGTGAAGTTTTCGAGATTCGTTTTCATACTTAACTTGATCATAGTATTAGGAAATCATATCTATACTTGTTATTGTCATGTTACTTGAGCTTCATTATTCGTATTAAGAGATGCTGATTGGGGCCTTAGGGCTATGTTTGGCACGATGGATATTTCCGTGCAGTTGATATGATGTTGGCGCGATGAGTATTTCCGTGCGGTGTGAAAAAATGAGATTGTTTTGTTGGTTATTACTGTGCAAAAAATAAAGGAAGTTGGATTCATGTTATGATTATTCCTTAATTAAGTACTTACATGCCCTTTACTTTGATTTCTATTAATGTTTGATGTTAGTGCGATGCCTTCCGTTTGAGATCCTTATGAAGTTACCTCGATGTTTTCCCTTTGGTCTGTTATTATTATAGCTATATCTTTACCTTGTCTGTTACTGTTACATCTGCGCTTTACTTGATTTACTTCCATTACATGTCCTCTTCGAATTCATGTCTTTACTTGTTATTTGCCATACATGCACATGCCTCTAATTGTCACGTGATTTACATGTTAATTGTCTTAACCTGCTACATATCTTCACTCACTTTATGCTTTCACTTACTATATGTCTTCACGTACTATATGCTTTTACTTACCATATATCTTCACTGATTAAATACTTTTACGTGCTACATGCTTCTACTTACTACATGATTTCATATATTGAATGCCTTCATTTGATCCCTGCTCTTACTTGATAAACATTTTTACTCGTTTCATGTTCTACTCTTCTTGCTTTTGAATGCCTTCATTTGATCTCTGTTCTTACTTGATAAACATCTTTACTCGTTTCATATTCTACTCTTCCTACTTAGCTGGATTGGGTGACTTTTAAATTGGTTGTGTGTTAAGTTTTGTGAGAGCCTTATACGGTAGACTAGCTTTTGATATTGGACTGCTCATTTTACTCTGTTTGAGTAGTATTACCTAGTTGAATGCCGTGTGTTCGTTTTCTTAGTTTTATGTTGCGATCTTTTCCCGCGTTTGGTTATTGTTGCTTCATACGATATTTATTGATATTGGGATCGGGTTGGATGCCGCAACAGTATTGTTATGTATATTGGGATCGGGTTGCATGCCACAAAAGTGTAATTATATATATTGGGATCAGGTTGCACCGCGCAATAATATTATTATGTATATTGGATCGGGTTACACGTCATAGCAGTATTTATTGATATTGGGATCGAGTTGCACGCCGCAATATTATTTATTATATATGTGGGATCGGGTTGTGCGCTATAACGGAGAAGATGTATTATGGTTATTCTTGTCTTTTGATTTTTCTTACCGTATGGCGTTGTGAGATTGAGAAGTGATGATATTCTGGGGCCCTCTGTCATTTGTATTCTGATTTCATTTATTGCGTGATTATTTGTGTATTTCTCTCGTATTGCTCTTTCTGCTTATCATCTGCACATGTAAAAATAATAAGTGAGTATCTTTTAACTTAAAGCCCCGTCACTACTTCACCTAGGTTAGTTAAGATACTTACTGAGTACATGGTGTCGGTTGTACTCATATTACACTTCTGCATCATGAGTGCAGATCTTGGAGTTACGTAACTGTGGAAGATGAGGCCCTGCCTGAAAACGTTCCAGCGTTCCAACTTCAAGCTACCTCTTACTCATGATAGTTTAAGTCTTAAACTCTGTTTATGTAAATTTCAAACAGATATTGTACTCATTCTTCATTTTTGGTTATAAATCTAAATCATAGTGGCTCATGACTTGTACTACCAGTCCTTGGGAGGTTGTTTAGAATTCAGTCCGTTTATTTCTTGTTATTAGTAATCTGTCGTTTGAGTTATCTTGTTTTTTTTTTTGGTTTACCTAGCATTAGGGTTAGGTGCCATCACGGCTAGGCGATTTTTGGGTCGTGACAAAACTATAAAATTCTACCATCTAATCTACTAAGTAAAAACAAAAATTAATTTTAAAAAAAAAAAGAAAGAAAGAAAGAAAGAAAGGGAGGGCAGGCAGGTGAATGATCTTAATTATGGACAACATAGTACGTACAGGTGTTCTACAAATGTCTAGAGTTTGCCCTACCACATGATAGAACGCGATTGCCATTGACCAACAAAAGAAAAGAAAACGCAGATTAACTGAACAGCTATCAAACGTAGATTTTTATAATGTGATTTACTAGCATTTGGTTTAGTGAAAGCCTATGAAAACTTTTTGACAGTCAAATGGTTAGCAGTTAAAATTGGACCAAATAAAGTGCAAATCAGAGAAACCATAATTACAAGAGATTAGAAATTATTGCATTTGAGTATCCAGTGGGACACTCACTACAGAAAAACTCCTTCATTAAGTAGACTTTGTTCTCTTGGTTTTCATGCGGGCCATTCACATGATTTATTAGTAATCTGTAGGATTTTCTGGAAGAATTTTTATTTCTACCTTTTTTTGTGCCTATGTTAAATTATTACTTTGTATCTCTTTCTCCACAAGGTTGTTAGGATTTGGGTAAAGAAAAATCGTGTATTCTATTAAGAAAAAATAATATATATCATATTCTTCATATTATCTACCTACTGGGGAAAGTTCTGTAGTCAAGAGCTCTTTATCTGCGATGACGAAATTAGAATGTATTGACATTTTCTAATATTAATCTTAAACGCGATTCCTTCTCCAGAAACATCTACGATTTTCTATGTCTCCTATATCATTTTTCCGGTTTCAATACTTGATTGTGAAATATGACTGGACCATTAATAATACAAGCATTTGCATGTTAGGAGTAGTAGCGACAAATGGGTGGGTTGAGTCGGATTTGGGTTAGTTAAAAACGGATTAAGCAAAAACGGGTTGGGTCTCAACCGCCTATATTTCATGCGGGTCAAAAACGGTTTGGGTGTCAAATGGGCGGGTTAAATATGGTATTATATTAGTATAATATTTTTTCAAGTGTAATTTATAATTTTTCTTTTGCTAAGATTATTTAGTTACATAAGCTTAACTAGAATAATATATACTCTTCATCATTAAATTTATTCAAATTGATTATCATATTGTAAACTTAAGTTACTCTTCCCACAAAAATTAATGAAAGTTTTTATTTTAGGAAGAAAATGTGTTTTATGCACTTCAAGCAATATCACTAATAATATATGACTGTGCATTTTTCACTTTGTTCATATATTGTCTACAATTCAATATAAAATTGAATTAATTCGAATAATATATAATAATAATAATAACAACAACAACAACAATAATAATAATAATAATAATAATAATAATTATATTTATAAGGAAAAAAGAGCAAAAATATACTCCCTCTGTTCAAATTAGATGAGCTACTTTCCTTTTTAGTATGTTCCAAAATAAATGACACATTTCTAAATTTGAAAATAATGCAACTTTAAACTCTTCATTTTACCCATTTTACCCTTAATGAAAAACTTTTATAACCACACAAATATCATGGCCCCACAAAGCTTTTACCCTTTAAACTTTTAAGACCACAAGTTTTAAAAGTCTTCTTTTTTTTTTTTTAAACCCCGTGTCGAATCAAACTACCTCATCTAAATTGAAACGGAAGGAGTAAATTCTTAATGTACTCTTGAGTACCTTTTATCGAAAGTGATGTGGTACAAATTGGTTGGGAGGGGGGGGGGGAGCATTCTTTTCTTATTCAAGAATAGATGGAAAACAATACATATTTGCTTATACTTTTTAAACTATTTTCGGTACATTTTAGGAGTTTAGCTCGCTGATATAAAAAGACGAAAGATTCAATCCAGTCCCAAGAGTCCATGGATTGAATTCTTAGTTAGAGAGAGGCTTAAGTATGCACCTAGAAAGAAAAAGATACTTTTTAAAAAACACTAAACAATACTTACAATGTTTAGAAGGAAAAACAATACTCACATAGTCAACTATTGTGAGAAGAAACATACAAGGAAGAAGAGTTGGAATGTTGGATTATCTTTATAACATTTTTGATTTCAAAAATGATATAAGTAATTTGAGTGAGCAAAAGTTGAAAGATAATTTATTAGGTTAATCCATATTTTACCCGCATTTTTTTCATGAATACTCATATTTTTACTAGTTGAATATGACTTGAAGCCCAAATTTTACCAAGTATCACTCATCCAATCCACTGGGCGGATTGAGCGGATTGAGCGGACTGACAAAATATAGGCTAAGTTTGCCAGCACTAGTTAGGAGTAACATTTATTCTATTACCCAAAAAAGAAAAGGTAAAATAGAAAGTAAGAGGCTAGGCAGGCATGATATTTAAGATGGTAGATTAAATGTACTTTCAGAAACCTTGAAAAGAGACAACTAACAGTCAAGTGCATGAATGGTACATTTTTATTTATCTGGCTCTTCATTCTTACAAGGGACCAAAATTGACTATGACCAAACTGAAGCTGGTCACATTAAACAGACAGAGAAAAGAAATATTAAAGATAAATATAAGGAAGAATTAACCTAAATAGCTTTCAACCCAACTGTTTAAACTAATAATATCCGACGGATCTATAATATATGTATATTCTATATATAGTGTATATAACCATATTTAGCCAGTGAATAATCTGTGTATATCGATTAAAAAAAGCAAACAGTGAATCCGACCGGTTATTTGTACAAAGATCCCAAATAAACAAAGAGACTTTTTTAGCTTTGGTTGAGCTAATTGATCAATGATCACAATGCACCTTCTTATAGCAAACTTTCTAGCTTTAGAGCAAATCCTTTTATCATCTGTTGTTTTATATATTAAGTGTAGGATACCTCCCCTTCCCTTATACTTAATTGGGAGGTTGCTTAGCTTTCTCCTAATTCTTTTTAGGGTATCCGCTTTTCCACAGTGATAAAATATTAGAATTATGCAAAATGCAAATATTAAAAGAACATAAAAGAAGCGTAAACCAGCTAAATGTTGCATACATGCCTAACTTGGGGTATTGGTCATCTTTCGAAATAGATGTGGATCTAAATGTTTAAGTTAGTGACTGTAAAATACAAACCTATTACGTGCACGTACCTCGTGAATATCTATGTGAATAAAGTATAATTACCTTCCTTTTGTTTTTTGAATTTTTTTACCATGCGTCTTGTTTAGAGGGGCAAAATTTTGGGGTTTTAGACTTAACTTATACAATCAGTATAGTTTAATTTGTGGTAGGTAGCCTTACTTTCCAGGTTACTAATTAATCCTATCTTTTATTGACGATTATTAATAATTATCTTTTAAATAATCTTATAAAACGTAAAAGAATTTGTATGAGGAAGTTAAACTCTTTCCCAAGAACACAGATTAATTAAATTGGACAAGTTCAAGTCAGGCATATGGAAATTTGGGAATTAGGACTGTACAAGATAATTGAAAGTCTAAGTTGATAACGGTAATATATATATATATATATATATATATATATATATATATATATATATATATATATATATATATATATTAAGTTCCACTACACCAAAACAACTTGCATCCAAAGAAGGATCGAAGTTTGACAAGATAACCAAGAGACAAAGAACAAAAGAAATTCAGCAAGGCACCAGAGCAGTTAGAGAATATGACTCACGGCAAATCAGATTGATAAGAAATTGGGATCCATATATTCCCACCATTTTTGGTCTTAACTTGGCCAAAGCAGTAGGTAACAAAATGTCAGTCTCATTGGCCAATTGGCTATGGCCTTTTGTGTCCCTTTTGTGAACAAAAAGCTAAACGTCCAAATAAAGTCATAACTTATTTCTTCCATGAAAACTGCAAAGGTTTTAATGTAGAAAACATGGAGAACAATTGCCATGTGAAGCCTGCCCAGCTTGTTCTCATAAAAACTTAATGGTTGCAGTGTGAAATGAAATCACAAGCATGAAAACGTCCAAATGGCTAGTTGGTAAGGGAACACTGATTGAATCATCCTACCAGAAATTGTTGAGTTGCACACGTGAGATATATTTATCGTTTCTTACTCTTATCACAAAAAGGTTGTCCTATCAATCCAAATTTTCATATGAATGCCGCAACCCATAGAGCATAGTAGCCACATATATGTTTCATTTGTTCTTTGTGCAAGAATTAATTGTTATAAGGTCAGTTAAATTCTTTGTTTTCTCTGGGTAGCCGATTAAAAACGACCAAAACTTATTTATATAGGATTATTACAACTCATAAGGCAGGGATGCCAGCCCGCCAGCCACGTATTTTAGAAAAACTCTTATTTACACCAGCTGGCTAAGCAATATAATCATATGCATCACAAATTAAAACTGTGAATACATATCAATGCTAAACAAAATAAAATGTGCAAGACACTTGTCTTATATTAATTTGGTTAGTGCAATAACAGGGTACGAAGAAGTCTTTCCACGTATTTAATTTATTCACCCTTGACAACAAATTATTTTGGGATAAATTAATTCTTTTCTTTATGCGGACAACACGTCATAGAATATTTACGTAAAGAACACTTGGGAGGAAAAAAGTATGACAAATAGAAAAAGAGATGCATTATATGTCGGGAACTTTTTATTTTTTAAGCTAATCAACCGGGCAATGTGCTTACTGCTAGTTTTTATAACTTTTCTCAAATAAAACATAGTGTGAAATTAAGAGCGGGAAATTAACATATGTCCTAGTACCAAAATTAATAGAGCATGGGATACTCTACTTTAGAAGTACATTGTGATCTATAATAGAGTATGTAATTAACTGATGTAAAATCTGAAAATAAAATTGTTTATCCGAAAAACGGATAGAGTTGAATTTATACGTAGTTTTAAGGATACGTGGTATAACTTGATACAAATCGAAAAAATAAGTAGAAATATATCGAATATTGACCGTAAAAAGGAATGAATACAAACCAAAATTGAGTAAATAATGATTGATAAATGAACAAGATGAATCAATATCAAAAGCCTCCTAAAAAAGGATAATATTTGCTATATGTTATGTAAATCTCCTTAATCTCTAAATGTGAGGATGTATGAATGTCTGAATGTCCTCTCTTACACAAATGATAGCCACTCTTAATATAGTGGAGGAATCATACTTTGGATATAATTAAAAATACATAGTGGTGATCACATGATAGATTAGTTAATTAGCTTTTTCTTGATTCCCGCCGAGATTCTCTCCCCTAAAGCGGCTACAACGGCTCTTTGTCTCTTGGCTCGATCTTGGTCGGTCTCGGTATTGGTCGGTCTCTGGGTCTCGAGCTCAATATTGACTTGAGTTCGGTATTGATCGGTCTTTGGTTCTTGAGCTCGATATCATAACTTCACATCATAGCTCGATATTGACTCGAGTACGATATTGACTCGAGCTCGGTATTGATTGGTTCCTGAATCTTGAGCTCGATAACCCGGCTTCACATCACAACTCGATATTATAATGACGACCCTCGGTCCATCATGTTCCAATCTTGACTAAATACACGAAGGGCAAACTCGGTTTTGACCGTATATAGATAGTCCCCTCGTTCTCGGAAAGAAGGTGACGAGAAACGATGTGATTTTTCAACATCTGACTAGATACATACTGACGTCTGCGTCGAGCCCAATTGTGACGTATGTGACAAATGTCCAGTCGGTCCAGTTACCAAAGCATTAAATACGCGTCAGCCGATGGTCGGCCACTACTAATTTTGAACCATCACTGTGAAATCTATAAATAGCCCCCCTTCTTTATTATTTTGAACCTTAACTTTCAAATATTTTCATTCCAACCTTCACAGTACTTCGCCTTCTCCAAAGTTCTCTATTTCTAGGTTTAAAAGTTTCTTTGCTTGTTCTTCACTAAATACCAAAAAATTCCAATTTCTCATCTTCTTTGTTCTTGAAAATTTAGATGGCCAAGATATCTAAAACCGTTCCTCAGAAAGAGGTTGCTTCCTCATCTCGGCCGGCCGGTGAGAAACCAGTGGCGGAGCCACGCCTTGAAGAACTCGTTCTTGGGGGATGCGTTATCGATTCTGACTTTAAGATCGAGAAACCCTCATCGGTTGCTGGTCGATGTGAGCCGGTATCGAGATATATATGCTCGATACCCCAAAGCCTTCTTGATTTGGTGAAGAAAGATTGTGGTTGGTAAAACAAAGAGGTTGTGATACCGGCACCGGAGGAAGCGATCACTACCTTTCATGCTGGGTCTCCTCGATCCGGTCATCGTCGACTTCTTCAAGAAGTACCAAGTGGCCCTCGGCCAAATACACCCTTCTTTCTGGAGGATTGTAATACTGCTCCGTTTCTTTGTGAGCAAGATCGACGGGCTTCCCTTCACCCTCGACCACCTCGTAAGATTATATAGCCCTCGTCTTTACCGAGGTGGGCTAATAAAGCTTCAACGCCGGGCCACAAAGTGTTTACCTCGAGCATAGATGAAGACAAAGATTGGGGTTGGATGAGCCGGTTTGTTCGAGTGAAGACCTCGGACCTAATCCCGGCAGAGAGTATGTCATTTTCCGAGAAATGGAATATGAACCGTAAGTGTGATTCCGTTTTTAGTTTTTGTTGTTTTTATTTCTTCTTCTTTTCTTATCAGTGTTTTTTTTGACACAACCGTTGCTTGGATGCCGGGTGCGGTTCCCCATCTCGAGAATTAGGTCAAGAGCCTGGTTTCAACGTCAAAATATGTCGAGCGCGCATGGCGCGATTTGTCGAAGGGCCGGTGGGAAGCTCGTACTCATGGTAAACCTTCCTATTAGCTTACTGATTTGCTTATTGTTCAAGTATTTTTTCAGGCATAAGTTTTACTTACTTTTCTTTCTTTGTAGGTCTCGGAAAAGATGCGGTTATAAGACCCCCATCAAGTGATGAAGAAGTTTTACCGCCTATCTCAAAACCGGAGAAAGTGATTAAGAGAAAAGGGGCCTCGGACTCCGAGGGTCAAAAACCCAAAAAGAAAGCGGCTCATGAACCCAAGGTGGACACAATCCCTTTGACTATAGAGTCGGTCTTGAGTTTAAGGGATGATGAAGAAGAAGAAAGTGATTTTGGGTTGTTGGCTCGTGCACGGGCTAGCACCGATACTCAAAATATTTTGGTATCGGTGGGAGTTGATACTGCTCCATCCAGGCTTGATGAGGTCGAGGAGGAGACTTCGGCCCAAGTTCCTCAGCCGAGGGAGACAGAGGATATTGTACCTCGGGGCAAAGAGACCATCGAAGAAGCTGTGGATGATGGTGTGAAAACCGAGCTTGAGGCTCCCCAAGACGGAGACGACACCCAAAAAGACCTACTCGAGACAATAGAGATCGGGGATTCCCTCTCTTTCCCTTCATTTTCCCAGTCGATGATACGTGACGCTCAAGCTGTGGAGGCTTATCACGGGGAGGGAGCCCATGGAGAGGAGGACCCTTTCCGTGGCTTTTTTATCGAGGTAGAAGATGTCACCGGCCCGAGTGACTTGGAGGTTCCGAAGAAGATCTCGAGCAAGGTGGGAGCGCCTTGCCTTTTCAGCGAAGCCCAACAGGCCCTGAATCGGGTAAGTTCATACTTTTTTTGCCAATTTTCATACTTGTGTTTTTCTTTCCTTGTATAATTCCTTCTTTTCATTTTTGTAGGCTTATGTGCTTTATCACGAGGCATTTCTTCCGATCTCGAGGGGAGCTAAACCGGTACGAAGCCGAAGTTCGAAGGCTTACTCAGGGGAGAGATGCCTTAAAGCTTCTCAGTGAGCAGAGAGAAGGAGAAGTAAAAGGACTTCGAGTTGAGCTGGAAGCATCTCGAAAAGAACAAGCTGAGCTGGCCGAGCAGGTAAAAAGAATCTTTGAATTTAATGATATTGACTTGGGAGTGATGGCTAATAGTTCGGTCCTGTAGGTCGAGCAAAAGTTCGATGTGATCAGGCAGCTTTGTACTGAAGTGGACATAGTGAAACCGGAGGCCGAGGAATGGAAGAAGAACATGGACCATCTTGCCTCGGAAAAGGAGACTGCCCTGACTCAACTGGCTTCAACTGAGGTCCAACTCCGAAGCTTGAAAGAGAAAGCCTTGGTGCAAGCCAAGAAAATCCAGGAGTTCCAGTCTCGATTGAGCTCAGCAAATTCTGATCGAGAGAAACTGGCCACAGAACTCATAGCGGCCAACTCGGAGGTCGAGAAAACTATGGCCAATGCCAATACAATGGTGGTCGTTTATCGGTCTGATGTCGAAGCTGCTCAGGTTCGAGCAAAGGAGGTTGCTGAAGCTGCTCAGGCTCAAGCAAACTGGGTTGCCGAGCATGCTAAATGCCAGTCTTGAAGGGACACTCTCGAAGAGATCCATGCTCGTGACTTCGATCTTACAGCCGAGATCGAGAAAGCTAAAAGGCTTGAAGCCGAAGCCAGAGTGTTGGCCTTTCCATATGATGATGATACTGGGAGTTTGAGCGGATCTGAAAGTGAAGGGTGCCTCAAGGGCGAAGACGCTGCTCCCGGAGAGGACTAAGTCTTTTAGTATTTTTTGTGTTTTTTATAAGACCATTTTGGTCTTTTGTAAAGAAATTTGATCGGGCCATGCTGCCCTTGTAAATGATTTTTGACATGTATAAAAAACATTCTTCCTTTCTACCTTATAGAATTGTGAAGTTTTTATTCTAAGGCCGGGGTTTAGATAATTTGATCAAAATCGAACTAGTGTAGCCCTTAGGACTTTTGATCGAGTGAGTGCTTGCTCGAACTCGAAGTAAAAAATAGCCCTTAGGCTTTATGGTCGAGTGAGTGTTTGCTCGAAATCGAAGTAAAGTACAGCCCTTAGGCTTTATGATCGAGTGCGTGTTTTCTCAAACTCGAAGTAAAAAATAGCCCTTAGGCTTTATGGTCCAGTGAGTGTTTGTTCAAACTCGAAGTTAAGTAACAGCCCTTAGGCTTTATGGTCGAGTGAGAATGATTTCTCGAACTCGAATTAAGGTAGCCCTTAGGCTTTGTAGTCGAGTGAGGGTTTGCTCGAACTCGAAGTAAAAAATAGCCCTTAGGCTTTATGGTCGAGTGAGTGTTTGCTCGAACGCGAAGTAAAAAATAGCCCATAGGCTTTATGGTCGAGTGAGTATTTGCTCGAACTCGAAGTAAAGTAACAGCCCTTAGACTTTATGGTCGAGTGAGAATGATTTCTCGAACTCGAATTAAGGTATCCCTTAGGCTTTGTAGTTGAGTGAGGGTTTTCTTGAACTCGAAGTAAAAAATATCCCTTAGGCTTTATGGTCGAGTGAGTGTTTGCTCGAACTCAAAGTAAAGTACAGCCCTTAGGCTTTATGATCGAGTGCGTGTTTTCTCAAACTCGAAGTAAAAAATAGCCCTTAGGCTTTATGGTCGAGTGAGTGTTTGTTCAAACTCGAAGTTAAGTAACAGCCCTTAGGCTTTATGGTCGAGTGAGAATGATTTCTCGAACTCGAATTAAGGTAGCCCTTAGGCTTTGTAGTTGAGTGAGGGTTTGCTCGAACTCGAAGTAAAAAATAGCCCTTAGGCTTTATGGTCGAGTGAGTGTTTGCTCGAACGCGAAGTGAAAAATAGCCCATAGGCTTTATGGTCGAGTGAGTATTTGCTCGAACTCGAAGTAAAGTAACAGCCCTTAGTCTTTATGGTCGAGTGAGAATGATTTCTCGAACTCGAATTAAGGTATCCCTTAGGCTTTGTAGTTGAGTGAGGGTTTTCTTGAACTCGAAGTAAAAAACAGCCCTTAGGCTTTATGGTCGAGTGAGTGTTTGCTCGAACTCGAATTAAGGAACTCGAATTAAGGTAGCGCTAAGCTTTGTAGTCGAGTGAGAATGATTTCTCGAACTCGAAGAAACATAGCCCTTAGGCTTTGTATAATTCGATCTCGTTGAATTTTCGGATGGCAGTCCCCGATTTATAGGGTAATCATTCGAACTCCGATCATGGTCGGCCCTTAAGCCTGTTTGCATAATAGATCGTGAATATGAAGTAGAAGAACCTTTATGAGGTATGGGATATTGGTAAAGAAGAAATTTCTCTTTATAGGTCATCATACATGTGTACATGTTTTGTGCCAAGGCTCGAGCAAACTATGCGGGCATGGTTCGTTTGACCATTTGGCCCTTACAAATGTTTCCTGTCGAGACCTTGTTGCCATGAAGTAACTTTCTTGCGTCGAACTTGCTATATTTGAAACTTGATATATTCGAGGGCAATGCCCCCCAGTATTAGAGGTTGATTGTAAAGAGGCCTCGGATACTGTTGAATTGCTCTAAGTTAGCACGATTAGTGGTTGCCTCATTAAAAACCTCGCCGAAAAACCTACTTGGGACAAAACCTGTCTAAGGAAAAAAGAGTGCAACGCGTGCTTTCAGACCTAAAGGCTTCGAGTTGAGGAATCTACCCCTGTTTCTGGTCGAACACCTGCAAGGGTTAGTTTCGAAATACAAATGAACATGGTAGGGTCATACATTAGTAGTAGTATCACTTTACGTGCGATACGTTCCAATTGCTCGGTAGTTGTTTTCCGTTTATCACACCGAGCTTATAGGATCCTTTTTCGACGATCTTGAGAACTTGATACGGTCCTTACCAGTTCGGACCCAGTTTTCCTTCATTCAGATTTCGAGTGTTGAGGGTGACTTTTCTTAGCACCAAGTCCCCAATTTTAAAATGTCGAAGATTGGTCCTTCGATTGTAGTATCTCTCGATTCACTATTTTTGGGCGGCCAATCGGACGAAAGCAGCTTCTCATCTTTCATCCAACAATTCTAGGCTTGTATTCATTGAGTCGTTATTCGACTCCTGTGTTGCATATTGAAACATGATGCTAGGTTCTCTGACCTTGGCGAGGATCAGGGCTTCGGCGCCATAAACAAACGAGAATGGTGTTGCTCCGGTACTGGATTTCGATGTTGTGCGGTATACCCATAGGACCTCAGGTAGTATTTCTCTCCATTTTCCTTTGGCGTTGGTCAATCTCTTCTTAAGATTTTGGATGATGGTTTTGTTGGTCGATTCAGATTGTCTGTTCCCGCTGGGATGATACGGTGTTGATAGGATCCTTTTGATCTTGTGATCCTCGAGAAATTTAGTGACTTTGCTGCCGATGAATTGTTTTCCATTATCACATACAATCTCGGACGGCATCCAGAATCGACATATGATGTGGTCCCAAATGAAGTCTATCACTTCTTTTTCTCTGACTTTCTCGAAAGCCTGTGCTTCAACCCATTTAGAGAAATAATCAGTCATAAATAAAATAAACTGAGCCTTACCTGGGGCCTATGGGAGGGGGCCAACGATGTCCATTCCCCATTTCATGAAAGTCCATGGAGATAGGACCGAGTGGAGTAGCTCCCCGGGTTGATGAATCATGGGAGCATGCCTTTGACATTTGTCGTATTTTCGAACGAACTCCCTTTCATACTTTCCCATATCGGTCCAATAATACCCTACTCTGATTACTTTGTTGACCAGCGAATCGGCACCGGAATGATTTCCACAAGTGCCCTCGTGAATTTCCCGTAGGATGTAATCGGTATCTCCTGGTCCCAAACATATTGCTAATGGTCCATCGAACGTCCTTCTAAATAACGTACCGTCTTTGGACAAGGTAAACAGTGTTGCCTTCATGCGCAGAGCTCTCGATTCCTTTGGATCTGATGGAAGCTTCCCGTTCTTGAAGTACTCTATATATTTGTTTCTCCTATCCCGAGTTAAACTTATGGAGTTTATCTCGGCATGACCTTCTTCGATTACCGATCTCATGAGTTGTATGACAGTCCCCGAGTTG
Organism: Nicotiana tomentosiformis; assembly: GCF_000390325.3. NCBI lineage: Eukaryota > Viridiplantae > Streptophyta > Magnoliopsida > Solanales > Solanaceae > Nicotiana > Nicotiana tomentosiformis. The sequence goes on along the minus strand of NC_090821.1, from coordinate 37,959,260 downwards.
AGTTCGTCATCTTCGACCGATGAACCTAAGTTTGCAAGAGCGTCGGCCTCACTATTCTGTTCGCGAGGTACATGTTGCAAAGTCCATTCCTTAAATCGATGTAGAGTCACCTGTAGTTTATCCAAGTACCTCTGCATTCGATCTTCTCGGACTTCGAAAGTCCCGTTAACTTGGTTTACCACGAGGAGGGAATCATACTTAGCCTCTACGAATTCCGCTCCCAAGCTTCTAGCTAGTTCGAGACCTGCAATCATGGCCTCGTACACGGCCTCATTGTTAGTCAATTTTGTAGTTCTGATAGATTGTCTAACTACATTACCTGTGGGTGATTTTAGTACAATGCCTAGTCCGGACCCCTTTGCGTTCGAGGCACCGTCCGTAAAGAGGGTCCAGACTCCCGAAGAGGTACTCGATTTTATCAGTAGTTCTTTTTCAGTCTCAGGTACGAAGGCCGGCGTAAAGTCATCCACGTAGTCCGCCAAGATTTGAGATTTGATAGCGGTTCGGGGTCGATACTCAATATCGTACCTGACAATTTCTATGGCCCATTTTGCCAATCGACTCAAAAGCTCGAGTTTGTGCAAAATATTTCGAAGAGGATAAGTTATTACAACGTGTATCGGATGACACTGGAAATATGATTTCAATTTCCTAGAGGCGCTTATTAAAGAAAGCGCTAATTTTTCTAAGTGTGGATATCTAGTTTCGGCCTCACCTAAGGTCCAACTGACATAATAAATAGGGAATTGCATACCTCGTTCTTCTCAAACCAGAACTCCACTTACCGCTATCTCCGAGACAGCTAAGTACAGGTAAAGTTATTCGTCCACTTGCGGGGTATGAAGCGGCGTCGGGCTCGATAAATACCGCTTTAGTTCTTCTAAACCCTGTTGGCATTCCGTAGTCCATGCAAAGTTTGCTCTTCTTCTTAAGTAGTGAGAAACATCGGTGGCTCTTATCTGAGGATCTCGAAATGAATCGTCCTAGGGCGGCTATCCGCCCCATTAGCCTCTACACGACCTTTACATTATCTACTACCGTGATGTCCTCAATAGCTTTGATTTTATCGGGGTTGTTCTCGATTCCTCGATTGGACACCATGAAACCAAGAAACTTGCCCGAGCCAACCCCGAATGCACATTTTTCGGGTTTGAGCTTCATATTGTACTCCCTCAGTATGTCGAAAGTTTCCTGCAAATGCTTTAAATGGTCCTCTGCTCGTAGGGACTTAACTAACATGTCATCAATATAAACTTCCATTGATTTCCCTATTTGTTTTTCGAACATTCGATTTACTAGGCGTTGATAAGTTGCACCAGCATTTTTTAGACCGAATGGCATTACGTTATAACAGTAGGTACCGTACTTAGTGATAAATGAGGTCTTTTCTTGATCCTCCGAGTTCATCTGTATCTGGTTGTACCTGGAGTAGGCATCGAGAAAATGGAGAGTCTCGTGGCCGGCCGTGGCATCGATCATACGATCGATATTAGGCAAAGGTAAAGAATCCTTAGGGCATGCTTTGTTCAGGTCTTTATAATCTATACACATTCTAAGTTTGTTTCCCTTTTAGGGACTACCACCACATTTTCTAGCCATTCGGGATATTGTACTTCTCGAATAGATCTTATTTTAAGAAGTTTGGTTACCTAGTCCTTGATGAAGGTATGTTTGACCTCGAACTGGGCCTTCTTTTTTGCTTTATCGGATGGAATTTCGGATCCAAGCTTAGTCTATGAGTGGTTATTTCCGGTGGGATCCCTGTCATATCAAGATGGGACCAAGCAAAACAGTTCATGTTAGCTATAAGAAATTGAATAAGCTTTTTCCTAAGCTCGGGATCTAACCCCGTGCCCATGTATACCTTTCGCTCGGGCTGATATTCAATTAGCGTGATTTGCTCCAGTTCTTCGACCGTTGATTTGGTAGCGTCGGAATCATTGGGGACCACGAAGGATCGAGGGACCCCATAGTCATCATCTTCGTCACTCTTCTGGTTCTCTAGTTGGGTCGAGGCTGACGTTTGCGATTGCTATTTGTTATCCCGTTCCTCATTCGAATCTGATCCCTTTGTCGATGATAGTGAAGATATCATAATCACTTCATCGACAACAAATATTTCCTTTGCGGTCGGTTGCTCCCCGTAGACCGTCTTGATTCCCTCCGATGTTGGGAATTTCAGAACCTGGTGAAGGGTCGAGGGCAATGCTCTCATGTTGTGGATCCATGGCCTCCCGAACAGGGCGTTATATCTCATATTGCCCTCGATCACGTGGAAATTTGTTTCTTAGATGGTCCCAGCCATGTTTACTGGAAAAATTATCCCGCCCTTAGTAGTTTCACACACCATATTGAATCCGTTTAGTACCAGGGTTGCGGGCACCAGCCCCTGTGGGACATCGATCCCTCCGATGATCATGTGGATGATGTGTTGTGGCTCTTCTTGTTCATTTTGTCTATTGAAATCTCTATTTTTGAAATGGTTTTTGGCTCGGTCACTTAAACATTCTCGAAGGTTCCCTTCATTGAATAACCGGGCTACCTCCTCTCTCAACTGCCTACAGTCTTCAGCTCTGTGGCCATGGGTGCCATGATACTTGCACATTTGATTGAGATTTCTCTGGGCTGAATCAGACTGCAGAGGTCGAGGCCACTTAGTATCTTTTATGTGTCCGATAGCCGATACGATGGCGGATGCATCAATGTTGAAGTTATATTCTGATAACCGTGGTGCTTCCTTAGGTCCGGTATGCCTGTCGAACCCATTCGTGTTCATAAGCCCCCGAGACCCTTGGCCTCGATCACTTCTTCTTTCGCCTCGTATGGAGTTGCGTGCAAGTTCGCTACCCCTACGATCTCCGTTATACGACCGATATCGGTCCTTGTTAGACCTTGGTTCTCGGCCGATATCCCTTTTAATAATGGACCCAGAACCCAACTGGTCGTCTTCGACTCTAATCTTCGATTGATATCGATTGTGTACATCGGCCCAGGTAATAGCCGGGTATTCGATCAAATTCTGCTTCAACTGTTGTGAAGCCATCAAGCTTCGTTCGTTTAGTCCTTGAGTGAAAGTTTGAACAACCCAATCGTCCGTGACCGGTGGTAGATCCATTCGTTCCATTTGGAAACGAGATACAAACTCTCTTAGCATCTCATTATCTTTTTTTCTTACTTTGAAAAGGTCCGACTTCCTGGTCTCGACTTTTATGGCTCCGGCGTGTGCTTTTACGAAAGAATCTGCAAGCATAGCAAAAGCATCGATAGAGTTAGGTGGTAAATTATGATACCATATCATTGCCCCCTTTGACAGGATTTCTCCGAACTTCTTCAATAGTACAGATTCGATCTCGTCGTCTTCTAGATCGTTCCCTTTAATGGCACATGTGTAAGAGGTGACATGTTCGTTGGGGTCGGTCATCCCATTGTATTTAGGAATTTCGGGCATGCGAAACTTCTTGGGGATCGATTTAGGAGCCGCGCTCGGGGGGAAAGGCTTTTGTATGAATTTTTTGGAATCCAAGCCCTTTAATACCGGTGGATCCCCCGGGATCTGATCAACCTTGGAGTAATAAATTTCTACTTTTTTGTCATTTGCTTCAATCCTCTTTTCTCCTGACTCAATTCGTTTTGTCAGTTCCTCGAACATCTTAATAATTTCGGTATTAGTCCCCGATTCTTGTTCATTTGATCTTACTACAGCTGGCCCCGTTTCGTGGGTGACTTCTTGGGGTGGACCGTGCTCAGCCGTGCTTGGTGCTTGGGTTTGGCTCTGTAACTGAGCTATTTCTACCTGTTGAGCTTGCAACATTTCAAAAATCATACGCAGGCTGATCCCGTCTTCTCCAACATTTTGGGTATTTTGAACTGCAGATCGAGTTCCACCATGAATGCTATTTTCGGGGTCAGAACGTTGGTTCGCCTCGATGGCCACATGTGAATTAACGTCAATGGGATCTATGACCCGAGCTCCAACGGATCAGAGAGTGGCTTTTCATCCCCGGTTGCCAGGTTGTTGTTCTCATCTTGAAGGCCAGCTTCGTTGTCGATAGGTAGGGCCATTAATTGAGAGTTCATCATTTTTAACCTGAAATCAAAGACACTTCCAAGAGCAAGTGTAAAATGGTGTGTTTTGCGAGATTCGTACCAAATAACCACTGTTATCCTTAGCCCCACGGTGGGCGCCAAACTGTTTACCCAAAAAACGAATAGAGTTGAATTTATACGTAGTTCTAAGGATACGTGGTATAACTTGGTACAAATCGGAAAAATAAGTAGAAATATATTGAATATTGACCGTAAAAAGGAATGAATACAAACTCAAATTGAGTAAAGAATTATTGATAAATGAACAAGATGAATCAACATCAAAAGCCCCCTAAAAATGAATAATATTTGCTATATGTTATGTAAATCTCCTTAATCTCTAAATGTGAGGATGTATGAATGTCTGAATGTCCTCTTTTACACAAATGATAGCCACTCTTAATATAGTGGAGGAATCCTACTTTGGATATAATTAAAAATACATAGTAGGGATCCCATGATAGATTAATTAATTATCTTTTCCTCGATTCCTGCCGAGATTCTCTTCCCTAGTGCGGCTACAACGGCTCTTTGTATCTTGGTTCGATCTTGGTCGGTTTCGGTATTGGTCGGTCTCTGTATTGGTCTGTCTCTGGGTCTCGAGCTCGATATTGGCTCGAGCTCGGTATTGATCGATCTCTGGATCTTGAGCTCGATATCACAACTTCACATCATAGCTCAATATTGACTCGAGCTCGATATTGACTCGAGCTCGATATTGATCGGTCCCTGAATCTTGAGCTCGATAACCCGGCTTTACATCACATCTCGATATTATAATGACGACCCTCGGTCTATCATGTTCCAATCTTGACTAAATATACGAAGGGCAAACTCGGTTTCGACCGTATACAAAAACAAAGCAAAGTAATGCAATTTATTTAGATATATAGTGGACTTTCTTTTATATACTGTTTTGTTTATATTATTTCTCTTTTTGTGATCCTACAACTATAATTTGTTAGAGTAAACGTGTACTTTGATTTAGATTAGTCATTATATTGCAGGATATTTGAATTGGTAGTGCAAAACATTTTTCAACAATTCAATTGCCGTTCATAAATTATTTAAATAATAATAATAATAATAATAATAATAATAATAATAATAATAATATATAAAGCTACCTACAAACAAAATAATCTAGTGAGTGAGATCTTTATACAGCATTCTTAAACGAAGACTCAGTAGGCATCTTATTATTATACACTATTAGAAACCTTATTACCCTACCTACTCAAGTTTCAATTTAATTACATGATTATATACAATTTATCAATTATATACAAATAAGTTTTAAATGGGTATCCCTATATATTAGGAATTGAATAAGGAATATAAGTTATTTCCTTATCTCTTTATACTTGCTCACTCTCTCTCTCCGTCTCTCTCTCTCTCTCTCTCTCTCTCTCTCTCTCTCTCTCTCTCTCTCTCTCTCTCTTTTTTCCCCCGGTTTTTCTTCATTTGATGTTCTCTATTTTTTTTATGCTTTCTTATTATATAGAGTTTTAATGGAATTCATCAATGAATTTCAATCATTTTAATTTAGCAATTTCCTTTCATGTTGCACAATTGATGTTTAAATTGAAATTGTCAATAAATAAATTTTGAAGTTATTTGACTCTCCACCATTGACAGCCATTAAAAAGCTTTGAAGCTTTGAAATCGAATTTGGGTTTTCAAAAATCATTATTTGTTTGGAATGGGTATTGTTGCAAATAATTGAAAATATTATTTAGAGTTTATATCTCAATTTTGAGGGTGTTTTGATGAAGATTAGACTTGATTTTGGTTGAATTTCAGATTAAAAGAAGAAGAAGAAGAAGAAGAAGAAGAAGACATGACATACAATATACTTACGAAATTGTAGTAAAGTTATATTATAATTGTATGTAAATTGTATTCTGTTGTAGTTATATATATTTTCTTATTTGAATGTTGTATGAAAGTTGAAAAATAATTGTATAATATATGAATTGTTGTATAAAATTTATATTTAAGTTATCAATACTATCTTTTTACATAAAGTTGTTGATATGTATCAAAATTGTATTAAGAGTAAGTTTTGATTAGAATTTTAGAGAGGATGCACACACCACAGACAAAATATATACAAATCAGATACAAAATATATACAAAGACATATTGTATAAAATTATATTTAAGTTGTATGATATTGAGTTGTATTTAACTGGGTAGAAATAATGTATGAAAGTTGTAGATAAGTTATAAATAAGTTGTATAATATATAATTAGTTGTACGAAATTTATTTTTATTTTTTATGTTAATGTACCATATATCATTCTTTTCTCAGTTGATTTTATCTTCTCTGAAATCCGAGGAGATACTAAATTTTGTTCAGCTGCAACATTCGATGTAGGTTTTTCGTCGCCTGCTTTTGGAGACATTACCTTCTTACTATCACGACTCAATTCCTCTTATAGGTCGTGATTGCGCCCAACGGTACCGCTAGGCAAGCAAACAATGAACTAACCATGTGGTTGTTTATTTTAACATTTTAGAAATAGCTGATTTTTTCATTTAGTGCATAAATAGGAAATAAAAGTTTAAATAAAATGAGAGATAAATAATTTTAAGAGTAAATGAGATGAGTAAATATCCAAAAAATCATCATGTGTCTACTAGCATGATCTCCAAGATCAGGTGTCACAAGTGTATAAGTTACTAGTAGAATATACAAAAATATTACACTAATGTCTAAAGTGAAATAGACAGAAAGTAAAAACTAAAGGAAGACTTTGGGTGCAGCAGTCGGAAGGCAGCTCACCGCTAAGTCTCGAAGAAATCAAGGATGCGTGCCGGACTGATAACCAGATGCACCTGCCTCAGATCCTGCACGATTAGTGCAGAAATATAGTGTGAGTACATAAACAACATGTAACCAGTAAGTATCTAGTCTAACCTCGAAGAAGTAGTGACGAGGGGTCGACTTCGACACTTACTATGGGCTAACAATAAATATCGAAATTATAATTAAGCATAGATTATAGAAATATAGCTGAAAACTCAATAACAAGAAATAAATAAACAATTCTTTCACTAATAGTAAATCCCAAATTAATTTCCATCATTTAATAAATTTATCTCTCAAGCCAATAAAACAATATCAATTACAATTGGGCTCCAAGAATTATTACGCACGAATTATGCCGAGGTTGTACGGCCCGATCCAACATACAAATATATAAATTGTGCACTGCCGAGTGTCAAACGACATGAACCATAGATGCATCTATTCTATTACCGAGGTGTTCGGCGCACTCAACAAGAAGAGAAAATACCTTATAAACAACCGATTCAAAGATTATTAAGAGGATAATATTCAAAGAAAACACAAATTCTCATTAACGGTCAAATAACCCGTCCAAAACTCAAGTAAATGAAATTCAGCCTTTTACAATTCCTTTATCAAGTTTCAATATGGTTTAGGCACTAAAATTACAAGTAGGGTAAAAACATCGCAAGTATAACATGATTTGGGTCCTAAACTACCCGGATATAAGCATGATTAGTAGCTACGTACGGACTCTCGTCACTTCGTGCGTACGTAGCCCCCATAATTAGAAGCACATATTAATTCAATTCACCTATGGGATTAATTCCCTCTTACAAGGTTAGAAAAGAAACTTACCTCGTCTAAAAGCTTACTTTTCGTTCCACAATTGTGCTTTAAACCCTCAACTCGGTGCGAAACGACTCAAAACTAGTCAAATATTATATAAAATAATCAATACATGCTCAAAAGTTCATATCCTAACTATTAAAGTGATTTTCCAACCCTAATTGAAGAAATTCCTAAAAATCACCCCCGGGGCCCACGTGCCCGGATTCCGGAAATCTTTGAATAAAGTTATTACCCATAACCTCATGAACTCAAATATATAGTTTTCACTAAATTCTATAACCATTTTCGTGGTTAAATCCCATTTTTATCAAAAATCTAAGTTTTTCATCTAAACCCATAATTTTCACAAATTTACATGTTAAAATCTACCCATAATCTATGTATTAAACTCACATTAGGTAAAAATTACTTACCTTCAATAGCTAGGTTGAAATCCCCCTTTTTGAAGCTCCAAAATCGCCCAAGTGTGCAATAAATGCATTCAAAATAGCCTAAGTCCCGTTTTAAAAGAACTACACTGCCTCCAGCAATTCCGCACCTGCAGTCGCTCCGCCGCATTTGCGGCATCGCTTCTGCGGACCAAGGCCCGCTTCTGCGGAGGTGTCTGAGGGCTGAGGCTGGTTGGTTTCAGCTGCAACATTTGATGTAGGTTTTTCGTCGCCTGCTTTTGGAGACATTACCTTCTTACTATGCTTACAATGCCTCGTTTACACTGTGTTCAGGTGTGACAGTGCCCCCATATTATTTCTGGTAAAATTATTGACTAAATTGATAGTTCTTTCAACTGAACTGTTGCCTAATGGATAGTACTTTCATGGCAATAACAGGGGACCGTTGAGAGAAGGGATCAACTGACGAATCTTCTCATCCAACTAGACTGTTTCCATAATTAAATATAAGTTCGATCTGGAGAGAAGAGGGAAGAGAAGAGAGAAAAAAAGAAAATGGTGTAACTAAATATCTTGATTAAAGGCACTAATAATGAATTGGGAACCTTTTAAGGTGGAATGCATATAATTTATAAGTAATCCTTTTTTAGGGCGGGTAATATATAAAATTAGAATAATTTTGGTAAATAAGTTTCAAATATTGTATAGGAACGAAAAAATCCCTAAAGAAAATGCCAACATAATCACATGATCAACAACTAATTATGTCCTCAATGTTCAACCTTAATTACTTTCACCCACGAACCTTTGGGGCCCAAATCATGTTACCAGTGGAAACATAGAAGGGATCTTTACACAAATAGTCGGTCGAATTCATTGTTTTCTTTTTCTAAATAGTATACAATGATTATACAATAATTATATACGATTATATATATATTGAACATGAATTAGACATATATTATAAATCCGATGGCTATTTTAAGTTTAAGCGCTTGTTTAGGCGGCTATTTAAGTTAACTCTTCAACATAGAAACCCAAATTATCATGTGGACCTTTTGAAGATCCAGTAGAATGCGTTTGGGTTCTTCTATTAGGCTAAAAATCTTAATCCATAAGAACCCACGGACAAGGCCTAACATTTCATCAACCCTATTTGGCAGATCCACTGATGGTGCACCATTTAATTCTAAAATTTCATTAAATCGGATCTTTGCATAAATAGTCGGCGGCACTCACTATTTTGTTCCTAGCCAATATACATAAATTACACTAACTATATATAACTATACACATATTATATATAAGTTATATATATACTATATATTCACTAATTATTTTTAGTTTAAATGGTTGAGTTGGCGGCTATTTAGGTTAATTCTCATAAATTATGTTCCAAAACATTGGAGAACCACAAATGTTCGTTACATATTTGGTGTTCATTTGAATTTTGAATTCAGTGGTTGCATACATATATACTTGTTTTTCTACCTTTCTTACATAAGCTGACATTCATTGTCGCCAGTGACAGTTGCTTTTCCTAAAGATTATACTCCCAAGTAGTGGTGGCAAAATAAATTTAAAAAATAATTATTCATCCATATTATCCAATTAAAAATGAGTTGGATAATAAACTTTTTAAAAATAGATCAAATATTCATAATAAATATTTTAAAAATAAAAAACTAATGGGTTTAACTTTTACATTTGCAAGACTCAAATTGGGGGTTCCTCAAATTTGAGAGACTGCGAATCCACCTAACAGTAAATATAATTAAGAAGCCATGAATAATATGGATATCCATATTATCCGCCGATTAACCCATTTTCTATCTGTATTTAATATGGATCGGAACAGATATTGTATCGGTTTTTGTATTCAAGGCCGGCTGAAGAGCCAAGCAGCTAAGGCCATTGCTTTAGGCCCCCAATTATTTGCGGCCCCATTTTCTTAAATGTGTTTTCTATGCTTGATTTTTCTTTCAATAAATAAATAATATAAGGTAAAAAAGTATAAAATATTTATAGAAAACGAAAGATAACTAATTACTCAAGGATTGCTAATGAATATTGGTTAATTTACAGTATGACATTAATTATTTTTCTCCCTTTTTCATAATAAAACTTGTACTTTGTATTTTCTTTTCTGCTCCTACTAAGCTATTATTCTCTAAAAAATGAAGGTAAGGACATTGAATAAATTAAATTGTATATTTATTGTCATTATTTCTCAAATTTCAAGCACGATCATAATCAAAACTAATTAAAGTTGTGAAATTTTGCTTTGTATATTTTTGTTCGTTTTCACTTCAGAGGTGTAGAATGTTTTTTTCCCATTATATACTTTCAATTGGAAAAGAACCATTAAAATAAATTATACACATATTATTAATAACTTTGCATCTGAGAAAGCAAAAAAGAAAAAGAAAAAAAGGACTTAAATTAAAAATATGTACTCCATCTGTTTCAAAAAGATTGTCACTATTTCCTTATTAATCTGTTACAAAAATATAGACACATTCCTATATTTCTTTGATGAGAATCATTTACGGTCAATCAGTAACACAAATGATATGACTTGTTCAAGACCACAAATTTTAAAAGTTTTATGGCCACACAAATGTTATGGCATATTTAAAATCACAAATTTCAAAAGTCTTCATCTCTTTGTTAAACTTTGCGCCAAGTCAAAGTAGCGCAAGTAAATAAAACAGAGGGAGTATAATCTTTTTTAAAGCTTAAGGCCTCTTTATAAAGTTTTGCTTTATGCCACAACTTTTCTTGAGCCGTTGATATTTGTATTATTCGTTTTCGATCCACCTACATCCGACCGGGCTTGTCCGTTTGCCACCCTTACTCTCAGGGTGTAAGGAAAAGAAAAGACAGATTAAGAGCCCGTTTGGACATAAAAATTTTTTCCTTTTTTTCCAAAAAAAAAATTACTTTTTTTTAAATCAGCGTTTGTTCATAAAATTTTTAATTTTTACTTGAAGATGCATTTTGAAATTTTTCGAAATTTTGAAAAACTCCAAAAAGTTATTTTTCAAAATTTTCACTCAGATTACTCACAAAACTTCAAAAATAACACAAAATTATATTTATGTCCAAACACAACTCTAATTTTAAAATACCATTTTCACTTGAAATTTTTTTTCACTTTTTTTTTTGAAATTTTACAATTCTTATGTCCAAACGCCCACTAAAAAAGATTCAAAAGGATACTTAAAAAATTACAAAAGATTCACAGCAAGAAGGTGAAAACGCAAGTTCGTTTTTTCTTTTCAATGTTGTCCTGTTTTTGCTACGAATTTTCTTATTGCGTAGTGTTTAAGTAACCACAATAATACATTATGTTTTAAGTTTGTATTTATTCATGGACAAGAAATAATATTTTTGGGCGAATGGTAGATATAGGGTACTTCAGTACCACTATTGATTTTTTGACACTAGTAAGAAAAGTCTTGGGATTATACCATCCGTTAGAATTTTGAGAAGCGCTCCTGGATAACGCCAAAATTTTTTATATGACAAAATTTTTGAAATAGTGATCATCATAATATGCTACAAAAATTATGGCATTTGCCATAACTTTTCATATTGTCGTCACCAGGATTTGTCAAAAAATATGACATTTGCCAGATATTTTCATATGGTGATTATCAGAATTTACAAAAATATGACAATTGCTAAAATACTATTCATATGGTGATCACCAAAACTTCAAAAAATATGGCAATCGCTAGAAATTTTCATTTAGTGATCACTAGGATTTGCCACAACACTTGGCAATCATCAAAAATTTTCATATGAAATAATTAGGGCAGTATGTTTTAAAATTCTGGCAGCGACTTCATAATTCTGACAACAGAACTATTTTAATAAAATTTTCTTAAAGGAATCAAAATATAAATGGTAATTCTAAAAAGATTCATCCGACGTAATTTCTTATTTTTATTTTCTTTGGATTGGGCTTTTGTGAGATTCTGATTGTTGGCTGAAAAATGGTTGAAGAGTTAACTTGAAGAGCCGCCTATCCAACTGCTTAAATAAAAAAGTTGAAGGATGTTATACTCCCTCCATTATAATTTATGTTGACCTATTTGACTAGGCATGGAATCTAAAAAGAAATTAATACTTTTAAAATTTATGATCTTAAAAAATTCATAATATTTGTGTGACTATAATTCTTGTAAAACTAATGGTGTTAAACATGCCAAAGTATTTGTGTGGCTAGCGACAAAAGCTTCTCATTAAAGGTAAATTGAAAGTTTAAGTTAAATTATTTTCAAATTTAAACAAAGGTCATTTTTTTAATGAATCAAAAAAAAATAGGTTCACATAAATTAAAATGGAAGAGTGTATATATATATATATATATATATATATATATATATATATATATATATATATATATAAAAGAGCCGGACGAATGAGGGCTTTACATTTCTATTCAGAGATATAGTAGTAGGAAGGTGTAGCTTGTAGTTGTGGATGGTTTGAGTTAGTTTATTTCTAAAGTTGAGGATGTACAACTTTAGAGGGTTTGATCCGCTTGTAAATATTTTTTTTTCTGGGTAATACAATATCTTTAATTATCAAATAATACTATTTAAGTTAATACATAATTGGTGTCCGCGTATCTGTATCCCGTATTAGCACCTTTGTACCATTAAGTTAATTTTAGTTTATTCATTTTGTAGCTTTTGCTGGTCTAGTGGCCGCGACGAGCTATGATAGAGTGAGGTGATGTCCTCGGGGGAGGGGGGGAGGGGGTGAAGGGTAAGGGTGCCAAGGGGGTAAGGGACCCTCTAGGTTGAGAGTGGGGTCATGAAACATAGAGACTTTAACAGGAAAATCTATAGAGTTAATAAAGATTCCTCTTAAAAGGAAGATTAACATAGCCTGCGTCCAGGAGACTAGATGGGTGGGGAGTAGGGCTCGGGAGGCTGATGGGTTTAAGTTGTGGTATTGCTGGGAGGGTGAGAGGGAAGAACGGGGTAGGGATCCTAGTTGATAGGCATCTTAGGGAGCTAGTAGTTGAGTTTAGGAGGGTGAATGACAGGTTAATGGCCATTAAGTTAGTCGTGGGTGGGTATACTCTGAACATAGTTAGTGCTTATGTGCCTCGGGTGGGTTTAGACTAGGAGGTTAAAAGGAGCTTCTGGGAGGATTTGGATGGGTTGGTGCGGGGTATACCGGCCATCGAGAAGCTCATTATAGGAGGAGACTTTAACGGCCACATTGAGAGGTCGTCTGGGGGTATGACGGTGTGCATGGTGACTTCGATTTTGGAGATAGAAACGGAGGAGGTACTTCGTTACTGGAGTGTGCTAAAGCTTTTGATCTAGTGATTGCTAACTCGTGCTTCCCGAAGAAGGCGGAGCAGCTGATAACTTTTCGAAGTACGGTGGCCAAGACCCAGATTGATTATCTATTCCTTAGGAAGTGTGATACAAGTGTATACACGGATTGAAAGGTCATCCTGAGTGAGAATCTTACGACCCAACATATGCTTTTGGTTATAGACTTAGAGATCAGGTGGACGAGGAAAAAGAGGGTTATGCCTGGTCTACCTAGGGTGTCACGACCCGGAATTCCCACCGTCGGGACCGTGATGGCGCCTAACATTCCACTTGCTAGGCAAGCCGACATTAGAGAGTTATTAAGCCAATCCTTATTCATTTTAGTAAATAATAACAAATAAGTTAAAATGGGATACAACGAGTGCGGAATAATATAAAAATTTCATTAATTACTACCACCCGGATCTTGAGTCACAACTCACGAGCTACTATGATTTACTACAAACAAAGTCTGAAAAGGAAAAATACATTGTTTTGAAGTAAGGAAACAGTAATTGATAAAACTAGGAAGAGACTCCAGGGTCTGCGGATGCCAACAGATCTACCTTGGGTCTCCTGACAGCAAATCCAAGCTGCTAAGCCTCACGATCATCTAGGACCGATACAAAAATCTGCACAAGAAGTGCAGAGTGCAGTATCAGTACAACCAACCCCATGTACTGGTAAGTGTTGAGCCTACCTCGATGAAATAGTGACGAGGCTATGAAAAGACACTCACATAATAAACCTATGCAGATAACAATATATGTACAAGAAAACAACAATAACAGCTAAACATGTACTATTGGGAGGGGGACATGCTAAATGGCACATGATATAGGAGATACATCGGAAATGATAACCAGAATAGTCAATATGCTTTTAACCAGCGAAAATAACTAAACACAATGAAGAATATTGTACGGCATCACCCTTCGTGCTTTTACTCTCAGCCTCATAATATAAATCAATAGATGTCGTCACGGCATCACCCCTAGTGCATTAACTCTTATAACGTGGCACGACATCACTCTTCGTGCATTAACACTCACAACATGGCACGACATCACCCTTCGTACATTAACACTCACAACATGGCACGACATCACCCTTCGTGTATTAACACTCACAATATGGCACGGTATCACCCTTCGTGCATTAACACTCTCTCTTACCATAATGCAATGAACAAATAACAACAAGGAGATAGAATAACAAGTACAAGCCTTACTTCAACATTTGGTTCCATAATATCAACCTCAACTTCGGAATCAATACTCAATTATCACCAGAAGATACGTAAACATGATAAGAACGATCAATTTAACAACACTAGTCTAAACACGTAGTAATTAGGCATGAGAACACAAGTAGAGTATGTAACAATTAAGACAAGGAAAAAGACAATATAAGAAAAACAGGAGAAACATAGAAAATAGATAAATTGGCGGCACATAAGTACTCGTCACCTCACATATACGCCGCTTACATGAATTTCACATAGCAAATAGTCCGAGGGTTCCTAATTCCCTCAAGTCAAGGTTAACCACAACACTTACCTTGCTCCAAAGGCCACTCAATGCTCAATTACCGCTTTTTCTCTAGAATCCACCTCCAAACCACTCGTATCTATCCACAAAAGACTCAATAATATTAAATATTGCTAAAGAAATCAATTACAATGCATAAATTTAGATTCCCCAAACTTTCCCCCAAAAAGTAAAAAATTGACCCCGGGCCCGCTTGGTCAAAATCCGAGTTTCGGACCAAAATTCATTCACCCATTCACCCCCGAGCCCGATTATATAATTTATTTCGAAATCCGACCTCAATTCGAGATCTAAATTCCAATTATGCAAAAATCCCTAAGTCTACCCAAACCCCCAATTTCCACCATGAAAATTCTAAATTTTTAGGTTGAAAACTCATGGAATGCAATGGGTAATTGAAAGAAAGTAGGTTAGAATCACTTACAAATAAATTGGGGAAGAAAATCTTATGGGAGAATCGCCACTAGGTCTTTTAGTTTTGAAATTTTTGAAAGAATGGTAAAATTCCGTAATTGGGACTGTTTTATCAATGGGCGTCAGTGTTCATCACGTTCGCATGAACACTGACGCGTTCGCGAAGAGCAGAGCCTTAATGGCTTAGGTGATCGCAGGAGACTCAACGCGTTCGCGAAGGAGTAACCCACCTCACATTCATGTTCGCGAGACAGGGCTCGCATTCGCATAGTCACCCCTGATTTCCCTTCCCAGCATTCGGATGTTTTAGAAACTTAGAAATTCTATTTTTTCTACAGTTTTAGGTGCCTTCTGGTTTCCTTCTTCACGTTCGCGAAGGCACTCTCGCTAACGCGATGTGTGAACTAGGCTTGGTGGGTTTTTCTCCTACGCGAATGCGAGACTACTGTCGTGAACACGGAGCATTGGGGGTATTGCTCTACGCGAACGTGAATTGTCACACGCGAACGCGTAGCAATAGGCCAGGCACGCGAATCTCATATAATACTCCCACACACTCATGCTACCTTGTTTCAGGTTCTTAGACTGTCCCAACAAGGCACAAAGAACCGTATAATCACATATGCATCACCCGTCATGTGGAAAACAATATTATTTTATTAGGAAATTTTTTTTCAATAAAGTTAGGCAAGACACTTACCTCGAACAAGCCAAATCGGTTCGCTAGAAGCACCATCCCGCACAAATCGACCTCCGAACGACTCAAAACTAGCCAAAATCTACTCAAAATCATAAAGTCCTAATCTTTGATCAAATACTCAAAGTCAACCCGGGTTCGCACCTAGGAACCCGAAAAAACTCACAAATTCCGATAGCTCATTCAATTACAAGTCCAACCATATTAATTTTACTCAAATCCAACTCCGAATCAATGTTCAAAACATTATACGAACTCGTTCACGCGACCAAAACACCAAAATAATGCGTGGAACTATGAATCAGTCACCAAATCAAATGAAATTTTCAAGAAAACTTTAAAACTTTTATTTTCACAATCGAACGTCTGAATCACGTCAAATCAACTCCGTTTCTCACCAAATCGACAGACAAGCCATAAATATTATAGTGGACCTATACAGGCCTCCGAAACCAAAATACGGACCCGATATCAACAAAACCCAACATCAGTCAATTCTTAAAATCATTAAACTTTCAAACTTTTAATTTTTCATCAAAATTCCATATTTCGAGCTAGGGACCTCAGAATTCGATTCCGGGCATACGCCCAGGTCCCAAATTATGATACGGACCTACCGGGACCGTCAAAACACAGATCCGAGTCCGTTTACTCAAAACATTGACCAAGTCAACTCAAATTAATTTTTAAGGCAAAAATTCGTATTTATTATCAGTTTTTAACATAAAAGCTTTTCGGAAAGATGCCCGAACTGCGCATGCAAATCGAGGAAGGCTAAAACATGATTTTAAGACTTTGGATCATATAATTAGGTTTCAAAATATGAGATGACCTATCGGGTCATCACATTCTCCACCTCTAAAATAACCGTTCGTCCTCGAACGGACATTGAAAAGTACCTGAGCTGGTGAAAAGGTGTGGATATCTACTCCGCATATCTGACTCGAACTCCCAAGTAGTTGCCTCGACGGGTTGACCTCTCCACTGCACTCGAACTGAAGGATAACTCTTAGTTCTCAGCTGTCAAACCTGCCATGCTAGAATAGCCACCGGCTCCTCCTCGTAAGTCAAATCCTTGTCCAACTGGACAGAGCTGAAATCTAACACATGGGACAGATCACTGTGATACTTCCGGAGCATGGACATATGGAATACCGGATGAACAACTGCTAAACTAGGTGGCAATGTGAGCCTGTAAGACACCTCGCCCACTCTCTCCAGAATCTCAAAGGGCCCGATATACCTAGGGCTCAACTTGCCCTTCTTTCCGAATCTCATTACACCCTTCATGGGTGATACCCGAAGCAACACTATCTCTCCAACCATGAATGCAACATCACGAACTCTACGGTCGGCATAACTCTTCTGCCTGGACTGAGCTGTGCAAAGTCGATCCTAAATAATTTTGACCTTATCAAGGCATCCTGTACTAGATCTATACCTAACAACCGATCCTCCCCCGGCTCAAACCATCCAACCGACGATCGACACCGTCTACCATATAATGCCTTATAGGGAGCCATCTGGATACTTGACTGGTAGCTGTTGTTGTAGGCGAACTCTGTAAGGGGCAAGAACTGATCCCACAATCCTTCGAAGTCTATAACACATGCGCAGTGCATATCCTCCAAGATTTGAATAGTGTGCTCGGACTGTCCGTTCGTCTGAGGATGAAACACTATGCTCAACTCCACCCGCGTGCCCAACTCATAATGTATTGCCCTCTAGAAGTGCGAGGTGAACTACGTACCTCAATTAGAAATGATAGACACGGGCATACCGTGAAGACGGACGATCTCAGGGATGTAAATCTCTGCCAACCGCTCCGAAGAACTGCCACAGGAATGAAATGCACTGACTTAGTTAGCCTGTCCATAATGACCCAAACTGCATCGAACTTCCTCTGAGTCTGTGGGAGTCCAACAATGAAATCCATAGTGATAGGCTCCCACTTCCACTCAGGAATCTCTATCTGCTGAAGTAAACCACCGGGTCTCTGATGCTCATACTTTACTTGCCGACAATTTAGACACCGAGCTACATAAGAAACTATATACTTCTTCATCCTCCTCCACCAATAATGCTGCCGCAGGTCCTGATACATCTTGGCGGCGCCCGGATGAATAGAATATCGGGAACTATGAGCCTCCTCAAGAATCAACTCACGAAGTCCATCGACATTAGGCACACAAACACGACCCTCCATCCTCAAAACTCTGTCATCTCCGACTGTAACCTGCTTGGCACCACCGTGCCGCACTGTGTCCCTAAGGACTAACAAATGAGGGTCGTCATACTGCCGATCTTTGATACTCTCAAACAAGGAAGACCGAGAGACTGTGCAAGTTAGAACACGGCTGGGCTCTGAAATATCCAACCTCACAAACTGGTTGGCCAAAGTCTGAACATCTGATACAAGTGGACTCTCACCAACTGAAATGAACGCAAGGCTGCCCATACTCGCTGCCTTTCTACTCAAGGCGTCGGCCACCACATTGGCCTTCCCAGGGTGGTACAAAATAGTGATATCATAGTGTTTCAATAGCTCCTACCACCTCCTCTGCCTCAAATTGAGATCCTTTTGCTTGAACAAATACTGAAGGCTCCGATGATCCGTGAAAACCTCACACGATACACCGTAAACATAGTGCCTCCAAATCTTCAGCGCATGAACAATGGCTGCCAACTCTAAGTCATGGACTTGGTAATTCTTCACATGAAACTTCAATTGCCGTGGCACTTATGCATTCACCCTGCTCTCCTGCATCAATACTGCACCGAGCCCAACACGGGACGTATCATAATATACCGTATAAGATCCTGAACCTGTGGGCAACACCAATACCAGCGCTGTAGTCAAAGCAGTCTTGAGCTTCTGAAAGCTCGCCTCACACTCGTTTGACCATCTGAACGGGGCACCCTTCTGGGTCAAACTGGTCAACGGGGTTGCTATAGCTGAAAACTCCTCCACAAATCGACGGTAATAGCCCGCCAAACCCAAGAAACTTCTGATCTCCGTAGCTGAAGTGGGTCTAGGCCAGTTCTGAACTGCGTCAATCTTCTTAAGATCTACCTAAATTCTCTCTGCTGATACAACGTGCCCAAGAAAGCGACTGAATCCAACCAAAACTTGAACTTTGAAAATTTAGCATACAACTGGCTGGCTCTTAGAGTCTGAAGTACAATCCTGAGATGCAGCTCATGCTCCTCTCGACTGCAGGAGTAGATCAAGATATCATCAATAAACACGATCACAAAGGCGTCCAAATAAGTCTTGAACACTCGGTTCATCAAATCCATGAATGTCGTCGGGGTATTTGCCAACCCAAAGGACATCACCAAAAACTCATAACGCCCGTACCTAGTCTGAAAAGTTGTCTTAGGGACATCAGATGCCCTAATCCTTAACTGATGGTAGCCAGATCTCAAATTAATCTTTAAAAACACCTTGGCACCATGAAGCTGATCAAATAAATCATCAATTCTCGGTAATGGATACTTGTTCTTGATGGTGACTTTCTTCAACTGCCAAAAATCTATACACATCCTCATCGATCCATCTTTCTTCTTCACGAACAACACGGGGGGGAATCCCAAGGCGAGACACTAGGTCTAATAAAGCCCTTATCAAGCAAATCTTGTAATCGTTCCTTCAATTCTTTCAACTTTGGTCGGGCCATACGGTATGTCAGAATAGAGATGAGCTGAGCGCCCGAAGCCAAATCAGTACAGAAATCAATATTCCTGTCAGGTGGCATCCCCGGCAGGTCTGCAGGAAACACCTCTGGAAACTCACGAACAATGGGTACTGAATCCATGGAAGGAACCTCCGCACTAGAATAACCCCGCTGGTAGAATGTCTAGGAGTCCCTCTCCACTCTAATCGAGGCAACCCCGGCAAGGCTAAGGTCACCATATTGGCATGACAATCCAATATAGCGTGATAAGGTGGCAACCAATCCATACCCAAAATGACATCGAAATCAACCATATCGAGAAGTAGAAGGTCTACACTAGTCTCAAGACTCCCAATGGTGACTAGACATAAACGATAAACACGGTCTATAACAATAGCATCCCTCACAGGTGTGGACACGCATACAGGAGCACTCAAAGAATCACGAGGCATAACAAAATATGAAGCAAAATAGGATGACACGTAGAAATAAGTAGAACCCGAATCGAATAGAACTGAAGCATCTGTACTGCAAACTGAAATAGTACCTGTGATAACAGCATCAGATGATTTAGCCTCAAGCCTGGATGGAAAAGCATAACACCGGGGTTGGGCCCCATCACCTTGAACTACGTCCTTGGGACGGCCTCTAGCTGGCTGGCCTCCACCCCTAACGGCCTGACCTCCAACTCTAACAGTCTGGCCTCTACCTCTGGCTGCCTGACCCCTACCTCTGGCTGGCTGAGTAGGTGGTGCAGCAACTGGTGCCGGAACCATGGCACGAGAACCCTAATGCTATGAGCTGCCCGATGCCCGAAGGCAAAATCTAGCAATGTGCCTCGGATCACTACAAGTATAACAGGACCTCGGCTGCTGTGACTGCTGACCCTGAAACTGACCCTGTCGACTTGAGTAACCACCATGAAAACTCTGGAGCGGAGGTGCACTAACAGGAGTTGGTGGTGCACTGTAGGCTAGTTTGTCGGAATAAGGCATATGAGGGCCACAACCACCTGAGGCACCGTGGGATGCCTGGAGTGCTGAATGAAACAGCCTGGGAGGATGGGCTCTACCAAAGTACCCCTGCCTCCAGATGAGGCACCGCTGAACCCCCCAGAATGACGTGGTCTCTTGCCAGACCACTGAACTCCCTGAGCAAGAACCATCTCGACTCGCCTGGCGACAGTGGTAGCCGCCTGAAAAGAAATCTCACTCCCAGTTTCCTTAGCCATCTGCAATCTGATAGGCTGAGCAAGTCCGTCAATAAACCTCCTCACCCTCTCTCTCTCGGTAGGAAGCAGAAGAAGATCATGACGGGCCAAATCCACAAAATGGGTCTCATACTGAGTAATAATCATACTGCCCTTCTGGAGACGCTCGAACTGACGACGGTGTTCCTCTCTCAGTGTGATAGGGAGAAACTTCTCTAGAAAGAGAGCTGAGAGAACTGGTCCCAAGTAAGAGCAGGCGACCATGCTGGTCTGGTCAACAAATAATCTCTCCACCATTTCTTGGCAGAACCAGTCATCTAAAATGCAGCAAAATCGACCCCATTGGTCTCCACTATACCCATGTTCCATAGCACCTCATGACAGCTGTCAAGATAATCCCGCGGGTCCTCAAAAGGTGCACTACTGAAGTGAACTGGAAAGAGCTTGGTAAACCTGTCCAATCTCCATAAAGCCTCAAAAGACATAGCCGACCCATCACCGGCCTGTGCCACAGCAACCGACTTGAACTACTCTGACTGGATGAGCTACTGGAGTCTGATACTGGGGAGTCATCTGCTCCGGAGTGTGAGTAGTAGGAGTCTGTGCTCCTCTTCCAGCCTGAGAGACGGTTGATACCATGGGGAATGTGCCAGTCTGGGCCACACTCTCCATAAGGCCCACCAAACAGACTTAAGCATCCTGAAGCACTGGGGTCGCAATGAACCCCTCCGAAACCTGAGTTGGTCCGACAGGCACAACCTGGGTTGGAACCTCCTCATCAAACGCTACCTGAGGTTCCACCGCTGGTGCTGCTTGTAAGGCCCGAAAAGTTTTTCAAAGGAATTTAAAGTTTGGTGGTGTCGAGGTAGGCTAATGTGTATAGATCCCGTGAATTCCTATAGCTAATTCGAGTAATTTTGAGCTTACCAATACAATTTAATTTATACTCGAACCATATGAGAATTACTGGAGTGAATAAGGTTATCTGGATACTTGGGGATAATTATTTTATTAATCTTTGAGTGTTGTAATAAGGGGGAACCCTTGGATGTTTATTTCAAAGCAATAAGACTAAAGAAAATATACTGAGCTATCTCCCCATAGCGCAACTATAGCACAAGAGGGAAGTAGAATATTTTAGCAAACCAGTGACCTAAAGCCTTATAGCACAGGGATAGCACCAGTGGAAAATACTGTACCTAATTTTAGCAAACCAGTGAGCTAAAGCCTTATAGCACAGGGATAGCACCAGTGGAAAATACTGTACCTAATTTGTGCAAACCAGTGAGCTAAACCCTTATAGAACAGGGATAGTACCGGTGGAAAAATAGTGTACCTAGGCCTATTAATACATGAGCGGGTAGAGAGAAAAATAAAAGGATTTCAAGACTAGGGATTTTCTCTCCATCACCCATCCTGCCAAGGCTTCCAATACACACTTAAGGTGAGCTTTTAAATGTGTTTTTATGATGATTACACTTCTCAATCACTAGTTATAACAAGGTTTGGTATTGGATTCCATTGGATTTCTTCAAAATCTCAAGAACACCCCAAAAGTTGACATTCAAGATTTGGAATACAAGAGGTAATCTTTCACCCTTAAACCTACATGCATGGATTGTAAGTGAATATATGAGCAAGGAATAAGTACTAGCACTTATGAGATGGTGATTGGAAGCCATAAATACTTAAACTAAATTATTGGGTGTTGTAGAGATTTTGTAATGAGTTAACTAGTGAAATTTGGTGGATGTGAGTTCATTGATGA
The DNA here is from genome assembly GCF_000390325.3 of Nicotiana tomentosiformis. NCBI lineage: Eukaryota > Viridiplantae > Streptophyta > Magnoliopsida > Solanales > Solanaceae > Nicotiana > Nicotiana tomentosiformis. The sequence goes on along the minus strand of NC_090821.1, from coordinate 37,936,480 downwards.
TTATAATAGTGCTAAGAAGGTAGTTAGTGGATAAATAATGTTGTTGTATCTCTTGTTAGTGGTGAGAAGGGATTGTTGGATGAAGAAACACCATTACTAGAGGTTGTTGAATGCTATGCACTCTCGGTGTTTGATAAAATGCTAAAATGACCAAAAACCTGGAAATATTTACTAATATTGGTCCAATTGAATTATGTTGATGTAATTTGAAGTTGTAAGAGTAGTGGGTGGTTTAAGTAGAACTAAAGAGCTCCATCAAGGTATGTTGGCTAAACTGTTCTTTATGAATTGGAACCTCAATATCCTTGTAAGTTTCAAGATATTTATTACAAGTTGAGTATTCCGAATACGTTTTGTGACAAAGATATATGTTTAATCCGTGTCTCAAATACTCTCATGATATTGTATTATAAATTGAGGATGTGTTCCAAACTATGAATTGTACATCTACATGTTATGATTCCAAGTCGCGATTTATGTGAAAAACTATTTTGCCAAATTGTATAAAGATTGTGATTGGGGTTACACCTCTACCTACATACATTGGGGTGAGGCGGCGGGGCCGCTTTGTGTGAAAATGGGTATTGTGTTTTCACTTCCACACATATATATTGGGGTGAGGCGGCGGGGGCACTTTACGTAAAAATGGGTATTGTGTTTACACCTCCACCCACATACATTGGGGTGAGGCGGCGAGGCCGCCTTGTGTGAAAATGGGTATTGTGTTTACATTTCCACCCACATATCTTAGGGTGAGGCGGCGAAGCCGCTTTGTGTGAAAATGGGCATTGTGTTTACACCTGCACCGGCATATATTGGGGTGAGGCGGCGGGGCCACTTTGTGTGAAAATGGGTATTGCATTTACACCTTCACCCACATACATTGGGGTGAGTCAGCGGGGCCTCTTAGTGTGAAAATGGGTATTGTGTTTACACTTTCACCCGCATATATTGGGGTGAGGCGGCGGGGCCGCTTTGTGTGAAAATGGGTATTGTGTTTACACCTCCACCCACATACATTGGGGGTGAGGCGGTGGGGCCGCTTTGTGTGAAAATGGGTATTGTGTTTATACCTCCACCCGCATACATTGGGGTGAGGCGGCAGGGCCGCTTGAGTAGAGTTTTGGTATTGTGTTTACACCTCCACCCACATACATTGAGGTAAGGCGGCGGGGCCACATTGCGTGGAAATGGTCACAGATGATCTCATCTTGAATTCTATAAATATTAATGACAGCTCCTGATAAGCTTGCTTTAGTTTAAATGGCTATCTATGCTATTATATTATTGCCTTGATTCATCATATTCATACTGTATTTCCGAGTTCTTAAATTGGTGTTTGGTTTATATACTAGTACTATTCGACATGTACTAACGTCTCTTTTGTCGGGGGCACTACATCTTTAATGGATGCAGGTGGTTCCACAGCGGAGGATACTGACCAGTGACAACAGTGCTCATTCTTTCCAACTGACTTGGTGAGCCCCATCTCATTCCGAGGTTGTGCATCTTTTGTTTCTTATGTGTTTTGAGGTATAGCCGAAGCCCTTTTGTCGGCACTATAATTTTACTCTCTGGTATTTTTAGAGGCTCCGTAGACTAAGTGTGGGTTGTGTATGGGTGTTGGGAATGTTAAACAAGTTGTGTTGTGATTAAATCACTTGTTCCACTTTGAACCATGAATGGGGGGGTGTGTGTGTGTGTGTGTGTGTGTGTGTGTGTGTGTGTTTTGAGACTTATTAATGGAGTGACTAATGGTAATGAATTGGTATTTTAGACATGCTCACTTTATTGTTTAAATAACGAAAACATATATTCTCTTTATTCATGAATGAGTTGGGTAGAAGGACATCTAATAGGCTTGCTCGGTCGGGTTCACTCGGTTGAGCGCCGGTCGCGCTCATCGATTTTGGGGCGTGGCGAATTCGGTATCAGAGCCTAAGATTTTAAAGTGTCCTAGGATGTCTCGGAGCTGTGTCTAGTAGAGTCCTTCTTATTGGTGTGTTGTCGACCACATCTATAAGTTGGAGGCTACTTGGACATTTAGGAATAATACCCTTCTTTGATATTCTGAATCGTGCAATGAAACTGATTGTGAAACTGTTTTCCTCTAACTCGTGCGTTGAGGTTCAAGGTAAGTTTAAATGCTCTTTTGGTTTATTCCAAGTAATGTTGTCATGTGATATGACAAATGGTTAAAGGCCTGAATATTAAACAGGTGGCACATGTATCATGTTGAATGAATGGTATGGCCATATGAGACAAGTATATAGTACCATCAGCATACTTTATATGAGAAGAGAGCTAGACGTGATTAGCCACCTCCAAAAAGGCATTGACGTGATAAATGAGACCTAAGCTTAATTAGAACATGTGGATAGTGTGAGAACTATGTGTATGATTCTAAGATGTTAATTTGTTACATAGGCACGCAATATATGAAAGGCCTGGCCGAGATATTAATGATAAATGTATAGGTCTCTCACGGGAGACAAGAAGTTATGAAAGGAGAGTTAAGTGAACCCACAATGAGAAGACCCTAGCACTATGAATGTTATAAAAATCCCAGGAATGTGCGAAGTGGTGTTACACTCCAAAAAGGATATTGACACGAGGGTGGTGTCGAGGTAGGCTAATGTGTATAGGTCCCAAAAAAATTTACAAAGTAATTTAAAGTTTGGTGGTGTCGAGGTAGGCTAATGTGTATAGGTCCCGTGAATTCCTATAGCTAATTCGAGTAATTTTGAGCTTAAGAATATAATTTAATTTAGACCCGAACCATATGAGTATTAGTGGAGTGAATAAGGTTATCTGGATACTTGGGGATAATTATTTTATTAATCTTTGAGTGTTGTAATAAGGGGGAACCCTTGGATTTTTATTTCAAGGCAATAAGACTAAAGAAAATACACTGAGCTATCTCCCCGTAGCGCAGCTATAACACAAGAGGGAAGTAGAAGATTTTAGCAAACCAGTGAGCTAAAGCCTTATAGCACAGGGATAGCACCAGTGGAAAATACTGTACCTAATTTTAGCAAACCAGTGAGCTAAAGCCTTATAGCACAGGGATAGCACCAGTGGAAAATACTGTACCTAATTTGTGCAAACCAGTGAGCTAAACCCTTATAGAACAGGGATAGCACCAGTGGAAATATAGTGTACCTGGGACTATTAATACATGAGCGGGGAGAGAGAAGAATAAAAGGATTTCAAGACTAGGACTTTTCTCTCCATCACCCATCCGGTCAAGGCTTCCAATACACACTTAGGGTGAGTTTTTAAGTGTGTTTTTATGATGATTCCACTTCTCAATCACTAGTAACAACAATGTTTTGTATTGGATTCCATAGGATTTCTTCAAAATCTCAAGAACACCCCAAAAGTTGACTTTTAAGATTTGATCTACAAGAGGTAATCTTTCACCTTTAAACCTACATACCATGGATTGTTAGTGAATATATGAGCAAGGAATAAGTACTAGCACTTATGATATGGTGATTGAAAGCCATAAATACTTAAACTAGATTATTGGGTGTTGTAGAGATTTTGTAATGAGTTAACTAGTGAAATTTTATGGATGTGAGTTCTTTGATGATTATAATGGTGCTAAGAAGGTAGTTAGTGGATAAATAATGTTGCTGTATCTCTTGTTGATGGTAAGGAGGGATTGTTAGATGAAGAAACACCATTACTAGAGGTAGTTGAATGCTATGCACTCTCAGTGTTTGATAAAATGCCAAAATGACCATAAACCTGGAAATATTTACTAATATTGGTCCAATTGAATTATGTTGATGTAGATTAAAGTTGTAGGAGTATTGGGTGGTTTAAGTAGCACTAAAGAGCTCCATCAAGGTATGTTGGCTAAACTCTTGTTTAAGAATTGTTACTCCAATATCCTTGTAAGTTCCAAGATATTTATTACAAGTTGAGTATTCCGAATAAGTTTTGTGACAAAGATATATGTTTAATTCGTATCTCAAATGCTCTCATGATATTGTATTATAAATTGAGGATGTGTTCCAAACTATGGATTGTGCATCTACATGTTATGATTCCAAGTCGCGATTTATGTGAAAAACTATTTTGCCAAATTGTGTAGAGATTGTGATTGGGGTTACATCTCCACCTACATACATTGGTGTGAGGCGGCGGGGCCGCTTTGTGTGAAAATGGGTATTGTGTTTACACTTCTACACGCATATATTGGGATGAGGCGGTGGGGGCATTTTATGTAAAAATGGGTATTGTGTTTACACCTCCACCCACATACATTGGGGTGAGGTGGCGAGGCCGCTTTGTGTGAAATTGGGTATTGTGTTTACACTTCCACCCACATATATTAGGGTGAGGCGGCGAAGCCGCTTTGTGTGAAAATGGATATTGTGTTTACACCTCCACCCGCATATATTGGGGTGAGGCGGCGGGGCCACTTTGTGTAAAAATGGGTATTGTATTTACACCTTCACCCACATACATTGGGGTGAGTCAGTGGGGCCTCTTTGTGTGAAAATGGGTATTTTGTTTACACTTTCACCCGCATATATTGGGGTGAGGCGGCGAGGACGCTCTGTGTAAAAATGGGCATTGTGTTTACACCTCCACTCACATACATTGGGGTGAGGCGGTGGGGCCGCTTTGTGTGAAAATGGGTATTGTGTTTATACCTCCACCCGCATACATTGGGGTGAGGCGGAAGGGCCGCTTGAGTAGAGTTTTGGTATTGTGTTTACACCTCCACCCGCATACATTGAGGTAAGGCGGGGCCGCTTTGCGTGGAAATGGTTACAGATGATCTCATCTTGAATTCTATAAATGTTAATGACAGCTCTTGATAAGCTTGCTTTAGTTTAAACGGCTATCTATGCTATTCTATTATCGCCTTGATTCATTAAATTCATACTGTATTTCCGAGTTCTTAAATTGGTGTTTGGTTTATATACTAGTACTATTTGACATGTACTAACGTCCTTTTTGCCGGGGGCACTGCATCTTTAATTGATGCAGGTGGTTCCACAGCGTAGGATACTGACCAGTGACAACAGTGCTCATTCTTTCCAACTAACTTGGTGAGCCCCATCTCATTCGGAGATTTTGCATCTTTTGTTTCTTATGTGTTTTGAGGTATAGCCGGAGCCCTTTTGTCGGCAATATAATTTTACTCTCTAGTATTTTTAGAGGCTCTGTAGACTAAGTGTGGGTTGTGTATGGGTGTTGGGAATGTTAAACAAATTTTGTCGTGATTAAATCACTTGTTCCACTTTGAACCATGAATGGGGGTGTGTGTGTGTGTGTTTTGAGACTTATTAATGGAGTGACTAATGGTAATGAATTGGTATATCAGACATGCTCACTTTATTATTTAAATAACGAAAACATATATTCTCTTTATTCATGAATGTGTTGGTTAGAAGGACATCTAATAGGCTTGCTCGGTCGGGTTCACTCGGTTGAGCGCCGGTCGCGCTCATCGATTTTGGCGCGTGGCAAATTTGGTATCAGAGCCTAAGATTTTAAAGTGTCCTAGGATGTCTCGGAGCCGTGTCTAGTAGATTCCTTATTATCGGTGTATTGTCGACCACATCTATAAGTTGGAGGCTACTTGGACATTTAGGAATAATACCCTTCTTTGATATTCTGAATCGTGCGATGAAACTGATTGTGAAACTGTTTTTCCTCTAACTCATGCGTTGAGGTTCAAGGTAAATTTAAATGCTCTTTTGGTTTATTCCAAGTAATGTTGTCATGTGATATGACAAATGGGTAAAGGCCTGAATATTAAACAGGTGGCACATGTATCATGTTGAATGAATGGTATGGCCATATGAGACAAGTATACAGTACCATCAGCATACTTTATATGAGAAGAGTGCTAGACGTGATTAGCCACCTCCAAAGAGGCATTGACGTGATAAATGAGACCTAAGCTTAACTAGAACATGTGGATAGTGTGGGAACTATGTGTATGATTCTAAGATGTAAATTTGTTACATAGGCACGCAATATATGAAAGGCATGGCCTAGATAGTAATGATAAATGTGTAGGTCTCTCACGGGAGACAAGAAGTTATGAAAGGAGAGTTAAGTGAACCCACTATGAGAAGACCCTAGCACTATGAATGTTATAAAAATCCCAGGAATGTGCGAAGTGGTGTTACACTCCAAAAAGGATATTGACACGAGGGATTTGGATCCCAAGCCTATGTGGCTGAATAAGAGTAGAGGACTTATGAGGTTAATACCATAGGGACTTAAATCTCCCTAATAGTCAATCATATACAAGAGGACTAGAGATCTGAAACATGTGTCCCTGAAATTGCTAAATTCAAGACTTGTGTCGAAATGTGAAATATTCACCCCAAGTGGGGAGGGAAGGGCCATGGTAAGGCTACTTAAGTTCAATAAAACGAGAGTAGGGCCGTGTAACTATGATGTTTGGATATTTTGTTGAAGACATGTATAGTCTAGAAAAGTGGTAAGGGGTAACGTGATTCTCTGAGAGGATATGCAAATGATAAACCACTAGTATAAAAATAATGTGGAAGGTTAAGAAATGTAAATTCTTCGTACGTGACAATATACATGTAGGGTCAACGATACTAGAAACTAAGAGTAGGGTTTGCAAAAGGTTTTTTTACTTGTTAGAGAGTCATGGACAATGGAACCCAAGGAAGTGCTATAGATCAAATGAGAAAGGCTTGCGAGTTCTTAGAATGAGTTAATCATGGATTTGTGATTTAGCTAAAGTTCCAAGGCTTTAAGAAAGACAGAACGAGTGGGAGAGATAAATGTGATGTTATAATAACCCAAGAGTGCATCGGGACTTGATGGAGAGTCTCTTAAGAATCTTACAAGCAAGGAAGTGTTAAGTGATACACGGATGGACACACTTTCCCACAGATATCCCAAAAAGTGTCGAGAGGGGACCAGGATGAATTCCCAACTAAGGGAAAAGACCACGTAACGTATGAAAGAACGCATGGCTATTCACTAACTAGGAAGAATGAGGCGAGAAGAATTGGAAGAAGAATCTATAAATTTAGATGGACATGGTTATCGCAAAATAGTTCGTATCAGAATGGTGGACTCGCATAGAGCACAAGTATTAATAGAAGATATAAAGGATCAATTGTAATGCAACTGACATGGGTGACACTGAATATCAACAAAAAGATTTAGAGGGATTTCATGTCTACATATTACATTGGAAAGTGATACTACTGGTGATAAAGTGGTGGTGTGATAAACTCAACAATCCAGGAACAATGATACTATGAGTTCATGGGAGGCAAACAAGTGTGTGGCACAATAAGGTTGTCAACTATGAATTAAGGGCAAAATAGGATGGGAGTGAATGCTCCAGTCACAAAGGAAATATAGTACCAACATATTGTCTAGACCAAAGGGGAAATGTTTGAAACAGATTGAGAGAGGATGAACACTTGTTACGAACCAAACATGTTTAACATGATAGCTCTTAGGCTGCAATACTAGGAAACACTATTGGTAACTACAATACTGGGAATAAGGTGAGTTACTCATCGAGGATGGAATAAGGTGTACTAAGTCCTACACTTATAAGGAAAACAAGAAGTCATCGTTATTTAGGAGGATCTCCAGTTTCAGAAAAGGCCCTGTTAGGGCCAATGATATTTTGAATTGAATATATATATGAAGGGTGTCGATATGTGTTTTGGGAAGTATTTAGCAGTAAAGAGGAATCATGATAATATTCACAAGGGAAGTAGAGAGGTTTCTTAAAATCCTATAAGACTTATAATGAGGAAAGAGGGTGGCCAAGAAAAGTCTGAGCACGATGTTACTTCACATATTGAGGCAATGTCATGCAGGTTGATGTTATCAGGGTGTGTGCGCAAGCTAGTAGATGTTATTCATTTGAAACAGATGGTCCCATAAGAAAACTGACCTAATAATGTCTTTTGTTGAGAAATTTGGAAAAAAAAAACAAGTTGCAAGTATTAATAAAATTGTAACCGTATCAAGGAAATTTTTGTAGAACTCAATTACTAGAAGGTCATATGAAAGAGAAATCTGATATAGATGTTCCACTAATAATGCAATGTGGCAAGATGATCATTTATGCCTCTAGGCAACTCAAGAATCATGAAAAGAATTATTTGTATTAAAGATTTGTATTATTAGAACTTACGGTGGTGGTTTTTGCATTAAATATTTGGCGTCATTATTTGTATGGGGTCCACGTAGATGTATTCACGGACCACAAAGGTCTTCAATATATTTTCAAACAAAAGGAGCTGAATCTGATACAGAGAAGATGGCTTGAGTTACTCAAGGATTACGACATCAATATTCTATATTACCCGGGGAAAGCCAATGTTGTGGCGGATGCTCTTAGCCGGAATCTATGGGTAGTTTAGCACATTTGGAGGTATATCAAAGGCCATTGGCCAAGGAAGTCCATCGATTGGCTAGTTTGGGAGTTTGTCTTGCGGACTTTAATGAAGAAGGGTAATTGTACAAAATAGGACTGAATCATCACTTGTTGTGGATGTCAAGGAGAAGCAATAACCGTTGTTGGCACAAAACATAGAAATTCCAATGTGTAAGTGGGAGATGATTAATATGGACTTTGTGGTAGGACTGCCTCGTACTCCTCGTAAGTTTGACTTGATTTGGGTGAATGTGGATCGACTCATGAAATCAGCACACTTCTTGCCGGTTAAGGCTACCGATATATCGAAAAAATATGCTTAGTTGTATATCAAAGAAATAGTCAGGTTTCATGGCACTCCGGTTTCCATCATTTCTGATCAGGGAGCTCAATTCACTGCCAATTTTTTGAAAACATTTCAGCAAGGTTTGGGTACTCAGTGAATCTTAGTACAACCTTTCACCTGCAGACTGACGAGTAAGCAGAGCGGATAATTCAGACGCTTGAGTATATGTTGCGCGCTTGTGTTCTAGACTTCAAAGACAGTTGGGACGATCATTTACCAATTACCACTCATAGAGTTTGGTTATAACAACAGCTTTCATGCTAGTGTTCAGATGGCACCATTTGAGGCATTATATAGTAGGAGATGTAGATCTCTCACTGGGTGGTTCGAGGCTGGGGAAGCAAAGTTGATAGGGCCAGACCTCATGCATCAAGCAATAGAAAAAGTTAAAATCATTAAGGAGCGGTTGAAGACTGCTCAGAGTCGTCAGAAGTTCTATTCGGACATTCGTCGTAGGGATTTGGAGTTCAAAGATGATGATTGGGTATTCTTGAAGGTTTCCCCCATGAAAGGTTTGATGTGATTTGGTAAAAAAAAGGGAAATTGAGTCTGAGGTATGTCGGACTGTACATAATTATTCAGAGGAACGGTGAGGTGGCGTACAAGCTTGAGCTACCATCTGAGATGTCAGTAGTGCACCCGGTGTTTCATGTGTCTATGTTGAAGAAAGTAGTTTGAGACCCGACACTCATTGTTCTGGTTGAGACTATTAAGGTTAATGAGGAATTGACTTATGAAGAGACTCCTATTTCTATTATTGATCAGCAAGTCCAAAAGTTGAGAAATAAAGAAATTGCCTCCGTGAAAGTGTTTTGGTGATACCAGCAGGTGGAAGAGGCCACCTGGGAGGCCGAGGAAGAAATAAAGAAGAAGTACCCTCATTTGTTTGGGTAGTCATGTATGTATAAAGCTATGTTCTATGAAAATGCTAAGAGTTACCTTCTATGAATTATGTATCATTTGTACAACTTATGCTAAGGGTGTTCCTTTTCTGGTAATATATTGCTTATGAGGCCACATTTGGTGTTGTTTTATGTTAGATTGCATCATCAGATTATGTATACGTTGTTAGGATTGGTATCTGGGATTCTCTGACAGGTGGATAGGCCCAGTTACAGGGGAGACTCTGGCAAAACCTTTTAGAAAATTTAGGAGTTAATCAAATTTGGGGGCTTGAGATGTATGAGAGAAGAGATGTGTTATGCTAAGTGTTTGGGACAGACTCTACTCCTCATTCGAGGACGAATGATCCTAATGGGGGAGAATGAAAGGCCCCGAAAAAATTTACAAAGGAATTTAAAGTTTGGTGGTGTCGAGGTAGGCTAATGTGTATAGGTCCCGTGAATTCCTATAGCTAATTCGAGTAATTTTGAGCTTAAGAATACAATTTAATTTAGACCCGAACCATATGAGTATTAGTGGAGTGAATAAGGTTATCTAGGTACTTGGGGATAATTATTTTATTATTCTTTGAGTGTTGTAATAAGGGGGAACCCTTGGATGTTTATTTCAAAGCAATAAGACTAAAGAAAATACACTGAGCTATCTCCCCATAGCGCAGCTATAACACAAGAGGGAAGTAGAAGATTTTAGCAAACCAGTGAGCTAAAGCCTTATAGCACAGGGATAGCACCAGTGAAAAATATTGTACCTAATTTTAGCAAACCAGTGAGCTAAAGCCTTATAGCACAGGGATAGCACCAGTGGAAAATACTGTACCTAATTTGTGCAAACCAGTGAGCTAAACTCTTATAGAACAGGGATAGCACCAGTGCAAAAAATAGTGTAGCTGGGCCTATTAATACATGAGCGGGGAGAGAGAAGAATAGAAGGATTTCAAGACTAGGGCTTTTCTCTCCATCACCCATCCGGCCAAGGCTTCCAATACACACTTAGGGTGAGTTTTTAAGTGTGTTTTTTTGACGATTCCACTTCTCAATCACTAGTTACAACAATGTTTTGTATTGGATTCCATAGGATTTCTTCAAAATCTCAAGAATGCCCCAAAAGTTGACTTTTAAGATTTGGTCTACAAGAGGTAATCTTTCACCCTTAAACCTACATACCATGGATTGTTAGTGAATATATGAGCAAGGAATAAGTACTAGCACTTATGATATGGTGATTGAAAGCCATAAATACTTAAACTAGATTATTGGGTGTTGTAGAGATTTTGTAATGAGTTAACTAGTGAAATTTTGTGGATGTGAGTTCATTGATGATTATAATGGTGCTAAGAAGGTAGTTAGTGGATAAATAATGTTTCTGTATCTCTTGTTGGTGGTAAGGAGGGATTGTTAGATGAAGAAACACCATTACTAGAGGTAGTTGAATGCTATGCACTCTCGGTGTTTGATAAAATGCCAAATTGACCAAAAACCTGGAAATATTTACCAATATTGGTCCAATTCAATTATGTTGATGTAGATTGAAGTTTTAGGAGTAGTGGGTGGTTTAAGTAGCACTAAATAACTCCATCAAGGTATGTTGGCTAAACTCTTGTTTAAGAATTGTAACTCTAATATCCTTGTAAGTTCCAAGATATTTATTACAAGTTGAGTATTCCGAATAAGTTTTGTGACAAAGATATATGTTTAATTCGTATCTCAAATGCTCTCATGATATTGTATTATAAATTGAGGATGTGTTCCAAACTATGGATTGTGCATCTACATGTTATGATTCCAAGTCGCGATTTATGTGAAAAACTATTTTGCAAAATTGTGTAGAGATTGTGATTGGGGTTACACCTCCACCTACATACATTGGGGTGAGGCGGCGGGGCCGCTTTGTGTGAAAATGGGTATTGTGTTTACACTTTCACACGCATATATTGGGGTGAGGCGGCGGGGGCACTTTATGTGAAAATGGGTATTGTGTTTACACCTCCACCCACATACATTGGGGTGAGGCAGCGAGGCTGCTTTGTGTGAAATTGGGTATTGTGTTTACACTTCCACCCACATATATTAGGGTGATGCGGCGAAGCCGCTTTGTGTGAAAATGGGTATTGTGTTTACACCTCCACCCGTATATATTGGGGTGAGGCGGCGAGGCCACTTTGTGTGAAAATGGGTATTGTATTTACACCTTCACCCACATACATTAGGGTGAGTCAGCGGGGCCTCTTTTTGTGAAAATGGGTATTTTTTTTACACTTTCACCCGCATATATTGGGGTGAGACGGCGGGGCCGCTTTGTGTGAAAATGGGTATTGTGTTTACACGTCCACTCACATACATTGGGGTGAGGCGGTGGGGCCGCTTTGTGTGAAAATGGGTATTGTGTTTATACCTCCACCCGCATACGTTGGGGTGAGGCGGCAGGGCCGCTTGAGTAGAGTTTTAGTATTGTGTTTACCCCTCCACCCGCATACATTGAGGTAAGGCGGCGGGGCCACTTTGTGTGGAAATGGTTACAGATGATCTCATCTTGATTTCTATAAATGTTAATGACAGCTCCTGATAAGCTTGCTTTAGTTTAAATGGCTATCTATGCTATTCTATTGTCGCCTTGATTCATTATATTCATACTGTATTTCCGAGTTCTTAAATTGGTGTTTTGTTTATATACTAGTATTATTCGACATGTACTAATGTCCCTTTTGCCGGGGGCACTGCATCTTTAATGGATGCAGGTGGTTCCACAGCGGAGGATACTGACCAGTGACAATAGTGCTCATTCTTCCCAACAGACTTGGTGAGCCCCATCTCATTCGGAGGTTGTGCATCTTTTGTTTCTTATGTGTTTTGAGGTATAGCCGGAGCCCTTTTGTCAGCACTATAATTTTACTCTCTGGTATTTTTAGAGGCTCCGTAGACTAAGTGTGGGTTGTGTATGGATGTTGGGAATGTTAAACAAGTTGTGTTGTGATTAAATCACTTGTTCCACTTTGAACCATGAATGGGTGTGTGTGTGTGTGTGTGTGTGTGTTTTGAGACTTATTAATGGAGTGACTAATGGTAATGAATTGGTATTTCAGACATGCTCACTTTATTGTTTAAATAACGAAAACATATATTCTCTTTATTCATGAATGAGTTGGGTAGAAGGATATCTAATAGGCTTGCTCGGTCGGGTTCACTCGGTTGAGTGCCGGTCGAGCTCCTCGGTTTTGGGGCGTGACAATGCTGCTCGGGCTCTGGGCTGAGCCCTACCCCTGCCTCAGCCTCTGGCACGGCCTCGACCACGACCTTTGCCCCTCATAGAAGTTGCCAGTGGAGGCTTTTTGCTGCTGCTCGGCTGAAGATGCGGTACATGTTCTCGCCATCTGTGAGGGAATAAGAGTAGAAGAGTTCAATTAGCATTGTGAGAACAAAATCGCATGATAGAGAAGAATAGAAGTGAAATTTGTTTCTAAACTTCTTAGCCTCTGGGAGATAAGTACATACGTCTCCGTACCGATCCCCTAGACTCTACTAAGCTCGCTCGTGGATAGTGAGACCTAGGAAACCTAGTGCTCTGATACCAACATGTCACGACCCGGAATTTCCACCGTCGGGACCATGATGGCGCCTAATATTCCACTTGCTAGGCAAGCTGACATTAGAGAATTATTAAGCCAATCCTTATTCAATTCAGTAAATTACAGCAAATGAGCTAAAATGGGATACAACGAGTGTGGAATAACATAAAAACTTCATTAATTACTACCACCTGGATTTGGAGTCACAACTCATGAGCTACTATGATTTACTACAAACAGAGTCTGAAAAGAAAAAATACACTGTTTTGAAGTAAGGAAACAGTAATTGATAAAATTAGGAAGAGACTCCAGGGTCTACGGATGCCAGCAGATCTACCTTGGGTCTTCTGACAGCAAATCCAAGCCGCTAAGCCTCACGATCAGCTAGGACCGATACCAAAATCTAAACAAGAAGTGCAGAGTGCAGTATCAGTACAACCGACCCCATGTACTGGTAAGTGTAGAGCCTAACCTCGACGAAGTAGTGACGAGTCTATGACAAGACACTCACATAATAATCATGTGCAGATAACAGTATATGTACAAGAAAACAACAATAACAGCTAAACATGTACTATTGGGAGGGGGCATGCTAAAGGGCACAGGATATATGAGATACAACGGTAATGATAACCAGAACAGTCAACATGCTTTTAACCAGTGAAAACAACTAAACACAATGAAGAAAATTGTACGGCATCACCCTTCGTGCTTTTACCCTCAACTTCATAATATAAATCAATAGATACGGCACGACATCACCCCTCGTTCATTAACTCTCATAACGTGGCACGACATCACCCTTCGTGCATTAACACTCACAATATGGCACGGCATCACCCTTCGTGCATTAACACTCACAACATGGCACGACCATTCGTCTATTAACACTCATAATATGGCACGGCATCACCCTTCGTGCATTAACACTCTCCCTTACCATAATGCAATGAACAAATAACAACAGGGAGATAAAATAACAAGTACAAGCCTTACTTCAACATTTGGTTCCACAATATCAACCTCAACTTCGAAATCAATACTCAATTATCACCAGAAGATCCGTAAATATGATAAGAAAGATCAATTTAACAACACTAGTCTAAACACGTAGCAATTATGCATGGGAACACAAGTAGAGTATGTAACAATTAAGACAAGGAAAGAGACAATATGAGAAAAATAGGAGAAACATGGAAAACAGATAAATTGGCGGCGCATAAGTACTCGTCACCTTACATATACGCCGATCACATGAATTTCACATAGCAAATAGTCCGAGGGTTCCTAATTCCCTTAAGTCAAGGTTAACCACGACACTTACCTTGCTTCAAAGGCCACTCAATGCTCAATTACCGCTTTTTCTCTAGAATCCACCTCCAAACCACTCGTATCTATCCACAAAAGACTCAATAATATCAAATATTGCTAAAGAAATCAATTACAATGCATAAATTTAGATTCCCCAAACTTTTCCCCAAAAAGTCAAAAATTGACCTCGGGCCCGCTTGGTCAAAACCCGAGGTTCGGACTAAAATCCATTCACCCATTCACCCCCGAGCCCGATTATATAATTTATTTCGAAATCCGACCTCAATTTGAGATCTAAATTCCAATTATGTAAAAATCCCTAATTCTACCCAAACCCCCAAATTCCTCTAGATTTTTAGGTTGAAAACTCATGGAATGCAATGGGTAATTGAAAGAAAGTAGATTAGAATAACTTACAAACAAATTTGGGAAGAAACCTTATGGGAGAATCGCCTCTAGGTTTTTTAGTTTTGAAATTTTTGAAAGAATGGCAAAATCCCGTAATTGGGACTGTTTTATCACTGGGCGTCAGTGTTCATCGCGTTCGCGTGAACACTGATGTGTTCACTAATTCGCGAAGGTATAGCCTGCCTCACCTTCGCGTTCGCAAAACAGGGTTCGCGTTCACATAGAGTCACCCCTGATTCCCCTTCTCAGCCTGCCTATTGCTACGCGTTCGCATGTGACTATTCGCGTTCGCGTAGAGCAATCCCCCCAATGCTCCGCGTTTGTGACAGTAGTCTCGCATTCGCGTAGGAGAAAACCCCACCTAGCCCAGTTCACACATCGCGTTCGCGAGAGTGCCTTCACGAACGCGAAGAAGGATACCAGAAGGCTCCAAACCAAACATGCACACATGTCCTAAAACATCATACGAACTCGCTCGCGCGACCAAAACACCAAAATAACGCCTAGAACTACGAATCGATCACCAAATCAAATGAAATTTTCAAGAAAACTTTAAAACTTCTATTTTCACAACCGAACGTCTGAATCACGTCAAATCAACTCCGTTTCTCTCCAAATCGACAGACAAACCATAAATATTATAGTGGACCTATACCGGGCAACCAAAATATGGACCCGGTATCAACAAAACCAAACATCAGTTAATTTTTAAAATCATTAAACTTTCAAACTTTTAATTTTTCATCAAAATTCCATATTTCGAGCTAGGGACCTCGAAATTCTATTCCAGGCATACGCCTAGGTCCCAAATTACGATACGGACCTATAAAAATTGTCAAAAAATAGATCCGAGTCCGTTTACTCAAAACGTTGACCGAAGTCAACTCAAATTAATTTTTAAGGCAAATATTCTTATTTGTTTAATCAATTTTTAACATAAAAGCTTTCCGGAAAGATGCTCGGACTATGCACGCAAATTGAGGAAGGATAAAACATGATTTTAAGGCTTCGGATCATAGAACTAGGTTTCAAAATATGAGATGACCTATCGGGTCATCATATAGAGTCAGGTGGGGTGCATTGACTAAGGACAAAGTTGAGGAGTTGGGGGGAGAAGTTGCTGGATATGGGAACCTGGAGGAGTAGCGGGGATGCGAGTTGTATGTGGATTAGGACAGCGAATTGTATTAGAGAGGCAGCGAGAGAGGTGTTAGGTGTCTCGAAAGGTTTCTCTGGTGGCCACAAAGGGGACTGGTGGTGGAACGAAGAGGTTCAGGGGAAAGTGGAAGCTAAAAAAGTAGCATATTTGAATCTAGTAGAGAGCATAGATGGGAGGGAGAAGAGGGCTAACAGGGAGAAGTATAAGAAGGCTGCGAGGGAGGCGAAGTTAGCAGTTACTATGGCTAAGACTGAGGCATTTGGTCGTTTAGATGAAGAACTTGGGGACAAAGGCGGGGATAAGAAGTTGTACAGGCTGGCGAAGGTAAGAGAGAGGAAGGCCCGAGATCTGGACAAAGTAAGATGCATAAAAGACGAGGAGGATAGAGTTCTGTTGGAGGGGGCACAGATTAGGTAGAGATAGCAATCTTACTTCCATAAACTCTTGAATGAAGAGGGAGATATGAGCATTGATCTAGGTAAGTTGGAGTACTCAGAGCGACTTTAGGATTTTAGGTACTGTAGATGCATAAGAGTGGGGGAGATTGTAGGGGCTATGCACATGATGAGTAGGGGTAGAGAGATCGGGCCAGACGAGATCCCTATGGAATTCTGGAATAGTATGGGTAAGGCAGGTTTGGAATGGCTCTCTAGGTTGTTTAACGTCATTTTTAGGATGAAGAAGATGCGTGAAGAGTGGAGGTGGAGTACGATGATTCCGTTGTACAAGAACAAGGGAGATATCCAAAACTGCAATAATTATAGGGGTATCAAGTTGTTGAGTCATACGATAAATGTTTGGGAGAGGGTGATAGAAGGGAGGATGAGGAGGAGTGTGTCCATTTTCATGAACCCGTTTGGTTTCATGCTGGGACGGTCGACTACTGAAGCCATTCACCTTGTGAGGAGATTGGTGGCACAGTATAGGGCGATGAAGAAGGAATTTCATATGGTGTTCATTGATCTAGAGAAAGCTTATGACAAATTCCCAAGAGAGGTCCTATGGAGATGTTTGGAGGCTAAAAGATTGCATGTAGTGTATATTAGAGTGATCCAGAACATGTATGATGGAGCGAAGACACGGGTAAGGACAACAGGATGGGACTCTGAATACTTTTCAGTTGAGATGGGGTTGCATCAGGGGTCAGCACTTAGCTCGTTTTTGTTTTCCTTAGCAATGGATGCCTTGACACAACACATTCAAGGGGAGGTGCCTTGGTTCCTGTTATTTGCAGATTACATAGTTCTGATTGGTGAGATGCGAGATGGTGTTAATGAGAGGTTGGAGGTCTGGAGACATACCTTGAGTCTAAAGGTTTCAAATTGAGTACGACTAAGATAAAATACTTGTAGTGCAAGTTCAACGGTGTTACCCAGGAAGTAGACGAGGATGTGAGGCTTGATATGCAAGTCATTCCCATGAGAGAGAGTTTCAAGTACTTTGGATCTATAATTCAGAATGATGAGGAGATTGATGAGAATGTGATACATCGTATCAGAGCAGGGTGGATAAAGCGAAGGCTCGCTTCCGGTGTCTTGTGTGATAAGAATGTGCCTTTAAGACTTAAAGGTAAGTTCTACAAGGTAGTGGTTAGACCGGCTATGTTGTATGGGCCAGAGTGCTAGCCAATCAAGAACTCCCATGTCCAGCAGATGAAAGTAGCTGAAATGAGGATGTTGAGATAGATGTGCGGGCATACTAGGTTAGATAGAATTAGGAATGAAGTTATTCGGGACAAGGTATGAGTGGCCCATGTGGAGGAAAAGATGCGAGAAACGAGGCTAAGATGGTTCGGGCATGTTAAAAGGAGAAGCACAGATGCCCCAGCCAGGAGGTGTGAGAGATTGACCTTGGGGGGTAAGAGGAAGGGTAGAGGTAGGCCAAAGAAGTGTTGGTGAGAGGTGATCAAGCGGGACATGACACAGCTGGAGCTAACCGAGGGCATGACCCTTGATAGGAGGGTGTGGAGGTTGAGAATTAAGGTAGAAGGTTAGTAGGTAGTCGAGCGTTTCCCTATGTCTTTCTTAGTTCAATAGTAATAGTGTTAGTTTGGTATCCCTTTTATTCTTAGTTTGCTATTACCATGTATTTTGTACTGTTGTTACTTGTCTTCCGTACGCCCTTAGTTTGTTATCATTTTATATCTTGTACTGTTATTACTGACTATTAGTGCTTCTTTCATACTCTCTTTTGCTTTCTTGGGTTTTGTTTTCTAAATATCTTGTATTGATATTACTTGCTATAAGTGCTTTTTCGATCCTTTCTTTAGCCGAGATTCTATCGGAAACAGTTTCTCTGACCTTTCAGGGTAGGGGTAAGGTTGCGTATATCCTACCCTCCCCAGACCCCACTTGTAGGATTACACTGGATTGTTGTTGTTATTTGTTGTATAATTAGTGTATAATCCTATATAATTAGTGTATAATTTATTGATACGGTTAGAAAAAGTAAACAGTGAATCAAGCCTGTTATTTGCGTAAAGATCCCAAAATGATTCTTGGCTATAATATATTCAAACAGGCAAAGTTCATCATAGTCCATCGAGGACTGCATTTGTGATGTTTACTCCATCTGAATGATTTTTTTCAGATTTCGATTAGTCTCTGCATATAATACTACGATAGGACAGTTCAATAGTTGAGACTTGAGAAGTTACATTTGCAGCGGTAAAGTTCGAATTCAAACTATATGCTAATTGAACCTTTTTCACTTATTTTTTTCCCCTGGCTTTTTCACTTCCTTATTAACTATGTGAAATAAAAAAGGAGTTCAACTTTGTTTTTTTCGCACGAATAAATTTCATTCTACCATCATATACTTATAGATTTAAAAAGTCGATTCTAATATTACTGTTGGAGTTTTGTACTGTAAAGGGTGCTGATTAAAGGCTTCATGGCCTATATGGCAAAAATAGGAAGACCGGTTAAATTTCGAAGAGAAAAAATGGGGTTGGAGGGATTGGTGAACCATAATTTGCATATAAGCTACTCTACATGGATCGTTGATTTCATAGAAATTTGTGGAGTTGTTAAACTATATCAGTATTTGTAATGATAGATGCGCAAATGATATTTTATTTACTAACCAAAGCTACAAAAGAAATGCAAGTGTGTAATAATGGTGAACTCAGAAGATAAGATCATAAATGATTGAATTTTCATTTTCATTAAGAAACAAGAAAGAAAACAGTAAGAGATTACAAGGAAATGTACTTTTAGCAACAGATTCAAATCCGTTGGTAACCCAATTTACCAACCAATTTGATCCATTTACCATGTTTAATGAGTATTGTACATCATGCTTGCATACTTGAACCTTCTTCTCAGTGTATTTCTTTTGTCGTTCTCAATTAAACTAATTAATTATTAGAAGAGGAGAAATATATTAATTTGTATTGCCACAAACTTTGATTAATTTAACAATCATTTAGGACTAGAGAAGAGGATGTTGTGCATTAGTTTCGAGAATCAAGGTTTTGACATTTTCAACATGCAATCAATCCATGTGCAGCTGTTCTTCATCAGCCTAATTTTGATAGAAAGTTGATGTTTTAGGCCAAACAATGTTTGGGGCATGAACTGGCACAATACCAAAATATAAAAAGATATGTACACAAGCGATAGAATTATCCAACGCAACATGAAATGGCTCTACCGCCTCACCAGCCACTAATTTTTAATACCTTCACAATAATATTACAATTTGAAAGTAGTAATTAAATGCATTATATTCTCCTCGTAAGTACCACGTCATAGTATGAAAATACTACTCCTTTCAATAATTATACCTCGTAAGTGTACTGTTATTGGACACTTATACCTTTAGAAGATTAGGCTATTTAAGTATAAAAGAATTTTTATAACGTCAATACGTGTAGATTATATTTGAAGAATCTTAGTACTCCAATTGATTGACTATCAGGACCTTTATCGTATTAGTGAAGGTTCATTTTCCCACCTCCTAAGCTCCTCTCCCATTTCCTCTTACTTTACCCCTATATATAATAAGAACAATTTCAATAATGTATCATTAGGTTGGGCCGAAACAAAAAAGAATTTATTTTTTGAACCAATAAATTTCATCTTATCAATGATATAACGTATGCAAAATATCAAATAATGCGTTCAAGAGAATTTTCAACATCTGTTTTTTATGATATATATCTTGCACTTGCAAATGAGCGAGAAGAGTATAAAATCACTAAAACATGATGAACCTTTATCATTCATTAAGACAAAGCAAACAAAATGGTAATGCAATTTTTTAGAGAAATTTAGATACAGCACAGGAGCTTGATAAAAACACAATGATTAGACCATGTGCTACCCTTTAATTGAGGAGGTACCCCTTATTTTCCTAGTTTCCTGAATGAATGAAAAAAA
This sequence comes from Nicotiana tomentosiformis, assembly GCF_000390325.3. Classification (NCBI taxonomy): domain Eukaryota; kingdom Viridiplantae; phylum Streptophyta; class Magnoliopsida; order Solanales; family Solanaceae; genus Nicotiana; species Nicotiana tomentosiformis. Next base: position 37,915,996 of record NC_090821.1, on the reverse strand, counting down.
TTCCCTTTATCAATTTCTAGTAATGTTCAGAATATGAAATACAATCTACCAAATAATACTACAAGTAGATTAGATTTAAAATGATGAATGAGTACATTGGTTATTTCGTGTTACACATATGCCATACCTTCGTGTTACACATGCGCGAATTACTCTTCTATTATTAAATAAAAACAAGATTATCAATTACAAGAATGTTCTTTGAACTTCATTTCGTTACTAGTAGTAATAATTTAAAAGTGCTCTTTGAATTTCGCAAGAAGCAGAGATTTACCACTTGCACTAAAAATTTTAAGACTATTTGATGGCGAACCCACCATTAAGTGTAGAGTTTTCTCAAGTTCTTTTTCCTTCACCAATTCTCAAGTTTTCTTAACTTCGATTTTTTTTAAGTCTCTTCCTTATCCAACCCAATCATTACTTGTAATTAATTCTCGTTTTAGTAATGTAATTTCCTATGTTATTCTATAGGATGTTTGGATTGAATTTTAATTGGGTTAAATCAGCTTTTAAGTTCTTTTTAGAATTTTTTAGTGTTTGACAAACTCAAAAAGTGCTTAAAATAAGTTAAAAAGTGTTTAAAACAAGCCAAAAGCAATAAGTTGGGCAATCCCAACTTATTGCTTTTTGGCTTAAAGCTATTTCTGCTGAAAAGCGATTTTTTAAAGCCAATCCAAACGGGCTCTAAGTCTCTTTATTCTATAATCTGTCTAGAATGGGGGTAAGTCTTGAGCTGAGCTTAATATGGTTTTGATAATTATTAAACAATTGTCAAAGAATCACATCTTTTGAAGATATTTGTTGTATTGATATACATGACCGTAGATGTGTAAAGCAGTGAAAGGACCATCACTACTAGAAATTCGGCAAAAATCGACCAAGGTCGACCGATCAACTTTGATCGGTCAAAAAACCGATCAAAGTTGGTCGGTTTTTCAAAATATTTTTTTTAATTTTTTTTTTTACGACCGCGAAATTTATGTTTCAAGAAACCGACCAACTTTGGTCGGTTTGTCAATTAAAATAAATAACAATTAATATTAAATAAACCGACCAAAATTGATCGGTTAATTCGGCGGGTCATTTAAAAAAACCAACCAACTTTGGTCGGTAATTTTACTTTTTAATAAAACCGACCAACTTTGGTCGGTTATTTTCGTACGAAAATACAATTAAAGAGTATAAATCAAATAAAAGACCGTCTTAAAATAAAATGTACCAATGGTCTAGTGGTAGAATAGTATCCTGCCACAGTATAGACCCCGGTTCGATTCCCAGATGGTGAATCTTTTTATTACATAATTAAAATACCGACCAACTTTGGTCGGTTTTTTTTGCAATATTTTTTTTGAATTTAATTGACCGACCAAAGTTGGTCGGTAATTACCGACCAACTTTGGTCGGTATTCCTTTCCGACCACAAAAATACCGTCCACATATAAATGATCGCGTTTTGATCGGTTTTTGGCCATTACCGATCAATGTTGGTCGATTTTTACCGGATTTCTAGTAGTGCATGTCAAACATCGAACTAGATAATCTGAAAATACTGATTAGAAGCTGGAACCTAATTCTTAATGCAAGTCAGATTTTTTGAAAGATTCATTCTGTGGGTTGAAAGTATGGTAATAATTGGATATGGTCAATAGCGATTCATTAACTTTGAGAATACTTGTATGTAAAGCAAAAACATGAAAAAATAAAATAGAAACCTTTTAGGATTATTTTCCTTAAGAGGTAACCAAATTATTTTAGGTCTTATAGCTAAAATTATAAAAGGATTTGGCCAACCTCACTCATTTATAAAGCATCATATTGCTTATATTGAAGACTAACGCTATTCACGCAATTCAAAAAATTTATTCAAGGCAAATAGCAATTTATAGCGAAAGGTGCTTTCAAGGCTTCGAGTTTCTCAACAGAAGAACCGAGTTTAGAAGATGAAACTACTAAAGTTCTTTAGTTTAGGGTAGAGCCATTATTCATGAATTGTAACCTATTTTAGTTTTGAGAAGCGTATTGTTATGTTATCAAATCTGTAGAGTTTGTTTAGCTTTCTCGGCTAGAGTTTATAGTCTTAAAAGGGTAGCTACAATTGAGTTGATTATAGGGGTTAAGATACTAGGCTATTAAGTTATAATCTAAAATCACTCTTTGAAATTAGTGAAGTTTTGAGGCAAATCCTACGATAGTAGTTTGTGATTTTTACTCCCTTGAGCAAGTAGTTTTTCACGTATAAATTATTGTGTTGTTTAATTTTTGCATTTTGCTTTCCATTTATGTCTAGAATTCTTAGGCTAAAGAACCAGGTTCTTTAACATGTGAAAATCAGGTACGACATAATTCACGCCTCTCTTGTTTGTTGGTGCATCCTAAAATAATAATTTGTATTAGAGCAAGTTCTTTCAATTGAAGGCTAACACCCTGAACAGATCCGCAATGGATGTACCTCTAGGCGTTCAAGAAGGACAATCAACCATAAGACCTCCATCGTTCAATAGAAAGTAATATGGATAGTAGAAAGAAAAAATGTGTGATTTTCTCCAAGCCAAAGATTTAGAATTCTGGGACATTATTCAAAAAGGTCCTAAGGTTCCCATAAAAAAGATGACAAAATGGATAGCTACTGGCCTAAAAACCAGGGATCAATATTGCTCATCCTCGAGCAACTTTAAAATTAAGCACATTGGCAAATAACACATCTCAAATTATGTTCAAACATCCTACCAATGACAATGATTTATACCAATGCTTAGAACCTAATGTAAGAGCTATAAACATCTTTTCTCAAGTTTAGACCCAAGACTATTTAAAATATTTGTGTTCCTCTTTCTAACATCCTACCCTCAAAAGATGACCCAAATAAACTCCTCTTTAGGACTTGCTTATTATGCCGACCAAAGATCTAAGGACCTTACCAGCAAATTATGTACCCTTACTAATAGGTCAAAGATAGTAATCAGTCTGCACACTCAAATATGAATTCAAACATAATTTAAGGACTCACATATCTAATGAATTTGCTCGCTCTCGTAAATAAACTCATGTTCCACCAAAGTTCGTATCATAAACTTACCTGTAGTGTAATTTTCTACTAATTTAAGCTCGTAAAATCTAGGATCAATTAGGTCTTTATGGGTTATAATATAGGATAAGGGACTGGTATGATATATATGGATAATGGTGAATAATCGTCCTAATATCACGACCTAGATCTCAACATGTCGTGATGACGCCTATCGCAGTACTAGGCAACCCAACAATCATAAATAACTACGCATTTTAAAATTAAAAATATGGTGAAACAAGTTTAACAGTAAAAATTCTTATAAATAACCGATATGAATAACGGCAACTCGAATACAAAATTCTCAAAATTCGTGTGTCACTTAGTATATGAGCTACTAAATGACAATACAGTCAAAACTTCTAATACAACTATTTGAAAAGATAGGACATTGCTAAATAAACTGAAAAGAAGGAGAGCCGAGGTCTGCGGACGCTCAAGCAGCTACCTCAAAAGTCTCCAAGCAGGTAATGCTCCAAGTCTAGCAACCATCGGATCCAGATGTACCTGCATCTGCACAGAAAGTGTAGAGTGTAGTATGAGTACAACCGACCCAATATAATCAATAAGTAACAGGGCTAACCTTGAGCTGAAAGCAGTGACAAGCTCAGATAGGTACATTCCAAATCCAATTAATAACATATATGACAGGAAACTGACAGTAATAACTCAGAGAAAATCTCATAATCAGTTGTACACAGTACAGAAAAGTAGACATGCTTTCAAGTTTAATAGTTTAGGCTCAATACTAGTAAAATGTGCCAAGTATAACTAACATGAGGATATCACATCTCTATGTCTACATATCAAATATACATGTCACCTGTAATACAACACAATAATAAACTCATATACTCATGCTCTCGGAGTTTTCAACCTCACTCAGCATGCTCAATCACTCAGCAATCCCAATCACTCGACACTCTCAATCACTCAACACTCGCACTCTACACTCACACTCAGCACTCAACGGTTCCTACGCTCACTGCTGGTATGTCAGACTCCGGAGGGGCAGAATAAGCCAACATGGCATGCTGCTGCGTGCAACCCGATTCTATCATAAATCAATAAAGCCTGCTACATTATGCAGCTCGATCCGATAAATATCACTCACAATCAGGCCCTCGACCTCACTCAGTCATCAGTCTCTGCAGTATCTCGGGCTCACAAATATCATGATAATCAGTCCAAACAATGATAATATGATGTATCATTAAATGACAACAGAGACTGAGATATGATATGCAAATGATAGATATAACTGAGTACATAATTACAATTTAAGAAAATAATTCAACAGCAGAAATAATCTCAGTGGGTCCCAACAGAATAATCATATAGCCTAAACATGATTTCTATCATAGATTGCAGCTCTATTGCCCTAACACGTAGGAATTTCATGTATAGAAACAAGGTTTGATAAATATACGGTATCACAGAAACAAACGAGTCACAATTACCACGGCTCACGCTCACACACCCATCACCTAGCATGTGCGTCACCTCAATACCAACCACATAACACGTTGTTCAGTGATTCATACAATCAGTATCAAGTTTAGAAGTGTTACTTACCTCAAGCCGCACAAATCCCTACTCCAACAAGCCCCTGCCTCGCGAATCAGCCTTAGAACAACTCGAATCTAGCCACAAACAACTTAATACAATTAATACAAGCTATAGGAATCAATTCCTAAGTTCTTTAATCAAAGTCAAAAAAGTCAACATCAGTGTCACGTCTTGGAATCCAACAAAACTTATAAAATCCGATTACCCATTCAAAAATGAGTCCAACCATACTAAAATCATTCAAATCCGACCTCAAATCGCCTTTCAAATCCCCAAAATTCGGTCTATGAAGTTTGACAAAATTTTCCCAAAATTTCCAACTCAAAACACTAATTAAATGACAAAAACAACGTTGGATTCATGTATAATATCCAAATCCGAGTTACAATCACTTACCCTGATGATTTCCTTGAAAATCTCTCTAAAAGTCGCCACCAACCGAGCTCTCTCGATCAAAAGGTGAAGAATGAAATTAAACCCTCGAACTCATCCTTTTCTGCCCAACGATTTTTGCTTTTGTGGACCAACAACTGCTTCTGCGGCTCCGCACCTGCGAAAAATCCATCGCAGGTGTGACTTCAACTTAAGCCAACAGTCTCCGCTTCAGCGGTCCAATAGTGCACCTGCGCTCCCACTTCTGCGGGCAAAGAGCGCTTCTGCGCACACGTATCTGCGGACAAAGTCCGCTTCTGTGACCCCAGGCCATCCTGGCCAACTCCGCTCCTACGACCACTCATGCGCATCTACGACCTTGCAGGTGCGGAATCTTCCTTGCACCTGCGCTCCCAGGCCACCTCCCCAAAACTCGCTCCTACGACGTCTCACCCGCACCTGCATGACAGTGATGACATCAGACTTCAGCAACAACAACATCCGTCTAAGTTCAAATTTCAATCCGTTTTCAATTCGAATTTTAACCGAGGCCCCCGGGATCCCATCCAAACCTACCAACAAGTCCTAAAACACGATACGAACTTAGTCGAAGTCTCAAATCACGTCAAACAATATCAAAAACACGAATCACATCCCAATTTAAGCCTAATGAAGCTAATGGATTTCCAACTTCTACAATCGACGTTGAAACCTATCAAACCAGCGCCGATTGACATCAAAGTTTGCACACGATTCACAAATGACTTAATGGACCTATTCTAACTTTCGAAACCAAAATTTGAGCCCGGTAACCACGAAATCAACTCTCGGTCAAACTTCTCAACTCTTCAAACTTCAACTTTTCTAACTTTCTCCAATTCAAGCCAAAATCATCTACGGACCTCCAAATCAATATCCGGACGCACTCCTAAGTCCAAATTAACCTTACGGAGCTATCAAAACCATCAAAACTCCATTCTGGAGTCATTTACACATAAGTCAACATCCGGTCAACTCTTTCAACTTACGCTTCCAACCTTGGGACTAAGTGTCCCAATTCATTTTGAAATATACCCGGAACCAAACCAACCACTCCAGCAAGTCATATAAAAACAAATGAGCATAGAATAAACAATAAATGGAGGAACATGGTGACAATATTCAAATGACTGGGCGGTCATTACATTCTCCCCCTCTTAAACAAACGTTCATCTTCGAACGGGTCTAGAACATACATGGAGTCTCAAATAGGTATGGGTATCTGCTCCGCATCTCCCGCTCTATCTCCCAAGTAGCCTCCTCGACTGGCTGACCCCTCTACTGTACTTTCACTGAAGCTATATTCTTCGATCTCAACTTTCGAACATGCCGATCCAAAATGGCCACCGGATCCACATGATTAGTCAAATCCCCATCTAACTGAACCGTGCTGAAGTCCAAAATATGTGATGGTTCACCGAAATACTTTCGGAGCATGGAAACATGAAGCACTGGATGAAAACTCGATAGACTAGGTGGTAATGCAAGCTTGTAAGCCACCTCTCCAATCATCTGAAGCTACTCAAAAGGGCCAATATACTAAGGGCTCAACTTGCCCTTCTTCACGAACCTCATAACACCCTTCATGGGCAACCTTTGAGTAATACGTTCTCTCCCATCATGTAAGCCACATCACGAACCCTCCGATCGGTATAACTCTTCTATATAGACTGTGCCGTGTGAAGACAATCCTGAATCAACTTAACCTTTTTCAAAGCATCCTCAACCAAGTCAATACCAAATAGCGTAGCCTTACCCGGCTCAAACCAACCAACCAGAGACCGACACCTCCTCATATATAAGGCCTCATGCTGTTATTATAGGCAAACTCTGCAAGCGATAGAAACTGATCCCAAGAACCCCCGAAATCCATGACACAAGCACGTAGCATATCCTTCAATATCTGAATGGTGTGCTCGGATTGTCCGTTCGTCTGAGGGTGGAATACTGTAGTCAACTCAACCCGTGTGCTTAACTCACGCTGCACTGCTCTCCAAAACTGCGATGTGAACTGCGTGCCCTGATCTGAAATAATGGACACCAGCACACCGTGAAGGCAAACAATCTCGCGGATATAGATCTCAGCCCACCACTCCGAAGAATAGTACTCCTAACTGGAATGAAATGTGTGGACTTAGCCAGTCAGTCTACAATCACCCAAATAGCATCAAACTTCTTCAAAGTCCGCGAAAGCCCAACTACGAAGCCCATGATGATATGCTCCCATTTCCACCCCAGAATGTCAAGCTACTGAAGCAAACTGCCCGACCTCTGATGCTCATACTTCACATGATTACAATTCAAGCACCGAGCTACAAACTCCACTATGTCTTTCTTCATTCTCCTCCATTAATAGTGCTACCTCAAGTCCTGATACATCTTTGTGGCACTCGAATGAATGGAATACCGCGAACTATGGGCCTCTTCAAGAATCAACTCACGCAACCCATCTACATTGGGCACACAAATCTGACCCGGCATTCGCAACACCCCATCATCCCCAATAGAAACCTCCTTAGCATCACTGTACTGAACCGTGTCCTTAAGGACAAGCAAATGAGGGTCGTCATACTGATGCCCCTCTGATGCGATCATATAAAGAAGATCGAGAAACCACACAAGCTAGAACCCGACTAGGCTCCGCAACATCTAATCTCACTAACTGATTGGCCAAGGCTTGAACATCTGATGCAAGTGGTCTCTCACCAACAGGAATGTATGCAAGGTTGCCCAAACTCACCGCCATTCTACTCAAGGCATCGGCCATCACATTGGCCTTTCCGGGATGATACAAAATGGTAATATCATAGTCTTTTAACAACTCCAACCATCTCTGCTCAAATTTAGATCCTTTTGCTTGAATAAATGCTGGAGACTCCGATGATCTGTAAATACCTCACAAGATACGCAATAGAGATAATGTCTCCAAATCTTCAATGTATGAACGTTGGATGCTAACCCTAAAACATGAATGGGGTAGTTCTTCTCACGAGGCTTCAACTGGCGTGAAACATAAGCAATCAATCTACCCTCTTACATCAAGACACACCCAATACCGATCTGAGAAGCATCACAATACACTGCATAAGAACCCGATGCTGAATGCAAAATTAGAACTGGAGTTGTGGTCAAGGCAGTCTTGAGCCTCTGAAAGCTCTCCTCATACTCATCAGACCACCTGAATGGAGCACCCTTCTGGGTCAACCTAGTCAAAGGCGCTGCAACAGACGAGAAACCCTCCATGAAGAGATGATAATATCCGACCAAGCCGAGAAAACTTCGAATCTCAGTAGCTGAAGACGGTCTGGGCCAACTCTGAACCACCTCAATTTTCTTTGAATCCACCTTGATACCCTCACTGGACACCACATGCCATAAGAACGCCACCGAACTGAGCCAAAACTCACACTTGGAGAACTTAGCATAAAGTTTCTCCTCTCTCAACATCTGTAGTACAATCCTTAGATGCCGTGCATGCTCCTCATAGCTACGTGAGTACACCAGGATATTGTCAATAAATACTATGACAAACGAATCAAGATATGGTTGGAACACAGTATTCATATGATGCATGAATGTTGTTGGGGCATTGGTGAACCCAAAAGACATCACAAGGAACTCATAGTGACCATAGCCGGTCCTGAATGTCGTCTTCAAAATATTCGAGTCCTGAAACTTCAATTGGTGATACCCAGACCTGAAATCAATCTTAGAGAACACTCTAGCTCCCTGAAGCCGGTCAAATAAGTCATCAATGCATGACAAAAGATATTTGTTCTTAATTGGAACTTTGTTCAACTACCTATAGTCAATTCACATTCGCATGGTACCATCCTTCTTTTTCACAAATAGAATCGGTGCACCACAAGGCGACATACTAGGCCTAATGAACCCCTTATTAAGAAGCTCTTGAAGCTGCTCTTTCAATTCCTTCAACTATGTTGGTGCCATACGATACGGAGGAATAGAAATGGGCTGAGTGCCCGGCACCAAGTCAATACCAAAATCAATGTCCCTTTCAGGTGGCATGCCCGACAGGTCTGTAAGAAACAGATCCGGAAAGTCTTGCGCTACCGGCATAGAATCAATGGTAGAAGTATCAACACCAACATCCATCACAAAGGTTAAATATGACAAACACCCTTTCCCAACCATAAATTGGGCCTTCATATATGAGATTACCCTACTAGGAACATAGTCCAAAGAACCTCTCCACTCAATCCTAGGTAACCTAGCATTGCCAACGTCAAGGTCTTAACGTGACAATCTAGAATAGCATGACATGGGGACAACTAATCCATGTCCAGAATCATGTCAAAATTAACTATACTAAGAAATACGATATCAATTCAAGTCTAAAATCCCCCAATAGTCACCGCACACGACCGATACATACGACTGACAACAATGGAATCACCCACCGGTGTAGATACACGGACAGGAGAAACTAAAGACTCACGGGACATATCCAAATAATGTGCAAAATATGATGATACATATGAATAAGTGGAACCATGGTCAAATAATATGAAATCATCCCTGTGGAATACTGAGACAATACCTATGATTACTGCGTCCGAAGCAACGACTTCTGGCCTGGTAGGGAAAGCATAGCATCGAGCCTGACCGCCACGTGATTGACCTCCCCTTCTAGGGTGACCTCTAGCTTCCTGAGCCCCACTCAAGCTGGCTGAGCGGGTGGTGAAGTAACTGGTGCGGAAGTTATAACCTGACCCCTCTGCTGAACCGGACCTCCAAAACGACGGGGATACTACCTCCACACATGTCCAAACTCCCCGCACTCGAAGCAACTCCAATATGCTAATGGTGGTGGAGACTAAGTCGGACCCCGAGAACCAAAACAACTACTAGAAGAACCTGGTACAGATAAACCTTGAACTGATGGAGCACAAGATTAACTCTGAGCTGGGAGGGCACTAAGAGATGACTGACCCGGACGAGCACTGTATGAACCATGGATAGCTGATGCACCATGATGAACCGGACGAGCCATCTGAGCGGGCCTATAAGGACGACCTCTGCTGTGGTGGGACTGTCCTCCAGAAGCAACACCGTTGAAACCACAAGGCCTTTTGGCCTCTCACTCCTCACGCTCCTGACTATGGACTTGCTCTAGTATCCTAGCAATATCAACCACCTCATCGAACCTAGCACCTGATGAAATCTTCCGAGTCATGATAAAACGTAGTCCATAGTTGAGGCCATCAATAAATCTCCTAATCCTCTCCCTCTTTTTGGGAACCAACCAGATCGTGTGATGAGCCAACTCTGAAAATATCATCTCATACTAGGTCACGGACATACCCTCCTAGTATAGCTTCTCAAACTGCCTACGCAACTCCTCTCAGCGGGTTTGTGGAACAAACTTCTCCAAGAAGAGAACGTAGAATTCATGCCACGTAAGTGGTGCAGAACCGACTGGCCTGCTCAACTCATAGGTCTCCCACCATCTGAAGGCTACCCCCAATAGCTGAAAAGTAGTAAATGAAACTCCACTAGTCTCCAGAATACCTGTCATGTGAAGGATCCGCTGTCACCTGTCTAAGAAGTCCTGAGAATCCTCTGACTCAGGCCCACTGAATGCTGGAGGCCTGAGCCTCACAAACCGCTCTAGCCTCTTCTGCTCCTCGTTACTCATAGGTGGACCCACCTGGGCCTGAGCAACTACAACCGGCTGGGCTGGTAGTACCCTTGGTGTCTGAAGTCCCTCAACCACATGCTCTAGAGTATGGGTAGCAGGAGTCTAAGTACCTTCCCCGGCCTGAGAAGTGGCTGGCGTGGCCTGAACTGAAACCGCCTGAGCAGGGCTAGTGCATACAGTCAATATCTGGGCCAAAACCTCCTGAAGGCCTGGAATCATAATGGGCACAGCTGGTGCCTAAGCTGTCACACCGGCTCAATCACATCTGGTATCTGCTCTTGAGCTGGAATAACTGGTGGCTCCACGGGTCCTGCTTTAGCTTCTATACGAGCTACACCTCGACCTCTACCGCAGCCTCGACCTCTCATGGCCCTAGCTGGTGGTACTGGTGGCCGTCCGTGCAATCCGGTAGCACGTGTCCTCACCATCTGTTAGAAAATAGAATAATAGAAGTTTAGTTTCCGTAATCAACAAATTCGCACGATAAGAATACAAGAAAGTGGAGTTTCCTAATGGTTCGGTAGCCTCTCGAAGGTAAGTACAAACATCTCCATAACGGTTCGCAAGACTCCACTAATCCTTCTCATGACTCGTGAGACCTATGTAACCTAGACTCTGATACCAACTTGTCACGAATCAGATCTCAACATGTCGTGATGGCGCCTATCATAGTACTAGGAAGGCCGACAATCACAAATAACTATGCATTTTTAAATTGAAAATATGGTGAAACAAGTTTAACAACAAAAATTATCATAAATAAATATTATGAATAATTGCGTCTCGAATACAAAATTCCAAAAATCCAGGTGTCACTGAGTACATGAGCTACTAAATGACAACACAGTCAAAACTTCTAATATAACTGTCTGAAAAGATAGAACAATGCTAAATAAACTGAAAAGAAGGAGAGCCGAGGTCTGCGGACGCTCAAGCAGCTACCTCAAAAGTCTCAAAGTAGGTAATGCTCCAAGTCTAGCAACCACCAGGTCCAGATGTACCTGGATTTGCACACGAAGTGCAAAGTGTAGAATGAGTACAACCAACCCAATGCACTTAATAAGTAACAGGACTAACCTTGGACTGAAAGCAGTGACCAGCACAGATAGGAACAGTCCAAATCTGGATAATAACAAATATGATAAGAAAATGACAGTAATAACTCGGAGAAAATCTCATAATCAGTTATACACAGTACAGAAAAAGTAGACATGCTTTCAAGTTCAATAGTTTAGGCTCAATACTCGTAAAATGTGCCAAGTATAACTAATACGAGGAATATCACATCTCTATATCTACATGTCAAATATGCATGTCACCTTTAATGCAACACAGTAATAAACTCATATACACATGCTCTCGGAGTTTTCAACCTCAGCCGGCACGCTCAATCACTCAGCACTCCCAATCACTCAACACTCTCAATCACTCAGGAGGGGCAGATCATGCACAAGTGCTAATATAAGCCAACATGGCATGCTGCGGTGTTCAGCCCGATCCCATAAATATCACTCACAATCAGGCCTTCGACCTAACTCAGTCATCAATCTCTCCAGTGTCTCGAGCTCACAAATCTCATGACAATCAGCCCAAACAATGATAATATGATGTAACAATAAATGACAACAGAGACTGAGATATGATATGTAAATGATATATGTGACTGAGTACATAATTGTAATTTATGCAAATAATTCAATAGCAAAAATGACCTAAATGGATCCTAATAGAATAAGCATATATCCTAAACATGATTTCTAACATGGATTGCAGCTCATTTGCCCTAACACGTAGGAATTTCATGAATAGAAATAATGTTTGATAACTGCACGCTACCATGGAAATAAACAAGTCACAATTACCTTGGCGCACACCCACACGCCCGTCACCTAGCATATGCGTCACCTCAACACCAACCACATAACACATTGTTCACGGATTCATACCTTCAATATCAAGTTTAGAAGTGTTACTTACCTAAAACCGCTCAAATCTCTACTCCAACAAGCCCTTGCCTCGCAAATCGGCCTCCGAACGACTCGAATCTAGCCACAAACAACTTAATACAATCAATAAAAGCTATAGGAATCAATTCCATTCGATAAAACTATGTTCTTTAACCAAAGTCAAAAAGTCAACCCAAAAAGTCAACCCTGGGCCCACGTCTCGGAATCAAACAAAACTTACAAAATTCGAATAACCATTCAATAATGAGTCCAACCATACTAAAATCATTCAAATCCGACCTCAAATCATCTTTCAAATCCCTAAAATTCAGTCTATGAAGTTTCACAAAGTTTTCCCAAAATTTCCAACTCAAAACACTAATTAAAGGAGAAAAACAACAATGGATTCACGTTATTAGCCAAATCCGAGTTTGAATCACTTACCTCGATGATTTTCTTGAAACTCCCTCTAAAAATCGCCGCCAACCAAGTTCTCTAGATCAAAAGGTGAAGAATGAAATTAAACCCTCCAACTCACCCTTTTTTGCCCAGCGATTTTCGTTTTTGCGGACCAACAACCGCTTCTGCGGCTCCGCACATGCAAAAAATCCATCGTAGGTGTGGCTTCAACTTAAGCCAACAGTCTCCGCTTTTGCGGTCCAAAAGCACACCTGCGCTTCCGCTTCTACGGGCAAAGAGCGCTTCTGCGCACACGCATCTGCGGACAAAGTCTGCTTCTGCGACCACTCCTCCGCATTTGCGACATCGTAGGTGCGGAATCTTCCTCACACCTGCGCTCCCAGGACACCTCCCCAAAACTCGATCCTGCGACGTATCATCCGCACCTGCGGCCACTCTCTCCACAGGTGCGATGACACCATACTTCAACAACAACAACATCCCTGTAAGTTCAAAATTCAATCCGCTTTCAATCCGAATCTCACCCGAGGCCCCTGGGACCCCATCCAAACCTACTAACAAGTCCTCAAAATATGATACGAACTTAGTCGAAGCCTCAAATCATGTCAAACAACATCAAAAACACGAATCACACCCCAATTCAAGCCTAATGAAGCTAATGGATTTCCAACTTCTACAATCGACGCTGAAACCTATAAAACTAACTCTGATTGGCCTCAAGTTTTGCACACAAGTCACAAATGACACAACATATCTATTTAAACTTTCGGAACCAAAATCTGAGCTCGGTAACCATGAAGTCAACTCTCTATCAAACTTCTCAACTTTCCAAACTTCAACTTTTCTAACTTTCCAAGACAAAATCATCTACGGACCTCCAAGTCAATATCCGGACACATTCCTAATTCCCAAATCACCTTACGGAGCTATCAGAACCATTAAAATACTATTCCAGAGTTATTTACACATATGTCAATATCCGGTCAACTCATTCAACTTAGGCTTCCAACCTTGGGACTAAGTGTCCCAATTCATTCTGAATCATCCCCGGAACCAAACCAACTACCCCGGCAAGCCACATAATGACAAATGAGTACAAAATAAGTAATTAATGGGGGAACAAAGCTACAATACTCAAAACGACCGGCCGGATCATTACACCTAAGCACTTTTAATACAATACATTTTAACTTTTAAGAACATACTCTTCATGAAACTCAACAAATAACTACAAAATCATATATAACACAACCTATTGTCTTTAAGCACTTCTAATAAATACTAGCTCAAATCAAATTAAATTGGTGTAGCGTATATATATATATATATATATATATATATATATATATATATATATATATATCTTTTTTTCTTTCTTTTTATCATCTTTTCACCAACCTCCATAAGTTTGTACTTTCGGCTAGTGGCTCTCTCAGTGCATACATGCGCCTTTTGGCCTTTCTATGATTGCACTCAAAAGCTACCCAATTTATTCCCTTACTCTTCTAGCGACTTAAAAGCTTTCGAAGGTAAGGGTTCAACAAGATTTAATTAAAAATAAAGGGGATTCAGCTTGTAATATGAGTACCAAAGAAAAGGTTTACATGCTCAAATGGGCTTACAAGGGATAATTGTACCACTGGTAGGCAAGTAGCTCATAGGTCAATCAAACAAATGCCTATGTAATTTTCTAGACTCACAAAGCTTACTTATTTCCCTTCAACTCAGACACATGGCAAGTTCTAGACTAGCAAGGAATGATATAAAGTACAACCAAACTCTCACATCACACCATGCACATGACTCACTCAAGACGGCTCAGACCCGAATCTCTAGTTAAAGAAACTAGTCACAGTCATAATATAATTCAACCACATAGGAAGTACATAACAGGAGTCAAAAGATAAGCTCAAGCATCCAAAGAAAGTTACATATATTCTCAAGGCATATAGTCACAAGAATCAAGAAAAAAGTACTTAGCGCAAATGCTCCAGCTCTAAGCCCCAATATAAAATATGTCAAAAAGCACATATACTCAAGTTCGCCCCATTCCATTATCATTTCTAAAAAGAAAAGAAAAATCTATTTATATTTTTTCTTTAGACTTGAATCCCACAAGAAAACCACCTAGGAAATCTATCGTTAGAAAAAGTCCAATTTATTGAATATTCTACCTTAAAAAGTCTACTACCCGGTTCAAAGAGGGTCATCCCTTGAAAAAGAACCATGGCCATAAGAAAAATCAGGGGAGATTATTTCTACCCTTTTTTTTTCTTAATTTTCATTTTTTTTCAACACACATAAAATAGCACAGGAAATCACCCAAATACTCTTCTCACCCTACACTTACAACTGTGCATTGCTCTCAATGCATACTATAAAATAAAAAGACGGTAAAAAAACTATCTGGTAAGTAGAAGGCCAAATCATTAGCAGCTCATGGGGTACTTAGACTTCTCTTAGGCCTGATCCTTCATGTGGGTTCTTCACACTTAGTTCCAACCATCTAGCTTGCTTTTGCATCTTTCCAATGACTTTCTTCCCATCCTCCTACTACTAAAACACGAAAAATAGCACTTAAAAAAAACACAATAAAAATAAAACTAAAAGTAAAAATAAAAAAGCAGTAAAGCTGAGTTGCCTCCCAACAAGTCTCTGATTTAATATCGGGGCACGGTGTGAATCACTTTTTACCTCTGCCTTGAGCTTATAAATTGGATCTATAGTTTTGATTCAAGCTTGCGGCTATGATCCTGGGTGGTGGTACAATCCCCAGACAAAAAATTGTATTTCGCACTTCTTGGCCTTCAAACGAGGAATGTTTTTTTGCCTAGACGATATTGCAAATTTTCGAATGTATGGCTTGTCTACCTCTTCCTTTGAAATCTTTTATACTCATGAGGATCTATTCTTATTTCATTGTCCGAACACAATATATAGTAGTATTTTGAATGAGATCCAACACACTCAAATACATGAATTTCAAGCTTGTTAACTTCCTCAACACCAGTGACACTAGAGTCAACTAAATTTATATCCTTAATGTCCCTGGCTGACTCTAGTATTACTTCTTCAATATGGACATCATCAAATTCTAGTTGGTTAGATTGTTGGTATTATACTCTGACTTTCTCCATTAGCACCTCAATTTTTGACTCTAATGCACATTGTTCTCGACTACTATCCATAATATTAACTTGTTGAGCATTAAAAGCTTCAACCACTTGACTTGTGTAATGACCTGACCGGTCGTTTTGAGTATTTAAACATTGCTCGGTTGTTTGAGGGCTTGAGTAGCTCCGTATGATATATTATGACTTATGTGAATCGTCGGTTTTGGTTTTTAGTTTATTCGGAATTGATTTGAAAGAATGATTCTCAGCTAGAAGCTTTAAATTTGAAAGAGTTGACCAAGTTTGACCTTTTATGAATTTGAACCCGGAATGGAGTTTTGATGGTTCATTTAGCTTTGTTGCGTGATTTTGGACTTAGGAATGCGCCCGAATTGTGATTTGGAGGTCCGTAGTGGAATTTGGCCTAAAATGGCGAAAGTTGAATTTTTGAAAAGTTTGACCGGGAGTAGACTTTTTGTTATAGGATTTGGATTGTGATTCCGGGAATTGGACTAGCTTCGTTATGTTATTTGGGACTTGTGCTCAAAAGTTGTGGTCAATCAGACATGATTTGATAGGTTTCAGCATCGGTTGTGGAAGTTGGAAGTTTCAAAGTTCATAGATTTTGATTTGAGGTGTAATTTGTTGTTTTGATATTGTTATATGTGATTTGAGGCCTCGAGTAGGTCTGTATTATGTTATGGGACTTGTTGGTATGTTTGGATGGGGTCCCAAGGGGCTCGGGCGTATTTCAGATCATTTTCTTCAATGATGCTATTGCTGGTTCTGGTGTGACCGCACCTGCGGCTGGTTTGCGCAGGTGCGATGGTCGTAGAAGTGACGAAGGGGTCGCATAAGCGGAAATAATACTGGGAGCAGGGTTCCACAGAAGCGGAGATTGCGTCGCATCTGCGAAGGCTCATATGCGTTGAGTTGAGCGCAGAAGCAGTTGTCAGCGCAGAAGCGATAGTTGGGAGCGCACCTGCGAGTGAGCAGATGCGGGTATTTACCGCAGGTGCGAAGGCAGGCCTCCAGTGCTTCTCTATAGAAGCGTGATTTTTGGTCGCAAAAGTGATACCACAGAAGCGGCTAATGTGTCGCAGGTGCAAAAGTGGTGGGCAGAATGATAAATACAAGGGTTCACGATTTTGGCTTCATTTTAACATTTCCATGCTCGGATTGAAGCGATCGTTCAAGAAAATGTCACCATATGAATTGGAGTAAGTGTTCTCTACTTGATTTTGGTTATATTTCATGAATCTACCTTCATTTTGGTAATTGAATTGTGAATTTAAAGAAGAAATTGGGGGTTTTGGCCAAAAGTTTCATAATATGAATTTTGAGTTTTGAATATCGAATTGGAGTCGGATTTGAGTGAAACTAGTATGGTTTGACTCGTAATTGAATGCGCTGTCGGAATTTGTAAATTTTGTCGGGTTTCGAGGTGAAGGCCCGGGTTGGGCTTTTGGCCGATCTTGGGCTTTTGATTTAAGATTTGATCTTTTTCGATCGGGATTGGTTCCTTTAGAATTATTTGATGTATTTGAATTGCTTTTGGCTAGTATTGAGATGTTCGGAGGTCGCTACGCGCGTGATGGCATCTCTTGAGCACCGCTTGGATTGCTCGGCATTTGTATTGGCTTGTTCGAGATAAGTAACTCTTCTATTCTTGTAGATGAGGATATGAAACCCCGAAATACGTGTTATGTGATTTGTGTTGAGGTGACGCACATGCTAGGATACGGGCGTGTGGGCGTGCACCATGTGAATTGGGACTCTGTTGTTTCCATGGCCCTGTATAATGCACCAAGCTTGCTCCGCATTTGTATTTGCTTGTTCGAGATAAGTAACGCTTCTATTCTTGTAGACGAGGATATGAAACCCCGAAATACATGTTATGTGATTTATGTTGAGGTGACGCACATGCTAGGATATGGGCGTGTGGGCATGCACCATGTGAATTGTGACTCTGTTGTTTCCATGGCCCTGTACAGTGGTCCTACTTTGTTGATGTCCGTGTTTTCACTATGTGATTAAGTAATTGAGCTGTCAATCATGCTAGATACCGTGTTTAGGCTTTATGACGATACTGCTAGCACCCATAGTGGTCGTTTCTTGCAGTTATTTAACTGAATTTATTGATATTTTGAACTTAGTCATATTTATGCATTCATATCATATCTCAGTCTCAGTTATTTATTGATACATTCTATCTTTATTGTCTTGCTAGTTTCATAGCATTGTGAGCCCGTGAGCAAGAGTAGAGAGTGATGACTGAGTGAGGCCGAGGGCCTGAGTGAGATTGATATTTTCGGATCGGGCTAGATGCCGTAACATGTTATATTGCTAATTTGGGATTGGGCTGCACAACGCAATATGTTATATGGATTACATTTTATGGGATCGGGCTGCACGCCGCAACGATATAGCGCTTACGCTGAAAGGAGACCCTCCGGAGTCTGCACACCCCTTGTGAGCGCAGTCGACTATAAATATGGATCGGGCTGCACGCCTTAGCGGGCATTGTACAACGCTGAGTGATTGAGCGTGCTGAGCATAGTAAGAGAGAATGCAGGACAGTGAGATTGAGTACTCTGAGAGTGTGAGTACATGAGCTCATCATCGAGATGCATTACATTTGACATGCGTACTTGAGATACATGCATAGTGATGCATTTCCTTATGCTACTCGATTTTGGGGACATTTATGATTTTACGTGCATCTTGACATGTAGGCATAGAGAAGTACTTTCCTCATGCTATCTGAAAATGAAACATCTTACTTTTTGTTGAAAAGAGTTTTGGGAAAAACCACAGTTTTCAAACTTATTCGTACTTTGGCTTTTCGGTAAAAGATTTGGATGTTCACTGAGATACTTGAAAAGAAATGCCTATTTTTCTGGAACTGTGAATGAATTGAGCATTTTATTTCTGAGATACTCTTTTGTTACTTGTACTATGCTGTTATGAACTGTTGTGAAATATTGGTGTTGGACCCAACCCTTTATATTAGCTCGTCACTACTTTCAACCTAAGGTTAGGTTTATTACTTATTAAGTACATGGGGTCGGTTGTACTCTTACTACACTTCTGCACCTTGCGTGTAGATGTTGGTTGCTGATGTTGCTGTGTTCGATGGGAGCTAGATTTGAAGATGTACCTGTGTCCCGGTTGTAGCTGCCTCTTGTTCGTGGTAGCCTTAGATCTATAAAAATTCTGTTTATGTATATTTCAAGCAGACGATATATTTATTTCATTTCAACTTTGTAAATTCTATTCTTAGAAGCTCATGATTTGTACTACGAGTTCTTGGGAAACGTATCCGATTCAGATATTTCTTTACTTAATTGCATTATTAATTGTTATTGAAATTGGTTAGTGGTTAATTGGCTTACTTAGCGGGTTGGGTTAGGTGCCATTACGACTAGTAGATTTGGGATCGTGACAGGTGGTATAAGAGCTCTAGGTTCATAGGTTCTACAAGTCATGAGCAAGTGTCTAGTAGAGTCTTGCGGATCGATATGATGACGTCCATACCTATCTTCGAGAGGCTACAGGACATTTAGGATATACTTCCCATCTTTCATTCTTTATCATGCGGAATTGATTCAGCTTGAAGCGTAACTATTTGAATTAATTCTACGCATTCGTATGCGCATGTGAGCGCTCGGTATCGGTTGTGCGCCGGTGGCTTGGGATTCCATGGTTGAGGTGCAAGATGTTATTTTGACGTGCTGATGATGGGCCAGTTTAGAGGGCTTGAGGCTGGGTTTTGACGGTAGCTTTAGCACTGGGATTTTGATTGTGTGAGCACGTGCTTTCGGGACTCATAGGTCCGTTGGTGTCCCCATTAGTGGAAATTGTGATTGGATGACTGTGGTGAGTATGATGTGACTGCGAGATGTGTTCAGATTGTACGAATGTGACGAGAAGAATTTATTTGAGATGTAGCAAGGACTATGGGGTATTTGATTTCTTCCTTGATTTGGCGTATGGTCTCGAGTTTAGTTGTGGAGTGAAGTAGATTCTCATGTCTTGTTGAGGAGTTCATAATCAAGAAGATTAAGTGATTGCTTAGTAGTTGTGGATGTGAAAGGGTATAAAGAGATGTCAGCTTGAGGCTAAGCAGGTGGGTTATAAACTGTGAGGTAATCTACGGATGTGTGGTTTTTATAACATTGTGTGGGGGCTTCCTTTTCTACCAGTAGGGTATATTTGTGTGATTTGAGTTTGGATCGGTTGTAACAGTTGAGCTGGCTATCACGAGGATGAATGCGAGATTTGCAGATGATTTGAGGTATTATATGGTTTGTGTTACATGAGCTTACGAAGGATTTAGTTGAATTTTAGTGTGGGGTTCTGGCAGTAATAGAGTATGGGTATCGTGATGTTATAGACTGCTTTGTTCTATGGTTTTGAGCCAAGTGAGGGAGTCTGCGATCGACGAGTTGATTGCATGATTATGTGTTGCATTGGTTTTGGATTGAGGTATACTGGTGAATCAGTTATGACTGTAAGGGTTGAGGATGACTCGAGTAAGGGGATTCTGGATACGGGTTGCATTACTCTATGGGTATATGGGAATCATGGAATGATTGAGTAGTTATTCGTGAAAGGTGTAGTGTGCATAGAGTGAGAATTTGCTTGGTCGCGTTAAGGTAGGGTTACTCCTTTGGGTGTTGTCGTGCCTATGGGGCACCAGTCGTTTGGCCCGTTTGGGGTGGTGCAATTGAGATTTGAGTAGAGTGGATGACTTTCGAGAATGGTTCTAATGGATTAAAGAATTATATGTAGAAATTGAGAATTTTTGATTGGTATATGGCTAGGATCTGATATTTGCATGGGATGATGTCGAGACTTGTGGCATTTTTATATCATTGTGAATTATGCATTTCAGTATCAAGAAAGTTAATGAAACAATTTTAGGTTCATATAAGGTCTCTTTAGAGTGGGTATCTCGGTTGTGGTGCTTTGGGGTGCTTAAGAGGGAAGTCAGCGGCGTACGAGCCTTAGGGCGTGGTTTTATATTAGGGTCTCTTGTGTGGTGAGTTTTGGTTGAGGATCGTGGTATTATGGCGAGGAGAACTATCAATTTGAAGGTAATTCGGAAAGAACTTGGGGAGTTAGGACAACTTGGTAGTAGGTTGGATCAGCACAATAATGGATATAATCGGTTCTTTGTGTACTTATGATGTGGCTTGTCTCCACAGGTATTTCGTGGCAATGCTCTTGGGTTTTGGCGACCTGCGTGGCTGGGTTGAGTTAGAGACATTCGGTTCCTATAGCTTGGTTATGTGCAAATGGGTTTCGAAGAGTTCTCAATGGTTTTTACCACGGTTCGAGGAGTATATTTCCTATCGGGGTGAGGAATATGTGGCGTATTGGGATTTTCTCCGAGATGAGATCAAATGAAAGGTTTCTAACTGATCGAGTATGTATTCTGCTTGTGACTTAGAGTTGGTTATGAGATTATTGTACCCTTCACAGGATGGCATGGTAGATGCGGTGTGTTGTGTGGGATTGAGATTTTCATGTCCAAGGTCACAATTCAATTTTGAAGGGAAGGACATAAATTTGTAGGCAGCATGGACGGTTTCAGATGACTAGGTAAATGATATTACTAATAAGTATGGCCTAATGAGAGTATACATTTCGGAAGGGGCAATCTATTTTGATTTATGGATACTTCATTGGTATTGCGGAACTCTCCTAGTTGATCGACTACTAATATTCAAATTTTACTAGGTGGCACGGAAGAATTTTAGAAGTATTCCTCATGGGATGATCGTGTATGAGAGATGTGTTAGACATCTGGGTCGTGGAGATGGAATCAGATATGGTGATTCGTGTGTTTTATGGATTTGGAGACTGGGAGTTCTCAGGAGAAGATTGTTTTATGGTTGTGGACTGTGAGGTTGTGGCCAAAGCTAGCCAGATGATAGTATGTGTTATGATTCAGTCATTGTGGACTTTCGGAGGGTTATTTATCTATTGGTGGGTGACCATAGTCACTTTGGGGGCCCATTGGTAGGCCCAACTAGGATGGGTATTCTATATTGAGTCGGATTGGTTGGTTCCATACTGCTGTTGTTGAAGGATGTACCATTCGGTTATTGCTGAGCTTATTCATGTTCTGAAATGATCTATGAGTTACTCTTCTATGCTATGAAGTGTTGCGATTCGTGGGTTACATGCACACACGATGTGGTTCTATTTGGGGTTTATAGAGGAATTTGAGCGAGATGAGTATTTGGGTATTGCGTGATTGATTGCTCGTTGGCTATGGTCTTTCCGGATTGTGGTATTGTGTTATTTTCTCTCCGTGGTTACGGTAATGCACCTTGAGTACTTGATGTCGGATTGCGCGTGGTTATTGATTTTGAGCATGAGGGTTGAGGTGTTTCATATGGATCCGTGTTTGGAGGGCCGCATTGCGGTAGAGTTATGTTGAGATATGATACTTTGTGTTAGATTCGTGTGTTATAGTTCTACGGTCTGTGATGGGATCTTCGCATTGCGTTGGGGTGGTACCCGTCGAGCTTACGGGATAGTTCTATTGTTTGAGTCATTTTTCTGATTGAGTACATTTGGAATATTGCTTATTGGTTCACGGATTGCACGAGTTGTGGCTTTAGATAGTATTGGTGTGGCATGTCAATAGAGTAGCTGGTATTTGATAAAATAAAGTCGTCGGATCTAGGATGGGTGCTATCAGATTTGATTGTGGTATATTTGTAAGGATAATATCAAAAGTCGGCTTATAAATTGCTATGGTTCTTGTTGGAGGAGAGGGAGCTCTACGACTGGTGGATCTGATGAATGGTTACGAGTTTCTGCGTGTTTCTTTCATCATCGGTAGTGTACAAAGGTTTTAGAATGGAGTCTTGTTTCATATGAGGTTTATTACCGGCATTGGGTTATTTTGAGCAGCTACTGTGATTAGAAATCATTGCTTCGAGCATTTAAGCTATATGGTATTTGCGTTTTGAGTATTCGAGTTATGGTTATGGATTTTGGTACAACTTGTTCAGACTTATACAGTGTGTAGATATGAAATTATGATCTTATAAGAAATTCTGGATGTTGGAAATTTGATTCGAAGGCTTGTGGGCTAGGTTTAATTGAAAATTTTCAGTTGTGTTGTGTTATCAGACCTGTATGGGATAGGGTGACATGGGATCACTCCCGGGTACGTGCATGGTAAGGTTATATAGAGGTTTGATGGTTTTGGGAACAACTCTTGAGTGGGGGAGTGGGGGAGGATGTAACGACCCCACCAGTCGTTTTGAGCAGTTACACTTCGCTCGTTTGTTTGAGGGCAGGAGTAGCTCCGTAAGATGTATTATGACTTATGTGAATCGTCGGTTTTGGTTTTCAGGTTATTCAGAATTCATTTGAAAGAATGATTCTCAGCTATAAGCTTTAAATTTGAAAGAGTTGACCAAGTTTGACCTTTTGTGAATTTGAACCCGAAATGGAGTTTTGATGGTTCTGTTAGCTCCGTCACGTGATTTTGGACTTAGGAGCGCGTCCAGATTGTGATTTGGAGGTCCGTAGTGGAATTTGGCCTGAAATGGTGGAAGTTGGATTTTTGGAGAGTTTGACCGGGAGTAGACTTTTTGATATAGGATTCAGATTGTGATTCCGGGAATTGGAATAGCTTCGTTATGTTATTTGGGACTTGTGCGCAAAATTTGAGGTCAATCGGGCGTGATTTGATAGGTTTCGGCATCGGTTGTGGAAGTTGGAAGTTTCAAAGTTCATAGATTTTGATTTGAGATGCGATTCGTCGTTTTGATGTTGTTATGTGTGATTTGAGGCCTCGAGTAGGTCCGTATTATGTTATGGGACTTGTTGGTATGTTTGGACGGGGTCCCGAGGGGCTCGGGCGTGTTTCGGATTGATTTCGGATCATTTTCTTCAATGTTGCTATTGCTGGTTCTCGTGTGACCGCACATGTGGCTGGTTTGCGCAGGTGCGATGGTCACAGAAGCGACGAAGGGGTCGCAGGAGCGGAAATATTGCTGTGAGTAGGGTTCCGCAGAAGCGGAGATTGCTTCGCATCTACGAAGGCGCATATGCGGTGAGTTGATTGCAGAAGCGGTTGTCAGCACAGAAGCGCTAGTTGGGCGCGCACCTGCGAGTGCGCAGTTGCGGGTATTTACCGCATGTGCAAAGGCAGGCCTCCAGTGCTTCCCCGCAGAAGTGTTATTTTTGGTCGCAAAAGCGACTAATGTGTTGCAGGTGCGAAAGTGCTGGGCAGAATGATAAATACAAGGGTTCACGATTTTGGCTTCATTTTAACATTTTCAAGCTCGGATTGAGGCGATTTTTGAAGAAAATTCACCATATGAATTGGGGTAAGTGTTATCTACTCGGTTTTGGTTATATTTCATGAATCTACCTTTGTTTTGGTAATTGGATTGTGAATTTAAAGAAGAAATTGAGGGTTTTGGCCTAAAGTTTCATAACATGAATTTTGAGTTTTGAATATCGAATTGGAGTCGGATTTGAGTGAAACTAGTATGGTTGGACTCGTAAATGAATGGGTTATTAGATTTTGTAAATTTTCTTGGGTTTCGAGGTGCGGGCCCGTGTTGGGCTTTTGGCCGATTTTGGGCTTTTGATTCAAGATTTGATTTTTTTCGATCGGGATTGGTTCCTTTAGCATTATTTGATGTATTTGAATTGCTTTTGGCTTGTTTTGAGCCATTCGGAGGTCGCTACGCGCGTGATGGCATCTTTGGAGCACCGCTTGGCTTGCTCGACATTGGTATTGGCTTGTTCGAGGTAAGTAACTATTCTAATCATAGAGATGAGGGTATGAAACCCCAAAATACGTGTTATGTGATTTGTGTTGAGGTGACGCACATGCTAGGTGATGGGTGTGTGGGCGTGCACCATGTGAATTGGGACTCTGTTATTTCCATGGTACTGTATAGTGGTCCTACTTTGTTGATGTCCGTGTTTTTACCATGTGATTAAGTAATTGAGCTGTCAATCATGCTAGATACCATGTTTAGGCTTTATAACGATACTGCTAGAACCCATAGTGGTCGTTTCTTACTGTTATTTCACTGAATTCATTGATATTTCGTACTCAATCATATTCATGCATTCACATCATATCTCAGTCTCAGGTATTTATTGATACATCATATCATTGTTGTCGGGCTAGTTTCATAGCATTGTGAGCCCGTGAGTGAGACTGGAGAATGATGACTGAGTGAGGCCAAGGGCCTGAATGAGATTGATATTTTAGGATCGGGCTGCACGCCGCAACATGTTATATTGCTAATTTGGGATCGGGCTGCAAGCCGCAGCATGTTATATGGATTACATTTTATGGGATCGGGCTGCACGCTGAATCGATATAGCGCTTGGGCTGAAAAGAGCCCCTCCGGAGCCAGCACACCCCAGTGAGCATAGTCGACTATAAATATGGATCGGGCTGCACGCCGCAGCAGGCATTATACAGCGCTGAGTGATTGAGTGTGCTGAGCATAGTGAGAGAGAATGCGGGACAGTGAGATTGAGTACTCTGAGAGTGTGAGTACATGAGCTCATCATCGAGATACATTTCATTTGACATGTGTAATTGAGATACATGCATAGAGATGCATTTCCTTCTGCTACCCAGTTTTGGGAACATTTATGATTTTACCTGCATCTTGACATGTAGGCATAGAGAAGTACTTTCCTCATGCTATCTGAAAATGAAACATCTTACTTTTTGTTGAAAGGAGTTTTGGAAAAAACCACAGTTTTCAAACTTACTCGTACTTTGGCTTTTCGGTAAAAGATTTGGATGTTCACTGAGATACTTGGAAAGAAATGCCTATTTTTCTAGAACTGTGAACGAACTGAGTCTTTTATTTATGAGATACTCTTTTGTAACTTATACTATGCTGTTATGAACTGTTGTGGAATATTAGTGTTGGACCCAACCCTTAATGTTAGCTCGTCACTACTTTCAACCTAAGGTTAGATTTGTTACTTATTGAATACATGGGGTCGATTGTACTCATACTACACTTCTACACCTTGCGTGCAGATGTTGCTGTGTTCGATGGGAGCTGGATTTGAAGATGTACATGCGTCCCAGTTGTAGCTGCCTCTTGTTTGTGGTAGCCTTAGATCTATAAAAATTCTGTTTATGTATTTTTCAAACAAACGATGTATTTATTTCATTTCAGCTTTGTAAATTTTATTCTTAGAAACTCATGATTTGTACTACCAGTTCTTGGAAAACGTATCAGATTCAAATATTTCTTTACTTAATTGCTTTATTAATTATTATTGGAATTGATTAGTGGTTAATTGGCTTACCTAGCGGGTTGGGTTAGGTGCCATCATGACTAGTGGATTTGGGGTCGTGACAACATGCTTGCCAAGTTGCGAATAGTTGTCTCTTGCCTTTGTATCTGCAGGTGTTTTTTTATTATTTTATTCCACAAGGTACTTTAACATATCCTTGATCTCCTTCATGTCATTATCCCATAGTTCTTTATTCCTATTAACTTCACTAGAAGAAGTAGAACCATCATAATAAGGGATTAGGGGAGGATAGGAAATATAAGCACAACCATATAAATGACCATTTTGATCACCACACACATAATATATATTCCACACATAAGATTGAGTTGGTGCACATAACTCGCTCTCGAAAATATTTTTATAATTTTTCCACGAGCTGTTTCCTCTACAATAAGCTTAAGGAAGATAAAAAATGATTTTACCAACATTGAAACTCTCATAGTTCTAAGATGCCATGTTTCTCAAATAAACAAGTAAAGTTAGAAATTAAAAGAAAAATGGTCTAAGATGATCACACCCAACTCTAGTCCAAAAAAGGATAAGTGGTCACAACAAATATAATCCGGTCTAAAAGTCCTGAGTTGAATCCATAGAGAACTAAGGCTTAGCTACAACTGTTCAATATCACTAAGATACACAACTGCAAATGATTTTCTAGTTATAAAGATTATAGTTTTTATTTTGAAAATTAACTAACGATATTGTAAAGAAGTAAGATTATCAACTAACGAGTATGAAATTGGAGACAAAATTAAGGAGGCCTAGAGTTATAATTTTCTCAATTATCAGAAACCTTTCCGCTACGTCTCCTATAATTTCGTCTAAGTATTCTCCACTGATCGTGACCATTTCAGGTGTCATAATTCTCTCCAGAGCAACTACAATAATTTACTAGATATATTCTCTTGAACTACGCTAGTTGGCACTATCTTACCATTCACTAGGACCACGTCAAGGCTTTGTTATTCCTAAGCTAACCTCTAAACCCGCTGTATGTATTCCTCACATACGTTAGGAGTGACATTATTTAATAACCACCTAAATATTTACCCTTCTAAGCAATATATAATAAATAGGTATTGTCAATTAAGATTTCTTTAGTTAACTAAAATAAACATGTAATTGAACACATAGAGATATCTAAAGGCCCAATTATATCAAAATATATCAAGAATTCATCCTACAAAAGGTTTCATCAAAACCCTAGATAATAGAATTATCCACTAATAAATGTATGTAAAAACACAATATTAAAATACATACCCAACAATAAAAAATAGAAAGAAGAAGGGAAAAAATTCGTGGTTGAATCTTTCTCCTTGCTCTTAGGACGTTCTTGCCTCCGACGGTCTTATCTTACTCCAAAGTAGTGTTTCCACTTCAAAAGGATATTTTAGGATGTATCTATATCAATTAGGATTTGTATGGGGCGGAACTAATCAATCCAATCTTGGATAGGAAGGTTGGAATCCACATCTATGCTCGCGCATCGCACGATCGTGGACGAGCTCCCAACCTTTGAATTTTTCATATTGCGAATCAATCCGCGCATTTGCTCCACTTTACTGTTTTTGCACTTTAGTTGTCCCCTTTAGCTCGATTATCTTCGCGCGATGCACAGGACTGGACGAGCTCCGAGTTCTTTCTATCTCTTCCTTTTTGCACTAAATTATCATATTTATATCACATATCATCCAAAGTTACTCCTGCATACAAAAAAACATGTAATAAACATATTTTACTTCAAACATTATGTAACCTCCCACAACTCACACGATAAAATTAGATAAAAATGCACTAAAAATGTGCACTTTTGGTCTTTTATCAAATATAATATTGAAGATGTCAATGTTATCCAGAAGAACACCAAGGCCAAAAAGATCTTAATATGTGGCATTGGACTTGGAGAGTACAATTGAATTTCTGTATGCACTAATGCTAAGCAGATCGGGGATGCTTTGCAAACTATTTATAAAGACGTGAACCAGGTCAAAACATCTAAGATCTACATGCTCACAAGGAAATATAAACATTTCAAGATGAAGGAGGGAAAACTATCCAAGTGATACATTGTAGGTTATCTACAATTACTAACAAGTTAATCTCTCTTGGAGAAATCATCCCTATAAACTAAATCGTACGCAAGATTCTAAGTGTTCTGCTAGCCTCCTGGGAAAGCAATGCTAATGCTATCATTAAAGCGAGCAACCTTGAGACAATGACAATTGATGATCTTATTAGAAATTTGAAGACCTATGAACTGAATAAGTATTAATGTCGCCAGATGATAGAGCCTCGGAAGGATAAGAACCTGGTTCTTAAGGCCACTAAAAAGCTGGAAACTGATGATGATAATATGTCACTACTAAAACATAGATTCCAAAAGATGATCAGAAAAGGTGAATTCTAGAAGAAAGGTAGAAGCTCCAAAGCTAAGGCTCAAGAAAAGAGCAACACTAATGATACTACAAGTGTGGCAGTCTCAATCACTTCATCAAGAACTGCATGATATGGGAGATTGAGTAAAAAAAAATAATTATAATAAAGTAAAAGAATAAAAAAGGATTGGATTCCTAGAAATATGTTGACCAAAAAGAAAGATGATAAGATCATGAAAAGGGCTCTGGCTGTTATGAGAAGTACCTCCAGTGATGATTCTGATGATGATATTGGTGAGAAAGATCAATCTTTAATGAAGACATTCTTGCTTTGATAGATAATTCTGATTCATATATGGAAGATGACCAAACTGAGGCTAAGATGAGAGGAAGCAAAGAACATATGATACGTGGACAATGCTTACTCTCGACACATGAAAGAAAAAAATAATTTCTCTCACTAACAGCCTATCAAAGGAAGGTGTGTGGGGTTCTGTAATGGTAAAAAATAAAAAATATCGTTGGTACAGGTAAGGTTGGTAATTTTTCCTCCTATGCGATTGAAAACGTATATTATATTAAAGGTCTGAAACATAACTTGTTAAGTGCGTCTCAAATGTATGATAGAGGAAACTAGATTCTATTTACTTCTAGCATGTGTGCTGTAACTAATCTACATTCTAGAAACCTAGTTCTTAAAGGAAAAAAGTACAAAAATATTTATAAATTTGATATTATGTCTTCTCCTAAAAAATCACTTGAAAATAATTCATTTTTGTGGCACAAAAGGCTAGGACATGTAAGTTCTTACTGCTAATAAGTTGATTTTAATAGATCTGATTGTCGTTCTGCTCAAATCCAGGTTCAAGGAAGGCAAAGTTTGTGATTCTTGTGCAAAATGTAAACATGTCAAATCCTCCTTCAAATCAAAGAAAGTGGTAAGTATCTCAGGTCACTTGAAACTACTGCACATGGACTTATGTGGTCCCATAAAGGTTCAAAATAGAGGTGAAAAGAGGTATGTATATGTGATTGTTGATGACTATTCTAGATTTACATGGACATTGTTTCTTGCATCTAAAGATGAAACACATCATCAGTTTGTTGCATTTATTAAGATACAACAAAGAAAAATAAATAGTTAATTAGCTAGCATTAAATCTGATCATGGTACGAAATTTAAAAATGCTAGATTTCCTGAATATTTTTTGGCTCATGCCATTAGTCATAATTTCTCTGCACCAAGGACTCAATAGCAGAATTGTCTTATAGAAAGGAAAAATAGGACTTTATAGGATATGACAAGAACCGTGTTAATTGCTAGTGGTCTATCTAAACTCTTTTGGGCCGAGACTATAAACACTATATGTTATATAATCAATAGGTGCATGATTAGACCTTAGCTTGAGAAGACCTCCTATGAGTTACTTAAGGGCTGTAAACCTAATATAACTTGCCTAAGAGCATCTGGTAGTAAGTATTTTTTTATAATAATAGTAAGGATGCTCTAGAAAAGTTTGATGAAACAAAGTGATGAGGATGTCTTACTTGATTATTCTTCACATAATAAGGCCAATAAAATGTATAACAAAAGAACCTTGTGCATTCAAGAAAGTGTGTATGTGATATTTGATGAAGCTGATTATTCGGATGAGAAAGATTTGCAGGATGATGATTATGATGAAATTAGACACATACAATACTATACTGATAGACTAGATCAAGGTATTCTGAAGAATATTAACGTGCAAGGAGAGACAATACATGAACCTGGTTCTATGGAATCTAAGCATGGTGTACAATAGATTGGGAGAAACGAACATGGTGATATTAGAGCTGCTAGTAACAAAGAACCTGGTCCTTCTACTAATTAGGAAAGGAATAGTGATACTCAATAAATACAAGTGAGGAACTAAAAGTATAAGATTTCTCATCCTATTCAGAATGTACTAACTTCAGTGGATTCTGGAATTATGACGAGATCCAAAGTGAAGAATATGTGTGCCTTCTCTGCTTACATATCCATAATTGATCCTAAGAACATTAAAGAAGCTATTCTAGATATTTATTTGATTGTTAATATGCAAGATGAACTTCATCAGTTTGAAAGAAAGAAAGTATGGCATCTGGAACCTCGACCGAAGGATAAAACAATCATAAGAACCAGATGAGTTTTTAGGAATAAGTTAGATGACCAAGATATTATCATAAGGAATAAGGAAATATTGCTAATACAAGGTTGAAATCAAGAAGAGGGAATACAATGAGACCTTCGTACCAGTTGCTATAATGGAGACCATTCGGATGCTCATCGCCTTTGCATCTTATATGGGATTTCAAATTATATCAAGTAGATATTAGAAGTGCACACACTGGGTTTGTTGTTGTTGGATATTAAAAGTGCATTTCTAAATGGGTATATGAAGGAAGAAGTGTTTATTTGCTAACCTCCAGGATTTGAAAGTGTAACGACCTGATCGGTCGTTTTGAGCATTTGCATTTTCGTTCGGTAGTTTGAGGTCGTGAGTAGATTCAAATGATGTATTATAACTTGTGTGTATGGTCGGTTTTGGTTTTCGAATGGTTCGAGATTTATTTGGAAGAATGGTTCTTATTTTATAAGCTTTAAGTTGGAAGAATTGACTTTTGTATAAATGGTATCAAATACATATTTTGATGATTCCAATAGGTTCATATAGTGATTTTGGACTTGGGAATATGTCTGAATTTTGATTAGGAGGTTCCTAGGTTAAAATATCTATTTTTGGTGAATGTTGGCAATTTAAAGGTTGAGAAATTTGTTAAGTTTGACCGAGAGTTGACTTTGATGCTATCGGGTTTGGACTTTGGTTTAGGGACTTGGAATAGGTTTGTTTTGGTTTTATTCTGAGTTGGTTTGGTAGGAATCAGACGCTTGATCTCATTATGATTTTGATGCGTTTTGGTGTTCGATTCGTTGTTTTATTGTCACGACCCAAACTCCCTCTGTATAACGTCGTGACAATACCTAGTCTCTACAACTAGGTAAGCCTAACAAATTGCGGAAATAACAGTACGAAAGTAAAACTTATCAACTAACTGCAATAGATACTTAATAACCAATAACAATGCCGCTCGATATGTACAACAATCAAAATGCTAGATGTACACAGCTTCCCAAAACCCCGAACATCATGAGTTATAAGCTACAAAAGGAAAACTAGTATCTGTATACACCAGAGTCTAATAAAAGAAGTACGGAAGGTAAATGACATAGGAGAAAATAGAGGGGGACTCCGAGGTCTGCGTACGCGGCAGATGTACCTTGAAGTCTCCGTACAACAGCAAGCACTCTAAGTTAGTAGCGGGGCTGATAAGAAGTACCTGGATCTGCACATAAAACATGATCAGAAGAGTAGCATAACTACACCACAACGGTACCCAGTAAGTGCCAAGCCTAACCTCGACAGAGTAGTGACGAGGTCAGGTCCGGGCCCTACTGGGATGTAATAACAAGACAAATGATATAATAAAATGAAGTAAAATGGATAATTTAATGAAAATAATTCACAGAGGAATAACAATACACAAACAACGTGATAACAATAGGGGCGCTCACGAGATACCGTCTCGTAGTCCCAAAAGTAAATATGCGAGGATATCTCCCGAGGTACCGCCTCGTAGTCTCAAAAATAAATATACAGGGAGAACTCCCGAGGTACTACCTCGTAGTCTCAAAAGTAAATGTACAGGGAGAACTCCCGAGGAACCGCCTCATAGTCTCAAAAGTAAATATGTAGGGAGAACTCCCGAGGAACGGCCTCGTAGTCTCAAAAGTAAATGTGCAGGGAGAACTCCCGAGGAACTGCCTCGTAGTCTCAAAAGTAAACACACAGCTCAAACCGATAAATACAACAGTTAACAACACGATTTCTACAGTTATACAGATAAAGAACAAGGAAAAATAGGAAATCAACTAGGCATGCTTCACAGAGTTCAAATAAGCAATTAAAGCACGTAGATATGCGATAGTAGACTAAACAGGATAGATACACATATTGGAATAACTCAATTAAGAAGGAAAAGCAGACTAATACTCATTTAAAATCTATAACTCAAATTAAAGGAAAAACATATTACTATTCAGTAAAATAATCGGGTTTTTACAACAAATAACCCGTGTACATACTCGTCACCTCACGTACACGGCGCTCACATATCACACCAGTACCAAATCCTAAGGGGATTTCCCAAACACAAGGTTAGGCAAGTCACTTATGTCGAACCAAGCTCAATCAATCTGTAAGAATGCCCTTTCCTCGATTATCTGTCTCCGAATGGCCCAAATCTAGCCAAACACAATTGCATATCATAAATATAACTATAATAGGCTCATCTAATTAATGAAATCAATACTTTAAACAAAATTCTAAAATTCACCCTAAAAAGTTGACCCGGGCCCACATTTCAGAATCGGGTAAAAGTCACAAAATATGAACACTCATTCACTCACGAGTCTAACCATATCAAATTTACTAAAATCCAACACTAAATGGTCCTTCAAATCCTCAAATCAAACTCTCCAAATCCGTAGTCTAAACTCCAAAATTTCACCTTAAATATACATTAACTAGGTGGAAAAATAAATGGGGAAGCAAGATTATTGATCAAAAATAAGCACAAGGGACTTACCTCAAGAAATCTCTCAAAAATGCTCTCAAGAAATCGCCAAACTCGAGCTCAAAATGTTAAAAATGAGCAAAAATCGCGAACCCTTGCATTTAAGTGTTCTGTCCAGAAATCTCGCACCTGCGGTCCATAGTCGCACCTGCGACGCCACACCTACGGAATTTCCATCGCAGGTGCGGAAATGACTTAAAGGGACTAGGTCCGCATCTGCAAGCAATGGGCCGCACCTGCGCTCCCGCTCATGCGGAATTCTTCCGCTTCTGCGATCTCTCACGCCCCAGCCCCTTCCGCTTCCTTGCTCCATCTTTTGCATCTGTGGATGCGCAGATGCGGTTATACCTCCATACCTGTGACCTCTGACCTCTTCCTTCCAAACTGCACCTGCGTCCATTGGATGTCTTCTGCGGGCTCGCACCTGCGGTTAATGTTGCGCAAGTGCGATTACACCAGGTGCAACAACTTTAGCTATTCTTCCAAAACCAAATTTGATCCGTTAACCAACCAAAATCAACCCGAGGCCCCCGGGACATCAACCAAACATACCCATTAGTGATAAATCACCATACGAACTTAGTGAGCCCTCAAATCACATCAAACAACGCTAAAAATACGAATCACCATCCAATTCAAACTTAATGAACTTCAAAGTTTCGAACTTCCACAACCGATGCCTAAACCTATCAAACCACATCCGATTGACCTCACATTTTGTACACAAGTCATATTCAAAATTACGTACCTACTCCAACTTCCGGAATTAGATTCCAACCCCGATATCAAAAAGTCCACTACCGGTCAAAATCTCCAAGAATTCAACTTTCGCCAATTCAAGCCTAAATCAGCTACATACCTCAAATTCTTAATCCGGACACTCCCCTAAGTCCAAAATCACCCAACAGAGCTAACAAAACCGACGAAACTCCATTCCAGAGTCGTCTTCACACAGTTCTGACTACGGTTAAAATTCTAAGACTTAACCTTCCATTTTAGGGACTAAGTGTCGCAAATCACTCAGAAATCAAAAACAAGACCTCCAGGTAAGTCACATAAGCATAAATGATACGGGGAAAACAGTAAACAGGGGATCTGGGCTATTACTCTCAAAACGACCGGTCGGGTCGTTACATCCTTCCCCTTTGAAAAGAATCATTTGTCCTCGAACGAGCAAAAGGACATAATTGAAGGGGTGAAAAGATGAGGATAACGGCTGCGCATATCCCCCTTGGTATCCTAAGTCGCCTCCTCGACCGGCTAACCCCTCTACTGAACCTTCACGGAAGCAATGTTCTTTGACCTCAGCTTTCGAACCTGCCTGCCCAAAATAGCCATTGACTCCTCAAAATATGATAGATCCTTGTCCAACTGGACTGAGTTGAAATCCAACACAAGAGCTGAGTCACCGTGATACTTCCGAAGCATAGAAACATGGAATACCGGATGAACTCCTGCTATATTGGGAGGTAAGGAAACCTCATAAGCAGCCTCCCCAATTCAGCGCAACACCTCAAAGGGACCAATGAACCTTGGGTTCTGCTTGCCCTTCTTCCGAACCTCATAACGCCCTTCATAGGCGAAACCCAGAGCAAGACTCACTCTTCAACCATGAATGCAATATCGCGATGTAAACTGCGTACCTCGGTCAGAGATGATAGATACCAGTACGCCATGAAGCCTGACAATCTCGCAGATATAAATTCGAGCCAACTGCTCGGAAGAATAGGTAGTCATCATAGGAATGAAATGTGTTGACTTGGTCAGCCTATCCACAATCACCTAGACTGCATCAAACCTCCGCTGAGTCCGTGGGTGTCCAACAACGAAATCCATAGTGATCCGCTCCCATTTCCACTCCGGAATTTCTAACTTTTGAAGCAATCCACCTGGCTGCTGATGCTCATACTTTATCTGCTGGCAATTCAGACACCGAGCTACATATTCCACTATGTCTTTCTTCATTCTCCTCCACCAATAATGTTGTCTCAAGTCCTAATACATCTTTGCGTCACCCCGATGAATAGAGTACCATAAACTGTGAGCCTCCTGGAGAATCAACTCACGCAAACCATCTACATTGGGCACACATAGCCTGCCCTGCATCCTCAATGCACCATCATCTCCAATAGTGACCTCCTTAACATCATCGTGTTGGACCGTGTCCTTAAGGACAAGCAGATTAAGGTCATTATACTGATGCTCCCTGATACGATCATAAAGTGTTACACCCCATATTTTCGGACGTCAAAGTATGCCATAAGTAAATTGATGGAAGCTCGGAAAGATGTTACATCTCACATTTTAGTATGTTAAAGTTTCGTCGTAAGTTAATCGACGTTAGTTGGGGAATGAGATTATTTTGAGATTATAAGCATTATGCTATTTCAAACAAGTGATGAGTAAAATTCGTGAAGGTGAGAGGGTAAGCAAATCGAATAAAATGAATTTCGTCGAAGTTTGTCATTTTGAGATAAAATACGGTCCAAGCTACAATGCCCCGTATTTATGGACTAGTGCCATACAAGGTACCACATGACTATGATAGTGAAGTATATGACGTATGTTAAAAGTGAGTAGTATTTTAAGTAATTTGAGATAATTCTTAATTATGTGGGTAATTGGCTAATTATTAGATTAGTGGGGGATTACCAAGTTAATTAAGAAGTTGGTGGATAATTAAGTAAGATATTTTGGATAATCTCTTGAACCCCAACGTGGCAGCAATATATAGTCAATCAAATGACTCTTTATTCACAAAGAAAGGGTGAAAAGTTAGATGAATAATTGTTGGCCAAATAACCACGTGGAGTGGGGCCCACAACCTAAGATACGAGACCTCTCTAATTTACTAAGGGAGATGCTTATCTGTAGAAAATTATGGATGAAAACTTCAGCAAAAAATTCAACAAGTGACGGATGGGATTCTCAACATACATTCATGTGAAATTTCATAACGCTACAGTAGCGTAAAATACGATTCTAAGAGAGCACGGTACAACCTTTCTCAAGAATATCATACGGATGTTTCCCTACTATATTGAGAGAGGTGAGTCAGTATCAGCAGGTAAGCATATCTTCAGATTATCTTTAACTCTCAATTACTTTTAGTTATTATACTATCAGTTCAGTTTCAGCTTTCAGTATATTGCCTTACATACTCGGTACATTATTTCGTACTGACATCCCTTTTATGGGGGCACTGCATTTCATGCATGCAGGTATAGACAATCAGTTTGACAAGCCCTCATAGTAGATGAGGTTAGCATTCAGCGAAGGATCGGTAAGACTCCACCTCATTCAGAGTGCAACCGAGTCTATGAGTCATCGTGTCAGGATTTTGCTACAGACTTATGGGTAGGGCGGTTCCCTGTCCCATTTGACATCTAATACTCTTAGAGGCTTTGTAGACAGAGGTTCATTTTGTACAGTATGTCAGAGGCCTTGACATCCCATATGTATTCATGATTTAAGAAAGATAGTTCAATAATACAGTGCTTTCCTACTTATAGCTATGGCCATGTTGGCCCAGTTACCAATGATAGTACGATAAGAAAGATATATTATGTTGGTACTCGGTTGAGTAAGGTACTGGGTGACCGTCGTGGCCCATCGATTTGGATAGTGATATAAAGAGAAGACCGAGAGACCACACAAGCCAATACTTGACTCGGATTAGAAATATCCAATCTAACAAACTGGCTGGCTAAGGCCTGAACATCCAATGCCAATGGCCTCTCTGCTGCTGGTAGATATGCTAAGCTCCCCAAACTCTTCGCCCGGCGACTCAAAGCATTGGCCACCACATTGGCCTTTCCGGGATGGTACAAAATGGTGATATCATAATCTTTAAGCAACTATAACCATCTCCACTGACGCAAATTAAGATCCTTCTTTTTGAACAGATACTGCAAACTCCGATGGTTGGTGTAAATATCATAAGGAACACCGTACAAATAGTGCCGCCAAATCTTCAAAGCATGAACAATAGCTTCTAACTCAAGGTTGTGGACATGATAGTTCTTCTCATGCACCTTTAGATGTCTGGACGCATAGGCAATCACCCTACCATCCTACATCAACACCGAACCGAGACCATTCCGTGACGCATCACAATATAGAGTATAAGACCTTGAACCTGTAGTAAAATACTAATACTGGGGCTGTAGTCAAATCTGTCTTGAGCTTCTGAAAGCTCTCCTCACATTCCTCTGTCCACCTGAATGGAGCACCCTTCTGGGTCAGCCTGGTCATAGGTGCTGCAATGGATGAGAATCCCTCTACCAAACGACGGTAATACCCCGCCAAACCAAGAAAACTCCGGATCTCCATAGCTAATGATAGTCTAGGCCAACTCTGCACTTCTTCCACCTTCTTCGAATCCACCTAGATCCCATCACTTGATACTATATGACCCAAGAATGCCACTGAGTCTAGCCAAAACTCACACTTTGAAAATTTTGCATATAACTTCTTTTCTCTCAAGGTCTGAAGCACAGTCCTCAGGTGCTGCTCATGATCCTCCCGAGTCTGGGAGTACACCAGAATGTCGTCAATAAACACAATGCCAAATGAGTCAAGATAAGGCTGGAACACACTGTGCGTCAAGTGCATAAAAGCTGCTGGGGCATTGGTCTGCCCAAATGACATCACAAGAGACTCGTAGTGACCATACCGAGTGCTGAAAGCAGTCTTCGGGATATCTGGTTCCCGAATATTTAACTGATGATAGCCTGAACGTAAGTCAATCTTGGAAAAGACTCTCGCACCCTGTAACTGATCAAATAAGTCATCAATACGAGGCAATGGATACATGTTCTTCACTTTGACTTTGTTCAACTAGAGGTAATCAATACACATCCGCATAGAACCATCCTTCTTCTTCACAAATAAGACAGTAGCACCGCAAGGAGACATGCTGGGCTGAATAAAGCCCTTATCAAGAAACTCCTGTAACTGCTCCTCCAACTCTTTCAATTCAGGAGGATCCATACGTTATGGAAGAAATAGAGATGGGCTGAGTACCCGACAACAAATCAATGCCAAAATCAATATCTCTGTCGGGCGGCATGCCCGAAAGATCAGCTGGAAACACATTTGGAAAGTCCCTCACTACTGGAAGTGACTCAACTGTAGGGGTATCAATACTGACATCTCTCACATAAGCTAGATACGTGTCACACCCCTTCTCAACCATTCGTTGAGCTTTAAGAAATGAAATAACTCTGCTGGGAGTATACTCTAAGATACCTCTCCACTCTAATTGTGGTTAACCTAGTATAGCCAGAGTCACAGTCTTAGCGTGACAATCAAGAATAGCATAATGGGGCGACAACCAGTCCATGCCTAAGATAACATCAAAGTCTACCATGCTGAGTAATAATAAATCGACTCTAGTCTCAAAACCACTAGGAGCAATCAAACACGACCAATACACGCGGTCCACAATAAGAGAATCTCCCACAGGAGTAGACACATAAATAGGGGAACTCAAAGAATTCTGAGATATGTCCAAATACGGGGAAAAATAAGAGGACGCATAGGAATATGTACAGCATGGGTCTAATAATACCGACGCATCTCTATGATAGACCGGAACAATACCTGTAATGATAGAGTCAGAATCAACTACCTCTGTACGAGCAGGAAGAGAATAATATCGGGTCTGGCCCCCCCTCTAGGGCAACCTCGACCTTCCCGACCTCCACCTTAAGCTGGCTGAGTAGGTGGGGAGGTAGCTGGTGCTGGAATCATAGCCTGAGGATCCCATGGAGCACGTGGTGGCTGAGAAGTCTTTGGAGGTGCACCCCTCCTAAATGTGGGGCAATCCCTCACCATATGGCAAGTCTCGCCACACTTTAAACAAGCTCTCAGAGAGCGTGACTGCTGTGACTGGCTCGGGCCAGGTCTGCTGGACTGGCCGCTAAAAGCACCCCAAGCAGGAGGCACACTAGATACTGGCAGTGCATAATAAGGCTCTTGGGGCCTAGAAGTGATCGGAATACCACTGGCGGCTGGAAGAGCTGAATGAACGGGGCGACTCACATAACCCCAACCATGTAGAACTGTAGTTGGGGCATGAGTACCACTGTAAGTGCCAGACTCTCGAGAACTCTTGGCCTCCCTCTCCTCTCTATCCCGGGCAAGCAATCCCTCCAATATCCTGGCATTACTCACAACCTGCTGATAAGAAATATCCATCTCCAACTCGCTAGCCATACTAATCCAGATACTGGGATGGAGTCCCTCAATAAACCGTCGAAACCTCTCTCGAACTGTGGCAACCAAGGCCGGTGCATGTCATGCCAAATCACTGAAGCAGACTGCATACTCTGACACAGTCATAGCACCCTGGCGCAGCTGCTCAAACTCCGCGCGCCATACGTCCTTGAGGCTCTGAGGGACATACTCTCCCAAAAACATATCCGAGAACTGAGTCCATGTAAGTGAGGCTACCTCATCCGGACTACTCAACTCATAAGCACGCCACCACTGATAGGCAGCTCCTCTATGCTAGAAGGTGGTAATAGAAACCCCACTCGTCTCCGCTACGCCCATAGTACGGAGAATACGATGACACTCCTCCAGAAAATGCTGAGCATAATCTGTAGCCAATCCGCTGAAGGTAGGTGGGTGGTACTTCTTGTACCTCTCAAGTCTGAGCTGCTCTACCTCAGAAGCGGTTGTCCTAGTGTCGTGATGAACCGGAGCTACCAGCTACATAGGGATGAACTCTGGGGCCTGGTCGACCTGAGCCCGCTGCTCTAGAGTACCGGCAACGGGAGTCTGTGCTCTTCTCCCGGCCTGAGATGTGCCAGGAGCAAGTGGAATCAATCCGGCTTGAGCTAAGGAGTTGAACAAGCTCAGAAACTAGGCTAGAGTCTCCTGGAGAGCTGGTGCAGCAATAGCCACCTCAGGTGCCTGCCCTCCAGCTGGAGCTACTGGGGGCTCCTCTGTAGCAGCTCGTGCGGGTGCTTTGGCTGCACCACGTGGACGTCCTCAGCCTCTACCCCGGCCCCGGCCTCTCGCGGCTCTTGCAAGGGGCGTGGGTGCCTGGTCATCAGATCCGCCTGTACGTGTCCTCACCATCTGTGATAGAATAGAATACAAAAGTTTAGAATTTCGAAGTCAACAATTTCGCACGACAAGAAATCAAAGAAGTATAATTGTTTTCCTAATAGTCCCATAGCCTCCCGAAGATAAGTACAAACGTCTCCGTACCAATCCGTGAGACTCTAATAACCGGCTTATGACTCACAACATCTATGAACCTAGAGCTTTGATACTAATTTTTCACGACCCAAAATCCCTCTATATAACGTCGTGACGGCACCTAGTATCTATGACTAGGTAAGCCTAACAAATTGCGGAAATAATAGTACGAAAGTAAAACTTATCAACTAACTACAATAGATACTGAATAACTAATAAAAATGCCGCTCGGCATGTACAACAATCAGAATGCTAGACGTACACAACATCACATAACCCAGTACATCATGAGTCACAAGCTACAGAAGGAAAACTAGTATCTCTATAAACGAGAGTCTAATAAAAGAGGTACGGAAGGTAAATGACATAGGAGAGAATAAAGGGGGATTCCGAGGTCTGCGGATGCTGAAGATGTACCTTAAAGTCTCCGTACAGCAGCAAGCACTCTCAGCTAGTAGCGGAGCTGATACGAAGTACCTGGATCTACATACAAAACACGTGCAGAAGAGTAGCATGAGTACACCATAACGGTACCCAGTAAGTGCCAAGCCTAACCTCGGTAGAGTAGTGACGAGGTTAGGTCCGGGCCCTACTGGGATATAATAACAAGACATATGATATAATAAAATAAAGTGAAATGGAGAATTTAACGGAAAGAATTCAAAGAGGAATAACAACACACAAACAATGTTATAACAACAGGGGCGCTCCCGAGATACCGTCTCGTAGTCCCAAAAGTAAACATGCGAGGAGATCTCCCGAGGTACCACCTCGTAGTCTCAAAAGTAAATGTACAGGGAGAACTCCCGAGGTACCGCCTCGTAGTCTCAAAAGTAAATGTGCAGGGAGAACTCCCGAAGAATCGCCTCGTAGTCTCAAAAGTGAATATGCAGGGAGAAATCCCGAGGAACCACCTCGTAGTCTCAAAAGTAAATGTGCGGGGAGAACTCCCGAGGAAGCGCCTCGTAGTCTCAAAAGTAAATATACATCTCAAACCGATAAATACAACAGTTAACAGCACGTTTTCTACAGTTATACTGATAAAGAACAAGAAAAAATAAGAAATCAACTAGGT
Organism: Nicotiana tomentosiformis; assembly: GCF_000390325.3. Taxonomy (NCBI): domain Eukaryota; kingdom Viridiplantae; phylum Streptophyta; class Magnoliopsida; order Solanales; family Solanaceae; genus Nicotiana; species Nicotiana tomentosiformis. Next base: position 37,874,164 of record NC_090821.1, on the reverse strand, counting down.
ATGCTTTACAGAGTTTAAATAAGCAATTAAAGCACGTAGACATGCGATATTAGACTAAACAAGATAGCTACACATACTAGAATAGTTCAATTAAGAAGGAAAAATAGACTAATACTCATTTAAATAATATAACTCAAATTAAAGAAAAAAAATTACTATTCAGTAAAATAATCGAGTTTTTACTACAAATATCCCATGTACGTAGTCATCACCTTATGTACACAGTGCTCACATATCACAACAGTACCAAATCCTAAGGAGATTTCCCCCACACAAGGTTAGGTAAGCCACTTACCTCGAACCAAGCTCAATAAATCCGTAAGAATGCCCTTTCCTCGATTATCCGACTTCGAAAGGCCCAAATCTAGCCAAACACAATTTCATATCATAAATATAACTATAATAGACTCATTTAATTAATGAAATCAATACTTTAACAAAAATTCAGAAATTCACCCTAAAAAGTCGACCCGGGCCCACAACTTGGAATCGGGTAAAAGTCACAAAATATGAACACTCATTTGCTCACGAGTCTAACCATATCAAATTTACTAAAATCCGGCACCAGATGGTCCTTCAAATCCTCAAATCAAACTCTCCAAATCCCTAGTCTCAACTCCCAAATTCCACCTTAAATACACACTAAATAGGTGGAAAAATAAATGGGGAAGCAAGATTATTGATCAAAAATAAGCACCAGGGAATTACCTCAAGAAATCCCTTAAAATTGCTCTCAAGAAATCGCCAAACCCGAGCTCAAAATGTTAAAAATGAGCAAAAATCGCGAACCCTTGCATTTAAGTGTTTTGTCCAGAAATCTCGCACCTGACGCCCATAGTCGCACCTGCGGACTTTCCATCACATATGTGTAAATGACTTAAAGGGACTGAGTCTGCATCTGCGAGCAATGGGCCGCACCTGCTCACCTGCTCCTGCGATCCCTCACGCCCTGGCCCCTACCGCTTCAGCTCCATCTTCTGCATCTGCGGATGCACAGATGCAGTTATACCTCCGCACCTGCGACCTATGGCCTGTTCCTTCCAAATCGCACCTGCGTCCATTGGCTCGATTCTGCGGGCTCGCACATGCGGTTAATGTTGCGCATGTGTGATTACACGAGGTGCAGCAGCTTCAGCTATTCTTCCAAAACCAAATTTGATCAATTAACCATCCGAAATCAACCCGAGGCCTCGGGAGCTCAACCAAACATACCCACAAGTCCTAAATCACCATACGGATTTAGTCAAGCCCTCAAATCATATAAAACAATGCTAAAAACACGAATCACCCTTCAATTCAAACTTAATGAACTTCAAAGTTTCGAACTTCCACAACCGATGCCTAAACCTATCAAACTACGTCCGATTAACCTCAAAGTTTGCACACAAGTCATATTGGACATTATGGATCTGCTCCAACTTCCGTAATCGAAATCCCACCCCAATATCAAAAAGTCCCCAAACAGTCAAAATCTCCAAAAATTTGACTTTCGCAAATTCAAGCATAAATCAGCTACATATCAAATTCACAGTCCGGACATGCCCCTAAGTCCAAAATCACCCAACGAAGCTAACGGAACCGACAAAACTCCATTCCGGAGTCGTCTTCACACAGTTCTGACTACAGTTAAAATCCTAAGACTTAATCTTTCGTTTTAGGGACTAAGTGTCTCAAATCACTCCGAAACCAAAAACAAGACCTCCCGACAAGTCGCATAAGCATAACAGATATGGGGAAAAACGTAAACAGGGATCAGGGCTATTACTCTCAAAACGGCTGGCCGGGTCGTTACATCCTTCCCCTCTTAAAATAATCGTTCTTCCTTAAACGAGCATAAAGACATACCTGAAGTGGTGAAAAGATGAGAATAACGGCTGCGCATATCCTGCTTGGTCTCTCAAGTCGTCTTCTCGACCGGCTAATCCCTCTACTGAACCTTCACGAAAGCAATGTTCTTTGACCTCAGCTTTCGAACCTACCTGCCCAAAATAGCCACTGGCTCCTTAACATAAGATAGATCCTTGTCCAACTGGACTGAGCTGAAATCCAACACATGAGTTGGGTCACCGTGATACTTTCGGAGCATAGACACATGGAATACCAGATGAACTCCTGCTAGACTAGGAGGTAAGGCAACCTTAGCAACCTCCCCAATTCGCCGCAACACCTTAAAGGGACCAATGAACCTTGGGCTCAGCTTGCCCTTCTTTTCGAACCTCATAATGCCCTTCAAAGGCGAAACCCGAAGCAAGACTCACTCTCCAACCATGAATGCAACATCGCGAACCTTCCGATCTGCATAACTCGTTTGTCTGGACTGGCTGTGCGAAGTCGATCCTGAATTACCTTCACCTTATCCAGGGCATCCTGAACCAAGTCTGTACCCAATAATCTAGCCTCCACCGGCTCGAACTAACCCACTAGAGACCGACATCGCCTACCATACAGAGCCTCATACGGTGCCATCTGAATGCTCGACTGATAACTGTTGTTGTAGGCAAACTCTGCAAGTGCAAGAACTGATCCCAAGCACCCCCAAAATCTATCACATAAGCGCGGAGCATAACCTCCAGTATCGGAATAGTGCGCTCAGACTGCGCGCCCTTCTGAGGGTGAAACGTTATGCTCAAGTCAACCCGAGTACCCAACTCCTATTGTACAGCCCTCCATAACTATGATGTAAACTGTGTACCTCGGTCAGAGATGATAGATACCGGTACGCCATGAAGCCTGACAATCTCGCGGATATAAATTTGAGCCAACTGCTTGGAAGAATAGGTAGTCATCACATGAATGAAATGAGCTGACTTGGTCAGCCTATCCACAATCACCCAGACTGCATCAAACCTCCGCAGAGTCTGTGGTAGCCAAACAACGAAATCCATAATGATCCACTTCGATTTCCACTCCGGAATCTCTAACTTCTGAAACAATTCACCTGGCCGCTGATTCTCATACTTTACCTGCTGAAAATTCAGACACCGAGCTATATATTCCACTATGTCTTTCTTCATTCTTTTCCACCAGTGATGGATGAAAAACCCTCCACGAAACAACGATAATAACTAGCCAAACCAAGGAAACTCCGGATCTTAATAGCAGAAGACGGTCTGGGCAAAATATGAATAGTCTGAACCTTCTTCGAATCTACCTTGATCCCTCACTGGACACTAAGTGCCCCAAAAATGCCACAGAATCAATCCAAAAATCACACTCGGAGAATTTAGCATATAGCTTCTTCTCCCTCAAAGTCTGAAGCACGATCTTCAAGTGCTGCTCATGATCCTCCCGGCTATAAGAATAGACCAATATTTCATCAATGAACACGATGACAAAGGAATCAAGATATGGCTAGAACACATTGTTCATCAAGTTCAAAAATGCTGCTGGTATATTGGTTAGCCCAAATGACATCACCAGAAACTCATAGTGACCATAGCGGGTTCTGAATGCCGTCTTCAGAATATCTGAATCCCCGATCTTTAACTAATGATACCCCAACCTCAACTCAATATTCGAGAACACTCTAGCACCCTGAATCTGATCAAATAAGTCATCAATGTGCAGTAGTGGGCACTTTTTCTTAATAGTAAACTTGTTCAACTGCCTATAGACAATACACATCCTCATAGTACCATCCTTCTTCTTTACAAATAGAACCGATGCACCCTAAGGAGATACACTAGACCTGATAAAGTCCTTATCAAGTAGTTCCTGCAACTGTTCCTTCAACTCTATTGGTTCCATGAGATACGATGAAATAACAAACATTGAAGAAGTGCGACTGTCTCCCCAAAGAATCAGGTTTAAGGAGCAACAGGCTGCTAAATCGGTGGATCGATGAACCGAGAACTGCCAATGAAGAGAAAGAGAAGATAAATTTGGAAAATGCCTCATTAAAGGAAAAGATTAGGCAATTGAGGGAGGAGATGAAGAAGAAGTAAGCTACAACTACTGAACGCCTTGAAAAACTGTTAGAGCTTATAACTTTATATTGGTGTATATATAAAATTTTCTATTTTTCGGTTCAATGAGTCACATAAAAATGGATAACATCTTCAGATTAAATATTTAATTTCTTAATTTTTGTGCATGTTAGCATATCCCAAATGGCCATGTGGAATGACCCGACCGGTTATTTTGAGTTTTGGTATTTCGTTACGTGATTTGAGATTTTGGGTAGCTTAATATGATGTATGATGAATTGCGAGTATGGTATGTTTTGATTTTATTTAGAATTGGTTTGGAAGAGTAATATTTATTATGGAGGCTTTAAGTTGGAAGAGTTGAACAAGTTTTGACTTTTGAGTAAACGATCTCGGATTGGTAATTTAGTTATTCCAATAGGTTCGTATAGTAATTTTGGAGTTTGGCGTATGTTTAGATTTTGTTTTGGATATTCCTAGGAGATTTTGACTCTATTTGTCGAAAGTTGGCAATTTGAAGAATTAAAGAGTTCATAAGTTTGAGTGATAGTTGACTTTTAGGTTAACGAGCTTTGATTGTGGGTTTGAGACCTTGTATAGGTCCAATTGGTTGAAATAAACTTGTGTATAAATTTTGGTTGTGATTCGGAATGTCTAAGTATGATTTGGACGCGTTCGGTGAAATTAGAAAGTTAAAGAATTGAATTGATCTTTGATTTTTGGCTTTGTTATTGTTTTTGATATTTCAAGTCATTTGACAAGTTTGTATGAAGTATATGAACCTGTTGGAATGATTGGACGGGGTTCAGCGGGCACGAGATAGTTTCGGGGTTCGGGAGAGGTTTTGGATGATAAGTTGTAGATATTGGGCATCAGGTTGCAGAGGCTTGCTTTAAGGGCGTGCGTTGCGCAACCTCAGATAGGCTTGCCTATGGGTCTCATGTCATGCGAAACCCATGCAAAGAGTCAGGTGCTAAAATTTCAGCATTCTCTATTTAAGTCTCATTTCGTACATAAACTTCATTTTATCATTTTCGGAGCTACACAATTCAGATTTGAGAGATTTTTCATCTACAATCTTGAGGGTATGTAATATTCACTTAGATTTGATCATATATCTTGATTTTTCATAGATTTGTATGCCTAAAATATGGAATTTTAAAGTAAAATTTGAGATTTTTGTCTACAACATAAGAGAGTATATTTTGGAGTTTTAGTATCGATTTAGATTCGGATTTTAAATCTTATCACATATTTCAATTCGTGAGGTTATGAGTCAACGGAATCTACCCCTATACTCGGGTTTTGACTATGTGGGTCTGAGTTGTTTTTTGAGTAAAGATTAAATCTCTATTATTTGGGGTCGAATTCGATAGCTTTATTTGACTTCATTGAGTAATAATTGACTAGATTTGAGTTGGTTGGAGGTGAATTTGAAAGGAAAAATATTTTTGGCAGGTTGAAGGTGATCCAGGTTGGAGGTAAGTCTCTTCTCTGTCCTTGTAAGAGGAAATTCTCCCCATAGGTGATCTATTTGCTACTTGTTATTTGATTTATGTGCCATGTATATTCCAGGTGACGAGCGTATTTGTATAGATAGATTGTGACCATAGACGGATAAAGTTAGGTTTATAATATGACTTGTTTGGACTATATAAATTATTTATCCATGTTTCTTTTGTGCTATGGATATATGACGAATCTTAATCAGGATTAAAGACCATTTTAGAGTTATGAATTGGTTGGACATTAAAGACTACTTTCACCATGTTGGGTTTTTTATTTTTGTCGTTGTCATTCAATTGCCTTTTATGATTTATGATTTAATGGCTATTGGCTTACTTTGCTCTTGTTGATATCATGATCAGGCTTAAGAATGCTATATAAGTATACTAAATTGTTATAAAAAGTTAAAACATGATTAGCCATAGCCATCTTTCATTAAATTAAATATTCATTCGTATTTTATTATTATGTCCTAGTGCGTCTTTATTATATCATTTTGTATGCATATGTATGAGTTAGAGAGTTGGATATTGAGGAAAGTTGAGAATTTTTGAACCATGGACATTGTGAGCGGATCTTGGTTATTTATTATTGATGGTATTATGACTGGATCGGATTGCACGCCACAATAGTGCTTGGATATGAATCCTTCCCTCCAGAGTTAGGTGATTACCCATATTACTTTGGGACATATGAGCGCATGCATCTAGCTTAGTTCTTAGTTTGAACACTTGGCTAGTGTCAGGCACATAGATTTGTGTTGTGAGGTATTGAGAATGGATCATGAGCATGCATTTGCATCCTAGATCATCAAGCAGATTTCATATCAGCATTGATTGACTCTTGTTATGAGTATGAAAAGAACTAAATTATTTGACATTTTATCTATCTCTTTTGCCTGAGAAGCATGCTTGAATTCCAGTTTTACTGCCTTTACATTTGTACCTATTTGATGATACCATTCGTTATTTCTTATTCTAGTTATGCTTCCACTTATTTAAGGGAATGTTAGTAGGTGTCTGTATCATCCCCTCGTCATTACTTCTTTGCGACTAGTCTTGATAATTACTGAGTACTATGGTTTTGTACTCATACTATAATTCTGTATATTTTTGTTCAGATTGTGAGGCAAGTACTAGTGATACCCTATCCATCTATTTAGGAGCGTGCATTGGAGGCTTTATGGTGAGTTGCCCTATTTGTTTGATCCACAACACATGGAGTCCCCATCCCTTGTTTATCCATCTCTGTCTATTTATTTCCTTCTAGATAGATGTTATTCTTTAGTAGAGACAACTTAGTATTGTTAGATGCTCGTGAAGATGTGATATCAGGTTAGTTTGTGAGACATTTATGGTGGTGTTTATATCCTTTCTCTGACTTACGCATTCATAATGTTGGGTTGGGACTTAATCCAGTTTCTTATTTATACCATAACTCTGTTAATGATTTAATAATTGGATTCTATTATTGTTGTTGAGTGTTGGCTTGCTTAGCAAGTAGGTCAGGCGACATCAAGACCATTGGTGAAATTTTGGATGGTGACAAGTTGGTATCAGAGCTCTAGTTTCTAAGGTTCTCAGTAATCACGAGCATGCCTAGGAGAGTCTTGTGTATCTGTACAAAGACGTCTGTATCCATCCGTGAGAGGCTATAGAGCTTTAGGAACTTTCCCCATTCTTTATTCCTTATCGTGCGACTTTATTTCTGCTTGAAGCCTATATCTTCAGTTGTTCCTATTCATTCATACGCGATGTTGAGCACTCGATATCAATTAGGAACCGGCGACTTATGATGATGTTGCATATGTAGTGTGTGATGCTTTTCCGTGTGTTATGATGGTAGGCTACTATCATTTCTTTGTGGAGGGGTTTTCATCTATTGTAACCCCATTGACTAAGTTGACCCGGAAAGATATTTCTTTTAGGTGGTATGATGAATGTGAGGAGAGCTTTAGAAGCTCTAGACTGCTTTGACTACAGCTCCGGTCTTCACATTGTCCCCAGGTTCTGGGCCATACACAGTGTATTATAATTCTTCATGTGTTAGTCTTGGTACAATGTTGATGTAGGATGGTAGGGTAATTGCTTATGTGTCATGGCAGTTAAAGACCCATGAGAAGCATTATCCGGTTTATGATTTGGAGTTAGCAGCTATTGTGCGTGCACTTAAGATTTGGAGGCATTAGATGTATAGTGTGTCATGTGAGGTTTATAATAATCATAGGAGTCTTCAACACCTGTTCAAGCGTAGGGATTTTAATTTGATGTAGCGGAAGTGGCTTGAGTTGCTTAAGGATTATGATATCACTATCTTATATCATCCAGATAAGACGAATGTGGTAGGGGATGCTTTAAGAAGGAAAGCGGAGAGTATGGGTAGTTTGGCATTCATTATAGCTGAGGACAGACCTTTGGATATGGATGTTCATGCCTTGGCTAATACATTTTTTACATTGGATATTTTCGAGCTTGGTAGAGTTCTTGCTTGTGTTGTTGTGCAGTCATCCTTTTTTGATTGCTTTAAGGGTCATTAGTATGATGATCCCCATCTGCTTGTCCTTAAGGACACAGTGTTGCGGGGTGGTTCTGAGGAGGTGGTCATAGGAGATGACAGTGTATTGCAACTTTAGTGTCAAATTTGTATTCATAATGTTGATGGTTTGAGGGAGTCGATTCTTAAGGAAGCTCATAGTTCGTGGTATTCCATTCATCCGGGTGCTACAAAAATATATTGTGCTTTGAAGCAACATTATTACTAGGGATGAATAATAAGGACATTGTTGGACATGTCTCGTGGTGTTTGAATTGTCAGCAGGTCAAGCATGAGTATCTGAGATCAAGGGATTTGCTTTGGAATATTGTTATACCCATGTGGAAGTGAGATCTTATCACTATGGATTTTGCGGTAGGGTTGCCAAGGACCTTGAGGAAGTTTGATGCTATTTAGGTCATTGTGAACAATTGACCAAGTCTGTGTATTTCATTCTGGTGATGACTTCTTACATTTAGAGAGTTCTAATGTGACGAGAAGGATTTGCTTGAGATACAAAGGGAATATGGACGCTTGATTATCCTCGTGGTGTCCAATAAAGTCTTGAGTTTTGGATGTGTTAATGGAACTTTCAGTTTTTCATTGGCTAAATGAAACATATTCTTACAACCTATGGACGTGTGTAGACTCGGGAGGATCAATTGATCACATATTGGTTGTAACCATGGCAAGGTCATAGAAAGATGTCAATATGAGGCTAAACATGTGGGATATCTCCTGTGAGAAGGTTTGAGGTTGTATATTTTCTTATGCGGTTCCTATGAAGAGGTTTTCCTTCTACCAAGTGGAATGTATGTACTATGATGTGAGTCTGGATTGCTTGAGGATGATGGTAAGATTATCACAAGTATGGGTGTGTATTTGTGCTAGAAGGAATGTGTTATGATTAGTGCTACATGAGTTTATGAGAAATTCAGCTGAATAATAGTGCGAGATCATGGTAGCTAAGGAGGAAAAGTCATTTTAGGTTCTTGGGTGATGTGATTGTGGCTTAAAGCCAAGTGGAGGAGTTGACTGTTGATAATCAGATCATTTGGACATGTGTTTTTGTAGTTTCTAGACTAAGGTACGCTTTTGGATTAGTTATGACTTGAGGAGGATGGCATCGAGGATGATTCGGGCAAGCAATTTGCTGGATGCATGACATACTGCACCTTATGGATATATAGAGATTGAGAAATGACTCATGTTTGATATTCTTGGTGGATGTTGTGCGTAGGGGGAAGGATTCAATTGAGTGCTTAAGGATGAGGTTGCAGCGGCTTAGATCAAAGAAATGATCGGTTCCCTTGGTATGATTGGGCATTATAAGTACTTTTGTGGTAGGACTTTTGAGTTTTGGTTGTCTGTGTGAATTGGTTTACTTGGAGAGGTTCATATTCAATGGTTGATTGTTGTGTAAGTTAGTTTCTAAGAGCTAGAGAACTATCCTACTTGTGACGTGGAGTAGATAATGGGATTCTTGACTTAGATATGGCACCATGGTGGATGTGGTGAATCGTGTGAGGTTTGGATTGCTTTGCAAAGTCACAGTTTATCTTCTGGTAAAAGGATTGGGATATGAGTTAGCACAAATGATTCGAGTTATTAAGAAGTGTAATAGTAATGATTTTAGTATCTCCAAGAAAGGGAATATATTATAGAGAATGCTTGCTAGAGAGGTTTATGAGCAATTCAGCTAAGCGCTACGACATTAGCATGATAGTCAGTCATCGAGGTTAAAATTTTAGTTACTTAATATGGAAGTGGTGGTGTAAATGCACATTTTGAGATGCTTGCATCTGTGAATTCAGAGTTGACTTGAAGTAGGCATGTTCACTAGGATGGGGGAATCTTGCACTTTTGATGTATAAAGGTTGAATTTTGAGAGGTGGGACTATCTCTTGGAGTTGTGAACAATGGAAGAGTCTTAATAGCTAGATAGTTGGTTGTATGTATGTCTGTGGTGGGTGACTTGAGAAGATTTGTGCTTGATAGAGCTTGTGATTTATAGTATAAGATGTATTGTGATCGACCTAAGTGTGGTGATATATCCTTCTTGGAGGTCATAGTTTCAGGAGAATGGTTCAAGAGGTTGTTGGATCTTTTTTTTTTTGTGTTTGGACACTAAAAAAGTTATGTATGGACTTTAAAGGCTTAAGGATTTGTATATTCGATAAACTGGGTCCTATGAGGTTATAGAAGATCATAAGTGGTATAGTTGGCAATTGGATTGGTAACATGTTACATGTGTATATTCGTAGTTGAGGCCGTTGAGTTAGAGGTTTTTGGTGTGTCCATGAGTGAGAGCTAGAATGGGTCCTCATTAGATTATGGAAGGCTTATTACTACTTCAGAAGAATATGGAATCAGTTGGGTATCTATCGGTAAAGCAGTTGAGGATGTGTATTCTACAGTAGGTCAGATTTGCTTATATGGCGCAAGGTGTCATATGGGTATGTCATCCGGAAGGGTTTTAGCTATATGAGGTACTCTCCATTGTTGGATTTGTTAGAGTGCTAGCTCACCATGTGGTTTTGGTGGTTATGACAGGAGGTTTGGGTACACAAGTGGACTTATGTTCAGTTTGCTTAATTGTGGCATAATGGACAAATGAAATAAGATTGGATAGCTACTCATAGATTTGTTGAGATAGAACACCACTGATACAAGAAAGTCATTGGGTTATAAGTTGCTTTTTTACAGATTTGTTATGTTTAAGTTATTGCTTATATGGTGCAAACTTTATTGTTCTAGGTTTTATATGGAATTTGCCGTCACTTGTCGATCGAGTATCTTGTACTAGATGAGGCAACGTTTATGGAAGTAGAATTAGTTTGATCGGACCTGGATGAGGTGTATTTTGGAAGAAAATGCTTTTAGGCAGCCAAGAACATACAATGGTTCTTACCAGACTTGAGGGATTCATGACTTGATGATACGACTTGATTATTAGCTCCTATAGGTTTCTTTAATCCCTAGTAGTATTGCGAAGTCTCGGATAAAGGATTTATTTGAGATGAGGTGGTTTACCGGCATCGGGCTTGGTAGTGAGTAGTTATTGCAGCTTGAAGATATTTCTATGGGCATATGAGTTATCAGGTACCTCATGTGGTTACATCTTAGAATTACAATTATAATTTGATGTGGCTTGTGGATATTTAAACAATATGTATATACAAGAATCAGATCTTAGAGGGAGTTTCGGATATTGAAATTTGGTTTAAGGGCTTATAGGCTAAGGTTGAAGGAAGGATCTTCAGCCAGGATTGTGATAATGGATCCATAGGGATGGGGTGACATGAGATCACTCATTGTATGTGTATTATGAGCTTATACAACTATTTGATGGCTTTGGAATGACTCTTGACACGTACGAGGATGAACATATGTTTAAGTGGGGGAGAATATAATGACCGGATTGGTCTTTTGGCATTCCATTATGTTATTTAAGACTTTGGGTAGCTTAATATGATGTATTATGACTTGTGAGTATGGTTGGTTTTGATTTTTGAGAGGTTCAGGGCTGGTTTGGAAGAGTTATTCTTATTATGGAAGCTTTAAGTTAGAAGAGTTGACCAAGGTTTGAATTTTTAGTAGACGATCTCGGATTGGTGATTTGATGGTTCCAATAGGTTCATATGGATATTTTGGACTTGTGCGTATGTTCAAATTTTGTTTTAGATGTTCCTAAAAGATTTTGACTCTATTTGTCAAAGGGTCCTAATGGTTGAAATGAACTTGTGTTTAAAGTTTGTAAAACGACCTGGCCGATCATTTTATGTATTTGAGCCATGTTCCCCTATTTGATGCTTCTTGTATGTTTGATTGTTGTTTTATTACTTACAGGGATTGTTGGTTTGGTTTTGGGAAGGTTCGAGAGTGATTTAGAACATGTAGCCTCATTTTGAAAGCTTAAGTTGCTAGAGTTGACCAAGGTTTAACTTTTGAGTAGACGACCTCGGATTGGTGATTTGATGGTTCCTATAGGATCGTATGGTGTCGTGACCCGAAATCCCACCGGAGCCGTGATGGAATCTAACAGCACTTGCTAGGCAATCCAATAACAACATATGCAAAAATAAACTTCAACAAAGATAAAGAATAGTCTCAAAAGAGGATTAGTATAAATAAATGAAGTTATAATGTCATTACAAATGAATCCACCCCAAAATCTGGTGTCACCAAAGTACATGAGCTCTATAGAATGAGTAAATACAAGGTCTTAGTCAAATACAAAACTATCCGAAAGACTAAACAATGATAACATGAAAATAAGAAAAGGAATTTCAAGGCCTGCGAACGAAACAACAGTACTACCTTGAAATCTTCAACTAGTCCGGATCTGGCTAACAGGAAACTACCATGATTAGGACTACCTGAATGAGCACATGAAGTGCAGAGTGTAGTATGAGTACAATCGAACCCATGTACTTAATAAGTAGCAAGCCTAACCTCGGGTTGAAAGCAGCGACGAGCTTGGCAAGGTCCGATGCTCTCTTTCCATAGCCAACAACAATAATAACATCACATAATAGCATATAAGGGAAAATATCTCAAATAATAATAGGTTCAACTCTATCACAATAAGAAGAGAAATATACATGCTTTTCAGGAATATCACTCAAGACACCAACTTTTTCCATAGAAATCACTTAGATAGAGATTTATCATAGTGAATTATGATTTCAAGCTCTAAACATCACGTAGAGACATCAAACATCAAATGGCATGAGGAAAATACAACTCTATACCTGTATGTCAAATATACATGCTAAATAACAATTTCACAAGTTAATAATTAAGTATAAAAAAATCTCAGCACTTTCATATTGCCTGGCACAAGTACCCCTCAGTCATACTCTTAGCACTCTTGCGTTGCTTGGCACAATGCCCATAGATCATCACCCAGCACACACACACACATGCACCACTCAGCATTGTACGAGTGCCTGACATAAGTCCCTCACCTAGCACATACCAAGTGCCTGCACTCACAGGGCCTAATGTGGGTTATCACCTGACTCTATAGGGAAGGATCCTAGCCCGAGCCCTGATCAGATCAAAATCAACGATCAATATCACTAAGCCCAGTATGGGGCCTGGCGCACGCGTCACCTCACAGTCAATACTACTCAGCCCAATATGGGGCCTGGCACATACATTACCTCGATATCAATACCCACACGGCTCTATGGACCAAGATCAATCATCATTCTGCTCAAGTCTCCATATGCCAACATCTCACAAAATCACAATTAATATACCGCACGAAATATATCCACGTGTCGCAACTCAGCTCAAACTCGTGTCACACACAAGGACACCAACAACATATGAGATAACATAAAAAGAGTGCACAAAGACATAGATATAACATGCAGATATAATATTATGACTGGTGTTGACGACCAATTTTGACCCTCCCTTTTAAAATTAATTTATTCAAACTTAATAATTTAAATAAGTATTTTGAAATTATTTTCCATTAATGAATATCTATTTCTTTAAATAAATTAAGTATTAAGTTTCAAAATTAATCGCGTAGTACTAATATTATGTAATTATAAATGTATTTACCATTATTAAAATAAATTTATATATATGTGTGTGTGTGTGTGTGTGTGTGTATGTGTGTGTGTGTGTGTGTGTGTTATAATGAATTTGACAAAATTACTCCTTAATTTCTAATGAATTAGGTTACTATGTTAATATTTTAAAATTAGCGCTATAATTCGAAATATGCGTTGTATATAGATAATTAATTAAAATAATTTGTAACATATATAGTAATTATAATTTTACCACATTTTGTTGAAACTGTGGGGTTTTGAGTTCGAGTCACCCCAATAGCAAGGTGAGAAGTTCTTGGAAGGAGGGAGCCGAGGGTCTATCGGAAACAGCCTCTCTATCCCAGGGTAGGGGTAAGGTCTGCGTACACACTGCCCTCCCCAGACCCCACTAGTGGGATTATACTAGGTTGTTGTTGTTGTTGTTGTTGTTGAAACTATTAAGTTTATTTAAATTAATTTTAAAAGGGTTACAAACTAAAAGGCTAAAATTGAAATTCCTTCATTAAATACAAAATGGCTATTAGTTAAATCATTTTAGCCCAAATATACAGCCCAATCCGAAAATACCCAGCCCAAGTCCACCCCTCTCTTTCCACCATGGCAATCCATGCCATCATATTTGAATCAATTATAGCGAGCCACGTCATCTCTCTCAAACACTCACACAAGAAGCACACTACATCCGGACCATTGATACAAATGATCAATAGTTCATAATTAAACAAATTTTCCATCAGTACTTTATCCTTGTCGTTGGATTAAAAGAGATCCAACGGTCGTATTTTTTTACAATAAATGTTTTATCTCTGAAATATTAGAGCCGTTGATCATAATTAATCCAACGGCTCCCGTTCATCTCCCGTTTTAGACCTGGAGACAACCCCAACCCTAATCATTCTCGCCCAAGACCAGCAGCCCACTTTTCCAAAACCCTCTCTTTTCTCTCATCCCTTTGAGCCCCATCAATAATGGAACCTTGCACAAATCAGTGCAAGGTCACAATACCCTGAATCAAATCGTCCTTCCCTGCTTCTCCATCCCCTAATCCTATTGATCTTTCCCTTTTATGGTTGGAATCTTAAACACCAGAGCATGACCAGTAAAATCAAAGCACCATTTTCGTTTTGTTTCTAAAATCCAATTGGCAGAATCAAATTGCTTCGTCCTTAGGATGTGGAGTTTGACGCTTTATTTCATTTTTCTCACCAATTGGATTTTAAAATCCTAATATAAAAACCCTAGAATAATCGATGCATGGTCAAATCCTCAGAATCCTTTGTGCTCTGTCAAAAATGGTGGTATGCATGGCCTTCTCACATCATTCATTATCATTATTCTTGGTCCAGAGGTCAATCGCAGAGAACTCTGGATATTGGGACTTTACCCGGCAGATTTTGATCTCAACGGGCAGTCCTCCTCTCTCTCAGGTAAAGCTTCATCATTTCTCCCTTTGTTTCTGTAGATTTTCCCCAATCTTGCTCACATCAAGAGCTCCTCGTCATCTTCCAGTAACATTTTGAATCTTGTTGAACCCTAGAGGCATTGAATGCCACTATAAAAAGGATCTTCAATTCTCTCACCTAAAACACACATACGGATACAAATACACTAAGCACACAAAGACATTATGAAATTTAGGGTTTCTAGTCTTAGCTTTCTTACTGTTTTTTCTCTTTTTTGCTGAGTTCTATTGGTGGTTTAAACTCGAGAGTTCTGGGACTTTGAGCAAACAAAAAGACTCCATTTTGTCTATTGCCTCGAAAAGGTCGGCACCTCTCACTCACTTTTCTCTTTTGTTAGTCTCTTTGAATGACATGAGTATACTGAGATAGGTGCTATAGATTATAATTATGGGTTTGACATATTTGATGTTTATGCTTTGTTAGTTTGATGACCTTTTGTGGTCAGCTTGTTCTGTTATGATTCTTTAAGTGATAATTGATTAAGTCATTGATAACTGTTGATCTTTGTTTTGAGTTTTCTAACAGTCTCCATGCCTAAGTTCTTATATGTTTATATTCAACATAAACTTCATAGTTTTCTTTGACCTACAGTGAGTTTATCTATGTCTTGTTATATCTATGATGTTTTTGTGAGCCTTTGAAGTTGAGTTTAATACTTAATAATTATAACTAAGATGACCTATATCCCATTACCTTTTTAACCTTGAGCCTGAACTAAAAATGTCTTAATACTTTCCTTTCTGCCCGTGTTTGTTAAACTATTTCTGAGTTACCACTATAGTCTTTACTTTCTTTAGTTATTATGATTGTTAAACCAAATCATGTTCATGTTCACTAATGATACTGTTGTGATCTTCACTCATACATATTATTCCCTACAACTTATTTTTTTTATGATCGAGTTTATTTGGTAATCTTAACTGATAT
Organism: Nicotiana tomentosiformis; assembly: GCF_000390325.3. Classification (NCBI taxonomy): domain Eukaryota; kingdom Viridiplantae; phylum Streptophyta; class Magnoliopsida; order Solanales; family Solanaceae; genus Nicotiana; species Nicotiana tomentosiformis. Next base: position 37,858,237 of record NC_090821.1, on the reverse strand, counting down.
ACACTTAAAAGTTCAATGAGTCCATATCACTTAACTATGTTGAAAGAATCTAAGTGTTTAGATGCTCTTCTTCTCTATATCTGTATCTACTAACTCTGAGGGTAATTTCGGGGCTGTCACTATGACCTTCTCATGATCATGCTTAACTGTTGTATTTATTTGTAGGAAACTATCTTATTTGCATCAAACTCTCTTCTTCTCATGAATCTTTGTTGTATATGTATTCTGTTAAGGATAAGCTATCTTCCTCTTCATGATGTAAGTCATGATCTTGTTTGTATAAAGTCAACTGGTGATTTCTGCATAATTAAGTTTTTTTGTTCCATGATCAGTTGAGATCCTCATACACATGTGTAATTCAAAACATGTGCAGTACATCCCTGTCCTTAATCTCTTTGAGCCACTATTGATTCTGTAAGCCTGCATGCATCTATCATTAACTTATCTTCAATGAAGATAGGACTTAGACACTATGTCATAATCAAGTGACACTTTAGAAGCTGAAGCATGATAACTTCATACTTACATACTGAACTAGACTTATGTTTGAGTTTGAATTTGTTTTGATACAATGTTTCCATCTACTTTCTTTACCAACATATTGATTTGGTCATGTAATTGATTCTGTAATGTGCAAAGTTCCCCTGTTTGTAAGAGGTCACTGCCTCACTTACCCTGCCTATGTGTAGTTGATTAAATATTGCAAGTATCTCTTTTTGACTCTACAATACCATGTTTTTGTTTTAAATTATGCCTAGTTCTCTCTTATTGCTAATCTAAAACTGAACTTGACTCTCAAAACTTATGAAGTCCATTTGCTGATATTATCTAAACATGATGACATGCTAATACTATTAGAAGCATCACCCTGTTGAGACCTTAGAAATTCCATGTTTGAACCTGTGAATTTATAGCAATGATGAGTGTTTAATCTCATTTTGGATGACCTTGATAACCCCTCTGTAATAATGGTTAACCATGACTGTTGGTTTGAATCTGCATTGATGATCTTTAAGGTGTTAAGTAGTGTTATTAATACATGTTGTTCTTTAATGATGTAGCAGTATGACATGAGACTTCTGTTTCTCATCTATATGTGTTCTAAATTCAGCCTCCTTTAGGCTTACTTGATATGTGTTCCTTATTTAGTATCAAAGTAATCTATGTTCTCTTGTGTTGTTAAAGGAAAGTATATATAGTTTTGTGGTAAGTAATACTTAGTATTTAGTTTGCATTGGAAGGGCCTCATTGACACTTAAACCTGTACGGAAAACATGTTGTTAGTATTTAAGGGTATTTGGGAGCGGAGTTCGACTCTAGTTTGGGTTACCCTCCCCGGCACAAGCATTGCCCTGGGCCTTGAGTTCCTTGGGAACTTTGAAGTGTCGGGGGATCCAAAGGGAGTATCGACCTCGAGTGGGGTTCCCTCCTTAGCCCTTAATTCATTGACACATTCAGTTCTTTTAGGGTTTAATTTTTATTGACAACGAAAGGTTTCCGATGTGAATTATTTGCCAAGTAAAACCACCACATTGATATATGACTTTTCCACATTATTAATCCCATTCATGTTTCAATTATCTGTTCATAAGAGTATGGTCTGTTATTAGAATATGCTAAATATATTGACTATGTATCTAATGATTTTCTTATTTTTTTTGACGTGTACATCTGTTTGGGCCTCTGAATTCCTGAGTAACTCAAGCCCAATTCCAGCCTTATTGCATTCTATTGGGGAGTCCAAAGTCATCCATATTCGCATCTTCTTTACCGTTGGGCCTGTTTTCCTTAAGGCCCAATCACAGAGTCCGGTCCTCTTTCCCTAAGCTCTTTTATAATTATTTACTATCTCGTTAGTACATTATACTGTTTATGTTAGTTTTAAATTAATGTTAGTTGTACTTGTTATGTCTTTATTGTTGTTTTATCTCTCATGTAAATTACACATATATTAGATCATGTTCTTTTCTCTTATGCTTTAGTGTAAACTTAGGCAAGTCTTAAACAACATAGGGTTTATAAAAAAAAGAAATTAGTTAGTAGTAGATCCTTAATTCGCTAATCTACTCGCAAATTATTATGGTTTCGCTCACTTTTCTTTCCTTTAAAGATTTTAAAATCCAGAACTTAGCAAAACAACAACTCTGTTTCAAAAAGGGAAATCAAATCTGAGCCTCATTCTTCAAAAAGGAAAAAATCAGAATTTCAAGAATCATCGCCTCAAGGGATTTTCAGCAAATATTCTTTTCTTTAAGGACCTTCAAACCAAGGTATATCTTAGGCCCACTTTCACAAACACATCTTAGAATTACATCTACCTTTTAAACTAAGTGTTTTATAGTGCAAACTCTTTTCTTCACATGTTTTACAAATATGGACCACTTACATACATATTTTAAAACTCTCTGAACATATCTCTAAACCCCTTTACAAACTCACACTCCTCTTAAGTCTCACACCCTTTTTATACTCTCTCTTAAATATATAGTAAGTTATACTCTTTAATAGTAATTAAGCATAGTACAAATAATTGATCCCAAACTTAGTCTAAGTCCTATGGAGCTACCTCAGGTAGATTTTAAGGAGTACCTAACATATTCTCCTTAGAAAAGCAAGAACTCTTACCCATAATCTCACCGGTCAGAAGACTATTGAAGAATATGACTTACTTATTAAATAGGTACCCTAGTATACCTTTAAATATTAGGTGGCGACTCGCTTTCATCAACAACAGTGGAACCACAAGTTGAATCTCGTCTTGACTAGTACAAAATAGGGTGCAACAACATGGCGACTTCACTGGGGATACACACTTAGGTTCTGACCATAGCAGACTTATAATAATTTGTCTTCTAGATATTTTCTACTTTTCTTTTATTATGATCAAAATTGCAATTACATGCTTACGTGCTTTATTTGCTCTTCGCAATTATCTACTCTCTATGATCACCCTGCTTATTATTGCTACACCCTTGTTTGTCAATTCTTTATATATACTGTCATCACATCTATTCCAATCGAGTCTTGGCCGTACACTGTCACACACAATGTCACGCGAGGGTTGTCTTTTACACCCCTCGGAACCTTCTTTGCAAAACTCTCTAGTTTCAGAGAATAGCTTTGTCAGGTCAACTGACATAACTTCTCGCAGTTCTCAGTCCAATTCAAAAGTAGGAAACACTCTACTCTAGTAAAATAGGTCATACTGCATAAACCTTAGGTGAGTTGGTCCTTGGCACCTACACACAATTAGGAAAGACGCCCTAATGTCAACGGGTTATGCACCCAACAACATAATTTTTGTGGAAAGACAAACACATATGACAAGATGCTTACGGATCCGAAGCAACCACTTACCCAAATATTTGTCTTGTACACACCTCAAAAAATGGAAATCAATGAGAACATCCCTGAAATTAGCATGGTAATGGGAGCACCACATAAGCTGAAACAGTGGTGGAAGAATATTTGTCGGGAATACGGAGATGAAGTTCGGACGCACCTAGGGGCATTAACTGCATTGATGAAAATCCGAGTAGACAGGGTGCTCACTCGCCTGTTGATAGAATTTTGGGATCCAGCTAAAGTAGTCTTCAGCTGGAGGGAAAGACTGACTAATCTGATGGGAGAATGGATCAACTGAAAACTCTCATGGTTAGGGGGAAGGGCAATTTTGAGGACTCCCTAAAAGTACTTCATTGAGTTGATCTATTAGAAAGCATTGAACCATACTCACCGCTGCGGGTCCTTGGACAATTTTGAATGATCCAATATGTGCCTCTGTGGACAAGGACAACACTATACAAGGATGACTACAATGGCCAGATTCCAATTCCCAGGATAAGGAGACTGCAAGAAGAGTGGAGTGACCTAGTAACAATGCCTATGGGTCAAAATTCATGGTGCACCCCTGAGTACTACTTCTGGAATAATGAAGAAGAACAAGAATTGGCCCGCCCAAGAAGAGAGGGTATAGCCTGGTTAGAGGACGCGGTGGTTTCTTCGCAGATTTACCATGAGACCTGCCACATTATCTTGTGACCACATCAATGCATCGTCAGGTGGTCCCGGGATCTATTGACCATATGTTACTACCGGCTGAATAGGATGATCGGGTAGTGGAATGCATCCAGATAGAGTCAAGCACAGAACAAGAAGAAGGTCCAGAGGAGTAGTCTAAATTCAACTATGATGAGGAAGAGTTTGAGGAAGACCCGGAGGAGGATCCGTAAAAGGAGCCTGAAGAAGACAGGGGTACAAGAAACGACTCGGGGGATGGTTATTAGAATTGGTTGATTTCCCCTCCTTTCCCTACTTTGTACCTTTGCCCTTAGTTTTCTCCTTTTACTTTCCAAAGGGAAAATTTTCTAAGCCCATGCAACTCTATGATGTAATCCTTGTTCCCACTTGTATCAGTCCAAATTATCAATGAAAACAAAATTGCTTCGGATCTAAATGTGTCAAGTCTAAATGTCTGTTAAACATCCGCGAATTAGGCCTACCTCCGGAAATGAGAGGTCCCTGCGAGTTTTAGGAACGCATTAGCGGTAATGCACAAATTATCTGCTCTATGTGGTTTCCTTCTCGCATAAATAAAGAAACTAACTCTTGCTCTTTTCTTTTTTTCTTTCTTCTATTTTTCTTTTGCTTTATTATTACCCCTCAAAAAGAAAATAAAGTTGGTTTGCGTCGACTAAAACTGGCGGAGCCACCATACAATCTAAGGTCTAAGGGATATATGTCAGCTGCAGAAGACCCAAATGAACATGCTCCGGTCATAGCCGATAGCCCGGGGCGATAAAGGGAAAAGGACATAACTAAGAATGATGAACATGTGGCTAGGATGGCCCAGGAAATGGAATCCTTAAGAGAGGAGGTACAACATATCAGAGAATTGGCGCACCTGGCCGTGACAACACTTTCTCAACCACCCAGCTTTCCTTCTTTGGATTCACTTCCAGATTATTTTCCTTCAACATCATTCCAAAACAACAACACTCCAACCACAACCCCCACCACTCAAGTAATACCTCCAGTAACCCTCGTTATCCTACCAAATCCCTATATCCACACTCCCTACGTACCAACAAGCACATACATGTGGCACATACTGCTACGCATGAGCGGTACATTCCCCCTGTATATAGCGTTACCAAACCTACCTTTACAGTACCTGTCATGGTCAGGGTGCCATATGAGATCGATCAATACGCCGAGATGGAGAGATAAGCCCAACATAAGGAAGAAGAGTCGGTATCTAAGCAGTTGTAAATATTGGGAGGGCAAATGAAGAGTCTCCAAGTTGCCCGGGGAAGTGAAAGCCTGGACTATGAGGACCTGTGTATTCATCAAGATGTGGATATGCCAGTAGGGTACAAACCGCCAAAGTTAGATGTCTTCGACGGGACAGGGGACCCTCACGCACATTTAAGGGCTTATTGCAACAAGTTGGTCAGAGTAGGAAGGAATGAGAAACTAAGGATGAAATTATTTATAAGGAGTATGACGGGAGAAGCACTCACCTAGTATACTCGATAGGACCCGCAAATTGGAAAAATTGGCAAGATATATCGGAGGACTTCATGAACCATTTTCGATTCAATATAGAGATCACTCCTGATTGATTCGCGCTGGTGAACCTATAGAAAAAAACCATCTGAGTCGTTTAAGAATATGCACGATGGTTGAGGACATAGGCTGCCAGGGCCCAACCGCCGGTGGATGACAGTGAGCTAACCAAGACTTCATCCGAACCCAAGAGGGAATATACTTTAAAAAGATGATGGGAATAATGGGTCAAAAGTTCTCGAGCTGGTTAAGATGGGAGATTTCTTAGAAGAGGGCATAAAATCTGGTAAGGTGCAATCCATGGCAGCACTGCAAGCGGCCAGCAAGGCCCTCCAGTCAGGATGAATTGGTAGAGGGAAGAAAAAAGAAGAAGAGGTCTCAATAGTCATCCCCTACTATCAAACTAACCCATCTCATGGAAGCACTTTTTATTCCCCGAATAACCACTCACTACCACCCACTTATGCTCCAGTCTATAATACCCAACCATACTACCACCTTCAACCACAATACAATCCTCCTAGAGCCAACACATCCAAAACCCATAACGACCATATGCTCCTGTCCAAACCACTACTCACCAAAATCGACCTGTGTATACACAACATCCTCGTCCCAACTTTGAAGAGAGGGGTCCCAGAACCTATACCTCAATTGATGAGCCTCTGGCCCAATTGTTTAAAAGGTTGAGAAGAGCAGGATTAATAAACCCAATTGAGGGAAGGGTTCCTGAACACCCCTCTAAATATTTGGATGCCACTAAGAGATGCGTGTATCATTCCAATGTTCCGGGGCACGATACTGAAGACTATTTCAAGTTGAAAAATAAAATTGAAACCTTGATCAAGAACAAAGCTATCCAGTGCACTCCTGCACCACCTAATGTGAATCGCAACCCATTTCCAAATACTCGAAACCTGGGAGCTAACATGATCACTCTAGACGAGAAATTTGATCTGAAGGGAACTTTTATCAGTATAGGGAATGCAGAAGCCACAAAGATCCCTCCTTAAAAGGCTCCAATAATTACAGTACAACTAAGGTCTACAGTGACAGTTCAAACCTATCCACAGCAACCTGCCGATGCTACTCGAGACAAAGAGGATCGGGAGTACAAAACTGTCCCATGGACCTACCAGCAAAAGGGAATGGCCAAAATGATATACTCTACCGCAGCCCATGGTATGACTAGGTCTGGAAATGCTACGCCCATGAAGAGGTCAATCGAGGAAATTTGGGAGAGAATAAATTCCAAGGAGGAACATAATAGACCCAAAAGAGTTTTGGAAAAGGATGTCGAGTAAAGAGTATTCTGTGGAAGAATAGTTAAAGAAAATTCCAATACAAATACCCATCACGGATCTATTAATGAGCTCTGATAGCCATAAAGATGCTTTGTTGAAAGTACTGAGTGGGGTAAGAATACCAAGTAACACCACCAGCGAGGCGTTGGCCGCGACAAATGGGAAAATGATAGAAGCAAATATGATCACTTTCAGAAGAGACGAACTTTCTGTCTAAGGCGCAAGTCACAACAAGGCTCTTCAAATCACTGTCAAATGCGGGGACAAAGTGGTATCCTGAGTGTTGATCGATGGAGGATCCATAGTCAACAATTATCCGCTCTCTACCCTACGGGAGTTGGGAATTCATTTAAGGGAGGTTAAGGAAAACAACGTAAGGGTGAGGGCCTTTGATGGTTCGCAAAAAGAAAGTTATTAGAGAAATTTATCTAGCCTTGCAAATTGGGTTGGTCGACTTTCCGATATTATTCCAAGTGATGGACATCTTATCTTCCTACAATTTTCTTCTAGGCAGGCCCTTGATACATATGGCAGGGGTCGTGTTGTCTACCTTGCACCAATGCATAAAATTTGAGTGGGGATGCCAAGAGATCGTGGTCCATGGCGAGTGGGGTCACTCCGCCTATCTGGAGTATGATGTCCTATTCATTGAGGGGCTAGATGGAGTCACCTTCACGCTGTGGAAATCATGCAGACTACTGAGGAATAGAAGACTGAATAGAATTTAGGAATGGAATCATCGTACAGATCCAAGATGGCCATGAGGTAGATGATGAAATATAGATACAGGCTAGGAGCAGGGTTGGGAGCCAAGTCAGATAGAATCATAGAGCTAATTGAACACAACGGGCAGAAAGGAAGGGTTAACATAGGATATTTGCCTCCGAAAGGGAAAACTCGCACCGTTAGCTCCAGGAAAATGATTTTTGGGCCAGAGCATGTTGCAAATCTGGGACAGAGTACAACACCCGAAGATGATATCATCGACGGGATGGGATAGTTATTCATGAATATGATTAAAGAATACTGTGAAGGAACCGACATCAAGACACTGACTATCAGGGATGTCGAACTAGGGAAAGAGCTGTAAAATTGGACAGCCAATCCATCTTTGGTTCGCCTGGAGTCTTGATAATATGGAACTATAAAAGTTTTCTTTTGAAAGAGCACGGTCAATTGAGGCATGTACCATGTCTGTACCTTTTTGTTATTTGCCTCTTGTGAACGCTTAAGACGTTCCCCTTTTGATGAAATAAAAAGAATCTTTTCCTAAATATCACAACCTTATTTTACTACTTTATTTATACCTAGCTTTTCTTTTCAATGATCAAACGATAAAAAACCGCATTCCGCGATTATGACATATAAGGAAACCACTGAGCACAATGATCCTGATTACGAGGAATATGACGAGAGTATGATGCCAGACAATCTTATGCAGGAGATCGAACAGCTGGAGAGTCAGAAGAAGCCCAACCTCAAAGAAACAGAAGTAGTCAATCTTGGAAGCAAAGAAGATATGAAAGAAACCAGAATCGACATTCACCTAGAAGTCGATCAGAAGGAAAATATTATTGAACTCCTCCGACAGTACGTCGACGTGCTTGCATGGTCCTATGATGACATGCCAGGATTAAGCACCGACATTGTCTCGCATCGACTACCCACTGACCCTACCAGACTGCCGGTCAAGAAGAAGCCCAGGAAGTTCAAACCTGATTTAAGTCTGAGGATGAAAGAATAGGTGACCAAACAAATAGAAGCAAATGTGGTAAGGGTCACCAACCATCCAAGATGGTTGGTGAACATCGTCCCAGTGCCCAAGAAGGACGGGAAGATCAAAATATGTGTGGATTACCTAGATCTCAACAAAGATAGTCCAAAGGACGATCTCCTCTTGCCGAATATCCACATTCTCATCGACAATTGTGCATAGCACAAACTGCAGTCGTTTGTGGATTGTTTTGCTGGATACCATCAAATACTAATGCACGAAAAAGACACAGAGAAGACAGCTTTCACCATACCTTGGGGAGTATACTGTTATAGGGTTATGCCATTCGGTCTCAAGAACGTCGGCGCCACCTACATGAGGGCCATCACGACCCTCTTTCACGATATGATTCATAAGGAGATCAAAGTGTGTGTTGATGATTTCATCATAAAATCTCGAAAGAGTTCAAAGCACTTAGAGAAATATTTTTGAACGCCTACGATGGTACATTTTGAAGTTGAACCCAGCAAAGTGTGCGTTCAGAGTCCCTGTTGGAAAACTATTGGGTTTTATTGTAAGCAAGAAAGGGATGGAACTGGACCCATCAAAAATTAAGGCCATCCAAGAATTACCGCCACCAAAGAGCAAGAAAGATGTTATGAGTTTCTTAGGAAGATTGAATTATATCAGTCATTTCATAGCCCTGTCCACAATAATATGCGAACCCATTTTTAAGCTGCTAAAGAAGGATGCTGCCACGAAATGGACGGAGGAGTGCCAGAAAGCCTTTGACAGAATCAAAGGGTATCTTTCAAACCTGCCAGTGCTGGTTCGCCCTGAACCAGGGAAACCATGGTTGCTCTATTTGTCAGTCTTGGACAATGCCTTCGGCTGCGTATTGGGGCAGCATGACGAAACTGGGAGAAAGGAGCAGGACATCTACTACTTAAGCAAGAAGTTCACACCATGTGAGGCCAAGTACACCTTGATAGAACGCACTTGTTGTGCTCTGACTTGGATCGCCCAGAAGCCAAGGCATTGCATGTCGGCATACACTACACATTTGATATCTCAGTTCGACCCACTAAAGTACATTTTGCAGAAGACAATGCCTACCGGGAATCTAGCTAAATGGCAAATCCTCCTCAACGAATTTGTCATTACGTACATAACTCAGAAGGCTATCAAAGGACAAGTTTTAGCTGACCACCTCACTAAGAATCTAGTGGATGGGGATTACGAACTGCTTACCACGTATTTCCCCGATGAAGAAGTACTATTTGCCAGAGAATATGTTGTAGAATTATACCGTAGATGGAGGATGTTTATCGATGGAGCAACAAACTTCAAAGGAGTCGGGATTGGGACAGTCCTGATTTCGAAATTTGGACAACACTATCTAGCATCGGCAAAGATAAGATACCCTTGTACCAATAATATGGCTCAATATGATGCATACATCCTTGGAATCAGAATGGCAATCGACTTGAACATCAAAGAAATTTTGGTCATACGGGATTCCTATTTGCTGATCCACCAAGTCCAAGGAGAATGGTCAACTAAGAATGTCAAGATACTGTCGTACCTTCACTGCATGAAAGAGCTATGCAAGAAGTTCACGAAGATAGAGTCCAGGCATGTCCCCACAATTCAAAACAAGTTCACAGACACCCTTGCAACCTTATCATTTATAATTCAGCATCCATACAAGAATTACATCGACCCCATCAAGGTAGAAATCAAGGATCAACATTACTATTGCTTCAATGTGAATGAAGAATCAGATGGTAAACTTTGGTATCACGACATCAAGAAATTCCTTGCGACCTAGGAGTACCTAAAAAATTCTACTAATGGTCAAAAGCGAGTCGTCAGGAAGTTGGCAAACCACATTTTCCTTAACGGGGAAGTCTTGTACAGAAGGACCCCGGACTTAGGTTTGCTGAGATGTATGGACACCGCCGAAGCAACCAGACTATTGAAAGAAATACATGGAGGGACGTGCAGACCCCACATGAACGGGTTCACGTTAGCCAAGAAGATTTTGAGAGCTGGATACTTTTGGATGACTATGGAAAGTGACAGTATCCGCTACGTGCAGAAGTGTCACCAGTGCCAGATTCACGGAGATTTCATCCGGGTTCCACTAAATGAGTTAAATGTAATGGGTTCACCCTGGCCTTTCACCGCCTGGGGAATGGACGTGATAGGACCTATAGAGCCTGCAACGTCAAATGGACATCGTTTCATTTTGGTAGCCATCGACTATTTCACCAAATGGGTCAAGGCATCTACTTACAAGGCTGTCACAAAGAATGTAGTGGCAGATTTTGTCCAGAACAATATCGTTTGAAGATTTGGGATACCAGAATCTAACATCATTGACAATGTCGCTAACCTCAATAGCGACCTCATGAGGGAAATTTGCGAGAAGTTCAGAATTGTCCACCGCAATTCCACAACCTACAGACCACAAATGAATGGAGCAGTCGAGGCATCTAACAAGAATATCAATAGGATTTTGCGAAAGATAGTAGACAATCACAGGTAATGGCACGAGAAGTTACCTTTCACTTTATTAGGTTACCGGACTACCCTGAGGACATCTACTGGCCAACGTTGTACATGTTGGTATACGGCACCGAAGCATTGATGCCGTAAAAGTCAAAATATCGTCCTTAAGAGTCATTCAAGAAGAAAAATTGGACGATGCAGAGTGTATACGGGTCAGGTAAGAACAACTCATCCTCATTGACGAGAAAAGAATGGATGCAGTATGTCATAGCCAGCTATACCAGAATGATATGGCTAGTGCATTTAACGAAAGAGTAAAGCCTCGCCAATTCACTCTAGGGCAGTTGCTTCTAAAGAAAGTCTTTCCCAAACAAGAAGAAGCTAAAGGGAAGTTTGCACCAAACTGGAAAGGTCCTTACGTGGTCCGCAGAGCACTGTCTGGTGGAGCTCTAATCTTAGCAGAAATAGATGGAAGAGTCAGCAAAAAGCCAATCAACTCTAACGTAATCAAGAGATATTACGCCTAAAGACAGATAGAGTTATATTTTTTATGTAACAGAACTACGTTCAACCTGACTTCCTACGGATGGATACATAGGCAACCCACGTAGGGTTCGGTTTCTCTCCCCCTTTCCCTTGTAATAGAAAAACCAAATATCATTTTTATATGTTGTTCAAGAACTATTTCGACTTGATTTCCTCAGAAAGGAATACGTAGGCAATCCTCATCGGATTCAATCATCTTTTGTAATTGAACTACGTTCTGGCCTGATTCCTCTTAGATACGTAGGCTGTCTGAGTAAGACTTGGCCATTTTCATTTCTTAATCTCATCATTTTGCATTTGTTGTAATTGAACTATGTTCAGACCTAATTCTGTTTTGGATACATAGGCTGCCTGAGTCAGGCTCGGTCGTTTCATCATATTTCATCATTATCCCACGAATTAGGTTCAGACCTGATTCCGTTTTGGATACGTAGGCAACTTGAAAGGGTTTGGCCATAACCTTAGGAAACCTCTGTAATGAATTAGCCTCAATTAGGACACAGTCACAATAGCAAGTAGCCACGTTGTCAGAGACGTCACAGAAGATTGACGGCAACAGGACGAAGTTCTCAAACGGATACGTTCGCGTGTGGAAAACCCTTCATAACATGTCATAATCTGGAACGATGACATTTGCCTTAAAAGAAACAAGTATTTTCAAAATATTTCCTACAATATATATATATATATAAAGTAATCTCTTCCATCTACTGAACATCGTGGAGCAATCATGTCAAAGGCTGGGGAAAAATCAATATCACGGTCGATGCAAACCAACTTCCCCCCCCCTATTAAGGAGTTTTCTTTGAGTGCAGGGTCAACAAAGAGTAAAGAATCACTGGAACCACACTGGGCCAAATGACAAACCCACCACTTACCTAAGATTATATCTCCCCCCCTTTACTTAAAATTTTAAAGAATAACTAAAGCTAACTCTTGAATTCTCTGCAGGTGCCTCAGAATCAGACGGTTGATATGGAAATTTGTAAATAGCAAACCGCTTGCTCAATCAATCAGAGCACCGTGTACAAATCACATGTCAACTTCACTAATCGAAGTCCTGTATATAGCAAAGCGTCAGCTCAATCAATCGGAGCGCCTTGTACAAATCGAACGTCAGCTTCGCCAACTGGAGCCTTATATTTAGCAAACTGCAAACATCGCCAACAAAAGCATTCCTCAGCACCACTCCGTCAATCATGGATGCCGGAATAGACAATCGTAAACCTCGATAATGGTCGCAACCTAGCTTCGCAGTCAAGAGTATCTCTTGGGCATGCTTATATTTCATTTCGCGATTACTTTGGATGTTTTAATGTTTTGTTCGTGCAACTTTAGGCATGAGTACAATTTTAATCAATCACCCCTGAGCAAAGAATACTTTACATTTCAGTGCAAAGCTCTCCCAATAAGGGGAGACGCACTTTACAATTCAAGCTCTCCCAAAGAGCGGAGACACTTCTCAGTGCAAATCTCTCCCAACAAGCTGAGACGCACTTTAACAATCAAGCTCTCATAACAAGCGGAGACAATTTTCAAATGCTCCGACAGCTGCGAAACGGTACATAGCCCGCCTAACAAATCGAGCCAGGATCAAGTATTCCATCATCCCAATCCCAAATAACGGCTCGTCGACAACCAGACATCATCATTTCTACATCATTTACATCGTATCTTAATATATTATACATTATGATATATTGGTATGTCTATTTTTATTTTGTTTTGTAGGAACAAACACCGCAGCATGGAACCTTTACTTAGCAGAATACCGAACTACAATGTTGTGGGGACAGCCAACCCGGTAACGGTCCCAAGATCCTAGCTCAAGATGACCAGCGAGCTCAAAAATTTCAAATCATGCCGCAAATTTCAAGCTACCATGATTGACCAATCTTCCATCTCTCTGTATCGTCGCATTACGATACTGGGGCAATTCATGCGAGTACCGTTTCATCAAAATCTATACTCCAGAACTACACGAGGCATAATCTTTGTTGAGCCCGAGGTATGTAAGAAATTCAAGGCCATAATTTGGCCTAATATTCCCAAACTTTCCTTGATTCTTCCTCAACTCAATTATGTAACACATAATTTTCATGCCATTCTTGCAACGTGTACCTAAAGTTGGGACAAAATTGTCTTTGGTTCAATTGTTTTGCCCAAAAACTCTTTTATCGTTTTCGGTCAAAGAGGGGCAGCTGTTGACGACAAATTTTGCCCCTCCCTTTTAAAATTAATCATACTTAATAATTTACAATAAATATTTTGAAAGTATTTTCTATTAATGAATATCTATTTTTTAAAATTAGTTGCGTAGTACTAATATTATGTAATTACAAATGTATTTACTATTATTAAAATAAATTTTGTATATACATATGTGTTATAATTAATTTGACAAAATTACTCTTTAATTTCTAGTGAATTAGGTTACTATGTTAATATTTTGAAATTAGCGCTATAATTCGAAATATGCGTTATTTATAGATAATAAATTAAAATAATTCATAACATATATAGTAATTATAATTTTATCACATTTTATTGAAACTTTTAAATTTATTTAAATTAATTTTAAAAGGGTTAAAAACTAAAAGGATACAATTATAATTTCTTCATTAAATACAAAATGGCTATTAGTTAAATCATTTTATCCCAAATATACAGCCCAGTCCGGAAATACGCAGCCCAGGTCCACCCCTCTCTTTCCACCATAGCAATCGATGCCATCATATTTGAACGAATTACATCATGCCACATCATCGCTCTCAAACACTCACACAAGAAACATACTACATCTGGATCGTTGATACAAATGATCAAAAGTTCACAATTAAACTAAAATTCCATAAGTGATTCATCCCTGTCGTTGGATTAAAAGAGATCCAACGGTCGCATTTTTTTCCAATAAATGTTTTATCTCTGAAATATTGTAGTCATTGATCATAATTGATCCAACGTCTCCCGTTCCATCTCCCGTTTTAAACCTGGAGACAACCCCAACCCTAATCATTCCCGCCCAAGACCAGATGCACCCTTTCCCAAAACCCTCTATTTTCTCTCATCCCTTCGAGCCCCATCAGTCATGGAACCTTGCACAAATCAGTGCAAAGTCACAAAACCCTGAATCAAATCATCCTTCCCTGCTTCTCTATCCCCAAATCCTGTTGATCTTTCCCTTTTATGCTTGGAATCTTAAACACCAGAGCATGACCAGTAAAATCAAAGCACCATTTTCGTTTTGTTTCTCAAATCCAACTGGCAGAATCAAATTGCTTCATCCCTAGGCTGTGAAGTTTGAGGCTTTATTTCATTTTTCTCGCTGATTAGATTTTAAAATCCTAATCTAAAAACCCTAGACTAATTGATGCGAAGTCAAATCCTCAGAATCCTTTGTGCTCTATCAAAATTGGTGGCATACATGTCCTTCTCACAGCATTCATTATCAATATTCTTGGTCCAAAGGTAAATCGCAGAGACGTCTGCACATTGGGCCTTTACCTGGCCGATTTTGATCTCAACGGGCAGTCCTCCCCTCTCTCGGGTAAAGCTTCATCATTTCTACCTATGTTTGTTTAGATTTTCCCCAATCTTGCTCACATCATCAGCGCCTCATCATCTTCCACTATCATTTTGAATCTTGTTGAACCCTAGAGGCATTAAATGCCAGTATAAAAGGGATCTTCAATGCTCTCACCTAACACACACATACAGATACAAACACATCAAGCACACAAAGTCATTATGAAATTTAGGGTTTTTAGTCTTAGCTTTTACTGAGTTCTATTGCTGGTTTAAACTCGAAAGTTCTGCGATTTTGAGCAAACAAAAAGAGTCTGTTTGGTCTGCTGCCCTCGAAAAGGTCAACACATATCTCTTACTTTTCTCTTCTGTTCGTCTCTTTGAATGGCATGAGTATACTAAGATAGGTGCTATAGATTATAATTATGTGTTTGACATGTTTGATGTTTATGCTTTGCTAGTTTGACGACCTTTTGTGGTCAGCTTGTTCTATTATGATTCTTTTAATGATAATTGATTAAGTCATTGATAATTGTTGATCTTTGTTCTGAGTTTTATAACAGTCTCCATGCCTGAGTTCTTATGTTTTTATATTCAACATAAACTTCATAGTTTTCATTGACCTACATTGAGTTTATCTATGCCTTGTTGTATCTCTGAAGTTTTGCTGAGCCTTTGAAGTTGAGTTTAATACCTGATAATTATAACTAAGATGACCTATATTCCCTTACCTTTTTAACCTTGAGCCTGAACTAAAAATGTCTAAATACTTTCCTCGCTACCTGTGTTTGTTTAACTATTTATAAGTTACCACTATAGTCTTTACTTTGTTTAGTTATTATCATTGTTAAACCAAGTCATGTTCATGTTCACTAATGATACTGTCATGATCCTCACTTCTGCATATTATTCCCTGCATCCTATTTGTTTTATGATCGAATTTATTATTTGGTAATCTTAACTGATATACATCTGAAAGTTGAATGAGTCCATATCACTTAACTAAGTTGAAAGAATCTAAGTGTTTAGATGCTCTTCTTCTCTGTATCTGTATCTACTAACTCTGAGGGTAATATCTTGGCTGTCACTATGACCTTCTCATGATCATGCTCAACTGTTGTATACATTTGTAGGAAACTGTCTTATTTGCATCAAACTGTCTTCTTCTCAGGAATCTTTGTTGTATATATATTCTGTTAAGAATAAGCTATCTTCCTCTGCATGGTGTAAGTTATGATCTTGTTTGTATAAAGTCAATTGGTGATTGTTGCATAATTAAGTTTGTTTGTCCCATGATCAGCTGAGATCCTCATATACATGTGTAATTCAAAACTTGTGCAGTACATCCCTGTCCTTAATCTCTCTGAGACACTATTGATTTTGTAAGCCTGCATGCATCTATCATTAACTTATCTTCCATGAAGATAGGACTTAAATACTATATCATAAAGTGACACTTAAGAAGCTGAAGCATGATCACTTCATACTTACATACTTAACTAGACTTATGTTTGAGTTTGAATTTGTTTTGATACAATGTTTACATCTCCTTTCTTTACCAACATGTTGATTTGGTCCTGTAATTGGTTCTGTAATGTGCAAAGTTCCCCTGCTTGTATGAGGTCAGTGCCTCACTTACCTTGCCTATGTGTAGTTGATGAAATATTGCAAGTATCTCTGTTTGACTCTACAATACCATATTTTTGTTTTAAATTATGCCTGGTTCTTCTCTTATTACTAATCTAAAACAGAACTTGACTCTCAAAACTTATGAAGTCCATTTACTGATATTATCTAAACATGATAACATGCTAATACTGTTAGAAGCATTACCCTGTTGAGACCTTAGAAATCTCATGTTTGAACCTGTGAATTTATAGCCATGATGAGAGTTTAATCTCACTCTGGATGACCTTGATAACCCCTCTGTAACAATGGCTGACCATGACTGTTGGTTTGAATCTGCAGTGATGATCTTTAAGGTATTAAGTAGTGTTATTAATACATGTTGTTCTTTAATGATGTAGCAGCATGACATGAGACTTCTGTTTCTCATCTATATGTGTTCTAAATTCAGCCTTCTTTAGGCTTACTCGATATGTGTTCCTTATTTAGTATCAAAAGTAATCTATATTCTCTCGTGTTATTAAAGGAAAGTATATATATTTTTGTGATAAGTAATACTTAGTATTTAGTTTGTACTCGAAGGGTCTCATTGGCACTTAAACCCGTAGGAAAAACATGTTATTAGTGTTTAAGGCTATTTGGGAGCGGAGTTCGAATCTAGACTGGACTGCCCTCCCCGGCACAAGTACTGCCTTGGGCCTTGAGTCCCTTCTGAATTTTGAAGTATCGAGGGATCCAAAGGGAGTATCGACCTAGAGTGGGATTCCCTCCTTAGCCCTTAATTCATTGACACATTCAGTTGTTTAAGGGCTTAATGTTTAATGACAATGAAAGGTTTCCGATGTGAATTATTTGCTAAGTAAAACCACCACATTGATATATGACTTTTCCACACTATTAATCCCATTCCTGTTTGAATTATCTGTTCATCAGAGTATGATCTGTTGTTAGAATATACTAAATATATTGATTATGTATCTAATGACTTTATTATATTTTTTTGACATGTACATCTGTTTGGGCCTCTGAGTTCCTAAGTAACTCAAGCACAATTCCAGCCTTATTGCATTCCGTTGGGGAGTCCAAAGTCAGCAATATTCACATCTTCTTTACCGCTGGGCCTGTTTTCTTTGAGGCCCAATCAAAGAGTTCAATCCTCTTTCCCTCAGCACTTTTATCAATACTTACTATCTCGTTAGTACAGTTTACTCTTTCTGTTAGTTTTAAATTAATGTTAGTTGTACTTGTTATATATTTATTGTTGTTTTATCTCTCATGTACATTACACAAATATTAGATCACGTGTTTTTCTCTTATGATTTAGTGTAAACTTAGGCAAGCCTTAAACATAGAATTTATATAAAAAAAAAAAGAAATTAGTTAGTAGTAGATCCTTAATTCGCTAATCTACTCGCAAATTATTATGTTTTCGCTCACTTTTCTTTCCTTCAAATATTTTAAAATCCAGAACTTAGCAAAATAGCAACTCTATTTCAAAAAGGGAAATCAAATCTTGGCTTCATTCTTCAAAAAGGAAAAAAATCATAATTTCAAGAATCACCGCCTTAAGGGATTTTTCAGCAAATATTCTTTTCTTTAAGGAACTTCAAACAAAGGTATATAGGCTCACTTTCACAAACACCTCTTAGAATTACATCTATCTTTTAAACCAAGTGTTTTATAACTCAAACTCTTTTCTTCACATGTTTTACAAATATGGACCACTTACATACATATTTCAAAACTCACATATGTCTAAACCCCTTTACAAACTCACACTCCTCTTAAGTCTCACACCCTTTTTATACTCTTTCTTAGATATATAGTAAGTCGTACTCTTTAATAGTAATTAAGCATAGTATAAATAATTGATCCTAAACTTAGTTTAAGTCCTATGGAACTACCTCAGGTAGATTTTAAGGGGCGCCTAATACCTTCCCCTTAGAAGAACAAGAACCCTTACCCATAATCTCACCGGTTAGCAGACTAATAAAGAATATGACTTAGTAATTAAATAGGTACCATAGTATATCTTTAAATATTAGGTGGCGACTCAGTTTCATCAACAACAGGGAAACCACTAGTTGAATCATGTCTTGACTAGTGCAAAATAGGGTGCAACAACTGGAAAATATGACTACAACTAGGGCAAATAGCTCAACAAAGAAAAACCATCCCTATCATGTCTCAAACAGATAAGCCCATAGCCTAGTTATGATTTCTAGCACGAACACACATAGTCATACAGGTGGATGAAACGTGATATCAAAGAAGCATGATAGCAAAATAAGGCATATAATGACCTAAGGACTACGCGCATCATGAATAATCATAGTGCACGTACATACGCTCGTCACTTCATAATATACGTCACCCCAACACATAACAGATATCATAGCCAATGGGAAAATTACCCTCAAACCAAGCTTAAGCAAGATACTTACCTCATCTGGCTAGTCTTCGACCTGGAATCTCGTCAAAGCATCGCTTTAGCCCTCCAATCGTGCAAATACAAGCCAAACATCATCCAAGGAAGTCAACAATGCCATAGGAAGTGATCACAATCCATAAAGCTTCAATCATTGAAGAAATTCCCAAAAAGTCAACAAATTAAACCTAGGCTCACGTGCCCGATATCCGAAAACAATACCAAAATCTAATGGCACATTACGTGTTGATTCCAAATATATAATTAGTTTCCAAAATCGAGTTCAAATCGATACTCAAATCTCTAGAATACACTTCCTTAAAGTGTAGACAAAACCCTAAATTTCTTTCAAAATTCCAAGTTTTAGGTGTAGAAATCCATGGGTAATCAATATATAAAACCAAATCCAAGTGAATATCGCTTACCTCCAAGGTATAAGTGCAATTTCTCTTTAAAATATCCTTTTCTCAAATTCTAGGGCTCAAAACATGAAACAATGTGTAAAATCTAGAAAATGGCAACTTGAATACTCTACCAAGCAGTACTCGTCGCGATCGCGGTAGTCCCCTTGTGATCACGAAGGCTAAACAGCCTCCAGCTCCAGCTACTCTTCGCGAACGTGAAGCCTCAAATGCGAACGCGATGATCAAAACTGCCCAGGCCTACGCAAACACGACGCTGTCTACGTGAATGCAAAGGCCAAAACCCTGCCTGGCACCATAACTCCGCGAACGAGGTGCTATACTGGGATCGTGATGCTTCTGGCCCCAACACAACAAAAACGCGGCTGCCTTATCGCAAAACACAAAGAATATAAATCTAGTCGCCAAAAGTTACTCTACACGGGTGCGACTCACTGACCACAAATGCGACACATACTAGAAACACCATCAGATCAACTATGCAAACTTGACCAAAATGGTCCAAAACCACCCCGGATCACACCTGAGTCCCACGGGACACCGTCCAACCATACGAACAAGTCCAAATACATTATCCAAACTTATCCAGAGGCTGAAAACACCACAATTATTATCAAAACCAAGAATCAAACGTCAAGATCATTCTCTTAATTTTCAAACATTCACACTTCGCAGAACGCGCCCAAACCATACTTAGACATTCTGGATCAGAACCAAACATTGAAAACTAGTTCCAAACAACTAAATGAACCTATAAAAGGTCTCAAAACCACAATAGGAGTTTGATAACCCCAAAATCAACTTTCGGTCAAACCTATGAACCCTCCAATTCTTCAAATTGCCAACTTTCGATAAATAGAGCCAAAACCTTCTAGGAACATCCAATTTCAAGTTCGAACATATGCCCAATTCCAAAATCACCATACAAACCTATTGAAATCATCAACTCAGTAATCTGAGGTCGTTTACTCAAAAGTCAAACCTTTGTCAACTCTTCCAACTTTAAGCTTCCAAATTGAAAAATTACTCTTCCAAATCAACTCTGAACCTCCCGAAAATCAAAAACAATCATACACACAAGTCATAATGCATAATATAAACTACTAAAAGTCTCAAACCCCCAAACAAAGTGCTAAAGCTTAACACGGCTGATCAGGTTATTACATTCTCCCCCACTTAAGCATACGTTTATCCTCGAATGTGCCAAGAGCCATTCCAAAGCTGCCAAATCAATAAATAACTCATCATTCACATATACATGGGTGATATCACATCACATCAATCCATATGGTCCCATTAACATAATTCTGACAGAAAATTCTTCCTTTAACTTTAACTTACAATCATTAGAACCAAATTCCAACTTTTGAAACTCCCTCTAAGATCCGATTCTTATATATATACATTGTATCAATCTCAACAAGTTGTATCAATCCATAAGTATACT
The DNA here is from genome assembly GCF_000390325.3 of Nicotiana tomentosiformis. NCBI lineage: Eukaryota > Viridiplantae > Streptophyta > Magnoliopsida > Solanales > Solanaceae > Nicotiana > Nicotiana tomentosiformis. The sequence continues at coordinate 37,837,143 of NC_090821.1, read as the reverse complement.
TTCAAGATGTAACCACACGATATACCCTATTGCTCATATGCTCATAGCAATATCTTCCAACCTTAATAGTTGCTGGTTACTAAACCCAGTGTCGGTAATATACCTTGTGACACATAAAACCTTGTTCCAAACCTTGCAATACTACAAATGATGAAATAAATATGTATAAACTCATAACCACCCATCAAATTGATAAGTCATGGAGTACTCTCGCTTGCCAAGAACTATTTTCAAATATTGTGCTAATTCGTGACATTTGTCTTCCAAACATACATTATATAAATCTGATTGCACTGATTCTAGATCCAATAACCTCGTCTCACCCAGTACAAGCTGCTCAACCAACATGCCAAATCCAATACCATCAAGAACCTCATATGACGCGATTCATTCGCCAATAAGAAGCCGCTTGAATATGATGAATAATAGGAAGAGAACCAAAAAGGGAACTATCCAACAAGCTTAACAGATACAACAATACGAGCATAATGCTACGAATCCATCCTACAAGGGAGAAACAAAACGCACAAAACGATCACAAGGAATTGTATCCAACATAACACCATTGCGACATGCAACTCGATCCACATATATTACTATTACAGCATGCAACCCGATCCACATATACCAATCCACGTGGGAATAACCATCAAACAATAATGCTCATACTTACTAAACACATGTGTGTCAATAACAAGCATGTATAGTGCATAAACAAAACTATGGGGAGACAAATAGAATAATGCACTACAAAAAGGGCAAGCACATCTACGATGAAATAAGCAAATAAACATCTCAGGAGCCATCCCACTCATACATCGCCACACGGCCTAAACAGAACCACAACATGTGTGTGGATAATCAAGTAGTCTCACCACCCATAATAGCATAAGAAAGTAACATATAATACAGATCAAGGCATGATTAACATCCATTCCGCCCGAAGATACACCCATAGAAAATGCTACGCTGAATAGGCAAATACAATCTAGTGTAGAATACATATTCTCGTTAGTCCTACCAATGGGCCACCAAACCGATCCGGGCCATTCCAAAATAGGTCATAAGCCTTCCATATGTCCACAGTGACCTTATCCATGAGACATACAATCAGCTGTCAAATCCCGAAAACACTTCTATAGTCCGCAACCAGAGGGATAGTTCGCCTCTCCGCAATAAAATCTCCGAACTATGAGAGTACCAGAATCTCCATACCCGATCTCGAACTCTCCGACTTAAATTACTAACACATCATGCATACACAATCACCCCATGGGACATACTCGCATAAGCTTCCACACCAAGTAGCAAACCCTGAACATCCACGACTATCAACCATGCGATTTTTGTAGTACCAATCAAGCATCCGCAAATCATTACACAATGTATCTTCCACAAAACACCCTTCTCATGCTATACATAATAGTTCTAGCATACTCTGAAACATTTGAAATTTCCACGCTTCCTAAAACTCATGACATTACTTTCAAAATTGAACGGTGACCATGTTCATTCAATCCCATTTCTATACAGCTCACTGCATCACCATGCTATTATGCGAAAATACGAGAATCCAGTTATCAACTCTGAATCACAAACAGGATACACACTCCGTCGACCAGAAACCTTCCACTTAGTCCAATTCAGAAGAAAATCAAAACATGCAACAAACTTCCCATGTCTGTAGAAGACACAAATTCCAAGTCAGGGTCAAATCATCACAAACTCTTCGTAATTCATTTTCACATAACCAAGCCACTAGAACTCAATCTCTCTATGTTAACAAAGTCATGCAGACTTCCAAACCTAAGAGATTTACCTCAACGCACCTGTAAAGCCTTATAATACCAAGGGAACCAATCGCCCTTATTACCATGCTGAGCACAACCACTACCAAACGGACTCAACTTCTTTAAATTTCTCATGATGTGCCTTCATATAAACACTACTCTTTCCTAGTACACTATGGACCTCAATCAAATCTCATTACAAGTGATCCCAACACAAAATCTCGTCGTCCCAAGACTCGTAAGCCACTTTGTTCCATCTTATACACCCAATAGTGCCTCAAACCAAAATACCTACTCTGAAGAGGATTTTTGTGAGTCTAAAGCCACTTCTTCCATCTCTCAAACACTACCTCGCAGGACAAGTAATGATCCAAAAATGCTCCAAGTCATTTTTACAATCCAACGCAAATCTTGAATCCTTAGATACCACATATTTAATCCTAAATCTAGTAGAACCTTCTCGAGAATCACTCACTCAGACTAGTGCAAAATACATAGCTAATCATGTCGAATGATTAGTGCTCCGTTATCATATGAATACTCCAAAAAGAAATAACCGAGCGAATCCTTTTCCTTGCACACTACCCCCCACAGAAGAATATTGAACCCGAGTCCTTCCACAACCTCCATATATCACCATGGTGAAATACAAAACGTATCCATCAATTCCTTGCTCAAATCATCCTCAAAGCCATCCTCCTCAAATCATATCTATTCCACAAGCGCCTGTTAGTCCAAAATCTGTAATAACACATGACTAGGTAACCCAATCGCAAATGGTAGACTCCCCCACTTAGCTTTACACCAAAATCACGTAATCCAAGGAGCCATAATGACTGCTCCTCTTTAACTGCCATGGTCTCACATAGTTACTCAGCTAAATTCTGCATAAGCTCATGTTGCACTAATCATAATACATCCCAAATAATTAACCTAAATATATACTCGACCTCGTGAAAATCATGCCATCTACCTCAAACGATCCGGGCTCACATCTTAGTACATACATCCCATTGGATAGAAGGTAAAACTCTTCTTAGGAACCTCATAAGATATCATACAACCCCTAATCTTCTCACAAGAGATAGCTCACTTGTGTAGCTTCAAATCTTTCTATGACCTTGCCCTGAGCACCACCATTATGTAATCAATTAATACTCCTGAGTCCACACTCATCCACATACTGCAAAGATCTATTCAATTTCACCAATGAACACTAGAAGACCCAGCAATACATCCCAACTCAAGACAATATTATACACCAAAATGATAATCAAGCATTAACGATCCCTTAGTGGCTCAAGCAAACCCTTGTTGTCAACCTCGAACTCTCAAAATGTAAGAAGTCATCACCAGAATGAAATGCACAGACTTAGTCAATTGTCCACAATGTTCAAAATAGCATTAAACGTCCTCATGGTTTGTGGCAACCCTAACAAAAAAAATCCATAGTAATACACTCCCACTTCCACTCAGATATAGCCATCTTTCGGAATAAACCACTCGGTCTCAAATGCTCCTTCCCGACCTGCTGATATTCAAACACCTCGAGACATGCCCAGTAATGTCCTTCTTCGTCCTCTACCACCCATAATGCTGCTTCAAATCATGATACATCTACGTAGCACTCGAGTGAATAGAATACCGTAAACTATGAGCCTCCTCAAGGGTCAACTCCCTCGAACCATAAACACTATGAACACAAATCTGACCCTGAATTCACAAAACACTGTCCACATTAAGGATAACCTCCTTAGTGCTACCTCGTAACACCGTGTCCCCGAGGGAAAGCAAATGGAAACCATCATACTGACGATCCTTAATGCACTCAAACAAGTATGACTCCGCAACACCATAAGCGAGAACTTTACTATGCTAAAAAATACCCAAATCTTGAAAATATATCGACCAATGCCTGAGAATCCATATCCCAAATGCCTCTTCTTTGCCGAAACAAATGCCAACCTCCAAATCATGAACTGGGTAATCCTTCTCATAGGCTGCGACCGCCGCAAGCATAATCAATCATCCACAATTATTCACCAACACCACGTCGAGACCAAAGCGTGAATCATCACAATACAATGTATAAGGCCCCCAGACCAGTGGGCAATTCCAACACTGAAACAGCAATAGATGCCAACTCGTCCGCACAATGACAATAGTGATCTGACCATGTACATAGGGGAAGAACATCTCGCACCACATCTGTAGCATCATCACAACTCAGTGGTACCCAACTGATATAGAGTACCCAACATCGCATACGAATGAATGGGAAGGAACTGAAAATATATGCTTCAAGCTGAGATAAAGCTGCACGATAAGGAATAAAGAAAGGTGAAAGTTCCTAAAGCCGTGATGGCACCTAACACCGCTTACTTAACTTTTGGATCATAGCCTAACTTTGCACACAAGTACCAAATAACTAAAGGAACCTATCTAGGGTCTTAAAATCATAATAGGAGTCCGATAACCCCGAAGTCCATATCTGATCAAACTTATGAACTCTCCAATTCTTTAAATTGCTAACTTTCAACAAATTGAGCCAAATCCTTCTAGGAATATCCAAATTCAAATCAGAACATACGTCCAAGTCCAAAATCACCATACGAATCTATTGGAATCATCAAATCAGTAATCCAGGGTCATTTACTCAAAAGTCAAACTTTGGTCAACTCTTTCAACTTTAAGCTTCTAAATTAAGAATTACTCTTCCAAACCAACTCTGAACCTCTCGAAAATCAAAACCAACTACACACAAATCATAATGCATAATATAAAGCTACATAAAGTCTATAACCCTTGCATGAAGTGCTAAATCTCAAAATGACTTGTCGGGTCATTATAAGTGGTGGTTACGGACTTGGGCATGTGTTTGGATTTAGATTTGGAGGTTCCCAAATTTTTTGACTCTATTTGTCGAAAGTTGGAAAGTTTGGAGAGTTCATAGGTTTGACCTGATTTTGGTTTTAATATTATTGGATTCCGATTGGTGTTTTGGAACTTTTGATAGATTCATTTAGTTGATTCGAGAGTTGGAATAGGTCCGTTATGTCATTTGGAACTTGCATGAAAAATTTGAAGTCATTCCGAGTTGTTAAGTCTTGATCGACATAAGTTTTGAATTTGAAAAGTTGGATTAGTTCCTTGGCTTGAATTGAGGTACGATTTGTGATTTTGAGGTTTTTATGTGATTTGAGGCCTCGAGTAGGTCCGTGTTATATTTTGGAATTTGTTGGTATGATTGGACGGGGTCCAGGGGGCCTCAGGTGTATTTCGGATGGGTATTGGACCATTTCTCCATGTTTTGGAATTTCTAATTCTCTGTTCTAGTTTCATTCTTCGGGATCGCGATATGGCAATCGCGTTTGCGGAGGGTATTTCTGATGGTCGGTGAGTTTTTCTTCATGTTCATGAAGGTGTGATTGTGTTCATGTAGCTTGGGGAGGCAGTTTCCTTTGCGATCATGGTGAAGGGGACACGTTCGCATAGAAGGAGAGGCTGGTAGGGGTGTTAGGCTTTTGGCCTTCATGATCGCGAGTGGAGCACCACATTTGTGTAGTGTCAGCAGTGGAGTGCATCGCATTCGCGAAGGGTTTTCTGAGGCAGTGTTTGGTTGTTTTTCGCGATCACAAAGTTTGTCCCGCGATCATGAAGGGTATGCCTGGGCAAACCATAACTGCTCTATTTTCGAGGGTTTTATTCAATTTAACATATTTTGAGTTATAGAGCTCGGATTTGGGCGATTTTGGAGGAGATTTCACGATTTGGATTGGGGTATGTTTTTTGACTCAGATTTGTTCATTATTCATGATTCCAACGTTGATTTTAGCATTTAATTGGTGAATTAAAGTGAAGAAATTGAGGATTTTAGTAAAAACGTTTCTAAATCATAAATTGATGATTTGAGGGTCGATTTGAGGTTGGATTTAGATGAAACACATATATTTGGACTCATATGGGAGTGGGTGTTCGGATTTGTGAGTTTGGTCAGGTTTCGGAGTACGGGTCTGGGTTGACTTTTAGGGTTGACTTTTTGATTTTGGTTAAAGATCTTAGCTTTATCATTTGTAACTGTTTCCTATGGCTTTTATTGATGATATTAAATTATTTTGGTTAGATTTGAGCCGTTCGGAGGTTGATTCACACAGGAAGGGCTTATTAGAGGATTGAATTGGCTTGCTTGAGGTATGTATCTTACCTAAACATGGTTGAGGCACTAGTTGCTTGAATTATTTATGATAACTACGTGCTATTGGTGGCGCACATGTGTGGGATTGAGCCCATGTGCGTGCATTGGGATATTTATCCATGCTCGGAATTGTGCATAGGCTATGATATGCCTTGAATTGATTGCTAAACGTTATGCTATGATTCTTCTTATATTTGTAACCCTGTTATGAGCTATTTGAACTATCTTTAAGGTTACATAGAGGTTAATTTGTTGATTGAACTTCATAATTACTACTTTCGTGATGAAATGTGCCTAATTTGAGTTATGATAGCGCACTTTGCACATACGTACACCTTGCATGTCACTTATACCAGTCCAGGAGTATGAAATTTGATATTCATTGATTGTATACATATATTCTTGTATATATTCTTTCTGTGTGATATGGTTTGGATTGGTAGGATGTGACCACACCAGGCGGATTATGTTATTGAACCTGTGACCACGCCGGGCGAATTGTGATATTGAGCCTGTGACCACGTCGAGCGGATTATGATATTGAGCCCGTGACCACCCCAGGCAGATTGTGATATTGAGTTTGTGACCACGTCGGATGGATTACGATTATTGCACGTGACTACGCCGTGCAGCGTATGGATATGGATTCATCCCCCTAGGGTCACCCTCTCATATTTCTTCTTGATGGTGTATACACAGATTGAGGAAAACTGATTAGTGATTTGGTATTGTTATGGAAATTCTGAGAAAAAGTTGGCCAATGTTTGATTTGTTTGTTGCATTTCATCTTTACTTGCAACTGCCTTGACTGCTATCTGATTTATTTGCATATCTTCTTTATATGATGGATTTTTTGACTGAGCGGAGTACGTTAAGTAATTGTGTGCGCCAAGGTGGTTCTTTATGTGTTTCATGACTTAATTATATTATTGTTCTGTACTTGTTGGATTTTTGAACTGTATAGGTGATTAGAAAATATAATTTATAAATTCTTGCTTCTATTACCTCTTCGAGGTTAGTTATGATACTTTTTGAGTACATGGGGTCAGTTATACTCACAGTATACTCTGCACTTAATTATGCAGATCCAGGTGTTGGACTGAGCCTCTAGTAGTGGAGTTTTGCTTGCTGAGTTATCCGGGAGATGAGGTAGAACTTCAGTTCGACCGTAGTCTTGGCGTCTCTTTTCATTTTGAATTGTTATTTTTATTTCAGACAGTATTGTTATTTAGCATTTCAGACTTGTATTTCTGTCTAGAGCTCAGGACTCTGTATTTACCAGTTCTGGGGGGATTTGTTATGTATCGACACTGTTGTTTATGTTAGTTAGCATTAGACTTGTACTATTTCTGTCAATTCAGTATTTACATATCGTATTTGTTATGCTTGGCTTGCCTAGAATGTGAGTTAGGCTACATCACAGTCGGTTGATGGTTTTGGTTCATGACAACAGCTGGGCAGGCAGTGCCACACCTGCGAATGTTTTTGTCGCACCTGTAGTGCCGCATCTGCGGAAGATGGACCGCAGATGCGAGCTTTTCTTGGGGGCTAGAGCTTCGCAAAAGCGAGCATGGTTTTGTAGAAGTAAGACTTTGTACTGCATATACGAGAATTCCTAGCAGACTTCATATTTCGAGGGATTTGCTCTTATTTTACTATTTGGAGTTTTGGAGCTCGGGAAGAGGTGATTTTTGAAAGGACTTTGACTACTATTTTGAGGGTAAGTGATTTCTATTTGATTTTGATTATATATCTTGTTTCCCCATGAATCAATACACTGAAATTTGAAAGAGAAATTTAGGGTTTTTGTCTACAATTTAAGAGAGTGTAATTTGGAAACTTGAGGGTCGATTTGGAGTTGATTTTGGAATTTAATCACATATTTGGAATAGTGGGGTTAAGTGTAGTCGGGATCTACCTCTTGACTCGGATTTTGACCATGTGAGCCTTGGTTTACTTTTGGGAATTTGATTAAAGATTGAAGCTTTATTATTTGGAATTGATTCATATAGCTTTGTTTGACATTATTGAGTTGTATTTGACTAGATTCGAATCGTTTGGAGGTTGATCAAGAGGGAAGGATATTTTGGAAGGTTGAAGCTTACCGAGTGGAGGTAAATCTCTTGTCTATCCTTGTAAGAGAAAATTCTCTCCATAGGTGATCTATTTTCTTTCTGATACTTGATTTAGGAGCCACATATATGCGAGGTGACGAGCGCATATGCGTAGCTAGGTTATTACCGTATCCGGTAGTGTTGACTTGAGTTATGCTTGTTTGGATTATGTGAAGTTATTAGCCATGTTTCAACTGATTCAGTGACTACGTGATGATTCGTACTTATGATCTAGAGGCATGCTTAAGGTTATGACTTGTTGAATTGGGAATGAAGGATTATTTTGCCATGTCGAGCTTTATTATTAATTCACAATCATACGCTTGTCTTAATTCACCACGATTTGGTGGTTAGATGGCTTAATTGACTCATGTTAGATAATACGATTAGACTTATGCATGCTAAAATAGCTTCTTGGGCCATTGTGATAAAATAATTCACATTATTAGCCATAGCCATATTTTATGCATATGAGATTTCATTTGCTTTCTTATTGTTTTGTTTGGTGATTCTTTATTATGTTAGTTTGTACACATATGCATGAGCGGAGAGTTGGTTATTGAGGAAAGTTGAGAATTTTTTACACATGGACACTATGAGCAGATATTGATTATTGGTTATTGATCATTAATTGTAAAATAATCAATGCTTGGATATAGATCTGTCCCTCAAGGGTCTGGTGAATACCCATGATACTTTAGGCCCTGTGAGCATCAGCACCCAGATATTTGGTGCTTGGTTTGGACACGTGGCCTGTGTTAGGCACATGGATTTGTGATGTGAGGTATTGAGAAAGGATCCTGAGCATGAATATATATACTTTGGCTCATGAAGCGATTTTATATAAATGTTGTTGACATGTATCATATCTTTATAGAGGATTAAGATGTTGATATATTATTTGATCTCCTTTATCTGGTATTGGTGGTGTTTATCTAGCAGAGTAGCAGATCTAGCGAAGACTTCGTGGTGAGCTTCTTTACTTGATCCGATCTCGAGCACATGGAGTCCCCCTCCCTAATTATATATTATGTCTATCTGTTTCTTTTCGAACAGATATTGTTGTTCAGTTGACACTCTTTACCCTTGTTAAATACTTGTGATAGTTGTGACACCGGGTTTTGGGCATTGTTAGACAGTTTCCGCTTAGATATTTACATTTATGGTATTGGTTTTGAGACTATTTCCGCTTTCATATTATATCATGATTCTATTAAAGTCTTCATAATCTACTCTGTTATTATTGATTGAGTGTTGGCTTACCTAGAGAGCGGGTTGAAAGCCATCACGACTTTTGGTGGGATTTGGATCGTACAAGTTGAGATCAGAGCTCTATGTTCTAAGGGTCTCACAAATCATGAGCATGCCTAGTAGAGTTTAGTGGAACGATACAGAGACGTCAGTGTTTATTTGTGAGAGGCTATAGGGCTTTAAGAAACTTTCCCTTTCTTGACTCTTCATCGTGCGTTGATTATTGTTTGAGACTCAAATCTTTCTCTTCTACTAACTCACAGATGGTGAGAACACGCACTTCAGCAGCAACATTGGGTGATAGAGAGGCAGCACTACTGACTCTGGCAGAGAGAGACAGGGCCCGGGGTAGGGCCAGCGCTCCTGCTAGGGGCTGCACTGTCACAACTAGATGGGAAACATCCACAGAAGCTTGTGGCCACGCTAGAGCAGTTGCACTGGACCCACCTGCAGATTAGATGAGGGACCAGATTATAGATAAGCATATTGAGGATGTGATACACACCCAAAATCAAGAAGGTTTAATTGATGTACCCCTATTTGAGGAGGCCGTGGCGAAGATGGTCAGTTTCATTGATGCATTAACCTAGGGTGGAGTAGTTTTAGTGGCCCCAACCATATCTCAAGCTAGTGTGGGAGTTCATACCCTTATCACTCATACTCTGGAGACGGTAGTGGTAAGGTTTCAAACATCCGGGGTATTGCCAATTGGTGGCGAGCAACCTATTATAGTAGCTAGGCCTGAGATTATGCCTGTCGGGTATGCTGAGGAGTATAAGAGGCTAGAGAGGTTTCAGAGGTTACATCCTTCACACTTTGATGGCGATGCTTTAGAGGATGCCCATGATTTTCTAGATCGATGTCATCAGATGCTTCGCAATTTGGGTATGGTAGAGTCTAATAGAGTAGATTTCACTACATTTATGTTGGGGGGAGTTGCTAGGAGATGGAGGAATCTTCTTTGTTACATTTATGGAGTGACACCATGTTTTGGGTTTTATTAGACAGTCATGGTCGTGTTAGACCCTATATTTGATATTTACGTTTATGATATTGGTTTTGAAGCTATTTCAACTTTCATATTATCTCATGATTCTGTTAAAGGCTTAATAATCTGCTTCGTTATTGTTGATTGAGTGTTGGCTTTCCTAGAGAGCGGGTTAGGTGCCATCATAACCTTTGGAGGGAGTTTAGGTCATGACAGTTTGGTTCTTATCCGGAATATCTAAGTATGATTAGGACATGTTCGGCAAAGTTGGAAAGTTTGGATGTTAAGGAATGGAATTGGTCTTTGATTCTTGGTTTTGTTATTTTTTTTTTATGTTTTGAGCCTTGAGATATTTTTTATGAAGTATATGGACTTGTTTGAATTATTGGACGGTGTCCCGGGGGGACCGGATTTGCTTCAGGCTATTCGGGAGAGGTTTTGGAATGGATAAGTTGCAGAAATTGGGCATCAGGTTGCAGAGGCTTGCCTTAAGGGTCCGTGTCGAACGGACCCCAAGCGCGGCATCAGATAGGGTTGCCTATGGGTCTCGCATCGCGCGAATCCTAGGCACGGAGTTAGGTGCTTAAATTTCAGCCTTCTCTATTTAGGTCTCATTTTGTACATAGACTTTATTTTATCATCTGCAGTATTGATGGTAAGTAATTTTCACTTGAATTTGGTCATATATATTGATTCCCATGGACTTCTACGCCTAAATGGAATTTTAAGGTAAAATTTAGGATTTTCTCTACAACCTAAGAGAGTTATTTTGGGATTTAGAGTATTGATTTGGACTAAGATTTGGAATCTAATCAAATATTTGGATTCATGAGGTTATGGATCAATGAAATCTACCCCTAGACTCGAGTTTTGTCTATGTGGGCCCGGATTGACTTTTGTTGATATTTTGAGATTTGAGTAAAGATTTAAACTTTATTACTTAGGGTCAAGATCTATAGCTTTATTTGATTTCATTGAGTAATATTTGACTAGATTCAAATCGTTTGGAGGTGCATTTTAAAGGAAAAATAATTTTGACTGATTGAAGGTGTTCCCGGGTGGAGGTAAGTCTCTTGTCTATCCTTGTAAGAGAGAATTTTTCCCGTATGTGATCTATTTTCTACTTGTTACATGATTAAGGTGCCATGTATATGCAAGGTGACGAGCATATATACATAGCTAGGTTGTGACCATAGCCGAATAGAGTAAGGCTTATAATATGCCTTGTTTGGACTATGTGAATTATTTATCCATATTTTATTAATGCTATGACTACATGATGAATCTTAATCATAATTGGAGACCATGTTAGGGTTATGACTTATTGATTTGGACATAAAGAACTTCTATCACCTTATTAGGCTTTATAATTTAGCGATAGTCATAAAATTATCTTACCTGATTTATGATTTAATGGCTATTTGATTACTTTGTTCTTGTTCATATCATGATCAGACTTAAGAATGTTACATAAGTATGCATAATTGTTATGAAAAGTTGAAATACATGATTAGACATAATCATCTCTTATTGATGAAAATATTCCTCTGCATTTTATTATTATGTCCTGATGCATCTTTATTATATTATTTCATATGCATATGCATGAGTTGGAGAGTTAGATATTAAGGAATGTTAAGGATTTTGGTACCAGGGATATTGTGAGCGGATATTGGTTATTGATTATTGATGGAATTATGATTGGATCGGGTTGCACGCTACAACAATGCTTGGATATGGATCCATCCTTCTGAAGTCAGGTGATTACCCATATTACTTTGGGCCCTGTGACCGCAGGCACTCAGATTGGTGCTTGATTTGGACACTTGGCCAGTGTGAGGCATATAGATTTGTGCTTCGAGGTATTGAGAGTGGATTATGAGCATTCATTTTCATCCTAGATTCGTGCAATAGCTTTCATATCAGTGTTGATTGACCCCTATTATGATTATGAAAGGAATTAAAATATCTGAAATTGTATTATATCCCTTTTGCATAAAAAGCATGTCGAAATTCCAGTTTTATTGTGCTTTTACCTTTGTACCTATTTGATGATACGATAATTTATTTCTTCTTCTAATTATGCTTTCACTTATTTATTGGACTATTAGTAGGTGTCCGTGTCGATCCCTCGTCACTACTTCATCGAGGCTAAACTTGATGCTTAGTGAGTACTGTGATTTTGTACTCATACTATACTTTTGTATATTTTTGTAAAGATTCTAAGGCAGGTACTACTGGTTCTCATCCAGTTATTTAGGAGCTTACATCAGAGACTTTTGTGGTGAGCTTTCCTATTTGCTCGATCTGTCACACATGGAGTCCTCCTCCCTTGTTTATCCATCTCTATCTATCTATCTTTTTCCCTCCGGGCATATGTTACTGTTTAGTAGAGATAATTTACTATGGTTAGATGCTCGTAAAGATGTGACACCAGCTTTTGGGAGTTTGTGAGATAGTTGTGGTCATGTTTAGGCCCTGTTTCTGACTTATGCATTCATGACATTGGTTTGAGACTTATTCCGCTTTCTTATTTATACCATACTTTGTTAAAGACTTAATAATTGGCTTATATTGTTGTTGTTGAATGTTGGCTTACCTAGTAAGAAGGTTAGGCCTTATCATGTCCATTGGTGGGATTTTTGGATTATGACATCATGATTTTAAAATTGCTTAAATCTTACTTTTGACTCTACTGATATTTTGTTTTTCGACTATGCCAAAGGGGCAAGTTAAGGATGTGCACATGTACTTGATGAAATTATTTTAAGCTGATTGTTTTCAAAAATAATGTTGAACTAATCTAGTTCTTACGCCTAGCAATCTATAGGGTTGCAATGAATGGAAGATGAGTCCCTACACTAAACTTATGCGAGAAAAGACATCTTGCAAAAGTCAATGTTGTTGATCAAGTAGGTTCCTATACTGATAAATCTGGTGCTTACGCTGAAGACTACACTTAGGTATTGGAAGTTTGAGCCAAATTGCTCATGGGTTTCTCATCGTAAGACAAGGGGAGTTTGTTGATATCCGCTTAAAATGGTTTTGATGATGAACAAACAGTTATTGAAGAACAGGGTCTCTTGAAGATATTCGTTGCACTAACATATATGGTTACTGATATGTCAAGTAGATATTGAAATAACTAAGTCATAAATCGTAAGAACCACATCACCTAAAGATACTGATCAGAAGCTGGAAGTTGATTCTTAATGCAAGTCGGATTTCTTGAATAATTTATTTCATCGGCTGAAAGTATGGTAATAATTGGAGAAATTCTTGGCCAACAAGGATTAATTAATTATGAGAATACTTGCATGAAAAAGAAAAATATGTGAAAGAGTCTTTTAAGGAAATAAAATAGAATTCTTTTATGATTTATTTTCTTTAAGATGTAACTGAATTATTTTAGGTTAAGAATATAGAAGGATTTGGGCAACCTCACTCTCATATAAAGCATCATATTGCTGCAATTGAAGGCTTACACTATTTACACAGTTCAGAGAATTTATTCATGGCAAATATTAATTCACAACAAGAGGTACTTTTAGAGATTCAAGCTAGTCAACTGAAGATCTTGGTTAAGAAGATGAAATTGTTCAAGTTCTTTAGTTTTTTAGGGTTGAGTCATTGTTCATAAATTCTAACCTATTTTTCTTTTGAGAAGCGTATCATTAGGTTATCAAATCTAAGAGTTTTTTTAAGCTTTTTTGGCTAGAGTTTATAGTCTTGAAAGGAATAGCTACAATTGGGTTGATTGTAGGGGTTAAGATATTAGAGTTAGTCCATTTGGTTATTAAGTTGTAGCCTAAAATTTTTCTTTGAATTTGAGGCAAATCCTACGAGGATAGATCCTAATCTTTACTCCCTTTAGCAAGAAAGTTTTTCACGTAAAAATCGTTGTATTTTTTAAGTTTTGTACTTCACTTTCTGTTTATGTCTAGAATTCTTAAGTTAAAGACACAGGTTCCTTAACACGTGAAAATCAGGTACGACACATTTCACCCCACCCTCTTGTGTCTTGGTGGATTCTAAAATAACAGTAAGATTTGATGAAGAAATAAAAGGAATTTAACTTTTAAATACTATGCCAAACTCATAGAAAACTCTTTGGGTTTATTTAACTAATTCTGCTTTCCGTGGTATTATAACTATGGAATACGGTAAAGGTGATGTCTTAAATGAAGATATGAGAAGAAGATCTCAAATCTGTCTTCTTTAGATTCACACTCATATGTTTTGATTACTAAAGATAGGGGAGAAAAAACTTCAAAGGTTAGAATGACAAAGGCAAAAGTAAAAGCAAGTTAGGATCTGGGAACAATAATTTTACATGTGACCATTGTAACAAGAAAGGGCATATCAAAAAATATTGTTACGGGTTTAAAAGAGAAATGAAGCAACAGAAGAAAGGTGGCCATAACGAAAATTGTGTTGTTACTGTTGTTAAAGATGATATACTTTTTACCTATGATGAAGTCATATTGGGCATATTTATGTATGTTGATATTAATTTACTCATATTTTTACCGTTCTGTGGTTATATTTTGCATTGAATATGCTTAATTGAGCTTGATTATTAAATTTTATATTTAATCGGGTGTTAATGGATGATGTAGGTACAAAAAATATTTAAGCAAAAATGACGAGATTGGAGAAGAAATATTTAGCTAAATATGCAAAAGAGCTCATAATGTTGTGCTCATTAGAGTGGATATCATATTCCGATAATGGATTAAATATTATGGGAATGTAATGAGTAATTAACTACATAATGTTGGAAGATATAAAGACATGCAAAACAAAGTTCGGAGGTCACCTGGAAGTACTCCAAAACAACTAAGGGAATAATAAATAGACAAACAATATTTGTGATGTTGAGAGCCCCGTCCACAAACGCACTTTGGTCAGCTGCGATGTAAGCTGCTATGCCGCCAAATCCAGCTGCGACAATGGCCGCGAGACAGTGGTGGGTCATGTCCAAGATGTTTTTGTCCTAGTTTTACTTGGACTTGATTAATTATGTTTAAGACTTTTTCTACACCTATAAATAGTCTTTAAACTCGTTTTAGAGAGGGGAGTTCGACTAGGGAGAGCAAGGAGCCATCGTGGAGGCCGGAGTTCATTGGGTTTCATCATTTTCTTTACCAATCTTAATAATTTTTATGTTTCTTTGGATGATTTATCATTTGGCTACCATGTCAATGTGGAGCTAAATTTCACGTTCTAGGGTATTGGTTCTTTCATAAATATTATTATTTGGAGATTGATTTTGATTTCTTCATTTATCATATTCATTTATTTATTCTATTTTGTGCTTAATTATTTGATAGCTTGATTACCAATTTAATACTATCTAAGATTCTAGAGTTGAACTCGGGAGAGAGAATTCTAGATTGCAAATAGGATTGAGTAGAACTTGTTTCTAAACCCCAAGATATGAATATGCCTAATAGTCTCGCTTAGTTGTATACCCTATTTTATTCGTTCTTGATAGATTCAATACCATAGGAATATAAGAATGATGTATTGTGGATAGGCAGATAGTACTTTGGGAACATGATATTCATATAAACGATCTGATCAACTAGTAAACTAGATAAATTAAGAAGTTGAATCAGGTAAAAAATACTATAGGATTGTTAGATAGCCCATAACTCTAGATTATTTTTATCTTATTGATAACATAAAAATATGCTCTTCTTTTGTTTAGAATTTATTAGTTATTTTTTTATTTTAGTTAGTTTAGAATTAAACACTTTAATTTTAATTCTTGTTTAGATAATTAGGATAGTCTAATTTAGTTAAGAAGTTAATAACAAGTCTATATAGTTTTGACATCTGACTTTAGAGTCACTTTATTATTTGACAACCGTCTATACTTTCGTTTGTGTTTGTTCGAAACATGAATATGTCATTAATATTATTGGTGTTGAGACTAACTGATTTGTAGATTCAGGTGCCACTTCTCATGTCTTGCCAAAAAGAATTATTTTCTTCTTATAGTCCATGTAACTCTGAAATGTTAAAAATGGGCAATAAATGTGAGCTTGAAGTATTTGGCATTAGCATAGTTTGTTTGAAAACTAATAATAATTCGAGGTTAGTTCATAACAGTATCAAGCATGATCCAGATGTTCGCTTAAATATATTCTATGCAGGAAAGCTTGATGATGAGGATTATTATAGCACCTTTGGTGATGGCTAATGGAAGCTTACTAAAGGTTCGGTGATTGTGGCGCGAGGTAAGAAGTTATCTAACTTGTATACAATGCAGAGCTCCATTTCTAGTGGCTGAGCAAATTTGGTGGAGAATAATACTTCATCAGAGTTAAGACATAAAAGACTAAGCCATATGAGTGAGAAAAGGATTGCTAGTTTGGACAAGAAGAATTTTCTTTCACAAGTAAAACAAGCAAAGTTACAGATATATGTTCATTGCTTAGATGAAAAATAAAAAAGATTTTCTTTTTACAGTCATGCACCTTCAAGAAAATTTAATTTGCTGGAATCGGTACATTCTGATTTATGCGGTCCATTTAAAGTAAGGTCTCCTGGTACTGTACTTTACTTTATGATTTTTATTGATGATCATTCTCGCAAACTTTGAGTATTTTCTTTGAAGTCCAATGATCAAGTACTTGATATGTTCAAGGATTTTTAGGGCTTGATTGAGAGACAAATAGAGATGAAATTAAAATGCATCCGTTTAGACAAAAGTAGTGATTATATTGGTCTTTTTGCTAATTTTTATAAAGTGCAGGGTATTCAGTATCAGAAAACTCCTCCAAAACCTCCTTAGCTAAATGATTTAGCATAGAGGATGAACATAACTTTAGTTGAGAGTGCTAGATATTTGCTTTCAGATGCTAAGCTGCCAGACTACTTTTAGGCAGAAGCTCTTAATACAACTGCTTATGTTATCAATTTATCTCCTATTGTTGCTTTGGATGATGATGTCCCTAACAGAGTTCGGTTTGGTAAGGATATTTTTTTATCACTTAAGAGTCTATGGGTGTAAGACTATTATGCATGTTCCTAGGAATGAGAGATTAGAAATTGATATCAAAACTAGGTGTAAAGACCCTATAGGTCATTTTGAGTACTAGATCCCTTTTTTGTATTTTGAGGCTTTTCATAGCTTTATTTGATGATTTATGACTGCGTATGTGGTCCATGTCGATTTTCAAAAAGTCTAAATGTGAGTTTTAAAAGAATTACGATTTTTGACTTTGAAAGTGGCAAGAGTTGATCACGGACAATATTAATGGTAAAGACCTCCGATTGGTGTTTTGACGATTCCGGTGGTTTCGTATGAAAATTTTGAACTTGTACGCATATTTGGTTGGGTCCCGGGTGACCCGAGGCCGTTTCGACAATTTATGTAGAAAGCTGAAAATTTGAGTTTGAACTTTGAGTATCTTGAGTTTTGGTGAGCGATTCTTGATTTTAGACATTATTTGATGATTTGAGCTTACGAGCGAGTTTATATGATGTTAATATACTTCTGTGAATATTCAGATTGGAGCCCGAGGAGTTTGGGTGAGTTTCAGATAGGTTGCAAATTATTTTTGCATAGCTAAAGGTTTCTAGTATTGTTGGGATGCAAATCTCGCATTTACGAGGTTCTATTCGCAAATGCGAGCCTCGCATTTGCGAGAAACTGCTCGCATTTGCGATACTGGGAAGGGGGATGGAAGCTTTGCTTTTGCGAAGCTTAGTTCGCATATGTAAGGGGTGGAGCTTTTGCATTTACGAAGGTATAGTCACAATTGCAACTCTTATGGAGTAAGGGATGTCACTTTTGCGAACCTGAATTCGCATTTGCAGACATCCTAGGTTTGTATTTGCGATCAATGTATCACATTTGCGATATTGGAAGCTCAGGGGCTGGTTCACAATTGCGACCAGATGTTCGCATTTGCGGACGTTGCAATTGCGAATAGGAATTCGCGATTGCGATACCTGCAGCGGGGTAAGAGATTGACATTTCGGGACTTAGCTCATTTTACACAATATTTGAGACCTAGACTCCATATAGGGGATTTTTAGAGAGCAATTGCTTTCCCACTTTATCGGTTAGCAATCTTAACTTATTTTCATTCAATTTTTATTACTTTTTCATGCATTTGCACTATCAAATCTTAGTTTTCATAGAGTATAAATTACGGTTTTGGGTAAAAACTAGGAATTTTATAAAATTGAAATTTAGACCTCAAATTGAGGTCGTATCTTAAAATAAATCACATATTTGGACTCGGAGATGAATGGGTAATTAGGATTTGGTCTTAATTTCGGATTTCGACCATGTGGCCTGGGTTGACTTTATATTGACTATTCTAGTTATGTTAAAGATCAAACCATTTTCGCATGAGGGTAGTTTATAAAGGTTGTTTGGACTTACTTGAATAATATTTGACTAGATTCGAGTGGTTTGGAGGCTTATTCTAAAATGAAAACCTTATTGGATTGTTGATCTTTTTCAGGAAAGAGGTAAGTGTCTTGATTAACCTTGATTGAGGGAATTAGGGTGTAATTGAGTCTATTTAATACACGATCTATGTGTTGGGGACGTCATATAAGTAAGGTGACGAGTGTATATATGTTAGCCATGGGATAAGCATGCGGGTAGAACTAGCCTTATTCGTGCCATGTTACTTTGTGTGTTATGTCTTCCATGATTTAGATAGATTGTGAAACCCTTGACTTCTCGTATTCAAGTTATTTCCTATGTTGAGCTTATTGAGATATTGGGCATTGAGATCGTTGAATTTTTAATTTGGTTGTTTGTGCAAAAGTGTTGTTAAATTCCAAAAGTGTTGTTAAATTCTTATACGGCAAGTTATGTTCAAAATGTCATCCTTGATATTGTTTATGCTTCCCACCTTGCTTGGTACTGTGTTATATGTGATGCTTGGTGAGTAAGAGTTAAATGCACGAAGGGTGTTGTCATGCTTGTTAGGTAGAGTGATTGTGCACGAAGAGTATTTCCGTTCTTTATTTATATATCAATATCATTATACGAACGGTGTTTTTGTGCTTGAGAGAAAGCGAGGATACGCATGAAGAGTGTTTATATGCTTGCTATAATATTATGACGTGAGAATGAAAGTAAAAGCACGAAGGGGAATGTTGTGCCTTTTATTGGTTTCAGTGCTTTTTACTTTGTTATTCGGATTGTGGACTTGGCTTTGTAGTTTCATAATTTACTCTTGAAAGGTTATTCAGAGTTGTTGTAAAATCATGAGTTGTGGTTTAATCAGTAATGCCTTCCTTTACCTTTCTGCTTTACTTTCTTTTACTTGTGTAATTATCTCTCTCACATGTTAGTAACTTGTTATTGTACTTGATACTTTACTTGTCATCTCGTTATTTCTCAATATATAACTGCACATGTTTATTTATAGGTGCCTTGTCTTAGCCTCATCACTACTTCGTCTGGGTTAGGATAGACATTTACAGAGTACATTGGATCAGTTCTACTCATAATACACTTCTATACTTCTTGTGCAGATTCAGACATTGGTACCAACAAAGTCCCCAGAGATGCTTAGTGGATACCAGATAGATGACTCGAGGTAGCGCTGCATCCCTTTCGCAGGTCTTAGAGTCATCTTTCCATTTTTGTTGTACTGTTTCTACTTTCCAGATAGTACTATATTTCTTTCAAGACAAATGTACTTAGAAAACTAGAAGCTCATGTACTTGGGACTCCAAATCTTGGGATGGTGGAATGATAATGTGGACCGTAGACATATCATGTATACTTTTGAGTTGCTATTAGACTATATTATCATCTTGTTGTTAATTGTTAGTTGTATCTCTTTCATATTTTCTGTTGTGTATTGGCTTGCCTAGCACGCGGTGTTAGGCGTTATCACGACCTTGTTTGGTTAGAATTTGGGGTCGTGACATGTTGGTATCAGAGCCCTAGGTTGTATAGGTCTCACGAGGCATGGGCAAGCTTAGTATAGTCTTGGGAATTGGTATGGAGATGCTTGTACTTATCTTCTAGAGGCTATAAGGCTTTAAAAATATCATTTTATTTCTTTCTCTATCGTGTGACTTTATTCTATCATTAAGATTGAATATTCATTATTTTATTCTCTCACTGATGGTGAGGATGCATACGTCATCCGCAACTGATCAGGAGCTGACGCCCCAATTTGTAGTCACTACTAGGGGTAGGGGCCAAGGAAGAGCCAGAGGTAGAGGCAGAGCTCATCCTAGAGCACGCACAATGACACCCATTATTGAGCCTCAGATAGAGAAGGATAATGAGATCCCAGTTCTGATAGAGCCAGTACGACCAGCTCAGGTCCTAAAGGGATTCATTGCTACCCCCATGCTTCAGGATGCCTTAGTCCGCATGGCTGGCTTCATGGATAGAATGGCTCAGGCTGGTGTATTTCCAGTGGCACCAACCATTTTTCAAGTCAAGGGAGGAGTTTAGACTCCCGCTACTTAAGCAAATGGCCCATAGTTATCAGACCCTAGGAGTTGTATCAGTTGGGGCGGTTTGACCTATTATTGTTACACAACCCGGGGAAAGACCTGCGATGCCAACTGATGAGGTGAAGAGGTTGGATAGATGCACCAAGTTGTGTTCCCCTCACTTTACAATGCACCTTCAAATGACCCCCAGGATTTCTTGGACCGTTTTCCTGAGTTTTTGTGCAACATGAGACTAGTGGAGTCCAAAGGAGTTAATTTCTCCGTCTTTGAATGCATGGTTCCGTCAAGAGTTGGTGGCAAGTTTACAAGCTAGGCAAGCCAAAGAGATCACCTCCGCTCACATGGGCTCAATTTTTGCAGTTGTTCTTGAAGAAGTTTATTCCCTTCACTCACAGAGAGGAGTTGTGCAGTCAGTTCGAGTGCCTTCAGAAGGATAGCATAACCGTTACTAAGTATGGGACTAGACTTGTTGTTTTTTCATGCCATGCAGCTATTCTGATCCATGCAGAGAGGGAGAAGACACAAAGGTTCATAGAGGGTCTTACATATGGCATCAGGCTGCAGATGGCTAGAGAGCCCGAGGCTGAGATACTTTTACTTAGGTAGTGGAGATCGCCAGGAGGATCAAGCACATCAGAGGCCTTGCGAGGGAGACGACCTCTGACAAGAAACCCAATTAATTTGGAGGATTCAGTGGTGCCTTGTCTGGAGGCGGGGTTCCCTTGGTAGAGGACATCCTATCATGCTAGTACAGTCAGCTCTATAGGTCACCTATGTTACTTCAGGCAGCCACTGTGCTTATGGACCTCATTCCGAGCTGCTACATGTCGAACATCCTTAAGCATGTGTTTAAGATATAAACATGAATAACATACGTGAGGGAAACCTATCCAAAATACATATGTACATATACATGTAAAATACAGTGGGCGAGCCGGCAAGGCTTCTATAGACAACTATATACCGAAAACTGGAAGCCGACAAGGCTTCTATAGACAACTATATACCGAAAACTGGAAGCCGACAAGGCCACATACTATCCGACTATACATAACTGTCTACAGACCTCTAATAGAAAATACAATTGTACAAGGATGGGATTGGGCCACGTCATACCCATATATGTATACAAGCATATCGTACCAAAATTCGGATCAAGTAGAGCATGCCAACTCTCGCTGATCAAGAATCCAACGAGGGGGACCGTCATCTTGCCTACCTACACCTGCAGGCATGAAACATAGGCCCCGAGAAATAGGGCATCAGTACGAATAATGTACTGAGTATGTAAGGCATAAAAATCAGTACATTAGAGACATATATGAAACATGGAATAAGGAATTCTGCCTCTAAGTCTAAATAACTTTGCAAATCCTGAAACAGTTATAATACCATGCACGTGCATGTAAATGTCGTGTCATGCATAGGTATAGGTGTACATAACATCATCAAGCCTCTGAGAGCATCCCATCGTATCATCTCGACCCATGTGGGAAAAATCATCAACATATACCAATTGATCAGGTGGTGGTGCGTATATAATGCCGTAACGTTTTTCATATCCCATATACATATATACGCGTATATAATGTCATCTGGTCATGGCTCAATGTATATGTATAAATGCATGAAATGCATAAGAAATACGTTAATGAGACTTCTCGGAATGTCATAAAAATCAATATACCTTTCAGTTAAACTTTATCAAATACGTATTTTTCTGAGACCTATGAACAGAAGATATAATAATAATTCACATGGGGAATCAAGAATATAGACACCCCTAGTATTTCTATGAATAGATTCATTTATGAAAGTTGCATATTTTACTCGTTCTATTTGTATTATTTGGATCATGCCAAAAAAAAAAGAAGGGATAGCCTTAACATACCTGGAGTAGGGAAAATTCCGTATGATATTCTTGAAAATTGCTGCACCATACTCCTTTAGAACCGCAAAATTTTACGTTGCTAAGGTGCTAGTAATTCTCGTAGGAATTGTTTGGTTGCAAGAAGTTTAGTTGAAAACTTGTAGGAATTGCTTGAAGAAATCACGTTGCTAATGTAGTGTTTTAGAATCTCATTATAGAGTTTTGTAAGGAATTTGTAGGAATCTGATTGTAGTGTTTTTGTATTCAAGATATAAGAAATGAAGTGTTATGTAATTAACACATTACTTTGCCACCTAAACAAAATGACTAAGAGTCATTTGTCTAAGAAGTGGCTTGCTTCCACGTGGGGTGGGGGAAGATTTTAATCTTTATCCACTTAACTTATTAATTTAATTAGGTAATATTCTGTTACCTGGTAATTAACCAATTACCCACACAATTAAGAATTATCTCAAATTATTTAAAATACTACTCACTTTTAATATACTTTATGTACCCTACTATCGTGGTCATGTGATACCTTGTATGGCATTAGTCTATAAATGTCGGGTATTGAAGCTCGGACCGTATTTTATCCAAATCGACAACCTTCAACGAAACTTATTTTCTTTGATTCGTTTTCCCTTTATCCTTCATGGCACTTACTTATCGCTTGTTATAAATAGCATAAATGCTTATAACCTCAAGATAATCTCATCCCCGAGTCTAGGTCGATTAACTTACAACAAAACTTTTACGTACGAAAATGCGAGATGTAACATGTTATTCGGGTCGTCGCGGATAGCTCAAGGTTTAACAATCACGTCAGTAGAGGGTGTGTTATGTATGTGGGGATTTGATGCACGTCATGATTCTGGAACCGGTACATATGTGGGTACTCGTGCCATAATTCTGGCACTGGTGGCTCGACCACCCGCTCTGCCAGCTAGAGGCAGGGGTAAGGTAGCCAGGGGTAGAGTCTAGTTACTTAGAGGTGGAGGACATTCATTGAGAGGTCGTCTTATAAGTGGAGGACATGTTGGTGGGGCTCAGCCCCGTTGTTATGCATTTCCGGCTAGGCCTGAGGCGGAGTCGTCTGGTGCAGTTATTACAGGTACTATCTCAGTCTTTCATAAAGATACTTCTGAGTTGTTTGATGCGGGTTCTACATATTCTTAAGTGTCTTCATATTTTTCTTCACACTTGATATGCCTCATGATTCTCTTGATGTTCCTATTTCAGTGTCTACACCAGTTGAAGATACCATAGTAGTTTATCTGGTAAACCGGTCTTATGTTGTCACTATTGATGGTTTTGATACTATAGTGGATCTTCTATGCTGAATATGATACAGTGCAACAGGGTGGTGCTAAGAATGTTGTGATTGGGGATGATGGTGTTATGCGACTTCAGGGCCAAATTTGTGTTCCAAATGTTGATGGGTTGAGTGAGTTGATCCTTGAGGAGGCTCATAGCTCACGATATTTCATTCACCCAAGTGTCATGAAGATGTATCGTGACTTGAAGCTGCATTATTGGTGGGAAAAGATGAAGAAAGACATTGTTGAACATGTCTCTCGGTGTTTGAATTGTCAACATGTGAATTATGAACATCAAAAACTGAGTGGGTTGACTCAGAAGTTAGTAATACCGGAGTAGAAGTGGGAGCACATCACTATGGACTTTGTGGTAGGCTTACCACGGACCCTGAGGAAGTATGATGTTGTTTGGATCATCATGGACTGGTTAACCAAGTCCGCACATTTCATCCCAGTGATGACTTCCTACTCTTCAAAGTGGTTGGCTCAGATTTATATTAGAGAGATTTTTGCCTGCACGGTGTGCCCATTTCTATCATTTCTGATCATGGAACACAATTCACTTTACATTTTTGAGAGTTGTACAGCTTGAGTAGGGCATATAGGTTGAGCTGAGTAACGCATTTCACCCTTAGATAGAGGGGCAGCCCGAGCAGACCATTCAAATTTTGGAGGATATGTTGTGGGAATGCTCTATTGATTTCGGGGGTCAATGGGACCAACTTCTACCACAAGCGGAGTTTTCCTACAACATCTCTCAGTTGATTATCCAGTTGGCTCTGTATAAGGCCTTATATGGGAGGCGATGTCGTTCTCCGGTTGGCTGATTTGAGCCTGGTGAGCCTAGATTGTTGGGCACAGATTTGGTTCGTGATGCTTTGGAGAAGGTAAAATTGATTCAGGAGCGGCATCGTATAGCACAGTCCAGGTAAAAGAGTTATGCTGATAGGAAGCTTCGCGATGTGGCTTACATGGAGGGTGAGAAGGTTTTTCTCCGAGTTTCGCCTATGAAGGGCGTGATGTGACTTGGGAAGAAAGGCAAGTTGAGCTCAAGGTTTATTGGCCTATTTGAGATCTTAGAGAGAGTTGGAGAGGTTGCTAATAGGCTTGCCTTCCCTCCTATCATAGAGGGAGTACATCCGGTATTTCATGTTTCCATGCTTCAGAAATTTTATGAGGATAGGTCACATATTTTAGACGACAGCACGGTGCGGCTTGATGAGAATTTGACATATGATGAGTCGATGGCTATTCTAGACCAGCAGGTCCGAAAATTGAGAACTAAAGATATTCCTTCTATGAAAGTGCATTGGAGGGGTGAGCCGATTGATGAAACTACTTAGGAGTCCGAGTCCAACATGACAAGTAGATACCCGCATCTCATTACCAGTCCAGGTATATTTCTATATCCATTCGCGGATGAATGTTTCCTTTAAGAGGTAGAGAATGTAACGACCCAATAGGTCATTTTGAGTACTATCTCCTTTTTATGTGTTTCGAAACCTTTCATAGCTTTATTTGATGATTTATTACTTTCATGTGTTGATTTTTGAATAGTTTAAATGCGAGCTTTTAAAGAAAATGTGATTTTTGAATTTGAAAGTGGCAAGAGTTGACCACAGTTAATATTTTTGGTGACCTCGGATTGGTGTTTTGTTGATTTTGGTGGGTTCGTATAATGATCTTGGACTTGTATGCATATTCTTTTGGGGTCCCAAGTGACCCGAGGCCGTTTCAGCACTTTATATGGAAAGTTGGAAATTTAAGTTTGAACTTTGAAAATCTTGAGTTTTGGTAAGCGGTTTTTGATTTTAGATGTTATTTTGATGATTTGAGATTGCAAGAGAGTTTGTATGATGTTACTATACTTTTGTGAATGTTCGGATTGGAGCCCGAGAGGTTCGGGTGAGTTTCGAATAGGTTGCCAACTGTTTTTGCATAGTTGAAGGTTTCTGGTGTTACTGGGCTGCAGATCTCGCATTTGCGAGGTTCTGTTCGCAAATACGAGCCTCGCATATGCGAGGACATTCTCGCATTTGCGATACTGTAAAGGGGGATGGTAGCTTCACTTTTGCGAAGCTTAGTTCGCATCTGCGAGGGGTGGAGCCTTCGAATTTACGAAGGTATAATCACAATTGTGACTCTGAAGGAGTAAGTTTGCGAAG
Organism: Nicotiana tomentosiformis; assembly: GCF_000390325.3. Taxonomy (NCBI): domain Eukaryota; kingdom Viridiplantae; phylum Streptophyta; class Magnoliopsida; order Solanales; family Solanaceae; genus Nicotiana; species Nicotiana tomentosiformis. The sequence continues at coordinate 37,810,996 of NC_090821.1, read as the reverse complement.
CTGAGTTCGCATTTGTTGACATGCCAGGTGCGCATTTGTAATAAATGTATCTCATTTGAGATATTGGAAGCCCAGGAGCTGGTTAGCAATAGCGACCAGTTGTTCGCATTTGCGGACGTCAGTTTGGAATTTTGGGACTTAGCTTATTTTACACTAATTTTGAGACCTGGGCTCCATAGAGGCTATTTTTGGAGGGCAATTTCTTCCCATCTTCATAGGTTAGTAATCTTAACTTGTTTTCATTCAATTTACATTACTTTTTCATATATTTCTACTATCAAATCTGAGATTTCTTAGAGTAGAAATTGGAATTTTGGGTAGAAACTAAGGATTTTATAAAATTGAGATTTAGACCTCAAATCATATACTTGGACTCGGGGATGAATGGGTAATCGGGATTTGATCTTAATTTCAGATTTTGACCGCGTGGGTCTGGGTTGACTTTTTATTGACTTTTCTAATTATGTTAAAGATCGAATCTTTTTCCCACGAGGGTAATTTGTAAAGCTTATTTTGACATGTTTGAATAATATTTAACTAGATTCGGGTGGTTTAGTGGCTTATTCCAAAAGCGAAATTAGTGTTAGATTATTGATCTTGTTTCGGAAAGAGGTAAGTATCTTTGTTAGCCTTGATTGAGTGAATTAGAGTGTAATTGAGTTTATTTGCTACGTGAACAATGTGTTGGAGGCATCGTATATACAATATGACAAATGTATATGCGTTAGCCAAGTGATAAGCATGTGAGTAGAACTAGCCTTATTTGTGCCATATTACTTTGTGTGTTATGTCTTCCATGATTTAGATAGATTGTAAAACTCTTGATTTCTCGTATTCACATTATTTTCTACGTTGATCTTATTAAGATATTAGGTGTTGAGATTGTTAAATTGTTAATTTTGTTGTCGGTGAAAAAGTATTGTTAAATTCTCATATGGCAAGTTATGTTCAAAATATCACCCTTGATGTTGTTTATGCTTTCCACCTTGCTTGGTATTGTGTTATATGTGATGCTTGGTAAGGAAGATTGAAATACACGAAAGGTGTTCCATGTTTTTGAGGTAGAGTGATTGTGCATGAAGGGTATTTTTGTGCTTTATTCATATATTAATATCATGGCACGAAGGGTGTTTTCATGCTTGAGAGAAAGTGAGGATATGCACGAAGGATGTTTCCGTGCTTGCTATAATATTATGATATGAGGATGAGAGTAAAATAATGAAGGGTAATGCCTGCCATTTGTTGGTATTGTACTTGATACTTTACTTGTCATCTTGTTATTTCTCGATATATAATTGCACAGGTTTATTTGTAGGTGTCTTTTCTTATCCTCATCGTTACCTCGTCGGGGTTAGGTTCGATACTTACGGAGTATATTGGATTGGTTGTACTCATACTACACTTCTGTACTTCTTGTGTAGATTCGCATATTGGTACCAGCGAAGTCCCAAGAGGTGCTTAGCGGATACTACATAGATGACTCGAGGTAGAGATGCATCTCGTTCGCAGGCGTTAGAGTCATCTTTCCATTTCCGATGTACTTTTTCTACTTTCCAGATAGTATTGTATTTCTTTCACGACAATATATTTAGAAAACTCTAGAAGCTCATATACTTGTTACTCCACGTCTTGAGATTGTTGAATGATAGTATGGATCGTAGACTTATCATGTATACTTTTAAGTTTCTATTAGACTATATCATCTTGTTGTTAATCGTTAGTTGTATTTTTTTTATATTTTCTATTGTGTATTGGCTTGCCTAGCAAGGGGTTTTATGCGCCATCACAACCCCGTTTGGTTGGAATTTTGAGTCGTGATACTAGGTAGTGTATCTTCATTGGTTATGGTCAAGACAAATTTGACTATTATTTCTAGAATTTAGTTGAAAAAAAACCTTGTTAGAAGTTGTGATAATGTGTTCTTTGAAGACCCGACAATTGAAGATTTTGACAAAACTGAGAAGGTAGATTCTCAGAGTAGTAAGAGCTTTGTTGATGTTTATCCAATTCTTGTAACTATTGCATCTCAGGAAAAATTTTCAAAATAATAAAAATCATGTTAATAATGAAGATGACGATCATGTTCAGAATGACCAGCATCATGTTGTTGATGCTCTAGTGCAAGATGATATGGTTAGCCAACAAACAACTATCATTGATACTCCAGAGAGTTCTCTCTGAAGATCTACTAGAGAGAAAAGGCCTTCATCTTGTTTTTCTTCCAATGAGTATATACTCTTGACTAACGGGGGAGATCCTGAACGTTTTAAAGAGGCCATGAAAATTGAAAAAAAGAAAAGTTGTTTGATGCTATGAAGGATGATATTAAATCTTTGCATGCTAATCATACCTTTATTTTGGTTAATCTACCTAAATATTAGAAACCTCTGAAAAATAGAGATTTTTAGGGTGAAACATGAAGACAGCTACCCAATTCTACAGTACAAGGCCAGATTAGTTGTCAAGGACTTTAATAAAAAAAAATAATTAGATATTCTCTCCAATTATGAAAATCTCCTTCATTTTCACAGTTCTAGACTTAGCTGCAAGTCTAAATTTAGAGGTTGAACAAATGAATATTAAAACTGCTTTTCTCCGTGGAGAATTAAATGAAAAAATTTATATAAAGGAACCAGAAGGTTTTGAGGTCAAAGGAAAAAAGAATTATGTTTTCAAATTGAAAAACAGTTTATATGGTTTGAAACAAGCTCCTAGGTAGTAGTACAGGAAGTTTGATTATTTAATGAGTCAACAAGGCTTCAAGAAGACTTTTTCATACAATTATATTTTTATACAAAAATTCTCAGATAATGACTTTATTATTTTATTACTTTGTTGATGAAATGCTTCATGTTGGTCATAATCATACAGGATTCATAAGTTGAAGGTAGAGTTGAACAAGTCTTTTGATATAAAAGACTTAGGACCAGCAAAGCGGATTTTTGGCATGCATATTGTCCATGATTGAAAGACCAAGAAGTTGTGGTTATCAGAAGAGAAGTATGTACAAATTGTACTTCGAAGTTTCAACATGGATAAAGCTCAGGTTTTCAGTATACCTTTAGCTATGCACTTCAAATTGATCACGAAGTAGTGTCCTTCTAATGATGATGAGAAGAAAGATACGAAGAAAGTTCCTTATGCTTCAATTGTTGGGAGTTTGATGTATGCAATAATTTGTATAAGATCAAATATTTCTCACCCTATTGGTATGTGAGACGTGTTCTTTCTAATCTTGGAAGAGAGCATTGGAATGTGATAAAGTGGAAAATGAGATATTTTTGTGGTACTTCTAGCATGAGTTTGAGTTTTTGTACAGTGAAGCCTATTCTTTATGGTTACACTAATTCAGATATGACAGGTGATATTGATACTCTCAAGTTTGCTTCAGGTTACTTGGTAACTTTTGCAGGAGGAGTTGTGTCTTGGAAATCTAGGTTATAAAATATGTCACTATATCTACTACAGAAGCTGAGCTTGTTGCTGTCGTTAAAACTTATAAAGAGTTGCTCTTGATGAAGAGATTTTTGGGGGAACTTAGCTTTACTCAAAAGAGTATGTGCTTTATTGCGCCAGTCAAAGTGTTATTCATCTTAGCAAGATTTTTACATTTCATGGTAGGTCTAAACATATTGATGTGAGATACTGTTGGATTTGAGATGTGTTGGATTTTAAGTTGTTTCAACTTGAAAAGATTTCCACGGATGATAATGGTTCCGACATATTTATCAAATCTTTGCCAAGAGAAAGTTTGAAGTATATTGCTTGATCGCTGGGATGGCAGTCTCCTCCAGATAATCGGGAGGGGGGAATTATTGGATTTGGCCCTTTTTTCCTTCTTATATGGATAAATAAATAGCACTTTAGACTAGTTTACTTTTTTATTTGGCCCTCACATTAAATATACATTTTAAGACTGATTTGGAGGCAAGAGAAGTTTAGATAAAGCAACATTTTTAATCTATATTACATTAAAAGCACGAAGGCCCTTAACGAAATGTTATTCATCTTTTTTATCCCTTTAAAATAGAGTTCACACTCGAAAAAATAGTCATTAGATTATTTTTCTAATATTTAGTATTTTGAAATCAATTAAAATATTGCATATTGAATCCTTCCCTATTTAAAATACTACATAAAAAATTCTAATATTTAGGATTAATTTAATTATCCTTCCTTATTTAAAATATAAAATTCCTTTTACTTAATAGAAATTCATTCCAAACTTTGAACTATGTAACATAAATGTAAAACTTGCCATGTAGTTAAAGTGTAGAGTTTACATGAAACTTCACATCATCGATGTTGTGGTAAAGCTGGAGCACCTTTTTATGAGCTATATATATTGAAGTCCAGGTTCAAGTTACATTCAATTAGATAATATAATTGATTTGTTATTCGAATAAGTATTGTTTACCCTAAAAAATGAATAACAATTGAATTTATATGTGGTTTTAAGGATACGTGGATTAATTCAATACAAATAATAAAGTGTGTTAGATTAAACAAATAAAAGACGTAATAAATTGTCAAACCAATTAAGGGGAGTGGTCCCGGACTCAGTAACATCTTAATGAAATGCCTTCCTTCGATCCGGGGCTCACACTAATGAAGAACTGATGAACAAAAGTAAGAACTTTGGATAACAGAGAAAATAAGAGTATATTACCTTGATATGCGTGTAACAATGTGTCATATGAATAATAAGCTTTTCCCTGTATATAGTAGGGGAGTTTTACCCTAAGTACAATTCTAAAACGGTTAAATATCTTTCGTTTCGACGATCACTGATTTTCCACCGATACGAGCCGAGATTCACACCGTGATATCTGTTTAGGCACGGATATTACGACCCTTTATTAGTCATGTGCAGCTTCTTGGTAATGTTTTCCGTAGTCTCAATCCTTAAATCGGACCTCAAGGATATGGCCCTAATATCCCCGAGGGCAGGTGTGTGCCCGAGCCCTGATACGAAGGGTTCTTCGTTCTGACTCCGATTAATTATCATCATGTTCCTACTTCGCTCGGCTCACCAGGAAGTCGAGTCATGCAGCGGTCTTGGTTTTACCCGTATACAGATAGCCCCCTCGTTTTTCAGAGAGTAGGCTAGCCGAGACGATGGGAGACGGCAGATGACTCCAGTTCCTTCCTTTGTAAGTTACGACAGGGAGCTGAACCGTCCCATCAGTTGCGTCACTTTGGACAGGTGTCGCTCACCAGCAGGTTGCCTCCGAATGCGAAGCGTTGGCTGTTTCCCTATAAAAGCCTCCTTCCTTTGTCCTTTTTCTACTTTTCGATCAAAACCGCTATCTTCGAGCCATCAACCATTATCAAAACCTTCTTCAAATCTTCATCCATGTTGTTCAATCTTCATAGAAATCTCCATATTTCTACCCAAAATTTCTCCAAATCTTCATACCCTGTTCTCCATCTTCAAAACCTATTTCTCCAAAACTTTCTGTTTATATCTCAAATTTTCATACTCTGTCCCAGATGATAGTGGCAAAACATCGAAAATTATTCCTCAATAGTTTTCCTCTTCATCTTCTCAACAGGTCGCTGGTACTGAAGAGGCCGCCCCCGAGGTGGTGGCCCTCTTCGAAACGGCTTCCACTGTTGCGACTGCTAATGAACCGGCCCATGAGCCTCATTTGTCGGTGTTTATCCCTAGGGGATGCTCAATTGCAGATGACTTCAAGGTCGAGAAGCCTTCGCGCAAACATGACCGGGGCGAAGGGGTCTCGAGGTATATATATGTTCTATGACCGAGGACGTTCTTCCCATAGTCCGTAAGGACTGCGATTGGGAAGGCAAAGACGTAGTAGTCCCCGGTCCCGAGGATGCCGTTACTACCCATGTGGAGGGGTACTTAAATCTTTACACTTATCCCTTCACGTTGGGCACGGTGGACCCGATCGTCCTAGACTTTTTCAAGAAGTACGAAGTGTGCCTCGGGCAAATCTATATGTTAATGTGGAGGATCGTGACACTCCTCTGTTACTTTGTGAACTAGACCCAATCTCTTCGGTTCACGATCGACCACTTGCTTCAATTATACAGTCCCCGGATGTTCCGAGGGGGACTGATCAAGCTCACACGCCGGGCCAGCAAAGCCTATTTCTCCAATATCGACGAAGACCGAGACCGGAGCTTACAGGGACACTTTGTCTGAGTGAAGACCAAGGATTTGACCCCACAGAATACATGTCATTCCCTGAGAAATGGAATGCATCTCGTAAGTGTAACTCCTTCTTTTAACATCAAAATTTCTTCTTCCTTTATTTCGATCTTCTCATTTGTGTTTGTGGCTGTGCAGTTGTTGCCCGAATTCCGAATGCGGTCCCTCGGTTAAAGGAGTGGATCGAGGGTATCTGTACTCAGATGTCCTACTTCGAGCGACATGGCGCGGACTCTCAAAGGGTCGATGGGAAGCCCGTTCTCATAGTAAGGTCTCTTTCCGAATAGCCAACATTACATCTCTGCTTTATATTATACTAAACTATTTTCTTCATCATTGTAGGTTTGCCTAAGACCACCAAACTTAGGCCTTTGGAAGAGAACGAAGATGTGCCCCCGCCCGTTGATCCCTCTGTTGTTTCCACGGAGGGAAAGAAGAATAAAAGAAAACCCTCGGGCTCCCCGAGCTCTAAGGAGAAGAAACCGAAGAAGTGGGTGCTCCGCAAACCCAGGAGGGGCTCTGATTCCCCTGTGCATGCCTCCGACTCCCTCCTTCGGCTTAGGGACGAGCCAGAGGATAAATCTATCTTCGTAACTCACAGGAAGACCACCTATCTCGGGGATTGGGATGCATCCGAGGGGGAGACTCGCGAGACTGACCCCCGTCCAACTCAGAAAGCTGACGCGGATCCCCGGGGTGAAACTTCCCAGGATGCCAGCTCTGCACCAAAGGAAGTCTCCGGCGTAATTGAGTTCTCGGGGATGCCCTACTACACCGAGTCTATGCTCGAGGAGGCCCAGGTGAGGAAGGAGAAATCTAACGAAGGGGCTCATGGCGTAGACGATCCCCTTCATTCCCTTTTTGACGGCGTGGAATCTTCCGTCTTGGAAGACTTTTTTGGGCTGGGCAACCTCGAAGTACCGAGAAAGGATCCGTCTTCAAAAGTCGGCGGGCTAAACTCGAGCCCAAAGTTAATCAACCAGTTCCCCGTCCCGAGTGCGGATCCCGGTCGTAAGAAGTCAATAATCCTCACTGTCTCGAAGGATGCCCGGGTTCTTTCTACTCTAGATGGAGTAGCGAGCTACCTCCGATGCCTGGTGATCAAAAATGACCAGGCAAAAATGAACGAGGTAGAAGTGTCATGCCTTTTTAATGAGGCGTAGCAGGCACTGAATTGGGTAAGGCATCACTACGCTCGTCCGAACATTGGCTTAATTCTTAATATTTCTAAGGTCTTCTTTCTTTTACCCTTTTGTAGACCTCGGAACTTCATCACGAAATCTTTCTTCGGTATCAGACTGAGGTTAACCAGCTCGAGCTTGAGGTCAAGGAGCTCCCGAGAAAAAAGATGTGTACAAGCTTCTCAACGAGCAGAACGAAGGGGTCGTCAAGAAACTCCAGGCCGAGCTAGATACGGCTCAGAAGGAGCGTGCCGACTTGGTAGAAAAGGTAAAGGTTTTTTAAGTTAGAAATGAAGACTTAGACATGGAGACTAACGACCAACCCTCGTAGGTTCAGCAGAAGATTGACCGGATCAACCAACTCTGAGTTGAAATGAATGAGGTCCAAGCCATGGCTGATGGTTGGAAGAGCAAAATGGACAAGCTGGCTTCGGAGAAAGAAACCGCCCAAACACAGCTGGCATCCGTATAGGTTTAACTCCGGGTGGCGAAATAAAAAGCCGACAAGCGGTCCCAATTGAATGATGAACTCCGGTCGCAATTGATTTTGGCTCTGGTAGAGCGGGATGCCCTCGGTAAAGAATGTGAAGCTACAAAGTCTCAGCTACGCACAACCTCCGTCGATGGTGAAGAGATGGTGGCCCAGTATAGGGCTGATGTCGAAGCAGCTGAGGCTCGCCTGAAGACTACTGCTAAGGTCGTACCTTAGCAGTAGTATCAGTTTAAGTGGGTCACATTCCAGTTGTTTGGTAGCTGTGTGTCATTTCCTGCTTTGAGTTTATACGAACCTTTACCGGTAATCCCAATGACTCGATATGGAACTTTCTAATTTGGTCCTAGCTTCCCTTCATTCGGGTTCTGGGTGTTCTGTGTTACTCTACTTAACACCAAGTCACCGATGTTGAAGTGTCGGAGGTTGGCTCTCCGGTTGTAATATCTTTTTATTCTATGCTTTTGGGCGGCGAGCCAGACTAGAGAGGCCTCGCTCCTCTCATCCATTAGTTCCAGGCTCGTGCTCATGGCCTCGCCGTTTGATTCTTCGGTTGCATATCAGAACCTAAGGCTTGGTTCTCCCACCTCGACCGATATTAGTGCTTCAGCACCATAGACCAACAAAAATGGGGTTGCCCCGGTACTGGATTTTGAGGTCGTGCGATATGCCCACAAGACTTCGGGTAGGATTTCCTTCCATTTTCCTTTGGCATCAGTCAACCTTTTCTTAAGGTTTTGAAGGATGTTTTTGTTCATCGACTCCTCATGTCCGTTCCCACTAGGGTGGTACGGTGTTGAGAAGATATTTTTGATCTTATGGTCTTTGAAAAAATTATTTACCGTGTTGGCGATGAACTACTTCCCGTTATCACACACTATCTCGGCCGGTATATCGAACCGGCATATTATGTGGTCTCAAATGAAGTCGATGACTTCTTTTTCCCGGACCCTCTCAAACGCTTGAGCTTCGACCCATTTAGAGAAATAGTCATAAATTGAGCCTTACCAGGGGCCCATGGAAGGGGAACGACGATGGCCATTCCCCATTTCATGAACGGCCAAGGCGACATGATCGAATGTAGAAGATCCCAGGGTTGGTGGATCATCGGTGCGTGCCTATGACAGCCATCGCATTTTCGCACAAAGTCTTTTGCATCTTTCTCTATGTCGATCCAGTAATAGCCGACTCTGATTATCTTATGAATCAATAATTCTGCCCCCGAATGGTTTCCGCATGTGCCCTCTTGAACTTCCCTCAAAACATATTCGGTGTCTCCCGGCCCCAAGCATATGACGAGTGGGCCATCGAATGTTCTTCTAAACAGAGTATCTTCGGACAGGCTAAACCTTGCTGCTTTCGTGCGCAGAGCTCTTGATTCCTTGAGATCCTAGTGAAACTTCCCAGTCTTTAAATAGTCTATATACTTGTTTCTCCAGTCCCAAGTTAAACTTGTTGAGTTTATCTCGGCATGGCCTTCTTCCACTACTGATTTCATGAGTTATACGACGGTTCTCGAGCTGAATTCATTGTCATCAACCGACGACCCCAAGTTAGCCAGAGCATTAGCTTCGCTATTTTGATCACGGGGCACGCATTGTAGGGTCCATTCTTTGAATCGATGCAGTGTTACTTGTAGTTTATCCAAGTATCTTTGCATTCGTTCCTCTTTCACTTCGAGTGTCCGATTGACTTGATTTACCACGAGGAGGCAATCACATTTAGCTTCGATCACTTCGGCCCCCAAGCTTTTAGCCAATTCGATAGCTATCACCATGGCCTCATATTCGGCCTCATTGTTAGTCAATTTCACAGTTCTAATAGATTGCCTAACTGCGTTACCCATATGAGGCTTCAACACGATGCCGAGTCCAGACCCCTTTGCCATCGAGGCACCGTCCGTAACGAGGGTCCAAATTCCTGAGGAAGTCCCCTAGGTTAACAATAATTCCTTTTCGACTTCGGGTATTAAGGCCGGCATAAAGTCTGACAAAACTTTAGATTTTATGGTTATTCGGGGTCGATATTTGATATCGTACTCGCTAATTTCCACGGTCCATTTGGCCAATCGTCCCGAGCGCTCGGGTTTGTGCATTACGTTCCTCAATGGGTAAGTAGTTACGACACACATGGGATGGCATTGAAAATATGGCCTTAACTTCCTGGAGGCGCTTAGCAAAGCGAGCGCCAATTTCTCCGGGTGAGGATAACTTATTTCGGCCTCACCTAGAGTCCTGCTAACATAATATATAGAAAATTGTGTACCTTCTTCTTCCCGGACTAAGACTCCACTTATCGCTATCTCAGATACCGCTAAGTACAAGTACAACTCCTCGTCTGCCTTCAGAGTATGGAGCAAATGTGGACTCGAAAGGTGCCGTTTGAGTTCTTCCAAAGCTTGTTGGCTCTTACTATTTGGGGTCCACGAGAAGTTATTCTTCTTCTTCAATAACAAGAAGAACCGATGGCTCTTATCGGAGGACCTTGAAATGAACCGACCCAGGGTGGCTATGAGCCCTGTTAGTCTTTGAACGGCCTTGATGTTGTCCACAACGGTGATGTCCTCTATAGCTTTGATCTTGTCGGGAGTGATCTCGATCCCCCGGTTGGACACCATAAATCCAAGGAACTTCCCGGACCCGACCCCGAAAGCGCATTTCTCTGGGTTCGGCTTAATATTGTATTTCTTCAGTATGTTGAAGGTTTCCTGCAAATGTTCCAAATGGCCCTCTGCTCGCAGGGACTTAACTAACATGTCGTCAATGTAAACCTCAATTGATTTTTCTATTAGCCTTTCGAACATCCAATTTACTAGGCGCTGGTAAGTGGCACCAGCGTTTTTTAGTTCGAATGGCATTACATTATAATAATAGGTGTCGTATTTAGTGATGAAGGAAGTCTTTTATTGGTCTCCCGGATCCATCCGGATCTGGTTTTACCCAGAATAGGCGTCGAGAAATCTGACTATCTCGTGGCCGGTCGCCGCATCGATCATGAGATCAATGTGAGGCAAAGGAAAATAGTCCTTAAGGAATACTTTGTTCAAGTCTTTATAGTCTACACACATTCTTAATTTGTTTCCCTTTTTAGGCACTACCACTACGTTAGCTAACTAATCCGGGTACTTAACTTCCCGAATGGAACCTATTTTAAGGAGTTTGTATAGCTCATCTTTGAAGAATGCATGCTTGACTTCGGACTGAGGCCTCCTCTTCTGTTTAACCGGGTGAAACTTCAGATTCAAGCTTAGCTTGTGAGTAGTTATTTCTGGCGGGATCCCTATCATATCACGATGGGACCAAGCGAAACAATCTACGTTAGCTATAAGGAATTCAATGAGTTTTTTCCTAAGCTCAAGAGTTAGCCCCGTGCCCAGGTGACCTTCTGATCGGGCAAATGCTCGACCAGTATGACTTCCTCCAGCTCCTCAATAGTTGACTTGGTGGCATCGGAATTGTCAGGGGCTATGAACGACCTAGGGACTCCGTAATCATCATCCTCGCTTGTCTCCTCCTTCTCTGGTTCGGTTGGAGCCGGTGATTGCTATTTGGTTTATTTCCTCGTAACCGAACTTGGGTTCTTTAATGTCAAGAGCACAGATATCGGGGTCACATCATCGATCGCGAACATTTCGTTTGCGGTCGGTTGTTCTCCATAAACTGTCTTTGATCCCTCCCGGTGTGGGGAATTTTAATGCCTAGTGTAGTGTCGAGGGTACTGCCCACATGTTGTGAATCCATGGCCTTCCGAATAGAGCATTGTATCTCGTATCCCCTTAAATCTTTTCTGAATGGTTCCGGCGGTGTTTACCGGCAAGGTTATCTCCCCTTTAGTAGTTTCGCACGCCATGTTAAATCCGTTTAAAACTCGGACTGCAGGCACTATTCGGTCTTGTAGACCCAGCTGTTCCACGACCCTCGATCTGATGATATTGGCCGAGCTACCTGGATCAATTAACACACGCTTAACTAGAGATTTATTTACGAGTACAGATATTACTAGTTCATCATTATGTGCTTGCACTATGCCTTCACCGTCCTCGTCATTGAAAGATACGGTTCCCTCCGGTACATAATCTCGAGTCTGTTTTTCTCTTGTAATGGACAACTTAGTGCGCTTTAGCATCGGCCCTTGTGGGACGCCAACTCCACCAATGATCATATTAATGATGTGCTGAGGTTCCTCTTTCTCGGTCTACTTGTTGGAGTCCCTATTCCTGAAGTGATTTTTGGCTCGATCACTTAGAAATTCTTGGAGGTGTCCGTTATTGAATAACTGGCTACTTCTTCTCTTAATTGTCGGCAGTCTTTAGTACTGTGGCCATTAGTGCCATGATACTTACACATTAGGTTGGGGTCCCTTTTGGCAGGATCGAGTTGCAATGGTCGAGGCCATTTGGTATCTTTGATGCATCCGATGACGGATACGATGCTAGCTGTATCGACACTGAAGCTGTATTCCGATATTCTCTGTGCCTCCCGAGCCCTGAGTGGCATGTCAAAACCGTTCTTACATATGAGTCCCCGACTATTGTGGCCTCGATCATTCCTTCTTTCACTCATCGCAGGGTTGCGTTCGGACCCACTACTCCTTCGATCTCCATTGTATGGCTGATACCGATCTCTGTTCGATCATGGTTCATGATCGACAGCTTTTTGGATTTATCACTATTTCTGATAGGATAAACGGATCCGGAAGGGGCCTTGAGCTGATGAAATTTGGGGGTTGAGCCCTTGGGTGAATTCCTAAACAACCCAATCATCTGCGACCGGAGGCAGATCCATCCGTTCCATTTGAAACCTCGACACGAATTCCCTGAGCATCTTGCTATTTCTTCGCTTTAATTTGAAAAGGTCTGACTTCCTGGTCTCAACCTTGATTACCCCGGCGTGCGCTTTTACAAAGGCATCTGTAAGCATATCAAACGAGTCAATAAAATTAGGAGGTAAGTTTTGATACCACATCATAACTCCTTTTGACAAGGTCTCTCCGAACTTTTTCAGCATATCGAATTCGATTTCGTCATCTTCCAAGTCGTTCCTCTTGATGGCGCACGTGTAGGAGGTCACATGTTCATTTGGATTAGTTGTTCCATTATACTTCGAAATTTCGGGCATACGGAACTTCTTTTTGATCGGCTTCGGAGCTGTGCTCGGAGGGAAAGGCTTTTGGACAAATTTCTTGGAATTCAGGCCTTTCAGTATCGGTGGTGCTCCTGGGATTTGATCGACCCTAGAGTTATATGTCTCCATTTTTTTATCGTTGACTTCGATTTTCTTTTCTCCCGATTCCACCCATTTAGTCAGTTCCTCAAGCATCTTTATTATCTCGGGATTGGTCCCGGGTTCAGGTACACTCGGCTTTTCTGTGGCCGGTTCATTTCTGCGGGCATTTTTTCGGGATGGTTCGGGCTCAACTCTGCTGGGGGCACGTCTTTGGTTTTGCAACTGGGCTATTGCTTCCTGTTGAGCCTGTAACATTTCAAAGATCACCCGCAAGTTGATCCCATCACCTTCGCCGTCATGTGTACTCCGGGATATCGATCGGGTTGCCCCGCGAAAATGTTGTTTTCGGGGTCAGAAGGCAAGTTTGCTTCGATAGCCACATGTGAGTTAGCATCGATCGGATCCACGAATGAGGCTTCGTTGGGGTCAACGGGGGGAACAGCGTTGTTGGGCACCACGTTGTTGTTCTCGCCATGGTGGCCTGACTCAGCATCAACGTTCAAATGGGCAGATTGGGAGTTTGATATTTTAAATTTGACCTGAAATTAGAAGCTCAAAGAACAAGTGTAAAATATAGTGTGTTATGAAAATTTGTATCAAATTGCAAGTATTGTCCTTAGCCCCACGGTGGGCGCCAAACTGTTTACCCTAGAAAATCGATAACAATTGAATTTATATGTGATTTTAAGGACACGTTGATTAATTCAATACAAATGATAAATGTTGTTAGATTAAACAGATAAAAGATATAATAAATTGTCAAACTAATTAAGGGGAGTGATCCCGGACTCAGTAACAATTTAATGAAATGCCTACCTTCGATCCCGGGCTCACACTAATGAAGAACTGATAAACAAAAGTAAGAACTTTGGATAACAGCGAAAATAAGAGTATATTGCCTTGATATGCATTTTACAATATGTCCTATGAATAATAAGCATTCCTATTTATATAGTAGAGCAGTTTTACTCTAAGTACAATTCTAAAAAGTAAAAGATCTTTTTCGACGATCACTGATTTTCCGCCGATACGAGCCGAGATTTACGCTGTGATATCCGGTTAGGCACGGATATTACGGCCCTTTGTTAGTTATGTGTAACTGCTTGGTAATGCTTTCCAAAGTCTCAATCCTTAAATCGGACATCGAGGATATGGCTCCGATATCCCCGAGGGCAGGTGTTTGCCCGAGCCCTGATACGATGGGTTATTCGTTCTGACTCTGATTCATTATGGTCTTGTTCCTGCTCCGTTCGCTCACCAGGAAGTCGAGTCATGCCGCGGGCTCAGTTATACCCGTATACAAGTATTTAAATGATTAGTTATTAGGCAAAACAATAGCAGATCGATCTAAACTAGAATATATTGAACTTTCTGGTAAGAATATTCATTCATACAATATTTACTTTACAAATTGAAACAAGATAAAAAGGGGATAAAATCGGATTTGTAAAAATATAAACCAACACAAAACCGAATAAGTTGGATTTGAAATAAAGTACCACAAAAAATATTTAGTTTCGAAATTCTTTTCCATCACAATGCCTTGTTAGTTAAAGATAATACCAAATTAACTCAAAAGACTTTAAGAAAAAAAACTGATGCACACACATTCTATCATGTTCGATCGAAGCGGTTCCTTATTATTTTATTGAAGCTTTTAGCTATATTTTATGCATTAAAACCTTTCTCTTAGTTTAGTTATAGTTATGTACAAAAAATGGAGAATTTCACAAAGAATAAGAAAGAACGTAGCCGCTACCCCCAAAGGATGTGGTGCAGCGGATGTGGCTGCTCTTTCCTTAATTAGAGGTCTCGAGTTCGAGTCCTGCGTATGGAAAAATCTTTGGTATGGAGCGCTTTCCCTGGAATGGGGCCCTAGGTGGCGTGAATCCGAAGGATGTGGTGTAGCAGATGGGGCTGCTCTTCCATTAATCAGAGGTCTTGGGTTCGAGTGCTGGGTATGAAAAAATCCTTGGTAGGGAGCGCTTCCCCCGGAATGGGGTCCTACGTGGCGTGAATTCAGATATAGTCGGGCCATCTCTTATTTGTGCCGGTTTGAATTATTCCTTCTCATAGAATTATAACTAATTAATTCTATAAAAAAATATTTATCTTTGTAAAAATAAAAAGAAAAATAGAGAACAAACTAAGTGGGAAAAGATAAGTAAAGTCGATAATGTGGATCTGTACTCCTTCAATTTTTCTTATTCTTAATTACAGATTTATAATCGGTCATAGAGTTAAAATCGATTAATTCTATAAAGTTTGATTGTCTCTGGGTATACGATATAATGTTATTTAAATGAAAGACTCATTCTATAAATTTTATGCAACAAAATGTAAATATTATAATTAATACATTAGATATAAATTATTCTAATATTACAACTATTGTCTCTTTAACTTAGCATCAAATTCTAGAAATACTTATGAAATTTAACAATTGTACGTTAGGTTATACAAAGTTTAATAATATTTATCTGACATTTTAAGATTTAAACTTTTTGATATAGGGTATACACGTTTCTGCTAAAAAATTAGCTTGAGTAGCCACCTTCAAACTTTGATCTCCACTTTGTTTCTTGTCCGATCAAGCTGAAATTTGAACCTACAGTTTCCAACATCTTGATCTTCGACTAGAAATTGATAGAGCATGATTTGGAGTCCTGTATCTCCCGATTTTGGGTCGTGTATAGTAACTCCAATGTTGGTATTTTTTTTTAAATTTTCTCTTGTTTGGTTGTTATTCTAGTTGCTATTGTTGTTCCATGTTTAGTATTAATATTGTATCCATTTGGAAAACTTTTGTAAATTTCTCATTGATATAATGAAGCTTTGGTCTCGTGGTTTCTTACTCTTCATGTTGAAGAGGTTTTTCTACGTTAAATCCTCGTGTCTCTTCCGTTGATTAATTTGCCTTGCCTATAGTTATTTATTTGGTATCATTAGAGCTTGTATTTGTGGTTTTTAACTTGGCTATAGTTCCGCCGTTACCCTAGATGAGATTATATAGCACCATCTAGATGAGATTATATAGCACACATTTCATGTAAAATACAAATTCACATTTTTGCTGAGACTTGAAGTTGAAACCAAATTTCAGTATAAAATGTCAACCAACTTCATCATTCAAAAAAAGAAAATAATCGAACCTTAAAAGTAAATTCGAGAGGAATAAAATGCCATATTCTAACAGGGAAAAGGTAAGAAAATTGGTGATTATAAATTATAATAACCTAACATGATTCTCTGGCCAGTGGCCAGGATAATGACATTAACATGTTAAGTTGCTAACGGGAAAATTCATTCGCCACCTGTCCTCAGAATTTCAAACTTTATGGCATGATATAAATATGTAACTTTATATAACATAAACTTTTCAATCAAACGTACTTGTTAATCTCAATAGTAAATCTCATCGTTATGCCACGCGACAAGCAAACGAAGTTGCATCGAGCCCGTCAATTCGACGCGTAACAAGACTTGGTTCTTAAGGTAAGGGGCCTGTGCAATATTAAATGACCAAACTGCCCATTCATTTGATTTTAAAACGTAAGTTTTTTGTTTTTTTGGTTGGAAACGTAAGGCTATAATGCTACGTATATTACTTTTTAAAAAAAATGTAAGATGGATTACTCTCTTCTTTATAAAGAATAATAATGGTATTTTTAGTATAATGTAAAACTATTTATTCTCTATCTCAATCTGAATATCGACTCTTTTGTTTGAATGAAATAACCTTGATGCATTTAAAAATGTGGGAGAAAGTTACTTTTTAAATAATATACCAATCGTATAAAATGAAATAAATGAATAAGATAAATTAAGTCTCAATTCAAATAATCAATTTATCTGGAGACAATTATGGTTAGATGAAATAACTATCTCAATCTGAATATCGACTCTTTTGTTTTCATGTTAGTTGATGTCGACTATATGAGTTTTATTATTTTTATTTAAAATTATTTAATTTAATAATCAATAATTGAGGTTATCAATAAATTTAATAATTGCTTCATACTATATTTTATTTTTAAATGAGTAATATGTAATGTAAAGGGTATTATCGTACCCTAATTGAAAATAAAAAGAAGAGAAACAAATGATTTGTTGTATTAGCCGGTAGAAGTGGGGTAGAAGACAAGAGAAACGGCCTTGAAATCTTCTTTACAACTGCCGACCCCATAAAAACACTTCACCATTTCTGGCCTATATTTTTGTCTCCTAATTTCATTCTTCCACAAATTCCTCCCTATTTTTACTTTTATTATTATTATTATTATTATTATTATTTTTTTTTTTTACTATTATTCTTCAATCCATTCTTTCAGGGTCACAACTAATTTCAAGGGCTTGAAAATTTTTATTTTAATTTTTTTTGGTTGCTCTATTTATAAACTTTCCACTTTTTCCTCAGTCCGAACTAGGTGGTATCAAGTTGTTGGTTGATTGATTTGCGGGTTGCATTACAAGTGCAATTGTGGGTTGATTTGGACTTTGATCTGTAAATTGAAGGAGGTTGATAGAAATACAGTTAGAGAAAAGGAGAAAGATGTGGGGTATCACTAGATTTTGGGAGAAAGTTTTTATCTTGGCTGAAGGGGGATCTGGGTATTGTTCTAAGAAGAAGGATGATATTTGTTATGAGGTAAAGTTTTCTCCTTTTCTTTTTCCTCTTCAACTATTTTATATTGTCCTTAATGTATATGTCAAGTCATTGATTAATGTTTTTAGATTTGCTTCTGGGGTTGCATTCTTGGTTTTCCTTGCTTTTCTTTTTCCTGTTTCTGTTTTTTATTTTCTATGCTTCTAGATACAAAAGAATGTTCAAAGTATTAGGTGGTTATATAGTCATATTATATTGGTTGTTCTAGCCCGTATTGAAAAAAAGAAGCTAGATTTGATTTGATTCAAGGTTCTATATTCTTGTATGTTTCCTCCTTTGCTTCCTTTTTCTTTGTGTAAAAAGGCTGTTTTTTTAATCATTTTGATCAAGGAGAAGGAGATTGTGAGAATTCTGCCTTCTAGATTGTTCCTTTTCATAGTACTTTCCTTGTATGTTAAATGAAAGTGCCCCTTCACCAAGTTTGTTTCTTCTTTGCTTACCCTAGCACCAAGTATCTTTCTACTTTTGCTTGAAGCATAATTTTTGTTTTTTAGCATATATCTGGAATTACTCATGTTGGGGGTGGAATAATGAGCACAATACAATTTGGTTAGGTACTGAATAATTCCCTACCTCTTTTCCCTTTTTTGGTCCTGTCTTAATTTGAGCATGGTCGGCAGGATAGGATGAGGTTTCGTTTTCTGCTCGGGACTTATCTTGCTTCTACTTAATGTGTGCTCTTCAAACTTAAATACTGTAGTTTGTTTTGGTATTCAATAGCTTTTTTGCCTATGAATTAGAGTGTGGGATACAGGATGTGTATGCTTTTTGTACCACTGATGAGTACTATCCTCGGTTCTTAGTTTCCTTAAACCATGGTTTTGTTGACTGCAGGACGCTGGTCGAGCCTTGAGCATGTCGAGATTAAAATGCATCCTTCGTGGCTTGGACCTGAAAACATATATCTTTCTTTTTGTGTTGATTCCAACTAGTATCTTTGGTATATATGTGCATGGACAGAAAATCACTTACTTCCTACGGCCTTTGTGGGAAAAGCCGCCAAAGCCTTTCCATGAAATGCCTCACTATTATCATGAGAATGTGTCAATGGAGAATCTCTGTAAACTTCATGGGTGGGGAATTCGTGAGTACCCTAGGCGTGTCTTTGATGCAGTGTTGTTCAGTAATGAGGTGGAGATGCTTACTATACGGTGGAAGGAGTTGTACCCTTATATAACAGAGTTTGTTTTGCTCGAATCAAATTCAACATTCACCGGATTGCCAAAGCCTTCGTACTTTGCTAACCACAGAGATCAGTTTGACTTTGTTGAATCAAGACTGACATATGGACAAATCCCCGGGAGATTTAGGAAAGGAGAGAATCCTTTTGTTGAGGAAGCTTATCAGAGACTTGCATTGGATTATCTCCTCAAACAAGCTGGTATTCAGGATGATGATTTGCTGATAATGTCGGATGTTGATGAGATACCTAGTAGACATACCATCAATCTCTTGAGGTGGTGCAATGACATACCTGCAGTTCTTCATCTTCGGTTGAAGAACTATCTCTACTCTTTTGAATTCCTTGTCGATAACAATAGCTGGAGAGCTTCTGTACACAGATACCAATCTGGTAAGACGAGGTATGCTCATTTTCGACAGTCAGATATCATCTTGGCGGATGCAGGGTGGCATTGTAGCTTTTGCTTCCGCCACATAAGGGAGTTTATATTCAAGATGAAAGCCTACAGCCATTTTGACAGGGTCAGATTTTCTCATTTTCTGAATCCAAAGAGAGTGCAAAAGGTAATTTGCGAAGGAGCTGATTTGTTTGATATGCTACCAGAGGAGTACACTTTCAGGGAGATCATAGGCAAAATGGGACCTATTCCGCACTCCTACTCAGCCGTTCACCTTCCAGCTTTTCTTTTGGAAAATGCAGATCGATATAAGTTTCTATTGCCCGGTAATTGCATGAGAGAAAGTGGCTGATCTGGGAGGGTTAAGTTCTTTTTTGCTTTTCTTTTTTGTAAACGTCGAGGGTGCAGTTTCGCATTGCTCCTTGTGAAGCCCATATTGAGGATTCTGCAAGATGTCCAACAGTTATGTCTCCTACAAACTATTTTGAATGTTTGGATGAGTACTCAGATTTGGGGAGTGAAGGGTTGTTTTGTATATACTTGTTAGAGAAGGTTTTTTCAGGATCCGGCATGTCTGTTAGACAAATGGGGAGGGAGCTGCTATTAGTTTAAAGTTGTGCATAACTCTATATTCCATCGTGTACACCATTTCTGATTATGCTCCCAGATAATATTTCACATTTTTGGGGCTTTTCCTCATGTTGGGAAATTTTTGGATAGGTACTAATTTATTCATATTTATTCTTGTGTTGCATTTTCTCTGACCTTATAGTGTTCTTTTATTGCTTTTGTTTATACTTTATACATAGAAATCCTTGATAACAAGGTTGCCGATTTTGCTCATTGCTTTGATTGATTAACTAGCTTTGATTTTTGGTGACCATGAAGCCAGGTAATTGTGATCTCTATGGTTATTGCTTAATGCGAAGCATGGCTTATATTCATTTGCATCTCTTCAGCATCATTATCACTATATAGGATTTTATCTAGTAAGTTTGTTTTCAAAGTATATTAATATAAATATTTCTTTATATGGGAATGTGTAAGAATAGTTTTGGATTTATTGGTAGTTGAAGTGTGTCAACCATGGGAGACCAAGGTCTGAATTCCAGTTGAGAAAAAGAAGTTAAGTGATTTTTTTGCCATATGACAATTTCTTGGTGAGCAGAGTTACCCGATATCTTTACATGTGTAAGGTAGTATGCATTATGATTATTTGGTGCTTCCCAAAATTCCGGACCTACAAGGTTCGGTCCGTCACATGAACTGAAGATAATAATTTATTACCTCACTTTGGTTGAGTTGAATTACATCCAGACTTCGTCTTTCCAGGGAATGACTACAACACAAGCAATTGATTTTGAATGCAAGCGGGTCTGAACATGGTCATGTTTATAAAAAGAACTTTTGGATCCATTCCATCTTGATCGTTAAAATTTTAATCTTCTTACGTATAAACAGCAAATGAACAAGGTCTGCAGGATAAAGTAGCTGCTTAGGTTGCATGTTAACTCAGCTTTTAACGAATATTAGTTGATAAACATTGAATATGCCACTCCTACTGGATTTTCTGTAATAGACGTGCTTGGTTGTCTAACTGAGAGAGAACCACATGAAAGATTTGACCTATTTTTGGCTTTTTGTTCTGGTACACATATAATAATCCCCCCCCCCCCCCCCCCCGACGACCCCCCAAAAAAAACAAAAAAATAAGGAACCTAATCCCTGCTCTGTCACAATTATTCATGTATCACCTAGGCTGGCTAAAAATTCTGCATATGTGACCTTTCTATTATTTAGGTCTAATAATGTGTTTAATTCCTAAATGCCAATAATTTCTGCCACCTATAAAGTACTGCTGTTCATAGTATTCCAATTAAACTGAGGAATCGTAGCTGGTTTCACTCATTACGGACAGTTATTTGTAATATGTTTTAAGTAACCTAATAATGTAAAAACTCCTAATTGTACAAAAGTAAAACTCTTAACCAGAACGTTAATCAACTGGAAAGGTTGACAAAAGATTTAGGCAACAAGAATTATTTACAATTCAAATTTGAAACTTAGCAGTTACCAATTGTTATCTCCAATCCTAGGGGTATACAATTCAAGAATAGGAGGCCAATGCAACGATTGTTGCCTCTTGTTTACCCGAAAAATGGATAGAGTTGAATTTATACGCAGTTCCGAAGATATGTGGTGCAACTTAATACAAAATGCAAGGATGAATAAAATGTGAATATAGATTGTAGATAATGTATCTAAACAAGGCAATCAAGAACAGTGAACCTTGGGATTGAACAAATAGAATCAATCTAAGAAAACTGGAATAACCACTCTTTCTTGCAGAGGAAATAATACTTTCATTATAATCTAAATCTCAGAGAAAAGATGTCCTTTTACAAAAATGATAATCAAGCCCTTTTATAGTGGAGGGATTCGGCTCCAAGCATAATAAAATAAACATTCAGTGGGAGACCCATGATAAATCAGCTTTTTCATAATTTCTGTCAAAATTCCCTCTAGTGGGATTGTAACGGCTTTTGTCTGTGAGCTTGACCTTGCTTAGAATCCTCAATTTTGGTTCGAGCTTGATTTCGGCTCGAACTTGTGATCTTGGTTCGAGCCCGATCCTGGTTCGAGCCCTCGAATTGATTCCAAATCAATGTATGTTGGTTTTTGGATTATCAACACGATAGATCCACCCGCGTCATGGTTCGATTCTTGTTCGAGTTTGATTATGATATCGATCTCGACACGGGCCGGCCTCCCCGGGTTCGAGGTTAGTTCGTGCCCCCCTTCGGGATTTTACTTCGATACACCACCCTTCGAACCATACCGGATATGCCAAGACTGAAATCTATTTCGACCGTATACAAATAGTCCCCTCATTTCTCAGAAAGAATATGGAGAGAAACGATATGATTTTCAACAGCTCGATCGGATTATATCTTGTCGTTTCCATCGGGTTCGACCATGACGCATAGTTGTCCCGTCGGTTTAGTCTTCCAAGGCATTTAATGCATGTCAGGCGGTGGTCGGCCACTGCTGATACTGAACCGCCACCGTTTGAACCTATAAATAACCCTTACCTTTATCTTTTACCATTTTTACACCTTCTATCTTATAAAATTTCTCAAATTCTTCTTTATACTCTCCAACTTACCAGAAAAGCTGTGATTTCTTTCCGAAAGAAATCCTCTTCAATTCTACCAAATCTCTATCACTTCCTTCTACTCCTTACTTTCGAATCCAAAAAATGGCGAAAACATTGCAAACCATTCCTCAGAAAGAGAAGGCGTCATCTTCACAGTGTGTCACCAATGAGACACCGACAGGACCACGGCCTGAGGAGTGTGTCGCCGATGAGATACCGGCAGAACCACGGCCTGAGGAGTGTGTCCCCGGGACGTGCGTCCTTATTTCAGATTTTTAGGTTGATAAAGGTTCATCGGTCCCTGGCCGGTGTGAGCCGGTATCGAGATACATGTATTCGATAACCGAGAAGCACCTCGATTTGTTAAAGAAGGATTGCAATTGGGGTGAAAAAGAAATAATAATACCTACCCCTGATGAAGATATCACTTCTTACGTGAAAGGGTTTTTGAACGTATATACTTACCCTTTCACTTTGGGTCCCCTCGATCCCGTCGTTATTGACTTCTGTCGACAATATCAGGTAACCTTAGGCCAGGCCCATCCCTCTTTGTGGCGGATCGTTATCCTGAGCCGATATTTCGTGAGCAAAATCGAGGGGATGTCGTTCACCCTCGATCATCTTATTCGGCTATACCGTCCCCGACTTTTTCGGGGAGGGTTAATAAAACTCCAGCGTCGGGCTACCGAGGCTCTGTTCTCGAGTATTGACGAGGACAGGGACCGGAGTTGGATGAGCAGGTTCACTCGAATAAGGACTTCGGACCTGATCCCGAATGAAAAGATGCCATTTCCCGAGGAATGGAATATGAAACGTATGTGTGATCTTGCTGTTGCTTCTATTTTGTTCTTTCATTCATTCTCTTACCGACACTCCTCTTTTTGTGATGTAGCGGCTCCCTGGATGCCCGGAGCGGTTCCCGATCTCAAGAATTGGGTACGGGCTCTTGTTTCGACCTCTACATACGCCGAGCGCTCATGGCGTGATTTGTCAAGGGGTCGATGAGAGGCCAAAAATCACGGTAAGCTCATTTCTCGAACTCTGACAATCCGAATGAGGCTTTTCTCAAAATACTTACCATATGCAGGTTTGGGTAAAGACGCGGTCTTGAGGCCTCTGTCCAATGAGGAGGATGTTTCGACCTCTGTCCCAAAGCCGGTGAAGGAAAATAAAAGGAAGGGAGCCTCGTTGCCCGAATATCCAAAACCGAAGAAGAGGACAGCTCGTAAGCCGAACATGAATGTCATTCCTTTGACCGTAGAATCCGTTTTGCGTCTAAGGGATGAAGATGAAGAAGAAGAAGAAGACAATAAGTCCACGCTGGCAGTCCGAACGAAGAGAGCCACCAGTGCTTCATCGCCGGCTGGATCGATGATGCTTTCTAGGGCTCCGCCTCGAACTGAAGATATACCG
Source organism: Nicotiana tomentosiformis (assembly GCF_000390325.3). Classification (NCBI taxonomy): domain Eukaryota; kingdom Viridiplantae; phylum Streptophyta; class Magnoliopsida; order Solanales; family Solanaceae; genus Nicotiana; species Nicotiana tomentosiformis. The sequence continues at coordinate 37,787,106 of NC_090821.1, read as the reverse complement.
GAGAGAGATTGAGGTAGAGTCCCCGAACTATTGGATGTCGAAGATGCCTCTCATCGGAGTCAACCGGTAGGGGTTTCAATCGAAGAGCCCCTCGAACCCCTCCGAGCCGAGGGGAACGCTCCAAGCAAGTCACTTGGGGCAGCAGCGATCGAGGATTCACCTACCTTTCCCGCTTTTTCCGCAGGGGTGATTCGGCAAGCTCAAGCTCTGGGAGCCCTTGATCTAGACAGGCCTGATGAAGAAGATCCATTTTGTGACCTGTTTACCAGTATCGAGGACGTTGCCGGTGCCGGTGATGAATCAGATCTTTTTCACAGTTTGCGGCAGGCTTTGAATCAGGTGAGCCTTTAAAGATCTTTTTGTTGGTACTACCTTTATGTTCGTTTTTCGTTAACTTCGCTTCTTGTTTCTTTGTAGGCTGCGGCAGTCCATCGAGAACAATGTTCTCGTTCTCAGAATGAGCTGCATCGATAGGCGGCCGACCTAAACCGCGCTACTGATGAGAGGAACTCCCTTAGACTTTTATTAGGGCAGAGAGAGAAGGAAATAAAAGCCCTCCGAGTTGAGTTGGCCAAGGCTTATCGAGATCAGAATGATTTGTCTGAGCAGGTAATGATGCTTTTGAAAACCTATGTGTTCGATACCGGAACGATAGCTAACATCTCGGTCTCACGGCTGCAGTGAAAAATCGAGATGGTAGGGAAGCTTCGTGAGGAGGTCGACGTGATAAGGATGGAATCCTTGCGGTGGAAAGAAGGTATGGACCGCTTTGCTGCAGAAAAAGAGACTGCTCAAGCCCAGTTATCGTCATCTAAAGCCCAACTTCAGAAAATGAAGGAAAAAGGCCTGGTTCAAGCAAGAAGAATTGAGGAGCTTGAGGCTCGGTTGTCCTCTGTATTTGCCAAGGCCGAATCCGATGCTAAAAAGGCAAAAGCCGATGCGGATGCACTAGTGGCCGTCTATCGGGCCGATGCTGAAGCTGCCCAAGTCCAGGCAAGAGAGACAGCCGAATCCGTCGATGGCCGAGCGCATTGGGTCATCGAACTTGCTAAGTACTGATCCAAAAGGGAAACTCTCGAGGAGATTCATGCTCGCGGCTTCGATCTCTCGAAAGAGATAAAAAGGGCAAAAGAGCTTGAAGCTGATGCCGAAGCTCTGGTTTGCGATGATGATGACGACGATGGGAGCAATAGCGGATCCGAAAACGGGGGGGGGGGAAACCGATAAAGAAAAGACAGCTCCCGGTCGATTAATTTAGTTCTTAGTTTTTACGTTGTAATCACCCATGCAGATAAATTTATGTATAGACATATCTCCCCTTCCGCCGACTCGCTTTTGTTTTTGTTTCCTATGTTGCGAGGACTTTATTCGCCTTATGAATGTTTCCATAATGTTTTAAACCACTTAATCAAATTTGGACCTCGTAGTCTCTGCAACCGAGCGAGCGTTTAGTTGTCAACGATTCGATCTTGAAGAAATATAGCCCGTGGGCGTGATGATCGAGCGAGTGTTTGCTCGCACTCGAATTAATGTAGACCGTAGGCTTTAACGGTCGAGCGAGTGCTTGCTCGAATTCGAAAAATAAAAAATAGCCCGTGGGCTTGGTCGAGTCAATGATTCGAACTCGAAATAAATAAAAACAAAAGCTCGTCGAGTGAAGGATTCGAACTTGAATTAATGTAGCCCATAGGCTTAGTGGTCGAGTGAATGATTCGAACTCGAATTAATGTAGTCCGTAGGCTTAATGGTCGAGTGAGTGTTTGCTCGAACTCGAATATAAAAAATAGCCCGTAGGCTTGGTCGAGTGAATGATTCGAACTCGAATTAATGTAGCCCGTAGGCATAGTGGTCGAGTGAATAATTCGAACTCGAATTAATGTGGCCCGTAGGCTTAGTGGTCGAGTGAATGGTTCGAACTCGAATTAATGTAGCCCGTAGGCTTAATGGTTGAGTGAGTGTTTTCTCGAACTCGAATATAAAAAATAGCCCGTAGGCTTAGTCGAGTGAATGATTCGAACTCGAATTAATATAGCCCGTAGGCTTAGTGGTCGAGTGAATGATTCGAACTCGAATTAATGTAGCACGTAGGCTTAGTGGTCGAGTGAGTGTTTGTTCAAACTCGAATATAAAAAATAGCCCGTAGGCTTAATGGTCGAATTGTATCTTAATTCTTCGCACGTTATTACACGCTTGGGTTTGGGCCAATCTATATGAGCATGGCTCGCTTCGACCATTTGGCTCTTTACAGTTTTCCTATTGGGACACCGTTGCTGTGAAATAACTCTCTTGCGAGACCCTGGGTATTGTTATAAATACTGCACGACCAATGGTTGCCTCATTAAAAACCTTGCCGAAAAACCCATTTGGGATAAAACCGGTCTAAGGGAAAAAGAGTGCAACGCGTGCTTTCTGGCAAGAGATCCGTCCCTTGTACCTTAACAGTAGTACTGTTTTAGATATGATACATTCCAGTTGCTTGATAACTGTTTGCCGTTTATAACGCCGATCCTGTACGACCCCTTTTCGGTGTCCTCGAGTACCTGATATGGTCCTTCCCAGTTCGGTCCTAGCTTCCCTTCATTCGGATTTCGGGTACTGATGGTAATTTTTCTCAACACTAAGTCCCCAGGCTTGAAATGGCGGAGCTTGGTTCTTCGATTATAATACCTTTCGATTCGCTGCTTTTGGGCGGCCATTCGGACGAGGGCAGCTTCTCGCCTTTCATCCGATAGTTCGAGGCTTGTGTTCATAGCCTCGTTATTTGATTCTTCCACCGAGAATCGAAATCTGGCACTGGGTTCACCAACCTCGACTGGTATCAATTCTTCGAATCCATATACTAAGGAGAACGGGGTCGCCCCCGTACTGGATTTTGACGTTGTCCGGTATGCCCAAAGGACTTCGGGCAGGATTTCTCTCCATCTCCCTTTAGCGTCGTTCAACCTCTTCTTTAAGTTTTGAATGACAGTTTTATTTGTTGATTCGGCCTGCCCATTCCTACTGGGGTGGTATGGCGTCGATAGTATCCTTCTTATCTTGTGGTCTTCGAGGAATCTTGTTACTTTGCCACCAATGAATTGCTTTCCATTGTCACATACTATTTCGGCGGGAATCCCGAACCGGCATATGATATGATCCCAAATAAAGTCTATAACTTCTTTCTCCCTTATTTTCTCGAACGCCTGGGCTTCAACCATTTAGAAAAATAGTCAGTCATAAACAAAATAAATTTGGCTTTACCTGGGGTCGATGGCATAGGGCCGACGATATCCATTCCCCATTTCATGAAAGGCCACGGGGATAGGACCGAATGGAGTTATTCTCCGGGCTGGTGGATTATTGGTGCGAACCTTTGACATTTATCGCATTTACGAACAAATTCCTTCGTATCTTTGCCCATATCGATCCAATAATACCCTGCTCTGATTATTTTTTGGACTAATGTGTCGGCTCCAGAGTGATTCCCGCAAGTACCCTCATGCACTTCCCGTAGGACGTAATCGACATCCCCCGGACCCAAGCATACTGCCAACGGTCCATCGAACGTTCTTCGATATAGTGTTCCGTCTGAAGCCAGAGTGAATCGAGCAGCTTTGGTCCGTAGGGTTCTGGAATCTTTAGGGTCCAATGGGAGTTTTCCATTTTTCAAATATTCGATATACTTGTTTCTCCAATCCAGGTTAAGCTTGTAGAATTTATTTCGGTGTGTCCTTCTTCGATTACCGATCTTCAAAGTTGAACAACATTCCCCGAGCCCGTGTCATCTACCTCGACCGACGACCCCAAATTCGCCAGTGCGTCAGCCTCATTATTCTGTTCCCGTGGGACATGCCGTAAAGTCCATTGCTTGAAATGGTGCAAAGTGATAAGCAGTTTATCTAAATACCTCTGCATTCTACCTTCTCGAACTTCGAAAGTTTTGTTTACTTGACTCACCACCAGCAAGGAATCGCAGTTGGCTTCAATGATTTCTGCTCCCAAATTTCTAGCTAGCTCGAGACCTGCAATTATGGCTTCATACTCGGCCTCGTTGTTAGTCAACCAGATAGTTTTAATAGATTGCCTAATAATGCCACCCGTGGGTGGTTTCAAAACTATGCCCAGCCCGGACCCCTTTACGTTCGAAGCCCCGTCCGTAAAAAGGATCCATATCCCCGATGATGTACCTGATTTCAACACTTCTTTTTCGACTTCGGGTACGAGGGCCGGTGTGAAATTAGCCACGAAGTCTGCTAAGACTTGGGACTTGATGGCCGTGAGGGGTTGATATTCGATATCGTACCCACTGAGTTCGATGACCCATTTGGCCAGTCGGCCTGATAACTCGGATTTGTGCAAAATATTACGAAGCGGGTATGTGGACAATACACATATGGGATGACATTGGAAGTATGGCCTTAACTTCCTCGAGGCGCTTATCAGTGCAAGCACCAACCTTTCTAGGAGCGGATATCTAGTTTTCGCCTCTCCTAAGGTTCGACTCGTATAATAAACAGGGAATTGCGTACCTTGCTCCTCTCGAACTAGGACACCGCTTACGGCGACTTCCGATACTGCCAAGTACAAACAAAGTTTCTCATCCGTTTTTGGAGTGTGAAGCAGTGGTGCGCTTGATAGATATCGCTTTAGTTCTTCTAATGCTTGTTGGCACTCCGGGGTCCAAGAAAAATCGTTCTTCTTTTTGAGTAGAGAGAAAAATTTATGACTTCGATCAGATGATCTCGAGATGAACCGGCTTAAGGCGGCGATCCGACCTGTTAGTCTTTGTACGGCCTTCACGCTGTCTACGACGATGATGTCTTCAACGACCTTGATTTTATCTGGGTTAATCTCTATTCCCCGATGTGATACCATGAAGCCGAGGAACTTCCCCGAACCGACCCTGAATGCACATTTTTCGGGGTTGAGCTTCATTTTGTATTTCCTCAGAATCTCGAACGTTTCCTGCAAATGAATTAAATGGTCCTCTGCGCGCAGGGACTTGACTAACATGTCATCAATATAAACTTCCATTGATTTTCCTATTTGTTCTTCAAACATTTTATTCACTAGGCGTTGGTAAGTGGCCCCTGCGTTTTTTAGCCCGAAGGGCATCACATTATAACAATACGTTCCATATTTGGTGACAAATGAGGTTTTTTCCTGGTCCTCCAGGTTCATCCGTATTTGATTATATCCGGAATAGGCATCGAGAAAAGTGAGGATCTCGTGGCCGGCCATGGCATCGATCATGCGATCGATATTGGGCAACGGAAAGGAATCTTTGGGGCATGCTTTGTTCAAATCCTTATAGTCCACGCACATTCTAAGTTTGTCCCCTTTTTTAGGGACTACAACTACGTTGGCTAACCATTCAGGATATTTTACCTCCCGAATGGACTCTACTTTGAGAAGTTTAGTTACCTCGTCCTTTATGAACGCGTTCTTTCTATCAGACTAGCGTCTTCTTTCTTGCTTCACCGGTCGGAACCTGGGGTCCAAACTTAGCTGATGCGTCGTTATGTCTGGCGAGATCCCTGCTATATCTAAATGGGACCAGGCAAAACAATCGATGTTATCGTTAAGAAATTAAACGAGTTTCTTCTTGAGTTCAGGGCTTAACCCCGTTCCCAAGTATACCTTTCGCTCGGGCCGACGCTCGATTAATATGACTTGCTCTAGCTCCTCGATCGTCAATTTTATGGCGCCGGAGTCATCGGGAATCACGAAAGATCGAGGGACCCTTTGGTCTCTATTCGTAATCGGTCGGTGAAGCCATTCGATCGGTGGCCATTCGTAGCTGGCCCTGAATTGAAGATGTTTTCGGAAATAAGTGACCACTGTTATCCTCGGCCCCACGGTGGGCGCCAAACTGTTTACCCAAAAAATGGATAGAGTTGAATTTATATGCAGTTCCGAAGATATGTGGTGCAACTTAATACAAAATGCAAGGATGGATAAAATGTGAATATAGATTGTAGATAATGTATCTAAACAAGGCAATCAAGAACAGTGAACCTTAGGATTGAACAAATAGAATCAATCTAAGAAAACTGGAATAGCAACTCTTTCTTGCAGAGGAAATAATACTTTCATTATAATCTAAATCTCAGAGAAAAGATGTCCTTTTACAGAAATGATAATCAAGCCCTTTTATAGTGGAGGGATTCGGCTCCAAGCATAATAAAATAAATATTCAGTGGGAGACCCATGATAAATCAGCTTTTTCATAATTTCTGCCAAGATTCCCTCTAGTGGGATTGCAACGGCTTTTGTCTGTGAGCTCGACCTTGCTTAGAATCCTCGATTTTGGTTCGAGCTTGATTTCGGCTCGAACTTGTGATCTTGGTTCGAGCCCGATCCTGGTTCGAGCCCTCGAATTGATTCCAGATCAATGTAGGTTGGTTTTTAGATTATCAACACGATAGATCCACCCGCGTCATGGTTCGATTCTTGTTCGAGTTTGATTATGATATCGATCTCGACACGGACCGGCCTCTCCGAATTCGAGATTAGTTCGTGCCCTCCTTCGGGATTTTACTTCGATACACCACCCTTCGAACCATACCAGACATACCAAGGCTAAAATCTATTTTGACCGTATACACCTCTCTTTCATCATGTCTTTCTTGTGCAACTTCTTTCTCTTGCCTGCATCCATAGTAGGTACAGATACGGATTCAAGATTTTAAATTTATGAGTTCTTACAACGATATCAAGTTAATATTTATTAATAACCGGACCAACAAATTGGGTTCCGAGCTAAATGTTCTTATACATTTAATGAATTTTTTTATACAAATACATGATATAACAAAAAATTACTGGGTTCACGTTAACCCGCAACCTTTGTACTAGATCCCCGATAGATAAGGTGTTTATAACAAATTAATAGATGGATGACATGATGAATATATAAGCATGGGATATTGTCCAAAATATATTAACGCCACCAGGTCATATATATCTTATCATCACTACAAAAAGTCTTCCAAAGTGATTTTCCGTCACGAGGTACAACTCGATAAGAATGCACGTACACTTGCTAGTTGCTACGCCCAAGGATAAATGATGAGTGACATAGCAAAGTGGATTTCAGGTACAAGCTGGTCTTTGGGAAATAAAGGCTAGGAGCATTTTTGAATGCATAAAGAAGCTATACAACCGTGAAAACATGCGCCATTTCATAATTTTCTATAGCAGCCATGGGCATGAGATGCCTTTTTTAATCCATCCTCTAGTTTATTATTATAAAGTTAGAATCTCTAGTCGTGATCTGCCCAAAACCCAATAAATATAACGCAGTCAAGATCACATTCTCACCAAGCAAAAACACAAGTTCACATCTTTAGCTAGTTCTTGTGTGTGGCATCAATCAATATTCAAAATGGTTCTCCAAACTCAAATTGGCTTGAAAAAACATCAATCCTACTCCCACGAGCAAAACTACCCTTCCAACACTGTTCTCAGATCCATATGTCCATGGGAACTGGGCCAATGAATTCCATGGAAACTGGACCAACGAGTCATCATTGTTATGGTTATGCTGCATATGGCTGCTGCCCTTGTCACAACAAGCTCATGAGTAACTGGGCCGTTACTCATTTGGAAATAATCTAGGGAAAACACATAAGTTCCACCATAAATTAGTCCCAAAAACTCAGTTACACACTTGAACTTCACGGACGTTCTTTTACCCCTTATTTTTGACCGAAGTGTATTAATTATATTCTTGAATCAAGACCATAAGGTTAATAATGGATGGACGTACTGATATATAAAAGATGTAAACAGTGGTATCGACACCCCACTTTAGCTTTCTTTTAATCAAAGGATAAACTTCAATCCTGCATCAAATGTATTCTTGATGATACAGATTACACAAGGTAACAGTATAGACAACACAATGTCCTTAATTGTTATCTAGTGCTACTGGTTAAGGTATTGTGCCACAGTGAACCCCAATATCCTTTTCCTATCACTCTGTTATCTAGTGCTACTCCTTAGTGCTTAGAATATTATGCTACAAAGAATTACTATATCCTTTATGCAATGCACTATGACAATTTGAGGGTTTAACAGTAAGTTCCCACATGTAAAAAATTTAGTCATTCCCTTCTTTGTCTTGATTTAATTAATCTGAAACAAAAATGAAGACACCTGAAAGAAAGATTAACCCTCTAGATATTAGAGCCAAACTAGAAACCTAAGTGTTTACCAGAAAAACGGATAAAGTTGAATTTGTATGTAGTTCTAAGGATATGTGATATAACTTGACATAAATTGTAAAGATGAATAGAAATATCGAATATTGACTATAAAGAGTAAGAAAAAAAAGCAAAGTTGAAAGGGGAATGATTTAAGGATTGAGCAAGATGAATCAATTTATAAAACTAAAAGAGGATAATTCTTCAGTATGAGAGTATATGATATCTGAGTTACAGTGTATGCAAAACTTGATACTTTTCGGAAATAATAACCAACCCCTTTAGTGGAGAGATCCTACTTTAAATTCAATTAAAAATACATAGTGGAAGACTCATGATAAATCAGCTTTTCCGTAATTCCTGCCAAGATTCTCTCTCCTAGTGCGGTTGCAACGGCTTTTGTCTATGAGCTCGATATCGACTCGAGCTCTCGATCTTAACTCGAGCTCGATTTTGATTCGGAGCCTTGTATTGATTCGGGGACAGTGCTAGTCGGTCTCTGCCTCGTAAGCTCGGTAACTTCATCATAGTTCGATTTGGATTCGAGCTCGATAATGATATCGAGCTCGACATTGATCGGTCCCTAGGGCTCGGAGCTTGATGACCTTACTTTGTACCTTAACCTGATCTTCGATCCAATGTATTACCATTTTGACCAGTTCGTACGAAGGACTAACCAGTTTTTACCGTATACAGATAGTCCCCTTGTTTCTTAGGAAGGATGTAGCGAGAAACGACATGATTTTTCAATGGTATGAGTAGACATATACTGACATTTTCATCGAGTCTGATCATGACCTGCGTGATAGTTGTCACGTCGGTTCAGTTTACCTAGACATTTAATGCGTGTCAGACGATGGTCGGCCATTATCGAAATTGAACCGCCATTGCTCTATATATAAATAACCCTTTTTTTCACTTTTAATCATTTTTACATCTCCTAACTCTAAATTTTCTAACTTCTTTCTCACACCTTCTTAATTCATTCGCAAATCTGTGATTCTTCTCTGCAAAATCCTTCTTCAAAACACCATATCTTTGTTATATCTTCTTCTTTAAATCCAAAAATGGTGAAAACATCAAAAATTGTCCCCCAAAAAGAGAAAAATCTTCTTCTTCCTAATATGCCGCCGACAAAACACCGGTGGATCCACGGCTTGAGGAGTACGTTCCCGTGGCGTGTGTTCTTACCTCCAATTTTAAGGTCGACAAAGGCTCTTCAGTTCCGGGCCGATGTGAGCCAGTATCGAGGTATATGTTTTCGATAACTGGGGGGGGTATCTCGAACAGATAAAAAAATATTGTAACTGGCGGAACAAGGAAGTGGTAGTGCCATCTCCCGAAGAGGATATTACTACTCATGTGGAAGGGTTTTTAAGTGTGTACACTTACCCTTTCACGTTAGGCCCCCTCGATCCTTTCACGTTAGTCCCCCTGGTGGATCGTTATTCTGATCCATTTTTTTGTGAACAAAATCGAGGGGATGTCTTTAACCCTCGACCACCTCATTAGATTGTACTACCCACGCCTCTTTCGAGGCGGGTTAATAAAACTACAGCACCGGGCTACCAAGGTTCTGTTCTCGAACATAGATGATGACAAGGATCGAGGCTGAATGAGAAGGTTCGTTTGAGTGAAGACGTCGGACCTAATACCGGCCAAGAAGATGCCATTTTCCGAAGAATGAAACATGAAGCGTAAGTGTAACTCTGTTGTTATCTCCAATTGTTTTTCCCCGTCATTTCCTTTCTTACTGATATCTCCTTTTGTGGTGCAATGGTTCCTTGGATGCCCGGTGCGGTTCCCGACCTCAAATACTGGGTACGGGCCCTGGCTTCGACTTCTACATACGCCGAGCGCTCGTGGCGCGATTTGTCAAAGGGCCGATGGGAGGCCAAAAATCATGGTAAGCTCCTTTCTCAAATCATTGATAGTTCGAACTGTTTTCCGTATATTCAAATCAATTTTCTTGTGTGTAGGTTTGGGCAAGGATTCGGTTTTGAGACCCCTGTCCGGCGAAGAGGAAACTTCGGCCCCGGTTTCTAAACCGGCAAAGGACAATAAGAGAAAAAGGGCCTCTACTTTCAAAAACCCAAATCCGAAGGCTCGTAAGTCAAGGAAGAATACCATCCCTTTAACCTTAGAATCAGTTCGGCGTTTGAGGGATGAACACAAGGAAGAAGAAAAAGATAACGGGTCCGTACTGCTGGCCCGAGTGAAGAAAACCATCGATGGTGGTTTACAAGGATCCGCCTCGAACTGAGGGTATATCGGAGAAAGATTCGGGCAAAGTCCCCGAGATGTTGGGGATCGAGGATATCTCCCATCGAATTCAACGGATGGTGGATATGTCTGAAGGGGCCATTCCTAACTCTCTTCGAACCGAAGAGAATGCCCCAAGCGACTCACCTGGCGCAGTAGTAATCGAAGACTCGCCCACTTTCCCTACTTTTTTCGAAGGGGCGATTTGGGAAGCCCAAGCTTTGGGGGCCCTCGAGATGAACTGATTCATGAAGGGGAGGATCCCTTCTGCAATTTGTTTACTGGGGTCGAGGACTCTGCTGGCCCTAGTGATGTGTCGGGCCTTTTCTGCGAAGTGCAGCAAGCTCTGAATCGGGTAAGCTTTTACTCTCTTCGTTGATATTACTTTTATGTTTGTTTTTCTTTTCTAACTTCATTTCTTCTTTCTTTGCGGGCCGCAGCAGTTCATCAAGAAGCATGTTCTCGCTCTCGAACTGAGCTGTGTCGATACGAGGCCGACCTTCAACGGGTCACGGAGGAGAGGAATGCCCTTAAACTCTTCTTAGAGCAAAAGTGAGAGGAAATCAAAGACCTCCGAGCTGAGTTGGCCAAGGCTCACCAAGATCAGACCGATATGTCCGAGCAGGTAATGATACTATTAAAAGCCTATGGGATCGATACCGGAACAATGACTAATTTTTCGGTCTCATAGCTGCAGCAGAAACTTGAGATGATTGGGAAACTCCGTGAGGAGGCTGATGTGATAAGAGCGGAGTCCTTGAAGTGGAAAGAAGGTATGGACTGCTTTACTGCAGAGAAAGAGGCTGCTCAAGCTCAATTATCATCGGCCGAAAGCCAACTTCAAAGTATGAAGGAGAAAAGCTCGGTTCAAGCAAGAAGAATAGAGGAGCCCGAGGCTCGGTTGGCCTCTGAACTTGCCAAGGCCGAATCCGATGCCGAAAAGGCAAAGGCCGATGCAGATGCATTCGTGGCCGTCTATCGGGCCGATGCTGAAGATACTCAGGTACAAGCAAGAGAGGCAGCCGAGACCGCCAACACTCGAGCACATTAGGTTGCCGAACTTGCTAAGTGTCGATCTCGGAGGGAGACCCTCGAGGAGATCCATGCTCGAAGTTTCGATCTCACTGAGGAGATAAAAAGGGCTAAAGGGCTCGAAGCTGATGCTGAAGCCTTGGCTTCCGATGATAACGATGATGATGATGATGATGATGATGATGATGGAAGCAAGAGCGGGTCCGAGAGCGGGGAGGAGCCCGATGGAGAAGAGACCGCCCTCGGAGATAACAAAGAAACTTAGCCCTTAGTTTCCATTTCGGACATTGTAAACAATCTTGTAAATAATCTTGTATATATATATATATATATATATATATATATATATATATATATATATATATATCTTTTCTTTTCCCGACTTGCCTCTGTTTTATTTTCTGGCTTGTGAAGATTTTGTTTCATTCATGCCTTATGAAGGTTTTCATAAGGCTTTAGGCAATTTGATCGAATTTGTACCTTGTAGCCTTTATAACCGAGTGAGTGTTTGCTCAAACTTGAAATGAGGTAGATTTTAGGCTTAGTAGTTGGGTGGGTGATTGCTCGAACTCAAAGTAATATAGCCCGTAGGCTTAATGGTCGAGTGAGTGATTGCTCGAACTCGAAATAAGAGTAGCTTGTAGGCTTAGTAGTCAAGTGAGTGATTCGAACTCGAAGTAATATAGCCCGCAGGCTTAATGGTCGAGTGAATGCTTGCTCGAACTCAAAATAAGAGTAGCCCGTAGGCTTAGTAGTCGAATGAGTGATTCGAACTCGAAGTAATGTAGCCCGCAGGCTTAATGGTCGAGTGAGTGCTTGCTCCAACTCGAAATAAGAGTAGCCCGTAGGCTTAGTAGTTGAGTGAGTGATTCGAACTCGAAGTAATGTAGCCCGTAGGCTTAATGGTCGAGTGAGTGCTTGCTCGAACTCAAAATAAGACTAGCCCATAGGCTTATTAGTCGAGTGAATGATTCGAACTCGTAGTAATGTAGCCCGTAGGCTTAATGGTCGAGTGAGTGCTTGCTCGAACTCGAAATAAGAGTAGCCCATAGGCTTAGTAGTCCAGTGAGTGATTCGAACTCGTAGTTTGTAGGCTTAATGGTCGAGTGAGTGCTTGCTCAAACTCGAAATAGGGTAGCCCTTGGGCTTCGTAGATAGTCTCCGAGTGAGAATTGTTGCTCGAACTCGAGTTGGTGTAGCCCTTGGGCTTTATAGTTGAGTGAGTATTGCTCGAACTCATTGATTTTCAGTTGGCAGTCCCCGATTTAAGGGGTATTGTTCGGACCTTAAGCCTGTTTGCATAATAAGTCTCAAAAATAGAGGAATTTTGCTTGGATATAAGATATCGGTAAAGAAGAAATTTTTCTTTGTAAGTCATTATACATGTGTTCATGTTTTGCGTCAGGGTTCGGGCCAACTACCTGAGCATGGTTCGTTTTGACCATTTGGCTCTTTATAATTTTTCCTAACGGAACCCTGTTGTTATGAAGTAACTTTCTTGCATCGAACTTGATATATTTGATGGGTAATGCCCCCCAGTATTCGAGGTCGATTGTAAAGAGGCCTCGGATACTGTTAAATTGTTTCTAAGTTAGTACGATCAATGGTTGCCTCATTAAAAATCTTACCAAAAAACCCATTTGGGATAAAACCGGTCTAAGGGAAAAAAGAGTGCAACGCGTGCTTTTAGAGCTAGGGCTTCGTATTAAAGGATCCATCCTTGTTCCTGATCGAACTTCTGCAAGGGTTAGTTTTGAAATATAAACGAATATGGGAGGGTCGTACCTTAGTAGTAGTATCGTTTTAGGTGCGGCACATTCCAATTGCTTGATAGTTGTTTGCCGTTTATAATACCGAGCTTGTAGGATCCTTTACCGACGTTTTCGAGAACCTGATACGGTCCTTCCCAGTTTGGACCCAGTTTTCCTTTATTTGGATTTCGGGTACTGAGGGTGACTTTCCGTAGCACTAAGTCCCCGATTTTAAAATGGCAAAGCTTGGTTCTTCGATTATAGTATCTTTCGATCCGCTATTTTTGGGCGGCCAATTGGACGAGAGCAGCTTCTCGTCTTTCATCCAATGATTCGAGGCTAGTATTCATAGCCTCGTGATTTGACTCTTCTATTGTATATCGAAACCTGGAACTGGGTTCCCCGACTTCGACTGGAATCAAGGCTTCGGAGCCATATACTAAGGAAAATGGGGTTGATCCCGTACTAGACTTTGATGTTGTTCGATATGCCCAAAGAACTTCGAGTAGAATTTCTCTCTATTTTCCCTTAGCGTCGTTCAACCTTTTCTTTAGGTTTTGAATGATAGTCTTATTTGTCGATTCGGCCTGTCCGTTCCCACTAGGGTGATACAATGTTGATAATATCCTTTTTATTTTATAGTCTTCGAGGAATTTCGTCACTTTTTTGCCGATAAATTATTTACCATTGTCACACACTATTTCTGCGGGTATCCCAAATCGACATACGATATGATCTCAGATGAAGTCTATAACCTCTTTCTCCCTTATTTTTTCGAACGCCTGTGCTTCAACCCATTTAGAGAAATAGTCAGTCATAAATTAAATGAACTTATATTTACCTGGAGCCGATGGCAGAGGGCCGACGATATCCATTCCCCATTTCATGAATGGCCATGGAGATAGGACTAAGTGAAGTTTCTCTCTGGGCTGATGGATTATCGGTGCAAACCTTTGACACTTGTCATATTTTCGAACAAACTCCCTTGCATCTTTGTCCATATTGATCCAATAATATCCTGCTCTGATTATTTTTCTGACTAATGAATTGGCACCGGAATGATTTCCACAAGTACCCTCGTGAATCTCACGTAGGATGTAGTCGGTGTCTCCTGGACCTAAGCATACTGCCAATGGTCCATCGAATGTCATTCGGTATAATGTTCCATCTGCAGTCAATGTGAATCGAGCAGCTTTGGTTCGTAGGGCCCTCGAATTTTTAGGATCCGATGGGAGCTTTCCGTTCTCCAAGTATTTAATATACATATTCCTCCAATCCCAGGTTAAGCTTGTATAATTTATCTCTGCATGACCTTTCTCGATCAAGGATCTCGAGAGTTGAACGACGGTCCTCGAGATGATCTCATCTTCCTCGACCGATGAACCCAAATTTGCCAGTGCATCGGCCTCACTATTTTGTTCTCGAGGCACATGCTGTAAAGTCCATTATTTGAAATGGTGCAAAGTTACCTGCAGTTTGTCCAAATACCTTTGCATTCTATCCTCTCAAACTTTGAAGTTTTTTTTTACTTGATTTACCACCAGTAAAGAGTCACATTTGGCTTCAACGACTTCGGCTCTCAAGCTTTTAGTTAGCTCGAGACCTACAATCATGGCCTCATACTCGGCCTCGTTGTTAGTCAACCTAGTAGTTTTGATAGATTGCCTAATAGTGTTACCCATAGGCGGCTTTAAAACGATGCTTAGTCCATACCCCTTCACGTTCGAAGCCACGTCTGTGAAAAGGGTCCACACCCCTGATGATGTACCCGATTTCAACAAGAGTTCCTTTTCGACTTCGGGTACGAGGGTTGGCATGAAATCGGCCATGAAGTCCGCCAAAATTTGAGACTTGAAGGCCGTACGGGGTTGATATTCGATATCATACCCACTGAGTTCGATTGCCCATTTGGTCAATTGGCCTGATAGTTCGGGCTTATGCAAAATATTACGAAGTGGGTAAGTAGTTAATACGCATATGGGGTGACATTGAAAGTATGGTCTTAACTTTCTAGAGGCACTTATCAGTGCAATTTCTAATTTCTCTAAGTGTGGATATCTAGTTTCTGCCTCCCCTAAGGTTCGATTTACATAATAAACGGGAAATTGCGTACCTTGCTCCTCTCGAACTAGGACACCACTTACCGCGATTTCTGATACTGCCAAGTACAAGCGAAGTTTGTTTTCTGCTTTTGGAGTATGAAGTACTGGTGGGCTTGATAGATATCACTTCAATTCCTCTAAAGCCTGTTGGCATTCCGGGGTCCAGGCGAAATCATTCTTCTTTTTGAGTAGAGAGAAAAATCTGTGACTTCGATCTGACGACCTTGAAATGAATCGGCCTAAGGAAGCAATCCGTCCCGTTAGCCTCTGCACGGCTTTTACACTTTCCATGATAGCGATATATTCGATAGCCTTGATTTTATCGGGGTTGATCTCGATCCCCCGATTTGATACCATGAAGCCGAGGAACTTGCCCGAACCAACCCCAAACGCACATTTCTCGGGGTTGAGCTTCATGTTGTATTTTCTTAAAATCTCGAATCTTTCCTGCAAATGAGCCAAATGGTCCTCTACGTGCAGGGATATAACTAGCATGTCATCAATATAAACTTCCATTGATTTACCTATTTGTTCCTCGAACATTTTATTTACTAGGCGGTGGTAAGTAGCTCATGCATTTTTTAGCCCTAAGGGCATTATATTATAACAATATGTTCCATACTTGGTAACGAATGAAGTCTTTTCTTGGTCTTCCGGGTTCATTTGGATTTGATTATACCCGGAATAGGCATCAAGAAAAGTAAAGACCTCGTGGCCGGCCGTGGCATCGATCATGCGATCGATGTTGGGCAGCAGAAAAGAATCTTTGGGGCACGCCTTGTTTAAATCCTTATAATCTACATACTTTCTAAGTTTGTTCCCTTTTTTAGGGACTATAACTACATTGGCTAACCATTCGGGGTATTTCACCTCCCGAATGGACCCTATTTTAAGAAGTTTAGTTACCTCGTCTTTTATGAATGCGTGCTTTACCTCGGACTGGGGTCTTCTCTTTTGCTTCACCGGTCTGAACCTAGGGTCCAGGCTTAGCCGATGTGTCATTATATCCGGTGGGGTCCCTGTTATATCTAAGTGGGACTAAGCAAAATAATCTGTATTATCGATAAGAAATTGAATAAGCCTTTTCCTGAGTTCGGGGGTTAATCTCGTTCCTAGGTATACTTTTCGTTCGGGCAAATGCTTGATTAGTACGACTTGCTCAAGTTTTTCGATCGTTGATTAGGTATAGTCGGAATCATCGGGGACTATGAAGGATCGGGGGATCCTTTGATCATCATCTTTGTCATTATTTTGATTTTCTAGATGGGTTGAAGCTGACGTATGTGATTGCTATTTGGCATCTCGTTCCTCTTTTGAGTCCGACCCTTTTGTTGACGTAGGTGAGGATATCGAAATTGCTTCTTCGATGGCAAACATTTATCTTGCGGCCGGTTATTCTCCGTACACTATTTTGACTCCCTCCAATGTTGGGAATTGAAGAACCTGGTGGAGGGTCGAAGGTACAACTCTCATGTTGTGGATCCATGGCCTTCCTAAAAGGGTGTTGTACCTCATGTCGCCTTCGATTACGTGGAACTTCATTTCCTGGATGGTCCCGGCCATGTTTATCGGCAGAATTATCTCACCTTTGGTGGTTTCACATGCCATATTGAATTCATTTTGAACAAGGGTTACGGGTAAGACCTAGTCCTGTAGACCGAGCTATTCTACAACCTTTGATCTAATAATGTTAGCTGAGCTACCTGGATCAATTAACACACGCTTAACTTTAGTTTTATTCATAAGTACGGATATTACCAGTGCATCATTATGAGGTTTCATGACTCCTTCTGCATCTTCATCATTAAAGGAAAAGGTTCTTATGGGTGCGTAATCTTGAGTTCGAGATCACTTTTCTCTCACAACCGATGTCTTAGTGCGTTTAAGCACCGGTCCCTGAGGGGTATCGATGCCACCGATGATCATGTGGATGATGTGCTGCGGTTCTTCCTGTTCGTTTTATTTACCGAAATCCCTATTTTTGAAATAGTTTTTGGCCTTGTCGCTTAAGAATTCTCGAAGGTTCCCTTTATTGAATAACCGGGCAACCTCCTTTCTTAGTTGCCTACAATCTTCCATTCTGTGGCCATGGGTGCCATGATATTCACACATTCGGTTGGGGTTCCTCTGGGCAGGATCGGTCTGCATGGGTCGAGGTCATTTAGTATCTTTGATACGTCCGATAGCTGACACGATGGCGGATGCATCGATGCTGAAGTTATACTCTGACAACCCTGGTGCTTCCATAGGTCCAGTAGGCCTGTCGAACCCATTTCTGTTCACCAGCCCCCGAAATCCTTGACCTCAATCACTTCTTTTGTTGCTTTGTCTGGGGTTACGTCTCGATTCATTGATTATGTGGTTTCCACTATATGGTCGGTATCGGTCCCTGACCGAACATTGTTCTCGATTGATATCCCTTCTAGCAGTATGTTCAGACCCCAACTGATCGTCTTCGACTCTAATTTTTGATTGGTACTGATTATGCACGTCGGCCTAAGTAATAGCTGGGTATTCGATCAGGTTATGCTTCAACCGCCGTGAAGCCGTCGAACTTCGTTCATTCAAACCTTGAGTGAAAGCTTGAACAGCCCAATCGTCTGTGACTGGTGGCAGATCTATTCGTTCTATTTGAAAATGAGATACGAACTCTCTTAGCATCTCGCTATCCTTTTGTCTTACCTTGAACAGGTCCGACTTCCTGGTCTCGACCTTTATAGCCCCGGCATGTGCTTTTACGAAGGAATCTACAAGTATAGCAAAAGAATCGATAGAGTTAGATGGTAAATTGTGATACCATATCATTGCTCCCTTTGACAGAGTTTCATCAAAATTTTTTTACTAATATGGATTCGATTTCATTGTCCTCTAGGTCGTTCCCTTTGATGGCATATGTGTAAGAGGTAACATGTTCGTTGGGGTCGGTAGTTCCGTTATATTTAGGAATCTCAGGCATTCAAAATTTCTTTGG
The DNA here is from genome assembly GCF_000390325.3 of Nicotiana tomentosiformis. Lineage (NCBI taxonomy): Eukaryota > Viridiplantae > Streptophyta > Magnoliopsida > Solanales > Solanaceae > Nicotiana > Nicotiana tomentosiformis. The sequence goes on along the minus strand of NC_090821.1, from coordinate 37,768,802 downwards.
GATCGGTTTAGGAGTCGCGCTTGCGGGGAAAGGATTTTGTACGAATTTTTTGGAATCTAAGCCCTTCAATATCGGTGGTGCCCCCGGGATTTGATCAACCTTAGAGTTATATGTTTTCACCTTTTTTTCGTTTGCCTCGATCCTTCTTTCACCTGATTCTATTATTTTGGTCAATTCTTCGAACATCTTAGCAATTTCGGGATTAGTCCCCGACTCTTGCTCATTTGACCTTACTATAGTTGGTTTCGTTCTATGGGCGATTTCTTGGGGTGGACTGGTCTCCAGCCTACTCGGTATATGGGTTTGGCTCTGTAACTGAGCTATTGCTGCCTGTTGAGCTTGCAACATTTCGAAAATCATGCGCAAGCTGATGCCGTTTTCCTCGACATTATAGGTATCTCGAGCTGCAGATCAAGTGCCACCATAATTGTTGTTTTCAGGTTCAGAATGTAGGTTTGCCTCAATAGCCACATGCGAATTAACATCTAATGGCACTTCGACTCGAGCTCCGATGGCGTCGACAAGCGACGTTCCGCCCCTGGGCGTCAAGTTGTTGTTCTCACCTTGAAGGCCAGCTTCGTTGTCGATAGGTAATACCATTTAATTTGAGAGTTCGTCGTTGCCAATCCGAATTTAAAGGCACTTCCGAAAATAAGCGTAAAAATGGTGTGTTTTTGTAGATTTGTATCAAATAATCACTATTATCCTTAGCCCCATGGTGGGCGTCAAACTGTTTACCCGAAAAACGGATAGAGTTGAATTTGTATGTAGTTCTAAGGATATGTGATATAACTTGACACAAATTGTAAAGATGATTAGAAATATCGAATATTAGCTATAAAGATTAAAAACAATAAGCAAAGTTGAAAGGGGAATAATTTAAGGATTGAGCAAGATGAATCAATTTATGAAGCTAAAAGAGGATAATTCTTCAGTATGAGAGTATATGATATCTGAGTTACAGTGTATGCAAAACTTGATGCTTTTCGGAAATAATGACCAACCTCTTTATAGTGGAGGGATCCCACTTTAGATACAATTAAAAATACATGATGGGAGACCCATGATAAATCAGCTTTTTCATAATTCCTGCCAAGATTCTCTCTCTTAGTGCGGTTGCAACGACTTTTGTCTGTGAGCTCGATATCGACTCGAGCTCTCGATCTTGACTCGAGCTCGATTCTGATTCGGAGCCTTGTATTGATTCGGGGACAGTGTTGGTCGGTCTCTGCCTCGTAAGTTCGGTAATTTCATCATAGTTCGATTTGGATTCGAGCTCGATAATGATATTGAGCTCGACATTGATCGGTCCCTAGGGCTCGGAGTTTGATGACTTGACTTTGGACCTCAACCTGATCTTCGATCCAATGCATTACCATTTCGATCAGTTCGTACAAAGGACTAACCGGTTTTTACCGTATACACTAAGGTAATGCAAGATATTGATGTAGGGTTATTTACGTGCTAATTGACCCAAATATTTAATCAAATTTGAAGATGAAAAATCGAGACACCCGAAATGCTTTGGTGCAGAACATGCCATTAAGTATTCCCATCTTTAGAGTTTTGGAGAAACGCATAATGAAAAACTTGTTAACATGACAAGAAAGAAGAAACACAGAGGATATATCATCAAGAAAACACGCTACTTGATCCTTGGACCAAACATGTTGGGGAAGATATTTGAAACAAGGTCGGTGATGAACCCATCGATATCTGCAGCTTTGGAGGAATCACCGATAATTACACTACAACAGTATCAAAAAACTAGAGCAAATACATTGCACTAAGACTGGGTAACAAAACTTACACAACTTAGTTATAATTTTCAAACACCATTGATATAAAAATAATACAGCTACAATAACATATAACTAGTGACAAATTCAAGATTTTAAAGTCATGGGGTGCTTGAGCACCCATAACTCTCTCTATGTAGATCCGCCATAGCATACAATTTAAATATAATTTTCCTACAATTATAATACAAATTTAATTTAATTTTGACACACACACACCCCCCCCACACACCCACACACACACACACACACACACACACACACACATATATATATATATATATATATATAACTACAACAGAATACAATTAAAATATAATTTTCATATAAATTTCATACAACTATAATACTCCCTCTGTTTCAATTATGTGAACTCATTTGACTGGACATGGAGTTTAAGAAAAAAAAAAGACTTTTGAACTTGTGGTGTAAAATGAGGCACATATAGTTTGTGTGGCTATAAATTATTGTATAAAGGTAAATTATTTCCAAATATGAAAATGAGTCATTCTTTTTTGCACACACTAAAAAGAAAATAGATTCACATAAATTAAAACGGAGAGAGTATAACTTTAATAGCATTTTAAATTTTGATATATATATGTGTGTGTATGTGTGTGTAAAAGAGAGTATTTATAATTTCAATATAAATTTCATATAATTATTCATACAATATACAACTTATTTATAAATTTCATACAACGTTCATACAAAATTAATAAACTATAATAGAATAAAATTTAAATACGCGTATGCCACCCTGAATCGTTGCCCGTATAAAATGTTTATGCCTAATTATTATTATGGAAGCATGTTATTCTCTTTCGTTTAAACCCTTTATACCCTATTTGGCCAAACTTCTCCAAACCCGAAAGCACTTTTTTTGGTTTTTAAAAAAGTACTTTTTACAAAGTCGAAGTGTTTGGCCAAACTTTTAGAAAAAAAATATTTTTGAACAGAAACAAAAGCAGTTTTGAAGAAGCAGAAAATAATAGCTTCTCCCTAAAAATATTTTTTTGAAAAGTAATTTTGAGAAAAATACACTTAGAAACACTTTTTAAAAGCTTGGCCAAACACTAATTGCTGCTCAGAAGTGCTTTTTAAATTAATTAACTAAACACAAATTACTTCTCCCCAAGAGTACCTCTGAAAAAATCACTTTAGAGAAGAGTACTTCTCAAAATAAGCTAATTTTAGAAGTTTGGCTAAACCGTCTCTAGTAACGTTCTTTTCCCCTTTTTCTTACTCTATAAAATAGTACTCCCTTTTTAATCAACTATTTTCATTCAACAATGGTTTCTCAGATTGCGAGATGACTCCATGGAATTCAGTGGCACCGTTGACTATTAGGTTTTTGGATGGGATCTTCAATTCGTAATCCAATCTGATTTAGAAATTACTATTAAACGTTAATTTGTGGATGGGGTGAAGCATTAAATAGAAAATTCCATGGACAACCATTGAAATCTGCTTAAGCTTGAATTCAAAATTTTGGATTTTTGAAATTGAAATTTATTTTGAGTGGGTATTGTTGGAATTAATTAGGTACATCCTAAGGAGTGTGAATCTCAGTTTTGAGATAATTTGGTGGAGAGTTTTGGTGGTTTGAATTGAAATTTGAGTCAAATTTGAGGTATACAAGATGAACATGAAAAAAGATAATATGTGTATCTCCCATGTATCTTTTGTGTATCAAATATGCATCTCTAGTATATCTCCTGTATATCCACATATTACTTGTATGTGAGATACATGTTTAATTAATATGTCCTAGTAAAATTTTAAACTCCATTTCAATTACAAATTTTAACTCGAAACTAGTCCAAATCAGCTCAAATCTTCCTCAAATTTTGTATGTTGAGTCATCTATATGTTCTCAATGAATTTCAACCATGACCATTGAAAAATGTCCGTTTTGCTTAGGTTTTTGTAATATTGTTATTTATTTTTATGTTTCATCACCTTGTTTGCTACGTCATCCATAAAAATTTTTTATCTTGTATCTAATGTTGCTGATCACGCTTAAAAATATTGAAGGAGATCTTTGCGCGTGATTCTAGGAGGGAAAGAATCCTTATTTATATGGGGGTTTTAATTTCTAGAGAAATTTTCAGAAACCACTATTGTTTAGTGGCTATTAACTTTCTATAGCTGCCATATACATAATTACTTCCTATAACTACTATTCCGTTGTTACGGTAGTGTATTCGCTGTATTCGCGCTATTGTATTCATGAATACATTAGCAAAGTCGCCTAAAAACAGGGGGTTACAGCTATATGCGACTGTATTCACATGTATTCGCGCCATGTATTCATGAATACAGTAACGACAATCACCTTAAAAATAGGTCTGTCCAGCTATCTAATAACGGAAATATGATCAATTAGCGTGATACACTCCTAATATATCTCACCAAAATCAATTCTAACACGCCCATTATCAACTCAATTAATTAGAATAATTTTTCAGTTGTATATAACTGTTATATTTAGTGTGTTTCAATATTTATTTTTTTACTATTGCATTCATTAGATTCAATATTTGTATTTTCTGTATTCACTATTTTGTATTCAGTGTATTTAAATATATTTGTATTAACAATATTTTAGTTATTCCTAACACATGTTATTATTGTTGTATTCAGTATATTTCATTGGTTGTATTTACTGTATTTCTATTTGTATTCAGTGTATTTTACTGTATTTTAAAATTAAATATATACACTGTTTATATTATGTTCTATTTCAATGTTTGTATTCAGTGTGTTTCAATGTTTATATCATGTATTCACGCGTACTGTATGTACAGTATGCATGAATACATGTGTATTCAGCTGTATTAAAAAAATACAGACCTTCGAAATACATATATACAGGCAAATAAATAATGTATTTATACAAAAATATAATGTGTTTGAGTGAATTGTACATAATACAATATATTTGTATCATTGTATATGACTAAATAGCAAAAAAAAGAAGAAAATTCGTCGGAGATGGCATTTTCTGGCCAAGCAAATACTGTATACATTGTATTAAAACTAAAAAACAGAGACGAACCAAAACTCCGGCCCTCAAATCTTCTCCGGCGTAGAAAATATTGCAGTATCTGTCGTTCATGTTAAAGTACCCATGCTCTACTCGGATTATTCCGACATCATTTTTGCTCCCCGCGCAGTGGCCCTAGCCTTATAGTGGCGTACCTCTCCTTGGTATGGAGGAATCTGATTTTGAAGAAAAGGTCCGTCTTTCCCCTCATTTTCCCAACAGTTTAGAAGTATTTTCAATTACAGTAATCTTAGAGGATTCTGCTAGAGAATTCACGATTAGAAGCAGGTATTTTGCTCGAAGAGAGAGAGAAGGAAGAGAGAGAGAAAGAAGAAAAATCCTAAGAGAGAATTGTGTGTTAATTGAAAGAAAGAGAGATAAAAAACATAAATAGCACATTGGTTTATGGCAGTGTCAAGGGCGGGTTAAACTAAGGCAAAGCAGTGCGGGATGATGGAAAAGGCTTTATATAGCTAAGGCAAGGATATGTGAAGCAAATTTTATGAAATGGCACGGGTGAAACAAGAGTTGACATGGACAAGGAAAAAACTCGGCTAAGACGTATGCGGGTAGCACTGGCATCGGTCGTGTGTGGAAAAGTCATATGAGGCAAGTTGCGGGCATGGCATTGGGGTGGAGCAATGTCAACGGGCCAAGGCTGGGCGCAATCCCAGCATTGGGCGTGCAGTAGCTGGCCGACAAAAAGTGCACATGCAGTGCACATGCCAAGGTAGTTGCTGTTATCTTTTTGTAACTACTTGTACCCATGTTGTGTTATGCTTGTATCTATTATCATTTCATGTATATCGTGGCCTATGTTATTGGGATGTCAACTACAAGTTAGGAACTAATTTAGTCTTAGTCTGCCAAGTGGCAAAAGCTATAGACAACGAGTGTCATTGTGATGTCAAGTCCCAAAAGTTGCCTATGTGCTATAAATAAGTGCCTTTGGACTTAGACAGATTTAGGGTGGCAATTTCGTGTGAAATTCAAAAGGTAAACAAGAGTAAAATGTGAATATTTCTAAGTGTTTCAAACCGGACTAAGGCAAGGCATTGGACAGGTCTTAGGGTTGGCTAAAGAACGATTTATGTTCTTTGTCATAGTGGGGCTGTGATCGACTTGTGATCATAGCAAGTGAGGGTGTACTTTGTGTGTTTTGTTGATTAATACAAAGGTTGGACTTTTCCCGTATTAGCTTGTGTTCTCCTAACTTTTGCTGCCTAAAATTAATCTAAGGCCAAAGTTGCTGAAATTTGGCTAAGTGTTGGGAAGGCTAAGTCAAGTGCGCGAGTTGACTACCGCGCGGGGCGTGACTTTAGGCTAACAATAAAATCCAGTGATATTGGTATCAGAGCAGATTAGGTTCGTGATGGTGGCACGACAACTAGTGGCAGATTTCATGGTTTTGTTTGAGAACATGGTTGGTGGTACACATGCAGAACTTCGCCAAAGGGTGGAGCAGTTGGAAGTACTAATTAGATAGGCCCTTGAAATAGGTGTAGATGCTTCAGTTCTTGCAAGATGGCATGTTTGGAGGCAGATCATGCAGCGAGACATGAGGTTGCCTTGGGAGAAATTGAATTGGTACGCAAGGAAAAGGAAGAACTGCATGGGAAAGTGCTTCTACTTCGAAGGGTATTGCAAAACACTGTCCCTAGAGATGATGATCATACCAAGGTGAAGATTCCGGAACCAAAGGCTTATGGTGGTGCAAGAAGTGCCAAAGAGTTTGAAATATTTCTTGTGGGATATGGAATTATATTTCCAGGCTACTCGTGTGCCGAATGAAGAAAAGGTGACCATCACAACTATGTACTTGACTGATGATACGAAGGTGTAGTGGTGGAAATGAGTTGTTGAAGTGAAAAGTTCTGGACTGTCAAAGATTGAAACTTGAGATATGCTGAAAAAGGAATTAAAATATCAATTTTGTCCAATCAACTCGTTACGGGTTGCAAGACATGGACTCCGTCGCTTCAAACAAAGTGGCATGGTGAGGGAATATATCAAGGAATTCTCATCCGTGAGGTTGAATGTATGTAATATGGCGGAGGATGACAAGGTGCATTACTTCATGAGTGGATTGAAGGGTTGGGGCACAATTAGAGTTGAGAAGGCAGAATATTCAAAGCCTCTCTACTACTATTGCGGTGGCAGATGCACTGACTGACTTTAACTTAGGTGATAACCCAGCTGAATCTTCGCATTCAAAGGCCTATGAAAGGAAGGACAATGCAAGGGAATGGAAGAAAACTGAAAAGGGCTAAGCTGCCAAAAATGAAGGGCATGTCAAGAATAGAAGGCACGCGGAGACTTTCAATGGCAAAGAGAAAAGTGGCAAATTCAAAGGCTGCTTTACTTGTGGTGGACCGCACTTGAAGAAGGACTGTCCATTGGAAGCCAAGGTAAATGCAATGTTGGCAGTGGAAAGGCATGAGCAAGTGGAGGAAGCAAATACCATTGTAGCAGATGTGAATGGAGTAACAGGGGCATTGCATGTCAATAACCCTTTGGGGCTCATTAACTGAGTTGGCTTGATGAGGACGTTGATTTCAAAGGGTGCGGGTGGTTTGTTAGGGGTATGACTCTTTAACATCAGGCATGACATGGTTGTGGCAAGAATTGGGCGTGATGGCCTTGCTAGTGGCCTATGTGCGGGCAAAATGATCATGCAAATAATGAGGGAGGCATTGTCATATGGGTTGTTGTGGGAAAGTTTAGGCCAATGTCTTGGGACATGCAAGACATGCTTGGAAAAGGCTTGACAAGGTAGTGTGGGAAAGTTGGGGCGGCATGGCATGGCATGCACACTAAAGACAATGGCACGGGCACTTTGGCTTGTGGCAGTGCCAAGGGCGGGCTAAGCTAAGGAAAAACAGTGCGGGATGATGGCAAAGACTTTAGATAGCTAAGACAAGGCTATGCGAAGTAAAATACAAGCAATGACACAGGTGAAATAAGGGTTGACATAGACAAGGTAGAAACTCGGCCAAGACGTGTGCTGGTGGCAGTGTTGTCGGGCGTGTGGGGGCAAAGTCATGGGCGATAGGTTACAGGCATGGCATTGGGGCGAAGAAATGTCAATGGGCGAAGGTTGGGTGCAATTCCAACCTTGGGCGTGCAACAGCTGGCCAACATAAGACGCACATGCAGTGCACATTCCAAGGTAGTTGGCGGTTATCGTTTTGTAACTACTTATACCCATGTTGCATTATGCTTGTATCTGTTATGGTTTCATATATCATGGCCTAAGTAGTTGGAGATGTCAATTACAAGTTAGGAACTAATTTAGCCATAGCATGCCAAGTGGCAAAAGCTGTAGACAACAAGTGTCATTGTGCTATCAAGTCCTAAAGGCTGCCTATGTGCTATAAATAGGAGCCTTTGGACTTAGTCAGATTTAGGGTGAGAATTTAGCGAGAAATTCATAAGGGAAACAAGATCGAAACGTGAAGATTTCTAAGTATTTCCAAAGGGACTAAGGCTAGGCATTGGGCATGTCTTAGGGTTGGTTAAAGAACGACTTGTGTTTTTGTCATAGTGGGACTGTGAGCAACTTGTGATCATAGCAAGTGAGAATTTCCTTTGTGTGTTTTGTTGCTTAATACAAAGGTTGGGATTTTCCTTTTTAGCTTGTGTTCTACTTTTGCTGCCTAAAATTAATCTAAGGCCAAAGTTACTGAAAATTACTAAGTAATTGGAAGGCTGAGTCAAGTGCGTGACTTGACTGCTGGCGGGGCGTGATATTGAGCTGACAGAAAACACCCCGTGACACTAACCATCTACTTTATTCGAAAAAACCGAAGATGGAGCAAGAGTCTACCAGAATTTTAATGAATTGAAATGGTTGAAGAAACACGTAACCTCTTTGATCTTATTAATATAATTCAAACTTGGAACTTGGAATTTATCAATTATTATATCTTTTGTCCAAACCCAACCGTCTTAACATTTTATGTATGAAAGGCAAAGATTGTTGCGTCCTTCATCATTTCCTTTTCAGAGCCTTTTCCCGGGAATAAGATATGGAATTAAACTATAAATGCTTGATGTTTATATCAAATTACATAAGTTTATTATGATTACATGATAAGTTAATGTGAGAATAAATATTAATTAACTATGATTTAAGAGTTAAAAGTGCATGTATAAAACAAGAATACAAGCCTTACAATCATCCTCATAACAATATACCTATATAACAACTATTCATTATAAGAGTTAAATTTTTCTTGGAATCAATTTTTTGTAATATATTTTACCTTTATATCACAATTTATTTTACCTATAATAACAACAATTATTTTTATAACAATATGCCCTTTGAAAAACTACCCCTCTAAAACAGTCATCCGATCCCTATATAACAACCATTTACTATAAACGTAATGACCCGACCAGTCATTTTGAGCTTTAGCGTTCCATTCGATAGTTTGAGATTTTGAGTAGCTTCATATTATTTGTTCATACAGGCAGTGTGATTTTGGGATCTTTTGTTTGCTCTGCAAGGTAGTCAGAGCCAGCCCACTTTCCCAACAAGGAAGCCGCCATGGTAATGCGATATTGTGGTCACAACGACAGAACTATCCCGTCAGAAAATATGACGACTACCCAGTCGTGAAGCTTATGCAGGAGATATTTTTTATTTGCATTCATGCCTTTTGGAAAGACCGTCCTTCCTTTTTATAGGAATAACTTTCCGACTCTACAGGCACGTGAAGTGTGAAACCAGTTGGTTTCGTAGTTTTAGAATTTTGCTGATCCCAAGTACTCCATCTCCATCATTGCATATAGGAATATAAAAAGTAAAGAGGAAAAGGCATGACCAGATGAATTGTATGAAATAAGTGAATTTATCCAGTTGAAATATTCTTGATTGATTGAGACAAAACGATCCCTCAATACAGCTTAACTCCGTCAAGCCTATATATTATAACTTCCGTGTATGGTTGGTTTCGATTTTCAAGTGGTTCAGGATTGATTTGGAAGAATGATTCTCGTTTTAGAAGCTTTAAGTTGAAAGAGTTGACCAAGGTTTGACTTTTGCGTAAACGAACTCAGAATCGGTTTTTGATTGTTCCGATAGGTTCATATAATGATTTAGGACTTGTATGTATGTTCAGATTTGGTTTCGGAGGTTCGTAGAAGAATTCAACACTATTTATCGAAAGTTGGCAATTTGAAGAACTTAAGAGTTCATAAGTTTGACCAAGAGTTGATTTTGATGTTATTGCACTCCAATTGGTATTCCGAGACTTTAGATAGGTCTATATAGTTGAATTAAACTTGTGTGTAAAGTTTTAAATTAATCAAAATATTTAATTATGATTCAGACACTCTTTTGAAAGAATGAATATTTAACAACTTAAGAAAAATTCTATTCGGTTTGAGCCTCGGTTCTTTATTGTGATATTGCCGTGGGTGTTTTGAGGATTTGGATAAGTTTGTATGATGTATTTTTACTTTTTGGTATGATTGGATGGGGTCCCGAGGGTCTCGGGTATATTTCGGAATATTGGTTGAGAAACTAGTTAAGTTAAAGATTTGAAGATGACCTCTTTTCGGTGTTTCGAGTGCGCGAGCATATTCGTAGCGTGTTTTATGATTGGAATTGATATATGTTTTGTGTCTGGGTCGTTCCGAATGAGTTTTGGGTACTAAAACGAAGATTTTCTTATTGCTGGTTTTTTCCCTGGTGTAATTAATTATGAAACTGCCATTGAAATTTTCGGATTTCTTTTAAAACTTCAAAACATCATATCTCCTTCATTTTAAGACCAAATTGGATGATTCCAGATGCCATCTTGGGTGTAATCTCGCAAGGATTATGTTGGGCTTATCGAACATAAGTTTAGGGATTATCTATGACCTGAATCGAGTTGGGATAACTGCTGCATGTTTTTTCTTGTTTCAAAATTTAGTTACTTTTTCTCACAAGAATTTGGAGTTCGGTTTTGGGCGATTTTGGAAGAGATTTTTACTACTTGGATTGGGGTAAATATTTTTTACTCGAATTTATTATTATTTTATGATTCCAACCTCAATTTTAGTGTTTGATTAATAATTTGAATTAGAGAAATTGGGGATTTTAGTAAAAACTTTTAAAACATAAATGTATAGTTTGAAGGTCGATTTGAGGTCGGAATTGAATGATTTTGGTATGATTAGACTTGTACCGGAATGAATTATTAAAATTTATGAGTTTTGTCGGGTTCCGAGCTGCTGGACCGGGGTTGACTTTTTGGGTTGTCTTTTTTATTTTCATTAAAGATCGAAACTTTATTATCCGAAATTTTTGACATTTTTGCTTGTCTTTTTTATTTTTATTAAAGATTGAAGCTTTATTATCTGAAATTATTTCCTATAGCTTTTTATTTATGATATTAAGTTATTTTAGGTAGATTAGAGCCGTCCGGAGGTCGTTTCACATGGGAAGGGCTTCTTAGAGTATTGATTTAGCTTCTTTGAGGTAAGGATCTTTCCTAAATTTTTGTGGGGGAAATATCCCTTAGGATTGGATTTGATTGTACTATTTGAATTACGTGAAGATGTGTACATGAGGTGATGAGTGTGTACACATGCTTATATGTGAAAATTGACTGGTTTAGACTCTTAGGTTACTTATAAGTATTTAATTGAAGTTGTTATGAATTATTTATTTAATTGAAGTTGTTATGAATTGTTCTATCTTTTGTTATCAAGTTTATTCTTACATGCTTTAATTGAAGTTGTTATTACACGTTCTAGTTTACATTGTCGAGGCTACTCTTTTATGCATTTATTAGTAGTTGTTGTTACATGCTTTTCTTTCTATTGTTGAGTTATTCTTATGCATTTAGTCGTAGTTGTTATTTCATGCTACCTATCTTATTGTTGAGCTTACGTTATGCATTTGAACTCGAAGTTGCCATTTCATGGAAATACCTTCATTGGTTGAGTTATGGAAGTTGTAGTGTTGAGAGTTATTGACACGTTTGTGGTTGAAATTGTTAGTTATTGGAATACCTTTCCTTGTTGAGTTATTCCTCGATCATTTTGTTGTTATTGAGATTCTTGCACATGTTGTGGTTGAGCCATGGGCTATGTGTTGTGGTAACATTAGTGTTGTTGACTTTTTGAAAAGTTGTGGCATATGGGCACTTGTGGTGCGAGTTGTGATTGTGTTGTGATATTGATATGCATGCGGTGGTATAAGTCCAGGGGTTGATGCGCATGTGGTGAGAAAAGGTGGGTTTGATATACGTGTTGCTAGTAGGGTAGCTACTTGAAGCCACACAGTGAGATAAGGTGGGCCAAAACGCGTGTAGCTATTTCGGAAAAATAATTTTCAAAACTAAATGTAAGGCTCACGCGGCGGTATAAGGAAAGTTTGTGATTATGACTTATGAAATGTGATTTCGAGGAGGTACCTTGATTGTGATTCTTGTTGTACATTCTATGTTAGAACAACTTATTGATTTGAATGGTTATTGTTCTTCCTTCAGTCACTCATCTGCATTTTAATTGTGTTTGGTTATTCGTTGTTATCTTGGTGTTGGAACGATTGTGTCTTCTTGTGTGAGTCATGCACTCTACGTGATTTATTTTATTATATTAACATGCCAATCTGTGCCTCCATTATAACTTGGTAAATTGATTGTCAATGTGAATTTAATTGTATGGAGTCATTATATCATAGTCTATTGAGTTGTTGGTAACATAACGATTTAAATAATAAAATTATTGACATGCTTTACCGTATGTGTCTCTTAAGATAGAACTCGCTATCTCACTTGGTGGCTTATTATATCAAATGGTTATCGACCTATTACTATCGTTCGGTTCTCAAATTATACTCAACACCATGTTTATTGGTCACCTTAATTAAAATTGTTATAACGTTTCTCTTTTAACTAATTTTATATTTAATTCATTAATTTAACTAATGTTTTTCTTTGTTTAAATATGACATTTTACTTAATTTTAATGATTTCTAAATTAAGCCCATATATAAATTGTATTTTATTTTACTTTAGTTGATTTCTAAAATAAACTCATCATTTCATTTGACCCCTTACTTTATTCAAGATTGTTATGATGCTATATGGTGTTTAAATATAACTCTCGATCATTTTAGTTGATTTTTGTTACGGTTGTAATGTACATGGTAGCACGTGGGTCTTGCCGTGTAAAGGTAATTGTTATTGTGGGCACGAGGTGCCATACGTGTAAAATTTAGAAATTGTGGTCCATGATTTGTGATTTATGAGGTATGGTACTTCGGGGTAATTCTTGTTTTAGGCCCATGCATTGGGAGCAGTTTGATTATTTGAGCTATCATTGGTTCCTCCTTATTTGAGTTCATTCATATCTCATCGGTGTTCTGTTATGTTGCTTCTCTATTACCCGTTTACCACTTGCTGCCATTTTCATTTCTATTATTTCGTTGTTGCTTGTAAACCAATAATCTTTCCGCCGTTAGTCTTAAATTGATGTTCTTTCCATTGTTAGCTTCATGCATATCTTGTACAGGTTTCTATGTCTATTAGGTATCTTGTCCTGGCCTCGTCACTACTCTATCGAGGTTAGGCTTGATAATTATTGGATACCATTGTGGTATACTCATACTACACTTCTGCATATTTTTGTGCAGATCCGGGTATTCTGATCGTGATGTTGAGAGCTGCGTCTGCGCAACGGAGACTTCAAGGTATACTTGCGTGATGCTCGTAGGCCTCAGAATCACCATCTTACTTCCTTATTCTACTATTTAATTGTAAATCGAAATAGTATAGTATTTAAAAATTCTAGTGTATTTCAGTAGAGCTTTTAACTTCGTACTAATGATTTTGGAAAATGTATAACTATTGGCCGATGAAGGTATGCATGTCATTTACTGGTTAATGTTTTAATGATTAAATAGTTCAATTCTGTTATTAACTCAGTATGTGTTAGGCTTATCTAGTCTTAGAGACTAGCTGCTATCACGACATCATATGGTGGGAATTTGGGATCGTGACATTACAAGTTAAAATTTTCTTGAAACTGATTTTTAATATGACAGAATACATCAATAGCCCCTTAAAGTTATCCTCACTTTTCACTCAGACATTATATCTCAGATTTGTTTCATTTGAATACTTTAACAAGGTCTTTACTGTGTCATTTAAACACAATATGCTAACAAGGTAAAATAAGTATTTCTCACATTTTTCAAGCGCGTGGAGTCATCCAAAAAACAAACTCACATACTTCTTGCCGGAAATGTACAGCTTTTGCCGAAAAAATTTTCGGCCAACTTTTCTTTTCTTCTCAATATGACCTGTGCTCACCAAATTCCCCATACTTCTTTTTTCTTTTGTCGGATTCCCAATCAACAAGTCCCTCATTTTTTGCGTGCCTGTGTGGCTTTCTTTCCCAAAGCCATGTTGTTTCACAGGGACAAAAATAGATTAAACTTAGTTCTTCTTAATCAAACAAAAAGTAAGATTCTTTTCAAATCTAAAAGCTATCTATATTTATTCTTAAAATTTTAAAAAATAATTACAACCAGATCTCGATTTGCCATGCTCCACTTACACCACTACCCAATATATATTGGCCTCGAAATATTATAGCCTTAATAAAAAAGAACTGCGCAAATATAGATCACTAATTGATTCACTTATGGCACAATTTAGCCCATAATGGACGGAGCCTCCATGGCTGTTCGTCAAGTTCGCCAGAATTGTTTTTTTGGGAGATCCATGGCATTTGAGACAATTAAATTATCTGAGCTTTTGCAAGTTTTTGGGAATGACATGGGAAATAATTTTGATAGAACAAAATTTGCTCAAAGTGGAAGCTGGTGACAATTTCAGAGATCGAGAAAAAATGGTTGCGGATTAGTCCGTTGGGAAAGATGATGATGCGTGAGGTGGGGTTCTTGTTATTACTATATTTTGTTTTATTTTAAAATTATTTTTAATTTTTAAAAGTTATATCCACGTTTCCTCGCTTTATTCGTCACTTTGGTGTGTGAATTACACGCACCTTTTGTGTTTGGTTGCCTATGAATTTTGTGATTAAAAGACACAATAAAGCCTTGGTTAAAGTATTCAGATGGAACAAACTTAAGATAGAGTGTCCAAGTAAAAAATAATAATAACTTTAAGGCATTGTCGATGTATTCTTTCTTTTAATATTATATTTTACCTCTTTATAATAGCTTTTTACTTATAATAGTAGCGACCATCATTATAACAATATCCTCTTTTCAAAATTACTTCTCTATAACAACCATGTAGAATCTCTAAGACCAATAATAAGTCTATTTATTTTGGCCAAATATTTTAATACTTTAATGCACCACTTATGATAATAAATATTGTACTGCTACATACTTTTATAGTTGATGATATCATTCAATTTCATTAAGAAATTGATTTTCGTTTACCCGTAAAACGGTACAGTTAAATTTGTTACGTGGTTTATACACAAGCGAATTGATTTGATCCAAAAATGATAACAAAATAAGATTAAAAGTAAGACTTAGAAATTAGAAATGAAGAAGACGACAAGCCTGGCTCCAGGCGCAATGTCTCCGAGGACAGAAATAACATCAATATAAAAAAGCAAATAAAGTTTTTTAATTGAGAGCAAAAAATGAGATAAAAGAGTATGTTACTACGAAGAATTTTTCGTCCCCTACAGTGTCTACTGAGCCTGCTATTTATAGATATATGTAGAGAAACAAGATCCTAGGATCAAGCCCCACTTAAATGATAATAAATGAGTCATTGACGAATAGTTAATAGTAGGTCATGAATGCAAATATTCACTGCAATGGCTGCCTATTTAATGTTAGAGAATATTCTTCATTGAATGCTATCCGATGGCAAATATTCGACATGCTCCTGTTGACCATGCTCCCTTCGGGGTTTATCTGATGTCAATTGCAGATGTTGTTCCCGGTACTGGTTGTTATCTGATCCGCCTTTTACCTGTCATTGTTTCCGCGTGTCATACTATTATTCGAGCATTTACTATGAACCATTTTACCCTATACCCATAGCCCCCCTTCTTTCCGGTGACACATCTTTGTGTCATCAGGAAGTTGGTGAAGATCCCTTTCTTGGTGGGAAAGTTCCTGAACAGTCTCTGATGCTTGAAAGGACGCACGTCTTCTCGCATTTAATACCCCAAACACGTGTTGCCCCACGATTCAGCAATATTTTTGTCGGTTCTCGAGTTAATTATGACTACGATTTTTGCCGTCTATACCTTTACTTCTAATCATCATTTTACTTCTTTCACTTCCAAATTTTCCATAAGTTCATTGTCTTCTTTGCACTCAACCTCCTCCTTCTTAGAAAACTTTCATCTTCCCTAACTTTTTCTAAATATTTTACTGCCTCCCTACTACCATGGCTTCTTCTACTGCATATTTTAGAAACTCTGGTCTTCTCTTTGGTGGAGGCCCAAAGAGAAATAAAGACAAAGAAGTTGACGTTGATTCTGATCCTCCTACTGTGAACACCATCAGACCCAAACACCTCAGTATCGTCAATGACTTCCAAGAGAAGGTTCCATCTGCGTTTCCACGGACTTGGTCAGTTAGTAGGTGCCCCTCCTCTATTTGTCCTGCTAGTATACCTGTAGTGAAGGAGGACTGCAACTGCCCTAATCTCAATATCCTTGCTCCGGATATGATAGAGCGAGTTACCTTCACCAAGGAGGAATTTACGTTTGTCTATACGTATCCCTATACCTTGGGTTCGTTTTCCTCGGGGACGAGTGAAAGACTCGACCCCATAATTTTGGAGTTTTGCCACCGGTACCAGGTCTGCTTGGCCCAGGTAGACCAATTTATATGGTGAACTGTGGCCTTCCTATGTCAGTTGTGCACGAAGATTGGGGAAACACTAACCCTTGCAGACATGATGAATCTCTACTCCCACAAAAGTTTTCGTGGGGGAGTAATAAACTTCAGCAAGCGCGGTCCATGCTATTCTCACCAGCATGGATGATGACAATGATCGCGGGTGAATGAAGCGGCTTATCATCATTGCCACCAGGGATATCATCCCGACTGGAACCATTTTCGTAAGTTTCTGATTATTCGCTTACTTGTTTTATAAAAGATTGTTTCCAGTTGTTGCTGACCTTTTTGTTTCTTTGTTCTAGCTTCCCAGTGGGAACCGCTATGAGTTTAAGGCCTGGACCAGTGGGTTCATAAGATTCTAAAAATCACGACTCCAGAATCCCGCCGATGGAAGGACAATGCCCCCAAATATGGGTGGAATGCCAAGAACCATAGTAAACCGAGTCCTTCTTCTTTTTTCTTTGTATAAACATAGATAAATTTGCTAACTTTATTTTCTACTTGGTTCAAGACTTTCCCAGGTTCCATCACCTGCCCCTAGGTCGACATTTTAACCGACCCCAAGGAAGCGATGAAGGTGTTACAAGGTGCCCTTGCTCGAAGCGGTGCACGCGGACCTGCTTCCGGTGAAGGTGCTTCCTCTCAGAGTCCCCAGCCAGAGAACAAGCAACCAAAAAGGCAACGTTCTTCCTCGGTTAAGGCTCAAAATAAAAAAGCAAAGAAGGAAACGACTGAGCCAGCCATAGTGGTCGTTGTAGAGGACGGGGAAGCCAGTGATGAAGTGGCTCCCTTGCAAAGGAGAAAAATAACTTCATTAGCTCAACTAGACGCTCAGCTGGAAGACCTTCAAAACCTGGCTGCAGATGAGGTCCAAGCACTTTTGGGTGAGATGGAGATAATAGTGGATGCTGATTCTTACTTTCCAACTCCTGTTTATGTTTGTATTACAAGGAGCTCGGACCCCGAGCCTCTTCTGCCTTTGAATATTGAGCAACCAATAATCAGCGCTGCTCCTGCCAGCTGTTTCTTAACCTTTAATGCTAACATCCTCACGCCCTTCAACACCAGTTTTAGCTTCGTGCACCAGCACTCACTGCCACCCCTCCAGCTGCGACAAATGCCTGAGAGAGGGGTGCTTCTCCTCCCTGGTTTCCCGGTCATGGGAATTTAGGGCACAATTAATCACCTCCTTCCCTAGATTCTCGAGGAAGAAGAAGTGCTACTCTTTCTGTCTTGAAGGTCTTCCATTTGCTGTCAAGCCGGTGGAGCTTGCGAACTACCTGAAGCCGCTGGCTTCAGATAAGATGAAAATGTGCTCCCTATAGGAGGAATGCTTATTGAACAATTACATGCACAGTGCAACATCGGTACTGTACTTGTCTTCTTATAACTTCCTTTTTATTTGCTGCAATGGGAATTTTGATTTCGATATTTTCTTTACAGGCCAATCTTCTTACTTCTTAGGGTCTGCAGAAATTGATCCTCGATAAATAAGGGCTCTCTTCCGAGTGAGACCAACTGTTGGTCGAAAGGGACCAACTTGCTGCGCGACTCCCGGTATTAGAGGCAAAGACTGTTGAGGTGGGTGAACTTGAGGCCCGGTTGTAGCAAAGTGAAAAAGAGATGTTGGCCCACAACCAAGAAGCCACTTCATTACACGAGCAACTTCAAAAGGCTAAGGGTAAGTGGGCCAGGCTCCAAGATATCATGCTTGCTGCTAACGAGCGTGAGTCTACCTCTAAGGAGTAAGTGAATAACTTGAGGGCAACATTGAGTTCCAAAACTAAGGAGGCGAATGCCTCCAAGGAGAAGAGGGTCAAGATGGAATAAAGTTTTAAAAAGATCATGGAGCAAAACCGAATTCATCTATCTACAACTCGTGATCTTGAATCTAGCCTCGGTGTCATGAGATCCGAGAGGGACAGTCTTCAGGCCGAGGTTGATAGACTTAAGGAAAAGCTTTAGTACCAAGAGGATTCCCTCATGTTTGAAAAGACTTATGCTATGTACCATATGAGGAGAAAAACCTTGGAAGAGGCTAAAGCAGACATCATTAATATTGATGATTAAATTGTCAAGGCCCGAGAACTAGAGCTAACTGCTTGAGAACATCTCCCTACTCGTCCTGCTACAACCGATTCTTCGACCACCGATTCCGAGTACTCAGAAACTGAGGATGAAATTGAAGAGAATGATGATGACGGTCCAGGCTCCGTACCGGCAGCTGATCGGCCTTCTTCCGGGGGGGGGGGGGGGGAGAGGTGCAGATCCCTCTCACCCATCGGGCTCCGGCGGCGATAGTGTTTAGATTTTTTCTTCCTTTTTTTTACTTAGTGATTATGCCAAAGTTTTCACCGAGTTTGGAACTTTTGATAAATAAAGAAGAATTTTACTTAAGTATTGTGCAAAATTTATTCTTTTTGTGTTGAATTAGTTAAAGCTTCGGGTATATTGTCATCCAATAGCTTCTGATTTCGGGCATGAATTCTTTCAAAATCAACCCTTTACTATGAGGGTTTCATAATAGAGGGCCCTCTTATGTTTATGGTGCTTTTGAAGAGGACGTCTCCTGTTCATTTCGGCACAAACATTTGATCTTTTTCGTCAACTTTCAAATGGTAAAATTAACTCATCGTTTGGACAAGAAACAGGATAAAAATAAAAGAACTTTATTTTATTCCTTCTATCTTTAAAAGTACATAAGCATTCGTTTGCTAAAGGAAAAAAGAAACTGCCAATACATGTGGCTAACTTGTACAACTTATTTCTCTGGGGCTGGCCATGTAGTCCATGGTCCTGATGAGACATTATTGTTCCCGGTTCTCGCAGTCCATGGTTTTTGTGGCATTCTTGGTGTCATATCTTATACTATTCCCCCTAGTGTTCGAATGCGAAGTATGTAAATTGGAACACTGGAAGTCTTGCTTTATTGGTGGAAATAACTCGTGAACGGTTAAATAGTCTTTTGTTCGATGGCATGTTTTGTATCCCATTAGGAACTTGCCATCGAGCCAAAGATTATTTACCCATCCCATAGCAGTTTATCATTTACATGCCTTGTCATTCAAAGTGTTGATCTTGCCGATGACGCTTCTTTCATAGTATGCTTTCCCTTGCTGCCTCTTTAAAAACCTTACTAGAAAAACCCGATTGGGATAAAAACTGGTCAAAGGAAAAAAGAGTGCAGCACACACTTTTAGTACTGATGGGATCTATCACCAGTAATTTCTTTTTGAGGTGAGTCACGTTCCAATTGCTGGACAATTTGACTCCATCTTAATTTTCTAATTCATACGATCCCTTACCGGTGACAACTAAAACCCGGTAGGGCCCTTCCCATGTTGGACATGGTTTCCCAACATTGATTTCCCGAGTGCTATGAGTTACCTTTTTCAAAACAAAGTCTCCTACTTTGAAGTAGCGGAGATTGGACCTCGGATTATATTATCTTTTTATTCTTTGCTTATGAGCCACCATCCTCACATGTGGCAAGTCTTTGCATTCATCGAGCAGATCAAGCTTCACCAGCAATGCCTCATTGCTTGCTTCCTCATTGCTCGGGAAAACCATAAGGTTGGTTCCCCTACTTCCACCGATATCAGAGCTTCCATGCCATATACGAGAGAAAAAGGTGTCTCTCCCGTGCTCGATTTTTTTGTCGTCCGATATGCCCATAGCACACCCGGTAATTCTTTGGGCCATTTACCTATAAAAGTTTCTAACCTCTTTTTGAGGTTATGGATGATCACCTTATTGGGTGACTCCGCCTGTCCCTTATCGTTCGGATGGTAAGGTGAGAATGTAATCCTCTTGATTTTTAAATCTTCCAGAAACTTTGTGACTTTTGAGCCTATGAACTGTGGTTCATTGTCGCAAGCAATTTCCTTTGGTATTTTAAATCAGCAAATTATGTGGTCCCACAGGAAGTCAACCAGTTCGTGCTCACCGATCTTTTAATAAGGACCTACTTCAACTCATTTAGTGAAGTAATTAGTTAAAATTAAAAGGAATATTACCTTTTCGGGACCCGGTGGCAGTGGACCAACTATATCCACCCCTATTTAATGAATGACCGCATGGATAGTACGGAGTGCAAGAGCTCTGCCGGTTGGTGTACCAGTTGCGCATAGCGCTAACATTTGTCATATTTTTTAATGAATGTTTTTGCATCTTGATCCATCTGGGGCTAATAGTATCCTGCCCTAATTAGCTTTAGTACCAACGAGCCTGTACCGGAATGGTTCTGCAAATTCCTTCATGGACTTCCCTCATCACGTAATCCGCCTCCGAGGCTTCCAGATATCGGGCCAATGGTCCTTGGTACGATCTCCTAAATAATTGCCCATCCATGAGGCAGTAACGAGCCGCTTTGTTACATAGTGCCCGGGATGCCTTCGGGTGTTCGAGTAATTTGCCATGTCGAAGATATTCGATGAACGCATTCCTCCAGTCCCAGACTAAGTTGGTTGAATTGACTTCACAATAACCATCCACATCCAATATAGAATGTATAAGTTGAATGACGGTCCCGGAATCAGATCCTTTCATCTCCATAGATGACCCCAAATTAGCAAATGCATCCTCTTCCACGCTCTCCTCTCTCAAAATGTGTATGATCGACCATTCCCTGAATCGTGCAAGCAATGCTTGAACCTTGTTTAACATACTATTGCATGCATTCTTTCTTTGTATCAAAAATTCCGTACACTTGGTTTACTACCAGCTGGAATCACATTTGATCTCGATGACCTCGGAGCCAAGTCCCTGGGCCAATTCAAGTCCTACAACCAAAGCCTCAAACTCGGCTTCGTTGTTAGTTAACAGAACATTCTTAATTTCCTGCCTCAGGGTCTCTCCCGAGGGTGTAACTAGAATTACCCCGAGCCCGGACCCTTTTACATTGGAAGCTCCATCCGTAAACAAGGTCTAAAATCCTGATGTCATTTCTGACACCAGAACTGCCTCTTTATTAGCTAGAGGCATTAACCAGGGACTGAAATTGTCCACAAAGTCGGCCAAAACTTGCGATTCTTGTACTCAATGTCTAATTCACTAATTTCGACCGCCCATTTAGCTAAATGACCTGACAACTCAGGCTTGTGAAGAGCATTCCTCAAAGGAAATGTTGTCACAACGGCTATCAGGTGGCATTAAAAATAAGTCCTAAGCTTTCGAGAGGCGACTACGAGAGTTATGACTAGCTTTTCGAGGTGTGGTTAGCGAGTCTCCGCTCCCGAAAATATTTTACTAACATAATAGACAGGGAATTGCGTACCTTCTTCTTCTTGGACTAAAATGTCACTTACCGCCACTTTCGAGACCGCTAGATATTTCAGCAATTGTTATCCTTCCCCCGGTTTTTACAGTAACAGGGGGCTTGATAGGTACCTCTTTAAATCCTTTAGTGATTTTGGCATTTGGGAGTCCACTCACAATTGTTCTTCTTTTTGAGAAGCGAGAAAAAGTGATGGCATTTTTCTGAGTATCTCGAGATGAACATGCTCAAGGCCACTAGCCTTTTGATTAATCTTTGTACCTTCTTTACATTCTTCAGTTGATCCGGAATGACCTCTATAGCTTTGATTTTGTCAAAATTTACCTCGATCCCTCTTTGTGAGACCAGGAACTGCAAGAATTTTCTGGAGCCAACCTCTAACACACATTTTCTGGGGTTGAGCTTCATGTTGTGCTTCCTCAAAATATCGAAGGTTTCTTGGAGGTGTTTCAAATGATCTCCTGTATTTAAAGACTTGACTACTATGTCGTCAATGTATACTTCCATCGTTTTGCCTATTTGATTTTCGAACATTTTGTTCACGAGACTCTGATAAGTGACTATGGCATTCTTAAGCACGAATGGCATCACATTATAACAATATGTGCCAAAGTTTGTTATGAACGAAGTTTTTTCCTGATCCTCCAGGTTCATCTTGATTTGATTATACCCGGAGTAAGCATCAAGGAAATTCATCAACTCTTGCATGGCTATACCATTAATTATTTGATCAATATTTGGCAATGGGAACGAGTCTTTAGGGCACTCCTTATTTAAGTCCTTATAATCAACACACATTCTAAACTTGTTGTTCTTCTTCAGAACTACAACTACATTAGCTAACCATTCTGGATACTTTACCTCCAAGATTGAACCGATGTCGAGTTTTCGGGTTACCTCTTCTTTAGCAAACATGTTTCTGACCTCGGCTATTGGACGTTTCTTTTTCCTAACTAGTGGAAAGTTCGGATCCAGACTTATCTTGTGCACATCCACCTCAAAGGGAATACATGTCATGTACGAGTGCGACCATGTAAAATAATCGACGTTAGCTATAAAAAAATTAATAAATTCTGACATGAGTTCAGGATTGAGTCCTGTTCCCAAGTGGAATTTCCTTTCTAAGAATTCTTCGAACAAATCCACTTGCTCGAGTACTTCTGCAGTGGATTTGGTTGTGCTTGTCTCCTCTGGTACCTGAAAGTATCTCGGCACCTGGTGGGCTTCTGATGACTCCTCGCCTTTATCATCTTCATTTGGCAAGGGAGAAGGCGCCGGTTCCTGCAATTGCTATTTGCTGGGCTCCTTCCCTTTGCTGCTAGAAATCGACACTGCATTAATCTCTCTTGCTGCCGGTTGATCTCCTCTTATCTGCTTAATTCTTTCTGGGTCGGGAATTTCAATAGTTGATGATATGTTGAGGGCACAACCTTTATCTCATATATCCACGGCCTTCCGAGGATTATGTTGTAACTCATGTCGCCATCTACTACTTTGAATAAGGTGGTCTTGGTCACCCCTTTGGCGTTTGTGGGCAGCAGGATCTCTCCTCGGGTTGTCACACTTACCAAGTTGAACCTAGCAATGAGCTTTGTTGCCGGAATGATGCTTCCAGTTAACTTTGTTGGTTCCAGCACTATCCATTGAATAATGTTGGCCGCGCTTCCTGGGTCAACCAAAACACTCTTAATCTTGAAATCTAAGACACAGAGAGAAATTATTAGGAAGCCATTATGTGGCAGAAGAAGTCCGTCGACGTCTTCCTCCATGAAGGTGATGTCATCTTCCGTGACCTCCCGAAGTCTCTTATTGTGGGTTACTAATATCTTTATTTTCTTGGTGGTTGAGAAGGTTACACCATTAAATTTCATTCCACCCGAAAATCATGTTGATAGTTAACCGAGGGGAGTCTTCTGCTATTTCGAAGGCTCCACATTATCCCCGCTACGACCGTAATTATTCTTGGCTCGGTCTCTCAAGAACTCCCTGAGATGGTCGTTCTTCAACAACGTCGCCACCCCTTCGCGCAGATGCTGGCATTCCCCAGTTCTGTGGCCGTGAGTCCCATGATATTTGCACCATAAGTTAAGATCCCTTCGGCTAAGGTTAGATCTGATTGGCCTCGAGAACCGCACTTCTTTGATATTCCTCATCACCGATACTAACTCCACTATGCTGATGTTAAAGTTGTAATATGATATCCTAGGATACATGGAATCCTAAGTTCCTGATGTCTCCTTTTCTTGTAACGACTTGTTGCTCTAGCGACGGTCAGTCCTTCTATCGGGAGCGAACATATCCAATGACCGGAACCCTTTGCTGCCGCATCTTTTAGTTCTCTCGTATGGCCAGAAATGACCTTTAGAAGATCGCCGATCCATATCGAAATCACTTTTGAACATATCTTGGTTCTTGTCTCGGTATCGCCCCTTGGTTGATGTTGGGAACTCGAGATGATCGTCTTCTATCTTTATTTTCGACTCATAATGATTATGGACATCTGCCCATGTGGTCGCTTGGAATTTGAGTAGGCTTTCCTTCAGCTTTCGGGAGGCGTCATAACTCCTCGGATTCAAACCCTTTGTGAAAGCCTCTGCTGCCCAATCATCTGGTACCGCCGGTAGCAACGTCCTCTCTTTCTGGAATCTGATCACAAATTCTCGCAATAATTCAGATTTAGCTTGCGAAATCCTTAATATGTCTGCCTCCCTGGCTTGGACCTTCCTATCCCCGACATGGGCCTTTATGAATGAATCTTTAATCATTACAAAAGAGTCAATTAAATGCTCGGGTAAGAGTGAATACCATGTCAGGGCCCCCTTCGTGAGGGTTTGACCAAACTTCTTCAACAAGATCGATTCGATCTCATGTTGATCCAAATCATTCCATTTTAAAGCCGTGGTGTAGGCTGTGATGTGCTCCTGCGGATCCGAGGTCCTATCGTATTTTGGTATGTCCGCCATTCTGAACCTCTTCTGAATCAACTCCGGTGTTGCGCTCGGTTTAAATGGAAATTGCGTCTATTTCTTCTTTCACGGCCCAGAAACCAACTAGTCGTGATGGTACCTAACCCAACCCGTTAGGTAAGCTAAATGATAGTCAACACAACTCAATTAGGATAACAATAGTCAATAAATGAAATAACTGAACTTTCTATACAAAATCCCAAGGATTGGTAGTACAAGTCATGAGCTTCTAAGACATAGAATTTACAAACTGGTACGAAATAAATACATCATCTGTTCGAAATATACATAAACAGATTTACAAATCTAAAGATACCAAGAACAAGAAGCAGCAACTATAAACGGAACGCAGGTACATCTTTAATGCCAGCTCCCGTCATGCACAGCAACATCAGCTCCAAAATCTACACGCAAGGTACAGAAGTGTAGTATGAGTACAACCGGCCATATATACTCAATAAGTAACAAACCTAACCTTAGGTTGAAAGCAGTGATGAGCTTGAAAAAAGGTCACTGCCCAACACCAATAGCAAATATCAACTCATAATAATATAATGGAGAGAGTAAAAGTAACAACTCAAAAGATATCATACTCAGCTCGTTCACGGTTATGGAAAAGTAGGCATGCTTTCCATGTATAACTGTAAAGTCCAAATATTACAACTGAAAACCAACTAAACATGAGTTTATCAAAAAGAACTGTATTGCCAATTCAGAATACCAGATTAAAATTTTTGTTTACCGATTAGCATGAGGAAAATGCATCTCTATGCCTACATGTCAATATACATGTCAAGTCATTAATTATCATATACCATCTAGCATGAGGAATATACATCTCTATGCCTACATGTCAACTCATCAATTATCGTATACCGTCTAGCATGAGGAATATATATCTCTATGCCTACATGTCAAATGTACATGTCATATCATAAATGTTACTGTACCGTCTAGCATGAGGAAAGTGCACCTATATGCCTACATGACAAGTATGCATGTCAAATGAATGATTTCACAATGATAATCCAAGTTACTCTCACCCTCAACATACTCAAGCTTTCTATTTCAAATTCCCACTTCATCACACACACAAAAAAAATCACTGAGCATTATACGGGTGCCTGACTCATAAGCCCCTCGCCAAAGCACGTGTATATATATCACTGTGCCTGCGCTCACTGTTGGTATGTCATACTTCGGAGGGGCGGCTCCTGCCCAAGCTCTAATCAAAAGCCTATAAGGCCGACTGCGACATGCAACCCGATCCACAATAATAATAAAGCCAATAAGTCCTACTATGGTGTGCAGCCCGATCCACAATATATTAATAAATAATAATAAAGCTAGTATGGCCTGCTGTGGCGTATAGCCCGCTCCACAACAACACTCTCAACTCGACTCTACGGCCCACCTCAGTCATCAACCTTTCAAGTCTCAAGGCTTACAATCTCATACTACTCAGCCCGACAACTCCACATATGAAAAAACAATGATAACATGATATGTAATAATGAATGATTAACAAAGACTGAGATATGATATGCAAATTAAGAACCATGACTGAGTTTATAACTACAGTTAAATCAGATAACTCAAAACAACGGAAATAGTTCATTAGGCCTCAACCAAATAATCACATAGCCTAAACATGTCTTATAACGTGATTCACAACTCATATAATCAAACAAGTAAGGAGAACATGGATGTAACAAGATATAAAAACAAACCAAGTCTGGTCATAGTTTAATAGTCAACTTGAATCATGATTACCCCCGGGCGCGCCCACACGCTCATCACCTAGCATGTGCGTCACCCCAATACATCTCATATAACATAGTTCCCAGGGTTAAATACCCTCAAATCCAAGTTTATACTTGTTACTTACCTCAAACAAGACAAATTCAATACGATCAAGCCAAACAATACTCTAGAAATGCCACCCCGCGCGTATCAACCTCCGAACGACTCAAAACTAGCCGAAAGCAACTCAAAAATATCAAATAATGTCATAGAAAACAAACCCAAATGATAAAGGTCAAATATTTAATAAATTACTCAAAGATAACCAAAAGGTCAAACCCAGCCCCTACCTCGGAGCCTGACAAAACTCATACATTACGATAACTCATTAAAATACGAGTCCAACCATACTAATTTTACTCAAATTTGACTCTGAATCGATGTTCAAAACCCAATTATTCACTTTAGAAACGTTTTAACAAAACCCCCAATTTCTCTTGTTAAATCCCATGGTTTGATGTTAAATTTAGTGATGGATTCATGTAAATCTCGTAGATATATGTTAAAATCACTTACCCTAAGCTTGTAGATGAAGTTCTAGGTTGAAACCCTTCAAAACCGATCTCCCAAGTCTTTAAATGGTGAAGAATGAAATAAAAGTCCAAAAGTTCCATTTATATACAAAAAACCTGATCTCACACAGTGGTGAACACACTTCCAAGTTTTGGGGTCGCAATCCAAATTGTGCGGTCGCACTCCAGTAGAAACAGCATCAGTAGTTTTTAGTAAATTGGCCATAACTTTATATACAAATGTCCAAATGACTAACATTTTAATTTTCTGGAAACTAGACTCAAAGGGCTAACAATTTCATATTTGGATGATCCCCAAATTCCTCATAGATTGTGTGATATAAGCTTCCGAAATCAGACAAACAAACCTGTAGATTTCCTGTTGTGGCCCTCAATGCGGTCTGCACTTTGGCCATTGCCTCAGCACTCCAAAAGTGTCCTCAACACTCCAAAAAGTGCTTTTCGCACTTCTACATCTACACATCATCAAAGTGCCGAAATGTCAAAACTTATTAAAACTCACCCAAACCTCTCAGGACCTTGTCCAAACATACCAATAAGTCCCAAAACCTAATACAAACATACTCGAGGCCTCAAATCACACATAATAACATAAAAATCACGAATCACACCTCAAATCAGACTTAATAAACTATTTCAAAATTCCAAATTCCAAACTTACGCCGAACCATATCAAATCAACTCGGAATGACCTCAAATTGTCTACAAAAGTTCCAAATGACATAACAAACATATTCCAACTCACTTAACAATAATCTGAACTCGATAACATCGAAGTCAACTCTTGGTCAAACTTATGAACATTCTAAACCTTCAAATTTCCAACTTTCGCCAAAAAGTGCTGAAACCTTCTAGAAACATCCAAATGCAAATGTAGGCATACGCCCAAGTCAAAAATCACCATCCGAACCCACGGGAACCATCAAAATTCCGATCTGGGGGTCAAATACACAAAAGTCAAACTTGGTCAACTCTTCCAACTTAAAGCTTCTAAGATGAGAATCATTCTTTCAAATCAATCCTGAATCACCTGAATACCAAAACCGACAATACACACAAGTCATAATACATCATACGGAGCTACTCATGCCCTCGAACCATCGAATGGAGTGCAAATGCTCAAAACAAACGGTCAGGTCGTTACATTCTCCCCCACTTGAACATACGTTCGTCCTCGAACGTTCCAAGAGATTTTCCAAAGCCATCAAATCACTGTGTAAACTCACTGTGCATATACTCGGGGGTATCCCATGCCATCCCAATCCATATAAGTCTGTCAACTCAATGTAGCCGAAGATTCTTCCTTCAACCTTAGTCCATAAACTTTGGAACCTAATTTTTAACATCCGTAATCCATTACAAGACCCGATTCTCACATCTATACACTGTATAAGTCTGAACACGCTTGTATCAAGTCAAACAACCATAACCCAAGATGTAATCACATGATATACCACATAACTCAAATACTCATAGCTATAACCCAAGATGTAATCACATGATATACCACACAACTCAGATACTCATAGCTATAACTTCCGGCCACATTAGCTGCTCAACAACGAATCTGGTACCAGTAACAAACCTCATATCTAATAAAAACTTTGTTCTAACTCTTCGTACACTGCCAATGATGTATGAAACATGAAGAGACTCATAACCACCCATCAAATCAACAAGTCATGGAGTTCCCTCGCCGAACAAATGGCCCAATTCTAAAATGATTGGTGGCACTATTCTTTCAAACCTACCGTAATCAAATCTGATAGCAACCATTCTAGGTCCAATGACCTCATCTCATCAAATACAAGCTGCCCACTGACATGCTACACTAATACAACCCCAAGACACAAACTGTGTAATCCGTGCACTTATAAACAACAACTGGAATGCCCCCAAAATGGAAGATGACTCAAATGAGAGAATCGTTCTGCCAGCTCAACAAATACCACCACAAGCACTATGGTATGAATCTATCACATAAAGTAGAACCAAAACACACGAAATCAACACAAAGAATCATATCCCAACATAACCCTGTCATAGTGCGTGATCCAAACCAAACACTGGTCCACATGAAATACCTTAAGCCTTAGTGCTCAAATCAACAACCACACGCAAATCAACATCAAGTACACGAAGTGCATGACCATAACCGTGGAGGAACGAATAACACACTATACCATAACCCTGGAAGATCATAACCAAGGTGCAATCAACTATTCAACACCCCAAGAACCATCTCGCTCAAATTTTTCCATAACACTAAGACAAGCGCACCATGTGTGCAAGTAAGCAATATATCACAACCCATTGTAGCATAAAAGAGTAACACATAGAACATATCAGAAGACGAACAAGCTCAACTCAAACTGAATGGCACACCCCTCAACAATAACAGTGATGAGTCAACAAATCCAACCCGATGTAGATTACACGTCCTCATTAAGCCTACCAATGGGCCCTCAAATCAACTCCGGTCGTCCACAAATAGATAAATAACCCTCCAAAAGTCCACAATAACCTAACCATCATACATACTACTAGCTGGCTAACATTTTCCATAGTTTCAGAGTCCGCAACCACAAAACAATCTGCTTCAGAGAACTCTAGTATCCAAATCCCAAAAATACCGAAATCACTATATCCGATCCCAACTCGACCGCTCAAGAGATTGACATATCCTTCATACAAAATCATCTCACGAGGAATACTTCTATAATTCTTTTGTGCCACATAACAAAATCTGAACATCAGTAGTCGATCAACCAGGTGATTACCCTAATACACATCAAGCATCTGCAAGTCAAAATACAGTGCGCCCTTCTGAAATAAACACTCTTCTTGAGTGATACCAAAATAGTACTAGCGTTCTTCTAAACATCTGAACCTCTCCGTGCTATCTAGACATTTCTTCGAACGGAACCGCAACCTTGTACATGCACATCTTAATCACACATGATGCACCGCCTCTATCATGCCATCAAATAAAATACGCGAATCCAGTCATCAACTCTGATCCACAAGCAGGAGTACATACTCAATCAGTCACAAATCTATTACTTGACTCCCATCCATGAGAAAATCACAACATGCAACATACCCCACATACCTACAGAAAATATCCATCCCAAGCCGTGGTAGTAATTATCGAGAACTCTACGAAGCCCATTTGCACATAACCAAGCCATCAGAACTGAATCCCTCTAAATCAACCAAGCCATGCAGGCCGCCAAACTCAAGAATATTGCCACAAAACATCGGTAAAGCCTCACCAGATCATAAGAACCCAAAAGAACCGATCATTCCCATTACCATGTCGATCTAAACCACTACCAAGATGATCGATTTCTTCGAGTTTCATTCCGAATTGCCTTCAAATTAACACGCTTTTTGCCAGAACACTAGGATCCTCAACCAAAACTTGCCACACGAGATCCTAGCATGAAACCATATTGGCATAAAGCCTTAAGTCCTTGTATTCCCTATTAAGCACCCCAAAGTACCACAACTACGATACCCACACTGAGGAGGCCTTCTGTGAATCTGACGTTGTTTCCTTAACCTCTTTGATGCTAAAATGTAGAATCTATAATGATATAAAAATACTGCGGGTCCCAATACCATCTGATGCAATCTCAGATCTTAGCCTTTTATAATTCCCAAAATTCCTCAAATGCCATATATGAATCTTGAATCCATTAAAACCTCCTCAAGGGTCCTCCACCCTATCCAAATCTCAAATGCGCCGCCAAAACGAGCGAAACGACCTATGCTCCATTAGCACACCAACATCCAAATAAGTAATCCATACCTCTAAGAAACCGAGTGAATCCCTTTTCTTAGTACATTACATCCATCATGAACAGAAAACCTAAACCATTCCAAGACTTCCATATATCCATAAGGTGTAATACGTCATGCATCCAAAAATTCCCTTGCTTAAGTCATCCTCAAAACCAACCTCTGCAAGTTATAACCGATCCACAAGTATGCCTCAGACCGAAACCAATACAACACATAGCCATGCAATCAAATCGTCGATAGCAGAATCCCCTACTTGGCTCGAAGCCATAAAACAAAATATCCGATAACCAACAATTTCTTTACTTCATAAATGCCACGATCGCGCACTGTAATTCAATTAAATCCTTCATAAGCTCATGTAACACAAATCATAAAGCACCTCAAATCATCTAATAAGCTCACATTCACCCTCGTGAAAGTCAATCCAACTTCCTCAAGCCATCCAAATTCAAATTACAACACATATAGCCCACTGGTAGAAAGAAACTCTTCACACAACATCATAACGATCACACATCCGTAGACCACCCCGGAGGAGATAACCCATCTGCTTAGCCTCAAATAGGCATTTAACTATGCCCTACCATGTCCATAACCATCATGCAATCAGTTAATCTTCCCGAGTCTAAACTCGTCAACAAGTCATAAGAATTCACTTTATCCCATAACTGGACAACATGAAAGATCCCTCAACACGATCATAACTCGAGACTGTACAACACATCAAAATAGAAATCAAGCATCCAATAGTCCTTTTTACATCCCAAGCAACCGGGTAAGAAAGGTGGGGAACATCGGCCTCACACAAAAAGTCTCATCACATCAAATCCATCTAAACACATCCCGTCGTCACCTCATATTCATTATATAGCTATCCAACCTCTCACCGAGCCATAAATCCTGCTCCTAGGGTTACTACCGCACATATAATCCCAAAAGAACATGCTCACATAACTTAAACCACCGAGCCCAAACTGCGGTCAAACCTGGCCCCAAGTCTTCCAGACTGGCCCATCACAAAAACACATAAAATACATCTCGCACCTCATCCATGGAATCACAAGCTGTCGATGCACAGCTAATACCGAGCACTCACATAACATACGAGTGAGTGAAAGGAATTGAGAGAGATACACTTCAAGCTAAATCAATGTCGCACGATAAAGAGAGTAAGATGGGAAGTTTATCATAAATGCCTTGTGGCCTCTCAAAGATAGGTATGGACTTCATCATACTGATCTATAAGACTCTACTAGACACTTGCTCATGACTCGCAGAACCTATGAACCTAGAGCTATGAGACCAACTTGTCACGACCCAAAAGCCAGCTAGTCGTGATGGCACCTAACCCAACCCGCTAGGTAAGCCAAATGATAGTCAACAAAACTCAATTAGGATAACAAGAGTCAATATGAAATAACTTAACTTTCTGTACAAAATCCCAAGGATTGGTGGTACAAGTCATGAGCTTCTAAGATTTAAAATTTACAAACTGATACGAAATAAATACATCATTTATTGGAAATATACATAAACAGATTTACAAATCTAAAGCTACCAAGAACAAGAGGTAGCTATAAACAGAACGTAGGTACTTCTTCAAAATCTGCATGCAAGGTGCACAAGTGTAGTATGGGTAAACCCGACCCCATGTACTCAATAAATAACAAACCTAACCTTGGGTTGAAAGTAGTGACGAGCTTGGAAGAAGGTTAGTGTCCAACACCAATAGCCAATATTAACTTATAATAATATAATATAGGCAGTAAAAGTAACAACTCAAAAGATATCATACTCAATTCATTCACGGTTATGGAAAAGTAAACATGCTTCTCAAGTATAGCAGTAAAGTCTAGATATTACAGCTGGACTTTACATGACTTTATCAAAAAGAGCTATATTCCCAATTCACAACACCAGATAAGAATTTTTGTTACCAATTAGCACGAGAAAAATGCATTTCTATGCCTACATGTCAATATACATGTCAAGTCGTGAATTATCATATTCCGTCTAGCATGAGAAATATACATCTCTATGCCGATATATTAATATACATGTCAAATCATCAATTATCGTATACCGTCTAGCATGAGGAATATATATCACTATGCCTACATGTAATGTCATAAATGTTACAGTACCGTCTAGCATGAGAAAAGTGCACCTCTATAAATCTTTAGTATATTGACCATAGATTTTTGTACTAATGTAAAATTGAAAAATAATTTAATTTTATAAAAACTAGACTCAAAGGGATATAACTTTCATTTTTGGATCATCCCCAAATTTCACATAGATTGTGAAATATAAGCTTCCGAAGTTAGACCAAAAAACCTGCAGATTTCCTGTTGCGGCACTCAGTACGGTCCGCACTTTGGCCATTTCCTCCGCACTTGGGGGTTTGTAGCCGCAAATAAGGCTTTGCCTCAGCACTCCAAAAGTGCCCTCAACACTTCAAAAAGTTCTCTCCTCACTTCTACTTCTCCAGGACATCATCAAAGTGTCGAAATGCCAAGACTTATTAAAACCCACCCGAACCTCTCAGGACCCTGTCCAAATATACCAATAAGTCCCAAAACCTAACACGAACCTACTCGAGGCCTAAAATCACACATAATAACAAAAAAATCATGTATCACACCTCAAATCAAGCTTAATGAACTATTTCAAACTTTCAAATTCCAAACTTACGCTGAACCATATCAAATCAACTCAGAATGAACTCAAATTTTGCACACAAGTTTCAAATGATATAACAAACCTATTTTAACTCCCGGAAGAATAATCCAAACTCGATAATATTTAAAGTCAACTCCCGGTCAAACTTATGAACATTCCAAACCTTCAAATTTTCAACTTTCACCAAATAGTGCTGAAATATTCTAGAATCATCCAAATGAAAATCCGGGCATACACCCAAGTCAAAATTCACCATCCAGACCTAAGGGAACCATCAAAACTCCGATCCGGGATCAAAGACACAAAAGTAAAACTTGGTCAACTTTTCCAACTTAAAGCTTCTAAGATGAGAATTATTCTTCCAAACCAATCTTGAATCACCTGAAAACAAAAATCGACGATACACACAAGTCATAATATATCATACGAAACTACGCATGCCCTCGAACCATCAAATAGAATGCAAATTCCCTAAATGACCGGCCGGGTCTTTACATCTTCAAATCTGGGCTTTTCAAAACTGGTGGTGCGCTCGAAGTCTGATCCATTCGGGCATGAAACTCCTTCGCATTTTGATCCATCTGTTTGTTCATTTCCCTCATAAATCTCATGAGCTCGATTTCGAAGTGCTCATTCCTGTTATCGTTACCAGATCCACTATCGGCCCTTTCGGCACCGTCGAAACCGACCTTATCCCTTGGGGGATTGTTGTCAACTCTTTGAGCCATTTGATTTGTAGGAACACTGGAGGAATCAGGCCCCTTCCGTTTGCATTATTGGAAGCGCCTGCCAATGTCTGTTTCAACTCCGTTATTACCCTATCTTGCCTTGAGAGGTGGCTCATGATGGCTTTCTGTTGCCCCCTCAATATTTTCGTTATTTTCACGATATGTTCATCCTCCGCGTCATCGGGAGTTGTCTCCCACACATGCCTGGGATACTACCCTTCACGAACTGGGGTTGCTTCATCCCCTTCATTACGGGTGTCACTGATAGAATCTTCATGTTGAGGCAAATTTTCATGCTCCTCAACATTGTGTATGTTGTTGACATCATTAGCTTCCATTTTCGATTTCTTGCTAAGGAAAAAATCAAACAGGTTAGTAATAAACGAAAGGATCAAAGCAATCACGCAACTGTCTAAGCCCCACGGTGGGCGCCAAATTATTTACCCGTAAAGTTGTACAGTCCAATTTGTTACGCGGTTTATAGACAAGCGAAATGTTTTGATCCAATAATGATAACAAAATAAGATTAAAAGTAAGAATTAGCAATTAGAAATAAAGAAGATGACAAGCCTTGCTCCGAGCGCAATGTCTCCAAGGACAGAAATAAAAGCAATATAAAAAGAAAATAAAGTTATTTAATTGAGAGCAAAAAATGAGATACGGAGTGTGTTCTGCCAAGAATATTTGTCCCCTATAGTGGCTACTGAGCATGCTATTTATAGATATATCTAAAGAAACAAGATCTTAGGAACAAGCCCCACTTAAATGATAATAAAGGAGCCATTGATGAATAGGTAACGGTAGGTCATGAATGAAAATATTCCCTACAACGACTGCCTATTCATTACTGCCCGAGCATTCCATAGATTCCTTTGAGATACTCGCGGATTCTTTCATTAAAGCTCACGCCGGGGCCATAAAGGTGCAAGCCCGGAAGGCCGACATATTCAGAATCGCACAAGAAGAATCGGAATTGTTACGAGAGTTTGTCACCCGATTCCAGAAAGAAAGAATGTTGCTCCCGGTCATCCCGGATGAATGGGTAGCTGAAGCATTCACCAAAGGATTGAATCTGAGAAGTTCAGACGCTTCCCGGAAGCTGAAGGAGAGTCTGATTGAGTTTTAAGCAACAACCTGGGTAGATGTTCACAACCGGTATGAGTCGAAGATGACCAAGTCAGTTTTACATCATTGGCCAAAGGACGGGAGAAGAACAGAGAAAAATCAAAGGATGAATTCGACGCGGATAGGCGGACTACGAGGGGTCAGATGTTTCCTTACGAGCGTACCGAAGGCCGTGGCAGAAATTTCCGAGCAACAAACAAGTTCACCATTGACGGAGGGGCTGACCGTGGTCGAAACAATAGGTCACTTCAAGATAAACAAACATCGGGGTCTCAAGATCTTTCTTACCCCAGGTTATCAGAATATAACTTCAACGTCAGTGTAGTGGAATTGGTGTCAGCCATGAGGGACATTAACGAAGCATGATTCCCGAGACCTATGAGGTCCGATTCCAGCCAGAGGGATCCCAATTTATGGTGCGAATACCACGGGATGAATGGTCACTGGACAGGGGATTGCCGACATCTTTGGAAGGAGGTAGCAACGCTATTAAAAAATGTTCATCTTCGATAATTCTTGATTGATCGAGCTAAGAGCAATTATGGTCGCAACAATGCAGAATCTTCGAAAGCAGGAGAAGAAGCCCCATGCCAGATGATCAACATGATCTTTGGGGGGGAACAAAATTAATGGGGTCACCTTTTCGGTGACAAAGAAGACTAAAATATCGATAACTCACAGTAAAAGACTCCGGGAGGATGATATCACTTTCACAGAGGAGGACACCGACGGATTATTATTACCACACAACGACGCACTAGTAATCTCTTTAAATGTGTTAGATTTTAAAACTAAGCGTGTTCTAGTAGATCCAGGAAGTTAAGCTAATATCATACAATAGAGGGTATTGGAACAAGCTAAACTCACCGGAAGCATTATTCCAGCAACAAAACTCCTCGCTGGATTCAACCTTGCGAGTGTAACGACCCGGGGAGAGATCCTGCTGCCCACGAATGCTGAAGGAATAATGAAAACAACTCTCTTTGAAGTAGTGGATGGTGATATGGGATATAACATCATCTTGGGAAGACCATGGCTACACGAGATGAAAGCCATACCTTCGACGTATCACCAATTACTAAAGTTTTCAACACCCGAAGGAATTAAGCAGATAAGAGGTGACCAACCGGTAGCAAGGGAGATGAATGCAATCTCAGTTTCCAGTAGCAAAGGGAAGGAGCGCACGACATAGCAATTATAGGAATCGACGCCTACTCCCGAGTTAGAAGAGGTTATTCCAGAGGCAGAATCGTTAGAACAATATCAGGTGCTGAGATATTTCCACGTACCCGAAGAAAAGGACGCAATGAAATCCATGGCAGAGGAACTAGAACAAGTGTCATTATTTGGAGAATTTTTAGAAAGAAGATTTCACTTGGGAACAGGACTGCACCCCGAGCTCAGGTCTGGTTTTATTAAATTCCTTAAAATTAACGCTGATTGTTTTACATTGTCGCACGAGGATATGACAGGTATCCCGACGGAAATATCCATACACAAGTTGAGGTTGGATCTCAACGTACCACCGGTACGACAGAAGAAGCGCCCTATTACTGAGGCCAGGAATAAATTCATCAAAGAAGAGGTAACCCGTTTGCTTAAAATTGGTTCGGTCAGAGAGGTAAGATATCCAGACTGGCTAGCCAATGTAGTAGTAGTTCCTAAGAAGAACAATAAATTTCGTATGTGTGTAGACTATAAAGATCTTAATAAGGTGTGCCCGAAAGATTCGTTTTCACTACCAAATATCAATCAAATGATCGATGCCACGACTGGGCACGAGTTAATAAGTTTTCTTGATGCTTATTCTGGGTACAACAAAATTAAGATGAACCTGGGAGATCAGGAAAAGACTTTGTTTATAACAAATTTCGGTACTTATTGTTACAATGTAATGCCTTTCGGATTGAAAAACACCGAAGCCACTTATCAACGGCTCATAAATAAGATATTTTAAAAGCAAATAGGAAAAACCATGGAAGTTTATATAGACGATATGCTCGTTAAGTCTTTGAATGTAGGTGAACACCTTAAGCATTTGCAAGAAGCATTCGATATCCTGAGGAAGCATAACATGAAACTCAACCCCGAAAAGTACGCGTTCGGGGTCAGCTCCGGTAAGTTCCTGGGGTTTCTACTCTCACAAAGGGGAATTGAGGTAAACCCTGACAAAATCAAGGCCATAGACGATATCCCGGATGAATTATCAAACATGAAGGAAGTTTAAAGACTCATAGGAAGGTTAGTAGCTTTGAGCAGGTTCATTTCCCGGTCGTCGGAAAAGTGTCATCGCTTCTTTACATTGCTCAAAAAGAAGAACAATTTCGAATGGACGTCGGAGTGCCATCAAGCTTTGAGGGACCTAAAGAAGTACTTATCAAGCCCTCCATTGCTCTCGAAACTAAAAGAAGGCGAAACATTGCTAGTCTACCTCGCGATTTCAAAAGTTGCAGTAAGTGCGGTTTTAGTCCGGGAGGATGAAGGTACACAGTTTCCTATTTATTACGTTAGCAAAATTTTAATAGGAGTAGAAACTCGCTACCCATATTTGGAAAAATTGGCCTTAGCTCTCGTAGTCGTCGCTCGAAAGTTGAGGCCCTATTTCTAATGCCACCCAATAGCTGTGGTGACTACTTTCCCTTTGCAGAACATCCTACATAAACCCGAACTCTCGGGAAGATTGGCCAAATGGGCTGTCAAAATGAGTGAATTTGACATAGAATACAAAGCGAGGACTGCAATTAAGTCACAAGTCTTGGCTGACTTCGTGGCCGATTTTAGTCCAGGACTGCTACCTTTGGCAACTAAGGAGGCAGTCATGGTATCAGAATCGACATCAGGGGTTTGGACCTTATTTACGGATGGAGCCTCGAACGTAACAGGGTTCGGGCTCAGAATAGTTTTAATCACGCCTTCGGGGGAAACCTTAAGGCAAGTTATCATAACAATTCCTTTAACTAACAATGAAGTAGAATATGAATCTTTGATTGCAGGTCTCGAATTGGCCTTGGGACTTGATTCCGAGGTTATCAAAATCAAATGCTATTCGCAGCTGGTGATAAATCAGATTTACGGGATCTTTGATAACAAAGAAGAACGTATGCAGCAATACATGATAAAGGTCCAGGCTCTTTTGGAATGATTCCGTGAGTGGTCAATCACTCATATCCCGAGAGAGGGTAACGCAGAAGTGGATGCATTAGCAAACTTAGGTTCATCGACGAAAATAAAGGGACCGGAGTCCGGAAAGGTGGTAGAACTGATGAGTTCAGTCATTGATACAGATGGTTACTATGAAGTGAATTCGGCTAGTCTGGTCTGGGACTAGAGAAACGAAATAATCAACTACCTCAATCATGAAAAGTTGCCTAACGATCCCAAAGCGTCACGAGTGTTACGTACCAAAGTTGCACGTTATAGCTTCAGGAAAGGCCAATTCTGTAGAATATCTTTCCAATGCCGGCTGGCCCGGTGTTTAGGAGCATCAGAAGCTGACTATGTCATAGGAGAAATGCATGAAGGGATATGCGGCAATCACTCAGGCACAGAGTCTTTGGTGCTGAAATTGATACGAGGAGGATATTACCGGCCTCGCATGGAACAAGACGCCAAAGATTTTGTACGAAAATGTGATAAGTGCCAACGCTACGCATCACTTGTATATCGAGCGATAGAACCCTTACATTAATTTCTGTCCCCATGGCCATTCATGAAATGGGGGATGAGCATCGTCATACCGCTGCCACCGGCTCTTGAAAAGGTAATGTTTCTTTTAATTTTGACTGATTATTTTTTTAAATGGGTGGAAGCAGGTTCTTATCAGAAGATCGGAGAGCGCGAAGTGTTCGATTACCTATGGGAAAATATAATTTGCAGGTTCGGAATACCGAAACAGATAGCATGCGATAATGGGACATAGTTTATCGGTGCAAAATTTACAAAGTTCTTCGAAGACTTTAAAATAAAGAGTATCATATCTTCGCCTTATCAACCGAGCGCAAACGGTCAAGCAGAGTCAACAAACAAAGTAATCATCCAAAACCTTAAGAAAAGGCTGGAAGAAGCAAAACGCAAATGGCTCGAACAGTTTCTCGGAGTTCTATGGGCCTACAAAACAATGGCCAAATCAAGTACAGGAAAAACTCCTTTTTCCCTCATATGTGGTACTGAAGCCTTAATCCCTGTTGAAGTGGGCGAAGCCACTTTGAGATATTCTCAAACAAATGGAGAATCGAATAACGAAGTAATGCTAGTGAACTTGGAATTACTTGAGGGACACAGGGACTTGGCGCATGCAAGAATGGTAGCTCAAAAGCAGAGGATGGAGCGATATTACAATCGAAGAGCCAATTTTGGTTTTTTTAAAGTAGGAGACTTGGTTCTAAGGAAAGTAACACAAAATAACCGGGAGCTCAACGCGGGAAAGTTAGGCCTAATGTGGGAAGGTCCCTACTGGATTTCAGCTATCACTGGGAAAGGTTCATACGAGTTGGAGAACCAGAATGGGGACAAGCTACCCAGCAACTGGAACATTGCACACCTCAAAATATATTATTGCTGATGAACAACACTCAAACTAAAAGTATGTTCTGTATTCTTTTTCCCTTCGTTGAGTTTTTGTCCCTATTGGGTTTTTCTGGCAAGGTTTTTAACGAGGAAGCGACAGAAAGCATACTACGAAGACAATATCAATAAGACCTTTGATAGCAGGGCAAATGAACAAGCTTGCACTCAGAGACGATTGGGTAATCAATGGCTCGATAGCAAATTCCTACCCGGAAGTTAAGTTTGCTACCGAACAGAGGTTACCCGACCATTCACGAGCACAAACCACTAGAGGACTGTTAGGTATTCTTTCGCTTGATAGCATGGATTCCTAAGGGGAAACAAGATATGTTGCTGAGTGAAGGATTACCTACTAATTCATTGGTAGGAACTTCCAGGATACAAGACTTCTAGTGTTCCACTTTGCATTCTTCGCATTCAAACACTGGGGGGGGGGGGGGATGATATGAGGATATGGCAACAATGACTGCCACATCAACCGGAAACGAAAATCCGGAAACAAAATGCATCATCGGGACCGGAGACTGCTCTCATCCAGCCCCGTAGAAACAAGTTGTACAAGATAGCCATAAGTAATGGAAATTTCTTTTCTACATAGCAAAATGCTTATATAATTTCTAAAAATAGAAGGAATAAAATAAAATCCTTTTGCTTTTATCTTGTTTCTTGTCTGAGCGATGAGATGATTTTGTAATTTGAAAGTTAAACAAGTACTTCAAATGTTAGTGTCGTAATGAACAGGAGACATCCTCTTTAAGAGCACCGTAAACATGAGAGGGCCCTCTCTTATAAAAACCCTCACGTTAAAGGGTCGGTTCCAGAACAATCAATGCCCGGAATCCAAAATGCCATCGGGGAAAAATACACCAGAAGTCGCATATGAAAAGGACGTAAAAAGCAAACTTGCACAAATATTCATAGAAACCTTCACGTAAAAGGGAAACTTGCACAAATATTCATAGAAACCCTCACGTAAAAGGGAAACTTGCGCAAAGATTCATGAAACCCTCACGTAAAAGGGATAATGCTCGAAACTGAAATGCTTCGAAGAAAAGGCATCCGAGACTACACATAGTAAAGCGCGAATTGAACAACATGCACGAAATACTTGAGCAAATACAAAAGTTAAAAGCTTGCATGGATACTCAAACGAAATTTGAATAAAAAGTATGTCTTTATTCACAAGAACGGGCCAAAACATTACAAGTGCAAAATGAGAAAAGAAAGAAAAAGCTAAACTGCAGTGTCTCCGAGACTAGGAGGAAGAGAAGTATCCGCATTTCCAGAAAGAGTAGTTGGTTCGGCCGATGGCTCAGCGTTTTCCCCAGTTTGGCCTTCGGCCTCATCGCCTTCCGATCCTTCTTCAGTTTTTGAAAACTCGGAATCGGAATTGGAAGAACCTAGACTATCAGACTGCGTCAGTAGTCTATTTTTTGCAGCCAACTCAAGCTTTCAGGCCTTAGCAATTTTGGCATCAACATCGATGATACCAGCTTTGCCCTCTTCTAAGGTTTTTCTCCTCATGCTATATATAGAATAAGTTTTTTCAATAATGAGGGAAGTTGCTCGGCACTTAAGTTCTTCTATGAGTTGAGTGACCATGGCAGAAAGGTTTTCTCGGACAGATCTAGCAGATTGGAGGCTGATATCGAGATCACATATAGTTGAACTAAAGATCCTATTATGCTCGATAGTTTTTATGTACTTCTCTTACAGTTGGGTATGTTTTTCTTCCACGATAGCAAGCTCTTCACTTTTGGAGTTCAAGGATGCTTCCAAGTTAATCACTCTTTCAGCGGAGGCAGCCTCGTGGTCGGTTGCAGCAAGAACGACGTTCTGTACTTCTACCCATTTGGCCTTGGCCTCATCAAATCTAACCCTCAGTGGTCCAATTTCTTCGATGAGGGTTACCACTTCTTGCTCTGTTTGCTGCAAACGAGCCTCCAAAACAACGGCCTTAGCAGCTCTGGTTTCCAGTTCCGATAGGTAAAGAACAATCTGGTCCCGTTTCTCTAAAAGCTGATCCCGTTCAGAAGTAAGTTCTTCCTTGTCACGAATCAACCTTTGAAGGCCCTCAGAAACAAGAAAGTTGGCCTATAAAATAAGAAGAGGTAAAATTTAGAATACATTCGTTCACAGTAAAAGAAATAATAGAGGAAGGAAGGAACGTACCGTTGTGGCATTGTGCATGGCATTGTTCAACAAGTACTCTCCCGAGAGTGCCCGAATCTTTTCCCAGTCCTTTTCTGAAGGCAAAGGCTTTAGATAATTAGCAAGCTCCACCGGCCGGGATAGGAAGTTGCACCCGATAGAGACCGAAAGCATAACGCTCCTCCTCCTTTGTGGATCTTCAGATGGGACGACATAATTTTGCCCCAAATTCTCATGAACTGCGGACTATGGAAGAGGAACACCTTCTTCACGGTCAGGTGAAGCCGATGAAGGTGATATAGTAACTGTTCGTGAAAGAGTGGATGAAGATGGAAGTGATGTAGCAAGTGTTGGTGTTGGTGAAGGTGAAGATGAAGCTGATGGAGTTAAAGAGTGAGAAGCAGCTGCATCCAATGCAATGATGGTTGTTTGATGCTCGCCAACCAAAGACGACAGGGACCCGGTACTCAGCCTCGCAGCACCAGTTACAACAATTGGGGCCCAGAAGCGGGAGTTGGTATATTCTACTAAATCAGATTCTCCCCAAAGTGCCGAGACGTCATCTTCAGTTGGTGCAACTATCTCAACAGGTTGAGAATCCTGTTAAGATGATGAAGATCGTTGCCTTTTGTGTAAAGAAGCTCCTTCATCATCATCAATCATCACGGTGTCTACGACCAGCCCAGAAGGACCAGTCATCATCCCTACCGAAGATGATTCGGGGCATCCGTCTTTTCCCTTTTATTCTTTTCCTCGGCCGCGGAGGAGCGACTTCTCTTTGTTTGTTTATCCTTCGGTAGGGGACTTCATAAAGAAATATTTGCACCCGAAACAGGCTTGGAGATACCAGTTCGAGTAAGTGCTTCCTGAAGCAGCCTTGCTGCATTAACAGGATCAGCCAGAACGTCCTCCTTGGGGACAGCAACAGAGCCCTCAGGTAGACCAAATTCCATGAACAAAGTGATAAGGGTTCAACCAAGTTCTTCATATACAAAAATGGAAGCAAGGTAAATTAGAGTTACCATGATTTTTGGCTTTCCACCTGTACTTACGGGAAAGTTCTTTCCACGAGCGAGTTTCGGGCGTTGTAACGCCCAAAATCTTCTGAACCCACCGGTTCAAACCTTCCACCACCGGTGGGAGCCATCGAGTAGCTAAAACATGCGGAGGGTGAAGAGATGATACAAACATAAAAGAATATCTAGTAATAGGAATATTATACAAAGAACTTACAACTACGGTTCCAAGCAATCGAAAATGATGAAGCTATTGTTAGAATGATGTCGTTGGTGGCGACTGCAACGAACCGCTCCATCCACACACGGTCGTTGTCATCATCCATGCTAGACAACAAAGCATGGTGGCCAGCTTGCAAAGGTTTATCATCCCCCCCGCAGAAGATTTTGGGGGAATAAAGATTCATCACATGAGCTAAGGTTAGCTCCTCCCAGTTTTTTGGCACAAGCGTCGGAGGCTGGCGATCGCCGTCCATACTAAAGGAATTACCTGTGCCAAACTCACCTGGTAGCGAAGGATGAACTCCGCAATCACGGAATCAAGCTCTCCGCTCAAAGAAAATGCACCCAAGGTAAAGGTATACGTGAAAAAATATGTAAAACCTAGCTTGGGAAGGGTCACTCGCTCTGATAGATAAGGAGCAATGATTTCCAACTCATTGCAGCGGCAATCCTCCTTCACATCAGGGATACTAGGAGGATGAATGGAAGTAGGGTACCTACTAACAGCCCATATACGAGGGTTAGCAGTAGGGAATTTCTCTTCAATATCCTTTGAAGTACTAAGCCTCCTTGGGATGATGGAATCTACTGTTGGAGGAATTGAGTCCTCAGTTTTGTTCTTATTCTTTGATGAACCGCCACGGTTGGAAGAAGAAGCCATTGAAAAAGAAGAAGGTAAAAAATTTGTGTTTGAAGAAAATTAGGAAAATGATGGAAAACAAGGATGCAAATCACAAACTCAAGCAATTGTGAAGCGTAAAAGAAAAGAAAGTTGTGTACAAATAAAATTCCGGCGGCTAAATTCATGGCCATGATTACCTTGATAATCGGCAACAGTTGTGCTGAATCACGGGATGACGCGTGTTTGGGGTATTAAATGCGGAGATACGTGCATCTAATCAACTATCAGACACCTTCGGAGAGAGTTATAGTGATTCCCGCCAAAAAGGTATTTCTACCAATATTCCGGTAACACAAAGTTATGTTACCGGAAAGCTGGGAGATTATCTGTATAGGGTAAAATATAATATGACATGTGGCTGACTAAAAGGAAGACATATGGAATCTAAGATGGGATGGTTGAGGGCCGAACGCAGCCACTACGCTTGTCACCGGAACAGACAACGTTCATAAAAGTGTATTAAAAGCTCTGCGCCCGGTAGCATTTACTAAAGAATATTCTACAACATCAAAAGTGACGGTCCATTACAGAGAATTTGGCATTTATACTCAACGTTACATCTCAATCAATGACCCTCATAATTGGCATTAAAGGAGGACATAATCATAGGACCTTTTTCCCTAGTCATAGCTATATAGTGAGCTTAGTTATCATTGTAATGGAGATGAATTTTCTGGCCAGAACATATACTATATTCTATACAAAGCTTTATACAATTTTA
The DNA here is from genome assembly GCF_000390325.3 of Nicotiana tomentosiformis. NCBI lineage: Eukaryota > Viridiplantae > Streptophyta > Magnoliopsida > Solanales > Solanaceae > Nicotiana > Nicotiana tomentosiformis. Next base: position 37,723,832 of record NC_090821.1, on the reverse strand, counting down.
CTTTCTTGCTTCTAGATCTCATCATTGCTGTGTTCGGGAACCGTATTTACGGAATTGTCATCTTTGCTATTCATCTACTTTCTAAGGCTAAGTATTGTGTATTTTTTCAATTATTATATTATTTCAGGATCAAATTAGTTCACTTATCTAGAAACCACATATAAATTTAACTGTACCATTTTACGGGTAAACAACGGCCTATAGTGAAAATTGGGTCGTGACATACATGCAACTCGCTAAAATGCACATACAACTCAATGTAATTTGCTCCTTCCTATCTTCCAGTTTATGCGAACATATTTCCTATTTGGTCCGTTCCTAAAAGAATAATCCCTTTCTAAATTTGGTAATAATTTAGCTTGAACTTACAATTCCATCCTTAACGAGAACCTTTTATAACCACAAAAATACTCTGGGTCTCTTTTTAATTTGTTTAGAACCACAAATTCCAAAAATCTACATTATTTCTTAAACTCTGTGCCCAGTTAAATATGTTCACATGAATTGGAACGGAGGGAGTATATATGTACTGCCGAGGTTTATCAATGATGAACACACAGCAAACTGGATTCGGTGTACGAGTTGGTCGATGGGGAATAAAGCAATGAGCCTTTTTGAAAGCCTAAGAAGTAATGCCAACCGTGAAATATGCGCCGCTTCTTAGCTTCCGATAGCAGCAATGTGAGAAAGCCCTTCTTATCTATATAGAATCCCCTAGTAAATTTTAAAACATATCTAGTTAGAATCCTCTGGTACTCGAAATCTGCCCAAAACCCTATATATATATATATATATATATATATATATATAGCGAGTCAAGATCATATTCTCACCAACCAAAAAGTCAAAACTTCACATCTTTAGGAGTAGCATCAATATTCAAGAGGGTTCTCCAAACTCAACTTGGATTGAACAAGCACCAATCCTACGTTCACGAGCAAAACTACTATTCTGACAGCAGCCATGGCGGCTTATGCAAGTGACAAGGCCTTCGGGTTATTCCACCATGCCATATGGTCAATCCACTTACAATCACATGATGATGGGCCGTGGTGGACAACACCAAGGCAGATATTATGGCGGTGATAGCCATGGCCATGGCGGCCACTATGGTAGTCATGGACATCATGGGGCGCATTTGTCCCATGAGTCCACTAACTTTTTAAGCAACACCACTATGGTCCATAGTGATGGTGGCTATGGTAGTGGAATGCAACAATCTACCCACATGTCATCGGCCATGGGCATGGGATCGACGTACTATCATGGTCATGGTCATGGTTATGGTGGCAGCCACCCTAGTCACTACAGTCAGAGCCAGAAGTTTAACTGGGCTCTTAAGGATTTGGAGGAATAAATTTACGATAAATTTGATCTATCATGTATCGTTAAAATATGTGTGTGTTTTGGTAGTGGTTTTGGCTAACTTATACCTAAATAAGTAGTGTAACAATATGCTTAAAAGGCTTGTATTGTTAAGCTGAAGACAAATATTATAAGGCTTTTATGAATTGTGTTAAGGTGATCCCTAAACCTAATACACTTTTAACTTCTCTACACGTTGATACTCTAAAAAGAAAGTTACACTATCAATTTACCTAAAAGATAATTAGAAATCATTCATAATAAGTGAGATTAGTATCATAAAAAATAATGTTGGTTTCTTATATACTACAAAAGGTTTAAGGTGACCCGATAATGTAAAAGTGATGTGGTAAAGAACTCTTCATACATGACCTTCTATTATCGAAGTCTTATGTGTTTTAATCCCTTATTACAAAAAAAAGATGTGTATGGTCTATGAAGTCTCTTCCTGTGCACACAAATCTGAGGACCCAACCATGTACTTCTTTAGGGAAAAAAGGAAACGTTGAAGGAACATCTGTTCAACAAAATAGTTGAGCTGAGCTTTATATTGAGTTTGATGATTAACAAATGACTGCTAAAGAACTAGGTCTCTTAAAGTCTATTGATCAGAAGCTGAAAGCTGATTTTTAGTGCAACCCGGATTCCTTGAAAAATTTATTTCGTGGCTACAAGTTTTATGTTGGTAGGAGTAATTCATGGTCAACAAAGTTTCATTAATTATTACACTTGCATAAAAGAAAAAGCATATGGAAAAAGAAAATGCGTGTGGAGTTGAAAACAAATATGGGAACATCCTAGAGGGATTAGTTTTCTTAACCGAAATTTCCTAAGTTTTGGAGCATTAATTGAAGAAGTTTTCGGCCAATCCTATTCCTATATAAAGCATCATGTTGCAGCTATATATGTGAGGTTAAGTCTTCTAACTCTATTCCCAAAACTTCAAAGAATTACTCAACGCAAAAAGAATCATAACAAGAAGGTGCTCTCAAAAATTTAAGCTGCTCAAATAAAGATCATGTTCGTGAAGACAAAGTTACTAAAGTTTTAAAGTTGTTTAGGTTTGAGTCAATTATTCTTTAATTATAACCTATATTACTTATTGAGAAGTGTAATCATAGGTAAACAAATCTGAAGAGTTTGTTTAGCTTCATATGCTAGAGTTTGTAGTTTGTAAAAGGGTAGCTACGTTTGAGTTGATTGTAGGGGATAAGATACTAGATTTTATAGTTTCTTTGGTTAATGAGTCGTAAAAATCGCTCTTTGAAGTTAGTAAAATTTTGAGGCAAATACTATGAGGGTAGGTCGTGTTTTTAGTTTCTTGAGCAAGAAGGTTTTTCACGTAAAAATTAGTGTGTTATTTATTTTTTATATTTTATTTTCTGTTTGTGTCTAGAATTCTTAGGTTAAAGAACCAGGTTCTTTAATACACAAAAATCATGAGTGGCATGATTCACCTCCCATCTTGTGTCTTGGTGAATCCTAAAATAATAACTAGTATCATAACATATTTTTTCAACTGAAGGTTAATACCTTGAAATGTCCGAGATAGTTGTACCTCCAGCATTCAAGAAGGACAACAAACCACAAGGCCACCACTGTTCAACGGAAAGTACTATGGTTGGTGGAAAGAAATGATACAAGATTTTCTGGAAGATAAAGATTAAGAACTATGGAATATTATTCAAAAGGGTCCTAAGGTTCCCATGGAAAAAGATGATAAGGATGAAACAAGTGGCCCAAAAACCTGCGCGTAATATAATGATGGAGATATCAAGGCTATTCAAAAGAACGCCAAAGACAAAAAGATTTTAATCTTTAGGAATTGGACCTTACGGATATAATTAGATTTCTATATGTACTAATGCTAAGCAGATCTGGGACGCTTTACAGACCGCTTATGAAGGCACGGACCAGGTCAAAAGTCTAAGATTGACATGCTCACAATGTAGTATGAACTTTTTAAGATGAAGGGGAGGGTTATTGTCCAAGAGATGCATACCAAGTTTACTATGATTATTAACATATTAATCTCTTTTGGATAAATCATCCTTATTATCAAAATTGTAAGAATGATTCTAAGCTTATTTCCAATTTCATGGGAAAGCAAGGTTGCTACCACTGAAGCAAGGAACCTTGAAACAATGACCATTAATGATCTTACTAGAAAATTAAAGACCTATGAATTGAAGAAATATCAAGATCGGCAGATAGAAAAGCCTTGCAAAGATAAGAACTTGGTTTTAAAGGACACTAAAAAGCTAGAAACTGATGATGATGTTATGGAACTACTGACACCTAGGTTCTAAAAGATGATCAGAAAAGGTAGATTCCAGAATATGGGTAACAACTCCAAAGCTAAGGCTCTACAAAAGACCAACATTCGTGAGTGCTACAAGTATGATAGTCGTGATCACTTTATCAGGCACTGTCTAATGTGGGAGATTGAGTATAAGAAAAATAATCCTGATAAACTGAAAGAGTAGAAAAGGAATCGGGTTCCTGAGAAAAGATTGACAAAGAAGAGAGCATATAAGATCATAAAAAAAGCTTTGGTTGCCATGGGAAATACCTCCAGTGATGATTTTGGTAATGATAGTAGTGGGGAAGATCAGTCCTTGATGGACAAGGATGAATGTGACTCAGATAATAAAGACATTATTTCTTTGAAGGCTAATTCTGATTCAGATATGGAGGATGATATGGTAAATTTTCATGATATTAAAGAAAAGGTTCATACTTAATATAAAAAGAAACTGGCTTCGTTATTTCATGTCTTAATTAATGCATATTATAGTCTTTTTACTAAAATATGTAATGACCCGACAGATCGTTTTATGTATTGAAGCCTCGTTTGCCTATTTGATGCTTTCTGTATGATTGTTTGCTGGTTTTTGACTTGTGGCGATGATTGGTTTGGTTTCAAAAAAGTTTGGGAGTGGATTGGAACACTTAGTTCCATGTTGGAAGCTTAAGTTTGTAAGAGTTGACCAAGGTTTGAGTTTTGAGTAGACAACCTCAGAATGATGATTTGATGGTTCCAATAGATTCGTATTGTAATTTTGGACTTAGGTGTATGTCTGTATTTGGATTTGGAGGTTCTTTGGATGTCTTGACTCTAATTGCCGAAAGTTTCAAATTTTAAAGTTTGAAAAGTTCATAGGTTTGACCTAGAGCTGACTTTGATAATATCATACTCGGATTGGTATTGTGGACTTGGAATAGGTTCATTTAGTACTTTGCAGCTTGTGTGTGAAGTTTGGTTGGAATCCAGAATGTTCAGTTATAATATGGACTTGTTCGACGAAGTTTGAAAGTTAAGAGATTGATTTTGATCTCCGATTCTTAGTTTTGATGTTACTCGTAGGGTTTTGATCATTTGGATAAGTTTGGATGATGTATTCAAATTTTTTTTGTATGATTGGACAGGGTCCCGTGGGCTCAGGTGTGTTTCGGGATGATTCCGGAATATTTTGGAAGTTGTTTGGTATTGGTAGTTCCAGTGCATCACACCTGCAAAGAGTGGTGCGCAGGTCCGATGGCCGTACCCAAGTGATTTTGTGCACATAAGCAAAAGGGATCCAGGGCAACACATGCGAGGGAAGAAGCCGCACATGCGAGTCCGCATCAGCAAAGTTTTGGATCGCTGATGTGGTAATGGACCTAGGCTAGAAGAGCACAAATGAGCAGCTTATATCGCAGAAGAGAGTGTTGCACCTGCGGCTTAGTAAGTGCAGGTGCGAAGATGCCTGACATGAGGTATATTTTGAGGGCTTAGCTTATTTTAATTATTTTGAGATTAGGAGCTCGAATTGAGGCAATTTTCGCCCACTTGAATGGGGGTTTTTGTAAGAAACTTTGGAAAGTGAATATTTGAGATCTGAACCCACTCCGTGGAGTCAGATTTAGATAAAACTTGTATATTCGGACTCGTATTCAAATGGGTAATCAAAATTTGTGAGTTTTGTCGGATTTCAGGAAGCGGGCACGAGTTACATTTTTGGTTAACTTTATGTTATTGATTACAAATTGAGCCTTTATGTTCCGTAATTATTTTGTTTAGCATTATTTTACACTGTTGTGTGTTATTTAACTAGATTTGACCCGTTCGGAGGCCGATTTGAGAGGCAACAGATTCTTGGAGTATTGATTCTCCTTTATTAGAGGTAAGTATCTTGCCTAGGCTTGGCTTGACAGTATTTTTCTCTTAGGCTATGACATTTGCTATATGTTGGGAATGACGCATATGCGAGATGACGAGCACATATGCGTGCACCGTGATTATTTATGATCTAGGTAGACATTAGGATATTATTTGATTTATTTTGCAATCATGCCACTTTGATACTGTGTTTTCTCCCCTTATATGACTACATGAGCTATTAGTCATGCTAGAAATTATGTCTAGGTTATTGCTTATCTTATTGAGATATGATAGGGCTATATTTGCTATGTTGAGATATTTAACTTAGCCGTAGTCATATTCTTCAATCATGATATTATGTCTGTGTATTGTATCTCTGTCTCTGTGCACTCTTTATATGTTATCTCACATATTATTAGTGTCCTTGTATGTGTGACATTGGCTTGAGCTGAGTTGTGGCACGTTGGTATATTGCATGCAATATTTTAATTATGATACTGTGAGATGTTGGTATATTGAGACTTGAGAGGATTGGTGGTTGATCTTGGGACATAGAGCCTTATTGAGCTGATTGATGACTGATCTTGGGCTATAGAACCATATTGATATTGATTGTGAGGCGATGCTTGCATCAATGCCCCATATTAGGCTGAGTGATATTGATCGTTATCTTTTGATCCGATCAACACTTGGGCTAGGATCCGTCCTTCCGCAATCATGTGATAACCCATGTTACTTTGGGCCCTACGAGTACAGGAACACGATATGTTCTTAGTGAGGGACTTACTTCCCTATACATCGGTAAGCGCGTGTGATGATTCAGGGGCATTGTGACAAGCACTGTGAGAGTGCTGAGAGTATGATTGAAGGGTATTTGTGTCAGACGCTATGAATGTGCTGAGATTTTATATACTTGATAATTATACTATGATGTTGATGATTTGGCATGTATACTTGGCATGTATGAATAGTGTTATATTTTTCTTATGCTAATTGGTATTTAATGTCTCTATTTGATGTTTAAAGATTAAAATCACATGTTACTTTGATAAATCCATGTCTAGGTGATTTTTATGTAAAAGTGGATTCCCTGACTGATATACTTGAAGTGCATGCTTATTTCTCCTCTTATTGTGATAGAGTTGAACCTGATATTATTTGCGCCACTTTTCCTTTTTGCCTATTATGTTGTTATTGTTGTTTTTCGATGTTAAAAGTGAGTATTGGACCTTATCAACCTTGTCACTCCTTTTAGAACGAGGTTAGACTTGCTAGTTACTGAGTACATGGTCGAGTGTACTCAAACCACTCTCTGCATTTTATGTGCAGATTCAGGTGTTGGACCTAGTTGAGCATTGTGAGCTAAGCCGTGCTATACTAGTGGGATTGAGGTAGAGCTGCTTCCCGATCGCAGTCCCTGGTGTCTCTTCCTATCTTTTATTACTGTTAAGTATTTAAGCTAGTATTGTATTTGTTCAGACTTTGTATTTAGTACTCTGTAGAGCTCATGCGCTCACTGTCACCATGTTTTGGGTGGTTTTTAGTTGTATCACTATTTTGGCTTCAATTATTTATACTATTCTGTTATTGAGACTATTTCTTACTGTTGTTGAAGTTTATTTCCCCATTTTTATTGTTGACTTGCCTAGCAAGCGGTGTTAGGCACCATCACAGCTCTGGTAGAATGTTTTGGTCATGAAAAGTTGGTATCAGAGCTCCAGGTCGCATAGGTCTCACAGATCATGAGCATGCCTAGTATATTCTTGTGGATTGATTCGGAGACGTCTATACTTATATTCGTGAGGTTATAGGGCATTATGAAAAAGTCCTTTTCTTTCATTCCTTGTAGTGTAATTTGATTGACTAAACCATATATTTCTATTCTCACGGATGGCAAGGACTCGCGCATCAACTCTCGATCAAGAGCCCATCCATATAGCTAGAGCCACGAGAGGTAGGGGCAGGGGCACGGCTAGAGGGGAAGAACGTACCGGAACTAGAGGGCGTGGCTGAGCACCTTCTATGGAGCCACCAGTAACTCCAGTAGATGAGCAGGCCTAGATTCATGTAGAGCCAGTGGGACCATCTTAGGTTCCCCAGGGTTATTTTTTATTCTAATTGTTCATGACGCTTTGGTCCGTATGGTTGGTTTATTCGAGAGTTTGGCTCAGGCCAGGGTTGTTGACGACCAATTTTAGCCCTTCCTTTCTCTAATTAACTTATTATGCTTCTTGATCAACAACAACGTAATAAAGTACTTTTAAAATTATTGCTCAAATTAACTAATTTTCTAAAAAAAAGATAATATATTCAATAGTAATAGCAGCAGTAACAATAACTACTAATATTAATCATATATGCATAATTATATAATGGTAATTTAGTCTTAAATAATTACAGTTATATCATCTCTATTACTTTAAATTAATTGACCACTCGGCCTTTTGTAATTTTAAATATATATAAAACTATAAAGTATTTTTAATTACTTTGATAATACGAAATTAACATACAAATATGCATACATATAATAATTTATTAATTATACTTTATTATTTTATTAGCATTTAAGAAGTTAATTAATTTAATTATGAAAATAGGTTAAAATTTAAATGGGTTATACTTGCAATTGATGAATTTTAATTAAAGTGGTCATGAGATTAATTTCAGTCTAACCTTCTCTTCCAAAAATCCGATAGACCTGGCCCAAAATGCCTTGACCCGTCTAGGCCCAAACCTATGTAGCCCCTTTTTCCACTTGGCAATCCATGCCATCTCCCCTCCACCAATCCCGTTCCACCACGTCAGCATTCCAAAGCCACTCACAAAATAAACACACTACTCAGGGACCGTTGATCAAATTTATCAACGGTCCAGATTTATCGTGCCCTTTCTCTTTTGATGACCCAGCGGTCAAACGCAGGGACCTCAGTGTATAAGCTTTGTCCGGAGGTCATCGGCTTCAAACGACTAAATCTATTTCGTCTCTTCTGAGAAGGTAAAACTTCACCCTTTTTCCCCTCTGAACTTTATAATTTTTTTCTTTGGTATTATCTTGAGTTCTTGCATAAGTATTCATTATGGTTCTTTGCCCTCTATTGCTATTTGAATCTGAGAATTCAAATCTCAAACGCTAGAGCCAACCTTTTGTCTATAAATACCGGCTTAAATGCCTTACCTGATAATCAAACCAGTACCAGTAAATGGAACTACACCAAAGTATAAAATTCTCTACCTATCGCTTACCATTTCTTTTTCTTTCCTCTCTTTTGTTTTTGGTCGAGGTTAATTGTATTGAAGTTGATTGTGAGTACTAATCCTAACGGCTAAAGTTGAGCTTGGTTTGCTGCCCTAAGGAAGGTCAGTGTGTATTCAACTTTATTTTAATTGAGCTCTGTTTATAGTTTCCTCGCGTATAGTTATTCTATTTAGTTAGTTGATGTTCTTGTTGGCAATCATGTTTATCTTATCATGTTAGCATGAATATGAATGTGAAGCATGTTGTGAGATTTGTCTATCCAGCCTAGCAAGTTAAACTTTATGGCTTAACAATTATCCTGTTTCGTTTAGTTAAATATCTATTGACTTGAAATCACATGTTTGCTTTGTTAGTGCTAGCTGTAAATGATGCTCTTATTATCATGTGACTGTTCGTTGTTGTGAAGGCTATGCTTAGAAGGTTTGTATTGGCATAGTTGACACTGCCTTGTCTGTTGGTTAAACAATGCTGATCTAGGTGGTTTGATAGTTTTAACTGAAAATGTCATACTCTTTTACCATACACTATCTTGTTATAGATACCATGGCTATATAGTTTTATTTAAGATCAACATCTTACTATCTTATCCTGAATGATAGCTCTTGTTGTTCACTGTTAGCATGACCTTTTATGAAATTAGTTTTAAGTCTATAATGTTGGAATTATGTTGTTTGATATCCAATGAAGATTTCGACATGAACTGGTCTCCTAACGATGTGTTTACTTGTCATTAAGTGGCTGCCCTAAAATTAGTTTAGGTTCCTATAGTTCTAATCTTTGATGATCTAGACTTGCTAAGTATAAAAGCCATGTTTTGTTGTGCCCTTGTGAGGTTCTAGGCCTCTGTTGAAACCCAGTAACTGAGTATACGTTTGAGTGATTGTCTTCTGCCAACTATAGCTGATATCCTAGATAACATAGAATGACATTCATGACTTGAAGACATCTTTAACATAACAAGCATGCCTATAGGAGTATATGGTTAACAACTTTTACTTTGTGACTCTCTCTTGTTTGCTTAGAGCAGTGATTCCTAAGAGGATTATGTAGGTGTTATTGTACGCAAAAATGATTCTAAGTTGACTTCTTAGCTTTTGAAACCTCTTGAAACGCTTGATATCCTATGGCCATGTGTGATGACATAGTTCTGCACCATGTACTCTAACAGTGATTACTTGCTAAAGATGCTTTTAATTTGAAGCATGTGTTAATGCCCTGATTATTTATGTCATTTTACCTAAGTGGTTGTTTCAATTCCTAAATGGTTGTTCTGAAACTATTTATACCTTCACTTGACTAAGCTCTTAAAACATGTCATGTTTATATGAGTTGAGGCATTACATTGGGCATAGTTTTATGTATTGAATCGTTTTGGATGATTTAATTATTGCATTTATATTCACTAGTTCATGTAATCGAGAGAGGCATAACTTGTGATATCCTTGCATTATATTGTTGGTTGAGTTCTTTAATTCTTCTTCGTAATTGTGAGGCTAGTTGAATCATTGATTAAACCTAATTAGGAGGATAATCGAAAGAAATTTTTCTAAAGACCAATCCACTACGCATTATTGCATATCTTCACGTACTTAAATTGGTTCATCTCGTAAGGTTAAGACTTAATCAAGAGAGGAGTTTTTACTGAAAGTTTGAACTAATATTTAAGTGAATTCGAGAGACTCACTTGAACATTAGAAGTGAATTATCTAGAGTTAGATCCCGAATAATTATCTTGCACCTTTCCTATCAACCCCTATTTTTTCCCATTGATAACTTCCTTGCTTATCTTTGTTTCGATTGGCATTAGTCGATAGCTTTAGATTCTTAGTTAATTTTAGTTAGAAATCATATAAATCTCAATTGTTGATTCTCTTGGATATCGATGAAGCTAGAAACTACGAGAATACTATTTAAATCCAATCCCTGTGAATACAATATTATACAATACTATATTTGATTAGCGAGCATAATTTAAGTGTGGGTTTCGAGCTCGTCATTAGGCCTTGCAGCGGAATTCGAGCGTGATGGATCTTGGCATGTTGAACGGTTGGTTGCCCTTTGGTTATAGTCTTCCTATTTGTGGCATATTGTGCTATCCCTTTCTCCATGGTTATGGTCATGCACTTCGCACATTCATTGTTGTTATGCATATGGTTGCTGATTGTGAGTACCATGGTTCGAGGTATTCCATGTGGACCGGTGTTTGGATTGGGTCACGTATCGCAATGGTGTTATATTGGGATATGATCCTTGGTGCTTATTCTTTATGTTTTGTTTCTCCTCAGTGAGATAGGTACATAGCACTACGCTTTGTGGAGGTGTTTGGTTCTCCTTCCATCACTGGTTACATTCGAGTTATTGCTCGGTTGGTGCACGGATTGCATGGTATGTGGATCTAGGTCGTATTGGTGTGGAATGTCGGTCGAGCAGCGTGTACTGGCTGATATGAGGTTATTGAACTCGGAATAAGTTCCATGGGATTTAATTAAAGTATTTTTGGAAGAATAATGTCTCTAGTCAACTTCGAATTTGGGCTATGGTTCTTATCAAGCAAGAGGGCTCCACGACTTATTGATTTGATGAGTGGTTATTGTATCTGTGTGTTTCTTTCATCATTGGCAATGTATGAAGGTTCAGAACAAGGTTTTAGTTGAAATGAGGTTCGTTACCGGTACCGGGTTTTTTAATGGGCAGCTAATGTGGTAGGAATTTATTATTATGACTATCTGAGTTGTGTTATATCATATGATTGTATCTTGGATTATGGTCATGGATTGATACAGCTTGTTCAGACTTATACAATGTATATATACAAGATTGGGGTCTTATGATGAGTTCTGGGTGTTGGAGCTTGATTCTAAGATTTATGGACTAAGGTTGAAATAAGGATCTTCAATTAGGTTGTGTTGTCAGGCTTATATGGATTGTGGTGACTTGGTATCACCAATGGGTATATGTGTGATGAATTCATACAGCGATTTAATGGCTTTGAAATGACTCTTGGCGCATTTGAGGACGAACGTGTGTTTAAGTGGGGGAGAATCTAGCGACCCGACCGGTTGTTTTGAGCATTTGCATTCAGTTCGGTGGTTTTAGGTCATGCGTAGCTTCATATGGTGTATTATGACTTGCGTGTGTGGTCTATTTTGGTCCTCGATTTGTTCGAAATTGATTTAGAAGAATGATTCTTAAATAGGAAGCTAAAAGTTGAAAGAGTTAACCAAGTTTGACTTTTGTTTATTTGACCTTGGATCAGAGTTTTGAAGGTTCCATTAGGTCCGGATGGTAATTTTGGATTTGGGCGTATTCCCAAATTTGAGAGGTATTTCACCACATGGATTGAGGTTTTGATTCGGTTTTGATTATATTACATGATTCTATCTTCGATTTTGGCATTTGATTAATGTTTCTAAAAGAGAAACTTGGGGTTTTTGTTAAAAACTTTCCTAAAGTGAAAATTTGGGTTTTGAACATCTATTCATTATCGAATTTGAGTGAAATTAGTATGGTTAGACTCGTATTTGAATGGGTTTTTGGAATTTGTGAAGTTTTGTCAGGTTTCGAGATATGGGCCCCAGTTAACTTTTAGTATTTGATTAAAGATTCGACCTTTATCATTTGGGTTTGTTTCCTGTGGCATTATTTGATGTTTTTGAATTTCTTTTGGCTAGTTTCGAGTCATTCAGAGGTTGATTCGTGCAGGATGGAATTTCTAGAGTGTTGTTTAGCTTACTCGGTATTTGATTTTGCTTTTTCAATGTATGTATCATATCTAAACTTTGATTTGAGGGTAGATATTCCTGAGAACAATGATATTTGAGATGGGTTGGGGTGACGCACGTGCTAGGTGAGGGGCGTGTGTGGGTGCGCCGAGAAACTCATGATCCGGGTAGTTCTTAGGCTATTATCTACCTTATTTTTCTATCATGCTTCTTTGCTATCATGTTCTCTCCATTTATATGACTACATTAGATATTATTCATGCTAGAAATCATGACTAGGCCATCTGCTTAATTGTTTGAGTCATGATAGGGCTATTTTAGCCATGTTGAGCTAGTTGCCTTAACCGTAGTCATACTGTAAAGTCATAATAGCTGCATCTACATGTTATATCTCTATCTCTTTACCCTTTTGATATACTATCTCACCTGTTATTGGCGTTCTTGTACATGACATGAGTCTGAGATGTATCTGTGGCACATTGTGTTATTCCATGTTGTATAATTGGATTATGTTTCTGTGAGTTGTGAGATTATTGAGATTTGAGCGGATAAATGAAAGATGTGAGCCATAAAGCCGTATTGTGATAGTTACTAGGATAGGGTTGTAGGCCGCAACAGGCGATATTGGATTTACAATTATTTAGATCGGGTTGCAAGTCGCAACAGGCCATTATGGCTTATTTGTTACTTGGATCGGGTTGCACGCCGCAACATGTCATATTGACTTTTGATTAGCTCTTGGGCACGATCCGTCCCTCTGGAGTCTGTCATGTTAGCAATAGGCACAGACACAGTGATATATACACGTGCTTTGGTGAGGGGCATTGATGCCAGGCATCCATACAATGCTGAGTGATAGTGTGTGTGATGAAGTTGGGCATTTGAGACAGGCATCTGAAGTGTGCTAAGAGTGTGTGTACTGGATGATATCACTGTGAAATTATTTACTTGACATGTATATCTAACATGTAGTCATAGAAATGTATTTTTCTCAAGATAGACGGTAATATGACATTTGATGACTTGACACATATATTGACATGTATGAGTAGAGATGTATTTTCTTTATGCTAGACAGTAATATGACATTTGATGACTTGACATATATATTGATATGTAGGCGTAGAGATGTATTTTTTTTATGCTAGACAGTAATATAACAATTGATGGCTTCACATATATATTGACATGTAGGCGTAAAGATTTATTTTCCTCGTGTTAATTGGTAAATGAAAAGGGTTATCTATTGTTGAAAGTGTGGAAAGATTACAGTTCTTTGATAGACTCACATCTTTTGTGATTCTGTGAAATAGTTGGACTTTAACTGTTATACTCGTAAAGTATGTCTACATTTCCCGTATTTGTGACCTAGCTGAATATGATACCTATTTAGTTATTTATTATTACTCGTAACATGTCTAGAATGAGGAATATATATCTCTATGCCTATATGTCAAATATACATGTCAAATCATAAATGTCACATTACCGTATAGCATGAGAAAAATGCATCTCTATGCCTACATGCCAGGTATACATGTCAAGTAATCAAATGTCTTGTCATTGTCTAGCATGGGGAAGGTACATTTCTATGCATACATGTCAACTAAACATGACAAGAACTTAGTTTCACACTAAACTTACTAAGTACGCACAATCCTAGCACACTTCAGGTGCCTGGCTCAAATGCACCAACAACGTTACCATGGATCCATCAAAATAATCACACTTAGCACTGTACGGGTGCCTAGCATAACTGCCCATCATTAATCACGTATATGAAATTCTATACCTGCGCTCACTGCTGGCATGTCAGACTCCAGAGTGGCAGATCCTACCCAAGAGCTAATCATAATCACTTAGCCTAATAGTTGGGCCTGGTGAACGCATAGCCTCAAATCAGTACAACTTAGCCCAATGTGGGGCCTTGCATATTTTCCACTTCAATATCAATATAACTATTGCGACGTGCAACCCGATCCAAATACCAATATAAATACGGCTCTATGGCCCACATCAGTCATCAATCCACTCAAGTCTCGATATGCAAACATCTCACATAAATATTATATAATTATATAACACGGAATGTCATAATATGCCATAAAAATAGTTTAAACTTGTGTCACGTACAAGGACACCAATAACAGATGACGTCCATACCTATCTTTGAGAGGCTACAAGGCATTTAAGATAAACATCCCATATTTCATTCCTTACCGTGCGACATTAATTCAGCTTGAAGCATATCCCTTTAAATTTCCTTCACCCACTCGTATGTTATGTGAGCGCTCGGTATCAGCTGTGCACCGACGGCTTGTGATTCCATGGATGGGGTGCGAGACATGCTTTATGTGTTTTGGGTGATAGGCTAGTCTGTAGGACTTGATGCTGGGTATTGATTGTAGCTTGTGCTTGGTGGTTCCAGTTATGTGAGCTTATGCTTTTGGACTTATATGTCTGATAGTGTCCCTGGAAGTGGGACTTATAGCTCGGTGAGTGGTTGGATGGCTGTGTGATGAGTATGACGTGACTGCAGTATGCATTTAAATAGTTTGGATGTGGCGAGAAGAGTTTGCTTGGGATGTGGAAAGGGCTATTTGGTGCTTGATTTTTGTCTTGATGTGTTGTACAGTCTCAAATTTTAAGCGTGTTAAGGGATCTTTCATGTTGTTCATGTGTGGGGTGAATTAATTCTCATGTTTAGTTAATGAGCTTAGACTCAGGGAGATTTAGTGAATACATAGTGGTTGTGACTATGGTAGGGTGTAAGGAGGTGCCAGTTTGAGGCTAAGCAGGTGGGTTATTTCCTGCGGTATGTTCTGATGTGTATTATCTCTATGATGTTTCTGTGGAGAGTTTCTCTTACTGGTGGGTTATATGCGTTGCAATTTGAGTTTGGATTGCTTGAGGAAGTTGTCTTGACTATCATGGGGATGGATGTGAGTCAATATATGATTCGAGGTATTTTTATGATTAGTGCTACGCGGTTCATGAAGAATTTTGTTGAATTACAATACATGATTATCGTAGTTATGGAATAAGCTTTGTGGGATATCAGATATCATGTCATATGGCTTCAAGCCAAGTGGGGGAGTCTGCTATCAACAATCAAAGTGCATGGTTATGTGTTGTACGGGTTTCGATCTGAGGCATGTTTGAGGATCAGCTATGACTTGAAGAAGTTGGTTTTGAGGATGACTCGGGTAAGAAAATTTTTGGATGCATGATGTAATACACCTTATGGATATATGGAAGTCTTTGAATGGTTTAGGTTAGCTGCTCATGATGGATGTAATGTAGTAAGAAAATGGATTCACTCAGTTGCCTAGAGGTGTGGATTATTTCTTGGGGCATTGGTGTGCTGATGGAGCACAGGTCGTCCGGCTCGGTTGGGCAATGCATTTGAGATTTGAATAGGGTGGATGAATGTGGCATTTGAGAATTTTTCGAATTTATATATGGCTAAGATTTGAGGTTTGCATTGGATGGTGTCGGTACTCGCGGTATTTCTGTATTATTATGGATTATATTTTTCAGTATCAGAGAGATTAAGGAAATGACTTCAGATTCACATAAGGTCACTTCAGAGTGAGTATCTCGAATGCGGTATTTTAAGTGCTTAAAAGGTAATAAAATGGCTTATGGACATTAGGATGACGTAGTTTCATGCTAGGGTCTCTTGTGGTGCGCTTTGGGTAAGGATCGTGGTGTTATGGCAGGAAGAAGTGTTAACTTGAAGGCAATTCGGGAGGAACTAGGAGAACTAGGACATCTTTTTAGTGGGTTAGATCGGCGCGGTAATAGATATGATCAGTTCTTTGGGTTCTTATGATGTGGTAAGGCTGTACCGGTATTTTGTGGCAATACTGTTGAATCTGATGAGTCGCGTGACTTAGTTGAGGTAGGGGATTTGATTCGATGGCTTGGTCTTGTGCTAATGGTTTTCGAAGAGTTCTCGATGATTTATACCATGGCTTGAGATGGGTATTTTCTACCGATATGAGAATGCGTTGCGGGTTGTTATTTTCTCTTGGATGGGATCAAGTGGAAGGCTTCTGGCTGATAGGGCATGTATCTTGATTGTGATGTAGAGTTGTTAATTAGATTCTCGTGCTTTTCATATGATGGCATGATAGATGCGGTGTGATGTGTGGGATCGCGGTTTACATGTACAAGGTTGCGGTTCAATTTTGAAGGGAAGCTCATGTATTTTAGATAGCATGGACGGTCTCAGATGTTTAGATGAATGCTAGTACTAATTGGTATTACCTAAGAAGGGTACGTATTTCAGAAGGCGCACTGTGTTTTGACTTACAGATGCTTCATTGGTATTGCGGTACTCGCCTGGTAGATCGACTACTGATATTCAGATTTTGTTATGTGGCACGGAAGAATTATAAAAGTATTTCTCATGGGATGATAGGGTATGAGAGATGAGTAAGTCATTCGAGTGGTGGAGATGGGATCAGATATGGTGATTCTTTTGTATTCCTGTGATTTAGAGATTGAGAGTCTCAGTGGTGGACTATGCCATTGGTTGTGGACTATAAAGATATGGCCAGAGTTAAGCAACTAATGGTATGTGTTATTGTCAGGTTATTGTGGACTCTTGGAGGATTATTTATCTATTTGTGGATGACCAGAACTTATTTTGGGGGCCCATTGGTAGGCCTGATGAGGATGTGTACTCTACACCAAGTCGGATTTGTTTACTCAGCACAACTATGGTGAAGGATGTGTCATCGCTCAGAGTTGATCTTATTCGTGTCTGTTGGATTCCATGCATTACTCTTCAATGCTGCAATGGGTTGTGATATTATTGACCATTTACCCACATGGTGTGTTCTATTTGGGCCGCATGGCAAAATTCGAGCGAGATGGTTCTTGGGGTGTTGAATGGTTGAGTGCGCCTTGGTTATGGTCTTTCCTGTTTGTGGTATTGGGCGAAATTGATTGATTTGCATGTGGTTTTTGATTTTTAGCATTATGGCTTGAGGTATTTCATGTGTACCAGTGTTTGGATTGGGTCACGCACTGCGGCAGAGTTATATTGGTCTATGATTCTTTGTGATGATTTCAGGTGTTTTGGTTCTCCTATGTGTTGGATTCATAGCAATGTGCTTATGGTGGTATCTGTTGAGCTTGCAGAACGGTTCTCTCATTTGAGTCATGTTTTCACTTTTGGGTACATTTGAGTTGTTCTTTATGGGTGCATTGATTGCACGGTTTTATGGCCTTGGGTTGTTTTGGTGTAGTATGTCAGTGGCAGTGTGCTAAGGTTCAGAACAAGGTTTTATATGATATGAGGTTAGTTATCGGTACCTTGTTTGTTATTGAGCAGCTGTGGAGGTCGGAATATATTGCTATGAGTATCTTAGCTATGTGGTATATTATGTGATTACCTTTTGGGTTGTGGTTATGGCGTGATTCGGCCTGTTAAAACTTATACAATGTATAGATATGAGAATCGGGTCTTGTAATGTGTTCCAGAGATTGGGGATTTGATTCTATGGTTTATGGACTAAGGTTGAAGTAAAGATCTTCGATTAAGTTATGTGGTCAGGATTATATGGATTGGGGTGATGTGGTGTACCTTGAGTTTACATAGTGATTGGATGCCTTTGGAATGACTCTTGTCACGTTCGAGGACGAATGTCTATTTAAGTGGGGGAGAATGTGACGACCCGATCGGTCGTTTTGAGCTTTAGTGTTCCGTTTAGTGGTTTGAGACTTTGAGTATCTTCATATGATGTATTATGACTTGCGTGTATGGTCGGTTTTAATTTTTGAGTGATTTGAGATTGATTTGGAAGAATGACTCTCGATTTGGAAGCTTTAAGTTAGAAGAGTTAATCATGGTTTGACTTTTGGATAAACGGACTTGTAAATAAGTTTTTATGGTCCCGATTGGTTCGTGTGATGATTTTGGACGTGTGCGTATATTCAATTTCGTTTTTGGAAGTTCCTAGAAGGATTCTACACTATTTGTTGAAAGTTGGCAATTTAAAGAACTTATGCGTTCATAAGTTTGACCAAGAGTTGACTTTGATGTTATTGGAGTCCAATTGGTGTTCCGAGACTTTGGATATGTCCATATAGTTTAATTGAACTTGTGTGCAAAATTTGGAAGTAATTATAAGTGTTTAAGTTTGATTCGGACACTCTTTTGAAAGAATGAAGATTTAATAACTTAAGAGAAATTCTATTCCGTTTGAGCCTTGATTCATTGTTATGATATTCATGTGGATGTTTTGAGGCTTTGGATAAGTTTGGATAATGTATTTGTACTTGTTGGTATGATTGGATGGGGTCCCCAGGGGCTCGGGTGTGTTTAAGTTAAGGATTTGGAGTTTGACCATGGTCAATATCGGGTCTTGATGACCTCTTTTCGGTGTTTTGAGTGCGCGAGCAGGTTCATAGCGTGTTTTATGATTGAAATGAATATTTGGTTTGTGTCCGGGAGGTTCCGAATGAGTTTTGGGTGCTAAAACAAAGATTTTTTTGTTGTTGATTTTCTGGTGTAAAATAATTACGAAAATGTCATTTTTGTTCCTTAAATTTTCAGACTTCCTTGAAAACTTCAAAACATTAGATCTCCTTCATTTTAAGGCAAAAACTGGGTAATTCAAAAGGCTATCTAGGGTGTAATCTCGCAAGGATTATGTTGGGATTATCAAATATCAATTTCAGGGTCATCTAGGATCTGATTCGAGCTATAACAACTGCTGCATTATTTTACTTGTTCCAAAATATAGTCACTTTTTCTCACATGTCTCTGGAGCTCGGATTTGAGCGATTTTGGAGGGAAGTTTCCCAATTTGGAATGGGGTAAGTATTATTATTCAGTTTTAATTAAATTTCATGAATCTATCTCCGATTTTGGATTTGGATAATGAATTTTAAAGAGAAATTAGGGAGTTTTGTCTAAACTTTCCTAAAGTGAATTTTTGAGTTTTGAACATCGATTTAGAGTCGGATTTGAGTGAAATTAGTATGGTTGGACTCGTAATTGAATAGGTTATCGAATATTTTGGGTTTTGTCGGGTTCCAAGGTGTGGGTCATGGTTTTACTTTTTTGTTGACTTGGAGTTTTTGATTAAAGATTCGACCTTTATCGATTGGGCTTGTCTCCTATGGCATTATTTGATATTTTTGAGTTGCTTTTGGCTAGTTCTGAGTCGTTCAAAGGTTGATATGCGTGAGATAGCATTTCTAGAGTATTGTTTGGTTTGCTCGGTATTTGATTAGACTCGTTCGAGGTAAGTAACATTTTTAAACTTAGAATTTAGGGTAATTATCCCTAGGAACCATGTTATTTGTAATGTGTTGGGGTGAAGCATATGCTAGGTGACGGGTGCGTGGACGTGCACCGGGAAAATCATGATCTGAGTTTACTTTTGGACTATGTTGCTATCATGTCTTGTTGTATCCATGTTTTTCCTACTTTTTAGATTAACTGAGCTAGGATTCATGCTATAAATTATATTTAGGCTATATGGCTACATGATTGAGACTTGATGAGACTATTTTCGTTATTTTGGGTTATCTGATTTAACTGTAATTATACAATCAGTCATGATTCATCATTTGCATATCATATCTCAGTCTCTGTTCATCATTCATCGTTACATCGCATATTATCATTGTTTTACCATATGTGGAGATATTGGGCTGAGTGGTATGAGATTGTGAGCCCATGAGACTTGAAAGGTTGATGTCTGAGGTTAGCCTTAGAGCCGTGTTGAGAGTGTTATTATGGATCGAGCTGCACGTCGAAACATGTAGGCTTATTATTATTGTGGATCAGACTGCATGCCTTAACATGCCTTATAGGCTTTATATTAGCGCTTGGGAAGGATTTGCCCCTCCAGAGTCTGACATACCAGTAGTGAGTACAGGCACGATTATATATATGCATGTGCTTTGGTGAGGGGATAATGAGCCAGGCACCCGTGCAGTGCTGAGTGATTTTGTGTGTGTGTGTGATAAAGTGAGCATTTGAGATAGACAACTTGTGTATGTTTGAGGGTGAAAGTACCTGGGAATATCACAGTGAAATCATTCATTTGACATGTAAGCATAGAGATGTATATTTCTCATGCTAGACAGAATATGATAATTGTTGACTTGATATGAAAATTGACAAGTAGGTGTAAAGATTTACTTTCCTCATGCTATCTAGTAATGAAATGTCTTATCTGTTGTTGAATGTTTGGGATAAATCATAGTTTTATGATATACTCATATTTTGGTGATTTCGGTGAAAGATTTAGACTTTACTATTATACTTGAAAAGCATGTCTAATTTTCCGTAAGTGCGAACAAACTGAGCATAATATCTTTTTAGTTATTACTTTTACTGCCTACCATATATTATTACGAGTTGTTATTGTCTATTGGTGTTAGACTCTAACCGTTTTATGCGCTTGTCGCTGCTTTCAACCTGAGGTTAGGTTTGTTACTTATTGAGTATGGAGTCAGTTGTACTCATACTATACTTCTACACCTTGCATGCAGATCTTGGAGCTGATGTTGCTGTGAATGGTGGGAGCTGGCATTGAAGATGTACCTGCGTTCCAGTTACCGCTACCACTTGTTCTTGGTAGAAGCTCCTGATTTAAACTACCAATCCTTGAGTTATTGTATAGAAATTCAGTTATTTCATCAGTTATTTCATGGTAATCTCATTTGGATTGTGTTTAAGGATAATTGGCTTACCTAACGGGGTGGGTTAGGTGCCATGACGACTAGTTGAATTTTGGGTCTTGACAAGTTGGTATCAGAGCTCTAGGTTCATATGTTCTACGAATCTTGAGCAAGTGTCTAGTAAAGTCTTGCGGATTGGTATGATGACGTCCATACCTATCTTCGAGATGCTACAGGGCATTTAGGATAGACATCCCATCTTTATTTCCTTATCGTGCGGTATTAATTCATCTTGAACCATATCTCTTTGAATTCCTTCCACCCACTCATATGTTATGTGAACGCTCGGTATCGGCTGTGCACCGATGACTTGTGATTCCATGGATAGGGTGCAAGACGTGCTTTTTGTGTTTTGGGTGATAGGCCCGTCTGGAGGACTTGAGGTCGGTTTTTGACCGTAGCTTGGGCTCGGTGGTTCTAGTTTTGTGAGCATATGCTTTTGGACTTATATGTCTGGTAGTGTCCCTAGGAGTGGGGCTTATGTCTCGGTGAGTGGTTGGATGGCTATGTGATGAGTATGACGTGACTGTGGTATGCATTTAGATGGTTTGGATATGGCGAGAAGAGTTTGCTTGAGATGTAGAAAGGCCTATTGGGTGCTTGATTTCTATCTTGATGTGTTGTACAGTCTCGAGTTATGAGCGTGTAGAGGGATCCATCATGTTGTTCATGTGCGGGGTGAATTAATTCTTATGTTTAGTTAACGAGATTAGAATTGAGGAGATTTAGTGAATACATAGTGGTTGTGACTGTGGTAGGGCGTAAGGACGTGCCAGTTTGAGGCTAAGTAGGTGGGTTATATCCTGTGGGATGTTCTGAGGTTGTATGAACCCTATTATGGTTATGTGGAGACATTTCTCTTACATGTGGGTTATATGTGTTGCAATTTGAATTTGGATCACTTGAGGAAGTTGTCTTGACTGTCACGGGGATGAATGTGAGTTTAACAGATGGTTTGAGGTATTTTTATGATTAGTGCTCCATGGGTTCATGAAGGATTTTGTTGAATTACAATACAAGATTATGGCAGTTATCGAATAGTGCTCCATGGGTCCATGGGATGAATGTGAGTTTAACAGATTATGCCTTGTAGGAGTGATTCCGAGCTATGTAGATGTTATGGAATGAATTCAAGTAATTTTGAGCTTAGCAGCCTGAGTAAAAGCCCAAGGAATTAAGACGGGATCATGTTCGTGGATCAACGGATGATAGTTAAGAACGAACGAAGAATCGAGCAGGCATATTGCGCAGTTCTAATAAAATGCACATAACATTTCGCTCGGAATTCCGTTTGGGCTCCACAATATATTTTTGGAAAGATGATTCAAAGGGATACAACGTTCATGTTTTACGTTGTTTAAAATTTCTAACAGAACAGGGTGACAAGTGCACGACCACTCACTAGTCATGCATATGGTGCAGAATAGTGTGAAAAGTGCGCGGACAAGTGCGCGGGTACACTTCCAGGTGCGCGGCCGTGCACGTACAATTCCATAAAAGTGTCCTTTTTCACTAAGAAAGGGTAGTTTCATCCGGGATTTGTTTTGGGGCGGATTAAATACCTCGAAACACCATTTTTGAGGGACTTTTGACATACCTTAGACCTAGGAAAAGCCAAGGAGAAGAGGGAGAAGCAAGAGCACAAGGATTTCATCCATCCTTCCTCACTCAAGATCCGGGTTTGGAATGTATTTATGTTTTCCTCTACTTTTTATTTCATTTGTGAAGAACTTCTCCATGTCTATGGAGTAGAACCTTTTGGGTTTTGATGGATTTGGTGTATTGATGGTTGTTTGTGGATTATAACTCTATTTTTATGTATTTGAATCATTTTTGGAAGATTTAATTGTTGCATCTATGTCTTAACTTGTGATATATTTGCACTATATTGCTGGTTGAGTTCATAGATTCTTCTAAGTAATCGAAAGAGGCTAGTTGAATCCTTGATTAAACCTAGTTTGGAGAATAATCGAAAGAGATTCTCCTAAAGGCCAATCCATTACGAATTATTGCATATCTTCACCGAGCTTAAATTGGTTCGTATTGTGAGGTTAAGACTTAATCGAGATAAGAGTTTCTACTAAATAATTGTACTAATAATTAAGTGAATTCGAGAGACTCACTTGAACATTAGTAGTGAATTATCTAGAGTTAGATCCCGAATAATTATCTTGCCCCTATCCTATCAACCCATATTTTCTCCCATTGATAACTCCCTTGCTTACCTTTGTTGTAATTGTCATTAGTAAATAGCTTTGGATTCTTAGTTAATTGTAATTAGAGTTTATATAAATCTAAACTGTTGATCCTCCTGGATAGCAATCTAGCTATAAACTACGATAATACTGTTTAAATCCAATCCCTGTGGATATGATAATTAATCTATACTATCTTTGACTAGCGAGCACAATTTAAGTGTGTGTTTTGCGCTCATCAAATTTTGGCGCCGTTGCTAGGGATTGGCAATCAATAGTGTTTGAAATAGTTGTAGTGCTAATTCAGGAATTAGGTTTTAGTTTTTTATTTTTTTTCTTTTCTTTTTTCCTTTTCTATTTTATTTTCTTTTCTATTTTATTTTCTTTATTTGTTAACTTCTTTTCAAAAATTATTTTGTAGTTCCTAATAAGTTGGAGAAGATACTATAGATATTTAACTCTAAATGCTGTGAAGATGGAGTGCAACCAGCCTAAGAAAACGGTTTGAAGAGTTAGCAACTGAATATTATCAGCGGTTTCCTATGTGTTTTAAATGCGGTGGAAATCATCTATGGGTTGATTGTCATGCAGGTATGTATTCCTCCTGTGGTTCGTATTTTGAATAGTCTCACTCTATTTCTAGTCCATACATGTATGAGGATTCATATGAGCACAATCTTGACTCTGGTTGGGATGAATACCTTTATTATAACTTGAATGGAAGTGAAGTGAGACAACCACCTCAAGAGGAGAACGGTAGCTTGGAAGAGCTTATGTATAAGTTCATAAATAAGCCGGTAGAGAGATTTATACAAGATGATGAAGCCATGAACAACCTAACAATGCAAGAAAGTCAAATAATATGTGCACTTTCAGAAAGCTCATTGCATTGTGATGGTGAATATATGGAGGAGATACCCTGTGAGAATGAGCCTACCCAAGAGAATGAGCATCCATACTGAGAGCTTTTCTCTGTTCAAGATGACTCTGATTCAACTGAGGTGATTGAAAATAAGGCTGTGGTTGAGTGTGAAGCAACAGAAGAAGAGTTCAAACCCCATCCACTTTTCCACATTTGCAACATTTTAGTAGAAGAGAATGATAAACAAATAGTCTTGGACATACCAGAGGAATATTCACTTGACCTTTCTTCTTTGTTTTTTTATTCTAACCTTGATCATGTGAATTTTATTTTTGGGGATTTACAGGAATATATATGGATTGATCTTCTGAAAAAATGCAGAAACAAGTTAAGGATCATCATGAACGAGCAATTCACCGCTCAAGATGCGGACAAGAAAGAAAGAAAAGAGTGGGTTTTGCATGTATCCTTAGAAGAATTGGGCTTAATGAGCTCCATAAAGAATCCCAAGGAGCGAAAACGAGGAATAAATTCAGAATTAGGGGTGGAGTTCATAAGTTCTCGGAAAAGAAGAAAATTCAGGGAAGTTTTCTTTACCTTATGCTTTTTAATTGTGTGTTATGGGGACATGCCACTACTTAAAGTGTGGGGTGGGGGATATGTTTGTATGTATGTTGTATGTATATTAATTTGATTAGTTTCTTTTGGTTAGTAGTAGTTTGATAGAAAAATATTGAAAACAAATCCATAAAAATTGAAAGAATTTCGAATTTTCCCGACGATGGATATCATTTGACGGGTTTCTTGAGGGAATTAAGTGGAAAGAAAAAGAGAAAAAGATTTTCTTTTGTAGGTAGTGTATCAATTCCCCCTTGTTTTTTCTTTGTGTCGCGGTTCTTTTCCAAGGGTTTTGTTTGAACTGGGTATAGTTAGTTTTTATTTATGTTAGGAGTAGGGAACCTTGTGCTATGATTTGAATTGAAAGCAATGCCTCTTGACTTTGTTATGCCTTGAGAATAGTAAGTGCTTTAGTTGTGACGGTTAGGCTTAGTTTTTGACTCTTTGATAAGTGCCTTAATTTGTATTATCTTAACTTTGCTTAATTGCTTTGACTAGAGTGTCTTGATGAGGCCAATACTGAGTGAGTCATGTTCCATGTGTGTGTGAAATTTTTGTGTTATTCTGTACATTGCATTTGCAAAGGGAAATAGTAGTTTTATTAAGTCTTGGAAGTGATATAGGCGTTTCTTTGTTGAGCCAGATATATGTGTTTACCTACCAAATTGCTATGTAATCATAGTTAACCTATTGAGCCTGTAATCCTATTTCTTTGGCAACCACATTACAAGACTTATCCAGTTATTTGAATTGATTATCAATTTGAACCAATTACCTCACCTGAGCACTTGAAATTATTAAGAACTTTGTAAAAGTTGAAGTGTGGGGTGGTTGGTTTGGCTTTTGAGTAGAACTACTGAAATAAGGAGAAAGGTGCAATGATTTGAAAAAAAATAAGAACCACTTGAATTGAAAAAAAACAATAGTTGTATTGTTGTGAACGAGATTCATTAATAAGTGGTAACTCTTGATGTAATGGTGCTTAAATAAATTGGGGGAGTTAACGCATGTTGATGTCAAGGTGGAGTATTGTTTGACATACGTGTGGGGGTTTGAATGTTAAAGTGTATGTATTAGGGTGCTTAGGAAGGTGTAGTCACTCTTATATCTAAATGTATCCTACCTGTCCCGCAGCCTACATTACAACCAGTTAAAAGTCCTACTTGATCCTTGACTGAATGAGCTCAATTAGTAGAGTAGTACACTACGGGCAAGCCTATGGGTGCATCTTTTGTGGCACATGAATGTCCTTTCTGAGAGTGAGTGAATTCTTTCTATCTTGAGTTCCTCATTGTTCTTGAATTTTATTTTTTGGGGAACTACTCTCTTTTGTTGTGTGAGGGCACTTGATTCATGAAGAAAATGTAATTCTTGATCTATATGTTAGAGTAAGTGAGTAAGTTGTGAATAATGCGTGGTGCTTCTGAGTCAATTCTTGAGGTGAAGATGTTACACTATTGTGCTTAGTCTATTTTAAATATTCTTGGTGTGATGAGTTAGGAGAGTTGCTTAGTAAGGTTGTGTCTATATATAGTGTGGTTTGATTGCTGGAGGACGAGAAATGGTTTATGTGTGGGGTGTTGATGGTAGGCTATAATCTCATATTTTAGTCGATTATTACATTCCAATTTATTGTACTTTAGTTGAGTTTGACCTTTAATCGCTAGTGTTTTGTACTAATTATGTGTTTTATGCCTTGTACGAGTAATTCCGAACTATGTAGATATTATGGAAAGAATTCAAGTGATTTTAAGCTTTGAAGTCTGAGTAAAAGCCCAAGGAATTAAGCCGGGATCATGTTCGGGGATCAACGGATGATAGTTAAGAATGAACGATGAATCAAGCAGGCATATTGCGCAGTGTCTAGTAAAATGCACATAACATTTTTCTCCGTTTAGGCTCCACAATATATTGTTAGAAAGCTAATTCAAAGGGCTGCAAATTTCTCTTTTTACGCTGTTTCAAATTCCCAATAAAATAGGGTGACAAGTGGGCATCTGTGCACTAACCACGCATATAGGGAAGAACAGTGTGAAAAGTGCGCAGGCACACTTCCAGGTACGCGGCCGCGCACGTCTAACTCCGGAAAAGTTACCTTTTTCGCTAAAAAAGGGTAATTACGTTTGGGATTTGTTTTGGGGCAGATTAACTACCCCAAAACACCATTTTTGAGGGACGTTTGACATACCTTAGACCTAGGAAAGCCAAGGAGAAGAGGGAGAAGCAAGAGAATAAGGATTTTATCCATCCTTCCTCACTCAACATCCGGGTTTGGATTGTATTTATGTTTTCCTCTACTTTTATTTTATTTGTGAACAACTTCTCCATTTTTGTGGAGTAGAACCTTTTGGGATTTGATGGATTTGGTGTATTGATTGTTGTTTGTGGATTATAACTCTATTTTTATGTATTTGAATCATTTTTGGAAGATTTAATAGTTGCATCTATGTTCACTTGTTCTTGTAATCGAAAGAGGCATAACTTGTGATGTATTTGCACTATATTGCTGGTTGAGTTCATAGATTCTTCTAAGTAATTGAAAGAGGCTAGTTGAATCCTTGATTAAACCTAGTTAGGAGGATAATCGAAAAAGGTTCTCCTAATGACCAATCCATTACGATTTCTTGCATATCTTCACCGAGCTTAAATTGGTTCATATTATGAGGTTGAGACTTAATCGAGAGAGGAGTTTCTACTAAACAATTGTACTAATAATTAAGTGAATTCGAGAGACTCACTTGAACATTAATAGTGAATTATCTAGAGTTATATTCCGAACATTTATCTTGCACCTATCCTGTCAACCCATAATTTCTCCCATTGATAACTCCCTTGCTTACCTTTGTTGTAATTGTCATTAGTCAATAGCTTTAGATTCTTATTTAATTGTAATTAGAGTTTATATAAATCTCAACTGTTGATCCTCCTGGATAGCAACCTAGTTACAAACTATGATATAACTATTTAAATCCAATCT
Source organism: Nicotiana tomentosiformis (assembly GCF_000390325.3). Classification (NCBI taxonomy): domain Eukaryota; kingdom Viridiplantae; phylum Streptophyta; class Magnoliopsida; order Solanales; family Solanaceae; genus Nicotiana; species Nicotiana tomentosiformis. The sequence goes on along the minus strand of NC_090821.1, from coordinate 37,695,981 downwards.
GTGTGGATACGATAATTATTCTATACTATCTTTGACTAGCGAGACAATTTAAGTGTGTATTTTGCGCTCGTCATGAACGCTGGCACTGTGATATATATGCACGTGCTTTGGTGAGGGGCTTATGAGCCAGGCACCAGTACAGTGTTGAGTCATTGTGTGTGTGTGTGTTGTGAAGTGGGAATTTGAAATAGACAACTTGTGTATGTTAAAGGGTGAGAGAACCTGGGAATATCACCGTGAAATCATTCATTTGACGTGTACATTTGACATGTAGGCAAAGAGATATATGTTCCTCATGCTAGACGGTATATGATAATTGATAACTTGACGTGCACATTGACATGTAGGCATAGTGATGTACTTTCCTCATGCTATCTAGTAATGATATATCTTATCTGTTGTTGAAAGTTTGGTAAAAATAAAAGTTTTCTGATATACTCATATTTTGGTGATTTCGGTGAAAGATTTGGACTTTACTGTTAGACCTAAAAATCATGTCTACTTTTTCATAAATATGAACAAGCTGAGCATAATATCTTATGAGTTATTACTTTTACTGCCTTCATTATATTATTACGATTTGTTATTGGCTATTGGTGTTAGACTTTGACCGTTTTTACTGAGCTCGTCCTTGGTTTCAACCTGAGGTTAGGTTTGTTACTTATTGAGTATTGGGTCGGTTGTACTAATACTACACTTCTGCGCCTTGCGTGCTGATTTTGGAATTGATATTGCTGTGAATTGCGGGAGCTGGAATTGAAGATGTATTTGCGTTCCAATTACCGCTACCACTTATTCTTGGTAGTTCTAGATTTGAGATTCTATTTATCTACATTTCAAACATATGTTGTATCATTTTCCTATCAGTTTTGTAACTCTATGTCTTAGAAGCTCATGACTTGTACTATTAGTCCTTGGGTTATTGTATAAAAATTCAGTTATTTCATCATTTATTTCTTGTTAATCTCATTTAGATTGTGTTTATGGGTAATTGGGTTACCTAGCGGGTTAGGTTAGGTGCCATCACGACTAGTTGAATTTTGGGTCTTGACAAGTTGGTATCACAGCTCTAGGTTCATAGGTTCTACGAGTCATGAGTAAGTGTCTAGTAGAGTCTTGCGGATCAGTATGAAATGTCCATACCTATCTTCGAGAGGATACGGGGCATTTAAGATAAACATCCCATCTTTCTTTTCCTTATCGTGCATCATTAATTCAGCTTGAATCGTATCTCTTCGAATTCCTTCCACCCACTTGTATGTTATGCGAGCGCTCGGTATCGGTTGTGCACCGACGACTTATGATTCCATGGATGGGGTGAGAGACGTACTTTCTGTATTTTGGGTGATAGGCCAGTATGGAGGACTTAAGGCCAGGTTTTGACTGTAGCTTGGGATCGGTGGTTCCAGTTGTGTGAGCATGTGCTTTTGGAATTATATGTCTGGTAGTGTCCCTGGGAGTGGGACTTATGGCTCGGTGAATGGTTGGATAGCTATGTGATGAGTATGGCGTGACTATGGTATGTATTTAGATGGTTTGGTTGATGTGTTGTACAAACTCAAGTTATGAGTGTGTTAAGGCATCTTTCATGCTTTTCATGTGTGGGGTGAAGTAATTCTTATGTTTTGTTGACGAGCTTAGACTCGGGGAGATTTAATGAATACATAGTGGTTTTGACTATGGTAGGGCTTAAGGAAGTGGTAGTTTGAGGCTAAGCAGGTAGGTCATTTCTTGCGGGATGTTCTGAGGTTGTATGATCCCTATGATATTTCTGTAGAGAGTTTTTCTCTTATCGGTGGGTTATATGTGTTGCAATTTGAGTTTGGATCACTTAAGGAAGATTTCTTAACTGTCACGAGGATGAATAAGAGTTTAAAAGATGATTTGAGGTATTTTTATGATTATTGCTACTTGGGTTCATGAAGGATTTTGCTTAATTATAGTACATGATTATGGCAGTTATGGAATAAGGGTATGTGGGATATCAGATATCATGTCATATGGCTTTGAGCCAAGCCGGGGAGTCTGCTATCAACAATCAAAGTGCATGGTTATGTGTTGTACTAGTTTTGATCTGAGGCATGTTTGAGGATCAGCTATGACTTGAAGAAGTTAGTTTTGAGGATGACTCGGGTAAGAATATTTCAGCATGCATGACGTAGTACACCTTATGGATATATGGAAGTATTGGAATGGTTTAGGTTAGTTGCTCGTCATGGATGTAATATACTAAGAAAAGGGATTGACTCAGTTGCCTAGAGGTATGGATTACTTCTTGGGGCGGTAGTGTGATAATAAAGTATAGGTCGTCCGTCTCTTTTAGGCGGTGCATTTGAGATTTGAATAGGGTGGTTGAATCTCGAGTAGGTTCTAAAGAGTTTAAGATTCATATGTGATATTTGAGAATTTTCCGGATTTGTATATGGCTAAGATCTGAGTTTTGTATTAGATGGTGTCGGTAAGCGGTATTTCAGTATCATTATGGATTCTATATTTTTGTATCAGATAGATTAAGAAAAGGACTTTAGATTCATATAAGGTCACTTCAGAGTAAGTATCTCGGATGCAATATTTTGGTTAAAAGGGAAAACAATGGCTTATGGGCTTTAGGACGACATGGTTTCATGCTAGGGTCTCTTGTGGTGTACTTTGGGTAAGGATCATGGTATCTGGCAAGAAAAAGTGTTAACTTCAAGATAATTCGGAAGGAACTCGGAGAACTAGGACAACGTGATAGTGGGTTAGATCGATATGGTAATTGATGTGATTGGTTCTTTGGATCCTTATGATGTGGTAAGGCTATACCGATGTTTTGAGCCAATACTCTTGATTTTGGCGACCCGTGTGACTTGGTTGAGTTAGGGATGCGGTTCTGATGGCTTGGTCTTGTGCTAATGGTTTTCGAAGAGTTCTCGATGATTTCTATCATGGCTTGAGATGGGTATAGTTTACCGGTATGAAGATGCATTGCGTGTTTTGATTTTCTCTTGGATGGGATCAAGTAGAAGGCTTTTGTTTGATAGGGTATGTATCCTGCTTGTGATTCAAAGTTGTTAATGAGATTCCCATGCTCTTTATATGATGGCATCATAGATGCGGTACGACGTGTGGGATCGAGGTTTACATGTACAACGTTGTGGTTCTGTTTTGAAGGAAAGGTCATTAATTGTAGATAGCATGGACGGTCTCAGATGTTTAGATGAATGCTAGTAGTAATTGGTATTACTTGAGAAGGGTATGCATTTCAGAAGGCGCACTGTATTTTGAATTACGGATGCTTTATTGGTATTGCGGTACTCGCCTGGTTGATGTTCAAATTTCGTTATGTGGCACAAAACAATTATGGAAGTATTTCTCGTGGGATGATCTGGTATAAGAGATGATTTAGTCATTCCAGTGGTGGAGATGGGATCTAATATGGTGATTCTTTTGTATTCCTATGATTTGGAGACTAGAGTCTCAGTGGTGGAGTATCCCTTGGTTGTGGACTATGAAGATGTGGCCAGAGTTATACATCTAATGGTATGTGTTATGGTCAGGTTATTGTGGACTCTTGGAGGATTATTTATCTATTTGTGGATAACCGTAACTAATTTAGGGGCCCATTGGTAGGCCTGATGAGGATGTGTATTCTATATCGGGTCGGATTTGTTTACGCAGAACAACAATGGTGAACGATATATCATCGGTCATAGTTGATCTTATTCGTGTATGTTGGATTCTATGTATTGCTCTTCGATGCTGCAATGGGTTGTGAGATTATTGACCATTTACACACATGATGTGTTATGTTTTGGCTGTATGGCGAAATTCGAGCGAGATGGTTCTTGGGGTATTAAATGGTTGATTGCGCTTTAGTTATGGTCTTTCCTATTTGTGGTATATGGAGTTATCTATTTCTCCATGGCTATGGTCATGCACTTCGTGTGTTTGTTGATTGATTTGCGTATGGTTGTTGATTTTGAGCATTATGGATCGAGGTATTTCATGTGGACCGGTGTTATGTTGGGATATGATTCTTTGTGGTGATTTTGGGTGTTTTGTTTCTCCCTTGTGTGATGGGTTCATAGCATTGTGTTTATCTTGGTATCTATTAAGCTGGCAGAACTGTTCTTTCAATTGAGTTATTATTTCACTTTTGGGTACATTTGAGTTATTACTTATGGGTGTGCTGATTGCACGGTTTGTGGCCTTGGGTTGTCTTGGTATAGCATGTCAATAGAATCTTGTATTTGACGAGATGAGGGCATTGGATCTAGAATGGGTTCTATCTGATTTGATTACAGTAGGTTTGGAAGAATAATGTCACTAATCATCTTAAAATTTGGCTACAGTCCATGTCCGGCGAGAGAGCTCCACGACTTGTTGATCTGATGGCTGGTTATGAGTTTCTGCTTGTTCCTGTCATCATTGGTAGTGTGCTAAGGTTCATAACTAGATTTTATTTTATATGAGGTTTGTTCGGTACCAGGTTTGTTATTGAGCAGTTGTGGTGGTCGGGATTTATTGCTATGTGTATCTTAGCTATGTGGTATATCATGTGATTACCTTTTGGGTTGTGGTTATGGCGTGATTTGGTATGTTCAAACTTATACAATGTATAGATGTGAGAATTGGGTCTTGTAATGGGTTCCGGATGTTGGGGAGTTGATTCTAAGGTTTATGGACTAAGGTTGAAGTAAAGATCTTCGGTTAAGTTTTGTGGTCAGGCTTATATGCATTGGGGTGACGTGGTGTACGGTGAGTTTACACAGTTATTGGATGGGTTTGGAAAGACTCTTAGCACGTTTTAGGACGAACGTATGTTTGAGTGGGGGGGGGGGAGGGAATGTAATGACCCGATCGGTCATTTTGAGCTATAGTATTTCGTTCGGTGGTTTGAGACTTTGAGTATCTTTATATGATGTATTATGACTTGCGTGTATGGTCAGTTTTATTTTTTGAGTGAGTCGGGATTGATTTGGAAGATGACTCTCGATTTGGAAGCTTTAAGTTGGAAGAGTTCACCAAGGTTTGACTTTTGGGTAAACGGACTCGAAAATGAGTTTTTATGGTTCTGATAGGTTCGTATGATGATTTTGGACTTGTGCGTATGTTCGATTTTGGTTTTGGAGGTTCCTAGAAGGATTCAACACTATTCGTTGAAAGTTAGCAATTTAAAAAACTTAAGAGTTCATAAGTTTCACCAAGAGTTGACTTTGATGTTATTGGACTAAAATTGGTGTTCCGAGACTTTGGATAGATCTATATAGTTGAATTGAACTTGTGTGAAAAATTTGGAAGTAATCTAAAATGTTTAAGTTTGATTCGGACACTCTTTGGAAAGAATGAAGATTTAATAACTTAAGAGAAATTCTAGTCTATTTGAGCCTTGATTCAGTGTTATGATGCTCGCGTGGATGTTTTGAGGCTTTGCATAAGTTTGGATAATGTATTTGTACTTGTTGGTATGATTGGATATGGTCCACATGGGCTCGGGTGTGTTTTGCATCATTAGTTAAAAAACTAGTTAAGTCAAGGATTTAGAGTTTAACCATGATCAATATCGGGTCTAGATAGCATCTTTTCGGTGTTTTAAGTGCACGATCATGTTTGTAGTGTGTTTTATAATTAAAATGCATATATGGTTTGTGTTCGGAAGGTTCCGAATGAGTTTTGGGTGCTAAAACGAAGATTCTTTTGTTGCTGATTTTTCTGATGTAGAATAATTACGAAAATGTCATTTTTGTCCCTTAAATTTTCAGACTTCCTTTAAAACATCAAAATATCATATCTCCCTCATTTTAAAACCAAATTGGGTGATTCAAAAGGGTATCTTGGGTGTAATCTCGCAAGTATTATGTTAGGCTTATCAAATGTGAGTTTCGGGGTCATCTAGGATCTGATTTGAGCTATAATGACTGCTATATTATTTTACTTGTTCCGGAATCTAGTCACTTTTTCGCACATGATTTTGGAGGTCAGATTTGAGCGATTTTGGAGGGGATTTTACCAGTTTCGATTGGGGTAAGTATTTTTACTCGGTTTTGATTATATTTCTTGAATCTAAGCTGTCCTAAACTGAATTTTTGAGTTTTGAAAATTGATTCAGAGTCAGATTTGAGTAAAATTAGTATGGTTGGACTCGTAATTGAATGGGTTGTCGAATTTTGTGGGTTTTGTTGGGTTTCGATGTGTGGGCATTGATTGGGTTTGCCTCCTATGGCATTATTTGATATATTTGAATTGCTTTTAGCTAATTTGGATGTTCATGATCCATGTCTACCATTTATATTGATCTTGTCGGCCCTTAAAGATAATAAGAAAGGTTAGATAAAATGTACGTTGGTGCTCGGCAAGTATGGCTCGGGTGCTAGTCATGACCCTCCAGTTGGGTCGTGACACTAGGGATGGCAATTGGGGCAGGCCATGGCGGGGCGGAGCAGGTAAACACTAAATGGGGCAGGGCAGGGAATGATTGATATGCGGCGAGGCAGGGCTAATTTAAAAAATATATATATTTAATGGGGCAGGGCAGGGCAAACTTTATTTTGGAATATCTGAAAATTGTTCTATTTTACATTTTTATTGAATAATTGCAGCTTGTAAAATGATGAAGTGAAAGAATGTGACATCCATGTTTTAATCTCAGTTAAAGAATTTGGAAAAAATTGACAGTCACATCTTTTGTTCAATTTCAGTTTATGTTTCATTCACTCGGTATGCAGAAGCTTTTGATTATCAACTATATATTTCTTCTCTATACATATACTAAAAATCTCAGTGATTGAATTCCCACATGGTTTGTGAGTTGGTGGTTGGACTCTAGATTATATAAATAAGTAAGTTTAAGCTTGATCATTTTCTTGAACCCCTTTTAATGCTAGTCCAAAAATCAATCATGCAGTTACTGTGAAATTATTTTTGTATGATTATGAATCAATTGAAGATGCATTATTGAAATTTTCAGCAGCATCTTTTGCAATGTAGAAGTAAATTGGAGTTTGCTCGGACAAGCCCTTATCTGTTAAAACCAATAAACCAAATGGTCCTAATGCACCACATTTAGCAGATCCCCCAATGTTTCTGCACTCATATGTAGCATTAAATTCTCAACCTCTGCCACTGACCAAGTAATTTTGTTGTCATTGGTTTGTTATTTTAACCTTAACTGATTACTCCATTAAAGGAGCTATGATGTTGGAAGCATAATATGTAATAAAAATAACTATTTCAGTAAATAGTTTATACAAATGAAATAAATCTTGAATCAACTATTGAACAAGGATAAAACAACTGTCAAGTTCAAATTGATTCTTTAATTATATAAGGTTCAAATAAAAAATTTAAAAAGTTAAAAAAATTATTTTAGAATACCGCAAAAGAAAATATAAAGAAAAATAATAAAAGAACATAAAAGAGCAGGGCGGGGCAGGGCAAAAATTTGGAAAAATACTATATGGAGCAGGGCAGTGCAGGTCAAAATGTTCGCACGTCAATGCTTGCTCTGCCCTGCCCCATTGCCATCCCTAGCACCCGCGCTCGTCACCCTAGCACGTGCGTCACCCCGAACTGAACTCAAAAGTCATAGTTCTGAGGGATAATTTCCCCCAAATCAAAGTTTAGAGATGTTACGTCACCCTAGCACGTGCGTCACCCCGAACTGAACTCAAAAGTCATAGTTCTGAGGGATAATTTCCCCCAAATCAAAGTTTAGAGATGTTACTTACCTCAAGCAAGCCAAATCAAATATTGAGCAAGCCAACTGGTACTCTAGAAACGCTATCCAACCTCCGAACGGCTCGAAACTAACCAAAAGCAACTCAAAACATCAAATAATTCCGTAGGAAACAAATACAAACGATAATGGTCAAATCTACAATCAATTACTCAAAGTCAACCAAAAGGTCATATCCAGGCCCGCACCTAGGAACCCGAAAAAACTCATAAAATCCGACAACATATTCAATTACGAGTCCAGTCACACTAATTTCACTCAAATCTGACTCCAAATTGATGTTCAAACTCTAAAATTCACTTTAGAAAAGTTTAGACAAAACCCCATAATTTCTCTTTTGAAATCATCAATCATGTAATCCATGTGGTGAAATCACGTAATATAATCAAAACCGAGTAGAAAATACTTACTCTAATCCATGTGATTAAATCCTCTCCCAAACCGCCCAAATCCAAGGTTCCCAACTCAAAATATGACCAAGTGAACAAATGTAAGGCCCCGTAAAATTTCGCACAGGGATTCAAGTTTTGTGGTGCCGAGGTAGGGTGATGTGTATGGATATAGTAATCCAAACTTTTTAGGTTGAACAATACACTGAGGAGTTGATGGAAATTTTTGGTAGAAGAAGGCGATTCTGATGTCAGTTTCGCGACCGCAGAACCACTCCGCGGGCCGCATACCCATCGCAGAGTTGAGCAGAAAAATGGTTGAATTTTAATGGTCGTTTTGCAGCATATTCTGCGATCGCATATCCAATTCGCGGTCCGCACATCCATCGCAGATTTTGCATAAAGAATTTTGTTGGGTGATTATGCAGTCCATTCTGCAGCCGCAAAAGTGGTCTGCGGACCGCAGACAGGTCGCATACCTGTCCAAATCATTCCAGTTTTTGGGCATCACTTTTGCTGTCTATTTTGCGGACCGCATGTTTGTTCAGTGGTCAATTCTGTGACCGCAGACCAGAGTTCGGAGGGTCCATTTTCTTATTTTTATAACTCGACCCCATTTTAATAAATAGCCTTTGGGATTTATTTTGGAACGATTGTTTGATGATTTTAGAGAGAGGTAAGAGTATTTTAGAGAGAGAAGGGGGAAACCTAGTATTCTAATCATTCAATCTTGCACCAACCTTCAAGAATCAAGAAAGTCAATTATTAGATTATCATCTATCCGGGTAAGTCCTACTCCTAAGCTTTCATGCTAGAGGTTATGAGTTCTAGTGTATTGTGGGGTTGGAAATAGGCCGTGCATGTGACAATAGGTTGTAGTATGTGGGGATAATGAACCATTTTGGGTAGTTCTTGTTGAAATTGGTTGAGGGAGGAAGGGATTACCATTGTAGAACTTTGTAGTGTATTTTGCATACTATGTGTTTGACAAAATTCCTAAGAGAGTTATACCATGAGAATCCTTCTAATTATTACCTAATTTTCGCTATCTTCCTATATATTGTTATTGCTAGAAGTGTTAGAACATTGTAGTAACTTAAAGAAATCTCAAACAAGGTATGTTGGCTAAACTACTCTCTTGAAATTAAATTCCATGATGTTCTCGTAAGTTTCAAGTATGGTTGACTCAAGTTCCTTATTCCCATGTTCTGAGTTGTTCCCAATAAAATCGATTGTACTGAGTAAGCAAGTGTCAAGAATTATGTATTCAAAAGGTGTTCCGAATGTTCCTATCACATTATGTTATCCTTCGCGAATGTGTTCAAGAATGATATGTGTATTAAAATGTTATGGCTTTAGTCGTGTTTCAAATGTAAATCCATTATGCTTAACTTGGAAAGAATACTCCACGCATCTAAAACTCCAATTGCTCATATGTGTACCTAAAGTCTTGATTTGAAATGCCTTGTCGTCGATAATCTATAAGGATGCTTGAAAGTGAAATAAGTGGGATAGAAATATAAAGTGTGGCCAACGTGCCAAGAATGAAAATTATACTTGTGGTCAATGGTGCCAAGAAAATGAAAAGATGTGAGAAAGGTTATGAAATAAGCCTTGATTCAACTGTTCCAAATTGACTTCAAAAATAGATATGCTTAAAAGCTTATGTATTCAAGTCATGCCCATATGTGGCTATTTTAACTAATGCTATTTGTAAGTATTTCCAAACTGTTTTGAGCTCTTATATATTCATGAGTTGAAATTGTGTATTGCCCTTTTGGGAAAAAGTATTTCAAGAATGAATGATGTGCTAAAGTTTTTTTATTGTGACTTAATTATGTTATACCTCTTTTTGGGAAGAAAACCTAGTATGAAATCAATGTAATCAAATACTTATTTCTCATATGATGAAACCTTACGAACCTACTCTTGCTAAGGCCAAAGGTGCCAAATCGTTGATTTGAAAGGGAACTCTTTTGTACCAACTATTATCGTTTTGGGAATCCGAAGTTTGATATTGTGAATACACCTCCACCCATATACATTGGGATGAGGCTGTAAGGCCACATAAAATTTGCCTAAAACTTCAGAGTTTCGTGGTGCTAAAGTAGGCTTTTGTGTTGATGAATGTAGAGGATGGCCGCAAAGTGAAGCAGGAAACCGGGCAAGTTTGGATGGCATTGTGCGGCCAATTATGCGGTCTCAAAACCATTTCGCGGGCCGCACATCAACTGCAGAACCAGCATGAAGATGTTTTCGGAGGGAGGTTCTACGGCGCATTATGCGACCGCGGAATAGGTCTGCGGACCGCATAATGGCCGTAGAGTGGGGCAGGAGTGCCCAGTTCTGGGGGCCATTTCGCGGCCAATTTCACGGACCGCAGAAGCATTATGCGGCCGCATATGCGACCGTAGATCTGTGACGGGGCTCCTTTTTCTAATTTTTTCACCCGACCATATTTCGATATATTAGAGTAATGGGCCACTATTGAAGCAAAAACATATATTCTAGAGAGTAGGAGTGCCAAGGAGTGAGGAGGAGTGTTCTGAAGGCCATCATCCATCAATGTTTGCACAAAGTTGAAGAAATTGTAAGAAGAAATCACTAGGTCTTCATCATAGAGGTAAGAAGAGTGATTCTAATTGATAATAGGTAATTAGTAAGGCAGCTCTTGGGTATGGGAGTAGTTTATTTTTACACGCATGTACTATCAAGGGTTGGGGGACGAATGTTGAGCTAAATTGGGTAGAATTTGGGTAGTGGGGTGAAAGAATCCACCATGGGAGGACCTTGAAATCATAATACCCGCCTAGTGTTTGATAGAATGCTCAAATGAGCTGGAACCATAAACTCTCTCCTAAATTGTGTTCAATTTTTGCTATATTTCAAAATAGATCCAAGAAGCTAAGAATTGCGGAATATTGTAGTAATTTAAAAAGGCTCGAGGTAAGGTATGTTGGCTAAACCCTTCTCTTAGAATTGATTCCCGCAATGTCCTTGTAAGTCTCGTGATGCTCTTTATAAATTGAATTGTTGTTAAATAAGCCTTGTGTCGAAATAATTATGTGTTCAATATGCATTCCAAAGATTCTTGCTACGTTACGTTAATGTTTGAGGATGTGGTTTAAGTATGGGCTGTGTGTTACTATGTTATGATTTGAAAGAGTGAATTCTTATGAAAGCTAGCATGTCAATTGTGTAAGAAGTCATATGTGCCTAAGACCCTAATTTTCTCATGTATGTGATTAAAGTCTTAATTTTAAAGGCCTTGTCATTAATTATTCAAGATAATGATTGAAAATGGAATAGCGAGCTGCTTTATTAAGTACGACCAATGTGCCAAGAATGATATTGCGTTATGGCCAATGATGTCGATAAAATGAATGACATGTAAAAGAATATGAAATGAGAGGTAAATACTTTTAATAACAAATGCCTTGAGAGTATAGATTAGCCACAGAGGAAGGGTAGGTCGGAACAACCTAACCCTGAAACTACACATGACGGTGTAGGAGTGATTGAGGGGTAAATCCCCGTGTTAATGTGATGAGACCGTTTCCCCTTACATGGGATGAGATTGGTATGTTGAGATGTTTTCCCCTTAAATGGGATGAGATTATTGCTATCTAGATATGATGTAATGTCGACCCATATGGCATTGTGGTGAGACGGCTTAGCCGATCTGGCCGAGATCGGATGCCATGCCACACACATGGTGGTATTGTGAGTGTATGTCTCGGGGTGAGATGGCTTAGACAGTCAGGCTGATATCGGACTCCGTGCTAAAACACTGTAGTATATCGGTGCTAAAGATCTCCTAACTTAAGTTACCAAAACCTACTTGAAATTTACGTTTCCCCTAATGTGGCACTTTGATACCGTTTGAGTCCCTTATTGATATCATGTTTTATTCTCCGTTTACTGTTGCTCGTTCGAATGAGAGGGTGTTTAGTTTTACATACTAGTACTATTCCATATATACTAACGTCCCTTTTGCTGGGGGAGCTGCATCTTTACTGGATGCAGGTGGTTCCATAGCAGGTGGTATTGATCAGTGATAGCAGCACACTCTCTACTCAGCTGATTTTGTGAGCCCTACTTCATTTCGAGGTCCTGTATCTTCTATCCTTTGTACATAGCATTTTGAGGTATAGCCGGGGCCTTGTTGTCGGCACTGTCATAGCATTCTTCTGTTCTTATTAGAGGCTCCGTAGACATAGTGTGGGTTGTATCTATTTTTGCGAAAGTTAACTAAAAATGTTGTAATGGTATCATCTGTTCCACTTTAACTATGATTGTACAACGTACTATTTTGAATACTTGTTAATGACAAAACTAATGGAAATGAACCGGTGTGGTTCACATGACTTTTTATTTACTTATTTATGAAATGTATTCTTCTCTTTATTTGTGGGTGAGTTGGGTAGACGGCACTGAGCAGGCTTGCTCGACCGAGGTAACTTTGTTGAGCGTCGGTCGCACTCCCCGAGGTCGTGACGTGACAAACTTAGTATCAGAGCCTAAGGTTTTAAAGTATCTTAGGATGTCTCAGAGCCATGTCTAGTAGAGTCCTTCTTATCGTCGTGTTGTCGACCACATCTATAATTAGGAGGCTACTTGGGAATTTAGGAATAATACCCTTCTTTGATATTCTAGATCATGCGATAAAGCTAATTATACGATTGTTCCTCCTTTAACTCGTGCACTGCTCTAATTTTCAGTATATGGAACCTAGGAAGAAAGCAAGAACTTGCCAAGGAGCCAATGCCACCCCATGAGTGGCAGTTGATCCTTTACTTGATGATATGGGTGAGCACCAGAGGGGTGAGAATATTTCCTCGACTACTACACTGCCTGATTCCACTACACCTGGTCAGAACGCACAAGTTCTTGCACCTACTAAGAGTGCAACGATCTCTCCAACTGATATTCCAGCTCTACCTCCAGCCCTAGCTTCTGGTCCAAGTGTATCTGATGGGGATCTTAGGGAAGCCATATAGATGTTGGCTCAAATAGTGGCTTCCCAAGCCCAGAGATCAGATATTGCATCCACTTCGGCTAGTCAGCCAAGGGATTCCATTTGTTACAGGGTGAACATATTTCTTCTATTGGACCCTCCAGTGTTCACAGGTACTGATCGTGAGGAGGACCCCTACGATTTTATTGACGAGATGCACAAGACCCTTCGAGTTATGCGTGCTGCTGCGATGGAGGGAGCAAAGTTGGCCTTCTACCACTTGAAAGGAGTGGCCTATTCTTGGTTTGAGATATGGGAGGACTCCCATGAGGAGGGGAGCCCTCCGGCAAGGTGGAATGAATTTGTTGATGCTTTCATTGATCATTTCATACCTGTCGAGACTAAGGCAGCCCATACTGTCGAGTTTGAGAACCTGAAATAGGGGAGAATGAGTGTGTGGGAGTATCATATGAGATTCGCGAGTCTGTCCAAATATTTCATCTACATGTTGCTCACTATGGAGGCTAGAGTGCGCCGGCTTGTGCAGGGCCTTAGCCCCTTGGTTATTAATGACGCTGCTACAGCTTCCTTGAACTCTGATATGAACTATGGTAAGATGGTGGCATTTTCTCAAGACACAAAGACCCGCAAACTAAAGAATAAAATAGAGCGAGAGAGTAACAACAGGGCCCGGTTAGCGGGAAACTTCAGTCGTACTTCTGGTGGTGGTGGTGGTAGGACAGCTTTCAGGGGAGGATCATCGGGGCCGTCCCATTATTTTGCTCAGCCTTCAGTCAGTGCACCACCATCGGGGCCCAATCATCAGTAGGGGAACATTTTAGGCCAAGCAAGGGCAACATGGGATCCTACCAGCAGGGTCGGGCTGGTGGGAAATTTCAACAGCAGCAGAGGCCCCCATGCCCTAGGTGTGGGAAGATGCACTTTGGGACCTGCTACATGGACCAGCCCATATGCTATGGGTATGGTATGAGGGGTTACATTTAGAGGGATTGTCGTTCTTCTCACCAGAGCATGGGTAGAGGTATAGCGCAACCAGCCAGTTCTGTAGCTACTGCATCCACAACACCTCCTCTAGCTCGAGGCACCCCAGCACCCATAGGGCATGATGCAGATAGGGGTGGCGCACAGAGTTTGGGAGAAACCAGCCATTTTTATGCTATGAGGGTTTGCCAGAGTTCATAGGCTTCTCCAGATCTTGTCACAGGTAAATTGACTGTCCAGTCTCATGATGTGTAAGCTCTTATTGATCCCAGTTCCACTTTGTCCTATGGTACTCCCTATGATGCTATGGAATTTGGGATAGAACCGGCATAACTCCATGAGCCGTTGTCTATATCTACTCCGGTTGGTGAGTGTACTATGGCCGCGTGGGTTTATAGGGATTGTGTTGTCACAGTGCGTGGGCGAGACACCATGCCGATCTCATTGATTTGGGGATGGTCGATTTTGATGTAATAATGGGGATAGATTGGCTTTACTCATGTTTCGCTAAGCTTGACTGTCGAACCAGAACCGTTAGGTTTGAATTTCCAACTGAGTCAGTGATTGAATGGAAGGGGGATAATGTGGTGCCGTATTTCTTACCTTAAGGCCACAAAGATGATTAACAAAGGGTGTATTTACCATTTGGTTTGGCTTACGGACACCGATGCTGAGGTACCTACACTTCAGTCTGTGCCTGTTGTGAATTAATTTCCGGAGGTCTTTCCGGATAAGCTCCCTATGATCTCGCCAGATAGGGAGATTGATTTTGGGATTGATGTGATGCCAGGCACACAACCTATATCTATTCCACCCTATAGAATGGCACCAACAGAATTGAAAGAGCTAAAGGAATAATTGAAAGATTTGTTAGAGAGGGTTTCATCCGGCCGAGTGTATCTCCTTGTGGCGCACCAGTTCTATTTGTAAGAAAGAAGGATGGGTTGCTAAGAATGTGTATTGACTATCAGTAGCTCAACAAGGTTACAATAAAAAATAAGTACCCATTACCAATGATAGATGACTTGCTTGATCAATTGCAGGATGCTAAGTACTTATCCAAGATCGATTTAAGGTCCGGGTATTACCAATTGAAGATCAAGGAGCAGGATATTCCGAAAATAGCTTTCAGGACACGGTATCGGCACTTTGAATTTCTGGTAATGTCTTTCGGGCTAACAAATTCCCTCGCAACTTTCATTGATCTTATTAATCGGGTCTTCAAACCTTTCCTTGACTCATTCGTGATAGTGTTCATTAACTATAATTTTGTTTATTTGCGGAATCGGGAGGACCATGTCGATCATCTCAGGGTAGTTTTGCAGGTCCTGTATCAGCACCAGTTATATGCAAAGTTTTCGAAAGGTGAATTTTGGCTTGAATCTATTACGTTCTTGGGTCATGTTTTCTCTAGAAAAGGAATTGAGGTTGACCCCCAGAAAATTTCAGCCGTGAAGAATTGGCCTAAACCTACTACTCCAACAGAGATTCGTAGTTTCTTGGGCTTAGTTGGATATTACAGAAAATTTGTGGAGGGGTTCTCTACTCTTGCCTCTCTATTGACTAAATTGACGCAAAAGGCGGTTAAATTCCAATGGTGAGATTCTTGTGAAAGGAGCTTCCAAGAGTTGAAATCAAGATTAACTACGGCACCGGTGTTGACTCTACCATAGGGTACAGATGGATTTGTGGTATATTGCGATGCTTCAAGGATCGGACTTGGGTGTGTATTAATGCAACATGGCAAGGTGATAGTGTATGCTTCTAGGCAACTCAAAAATCATGAAAAGAACTATCCAACACATGACTTAGATCTTGCACCGATGGTCTTTGCATTGAATATTTGGCATCATTATTTATATGGGGTCCATGTGGATGTATTCACGGACCATAAGAGCCTTCAATATCTTTTCAAACAGAACGAATTGAATTTGAGGCAGAGAAGATGGCTTGAGTTAGTCAAGGATTATGACATCGACATCCTATATCATCCGGGGAAGGCTAATGTTGTAGCGGATGCTCTTAGCCGGAAATCTATGGGTAGTTTGGCTCACTTGGAGGCATATCAAAGGTTGTTGGCCAAGGAGGTTCATTGATTGGCTAGTTTGGGAGTTCGTCTTGCAGACTCTGGTGAAGGATGGGTGATTGTGCAAAATAGGGGTGAATCGTCGCTTGTGGTGGAAGTTAAGGAGAAGAAATTCAACGATCCATTGCTGGTACAATTGAAGGAGGGTATTCAAAAACTTAAGACCATGGCCTTTTCTCTTGGCGTGGATGATGGTACATTAAAGTACCAAGGGTGACTATGTGTTCCAAATGTGGATGATCTCCGAGAAAGAATCATGCCTGAGGCTCACACTTCTAGGTATTCCGTGCACCCGGGCTCTACAAAGATGTATCATGCTCTTAGGGAAGTCTATTGGTGGAACGATATGAAGAGGAACGTAGCGAACTTTGTGGAAAGATGTCCAAATTGTCAGAAGGTGAAGGCCGAACACCAAAGTCCCGGCGGGTCAGCGCAAAACATAGAAATCCCAATGTGAAAGTGGGAAATGATTAATATGGACTTCGTGGTAGGACTACCTCGCACTTCTCGTAAGTTTGACTCGATTTGGGTGATTATGGATCAACTTATGAAATCAGCACACTTCTTACCTATTAAGACTACCAACATAGTAGAACAGTATACTCAGTTGTACATCAAGGAAATAGTCAGGTTGCATGGCACCCCAGTTGCTATTATCTCAGATCGAGGGGCATAGTTCACGGCTAATTTTTGAAAGAAATTTCAGCAAGGTTTGGGTAATCAGGTGAATCTTAGTACAGCCTTCCATCCACAGACCGACAGACAGGTAGAGCGGACTATTCATACGCTTGAGGATATGTTGCGCGCTTGTGTTCTTGACTTCAAAGGTAGCTAGGATGATCATTTGCCCCTAATAGAGTTTGCCTACAACAACAGTTATCATGCCAGCATTCAGATAGCATTGTTCGAGGCTCTATATGGTAGGAGATATAGATCTCCCATTGGGTGGTTCGAGATTGGGGAAGCGGAATTGATAGGGCCAGACCTCGTGCATCAGGCTATGGAAAAAGTTAAGATCATTAAGGAGCAGTTGAAACCTGCTCAGAGTCGTCAAAAGTCCTATTCGGATGTGCGTCACGAGGATTTGGATTTCGAAAAAGATGATTGGCTATTCTTGAAGGTTTCCCCCATGAAGGGTATAATGTGGTTTGGTAAGAAAGGGAAATTGAGTCCGAGGTATGTTAGGCCGTACAGAATCGTTCAGAGGATTGGTCAGGTGGAGTACAAGCTTGAGCTACCACCTGAGATGTCATTAGTGCACCCGGTATTCCATGTGTCTATGTTGAATAAGGTAGTTGGAGATCCATCGGTTATTGTTCCAGTAGAGACCATTGAGGTTAATGAAGAATTGACTTATGAAATTCCAGTAGCCATCCTTTATAGGCAAGTCCAAAAATTGAGGAACAAAGAGATTGCCTCTGTGAAATTATTATGGCGAAACCAGCAGGTTGAAGAGGCCACCTGGGAGGCCGAGGAAGAAATCAAAAGGAAGTACCCTCATTTGTTTGAATAGCTATGTAATAGTTTCTATGAAATTACTTTCTATGAACTATGTATCACCTTTACAGTTTATGCTCAGGATATTTCCTTTCTAGTAATATATTGCTTATGAGGCCACGGTTGGTGTTGTTTCATATTATGTTACATCGTTGGATTATGTACATGCTGTTAGGATTGGTTTCTAGGATTCTCTGACAGGTGGATAGGCCCAACTACAGAGGAGACTCTGGCAAAATATTTGGAAATTTAGGGCGTTAGTCAAAAATTAGAACTGCCGGTGTGTGTTGTAGCAACTGAGTCACATTGTGCGCTAATGGTGAATTTAGACCCTCATTCGAGGACGAATGATCCTAAGTGGGGGACGATGTAAGGCCCCATAAATTTTGCCTAAAAACCCGGGGTTTCGTAGTGCCAAAGTAGGCTTTTGTGTTGATGAATGTAGAGATTCTTCGTGGCGAGCTTGCGAGTTGTTCCTTATACCTATGTTCCAAGTTGTTCCCAATAAATTCTATTGTACTGAGTAAGCAAGTGTCGAGAATTATTTATTCAAAATGTGTTCCGAATGTTCCTATCACATTATGTTATCCTACGGGAATGTGTTCAAGAATGATATGAGTATTAAAATGTTATGGCTTGAGTCGTGTTTCAAATGTAAGTCCATTATGCTTAACTTGGAAAGAAAACTCCACGCATCTAAAACACCAATTGCTTATATGTGTACCTAAAGTTTTGATTTGAAATGCCTTGTCATCGATAATCTATAAGGATGCTTGAAAGTGAAAGAAGTGAGTTAGAGATATAAAGTGTGGCCAACGTGCCAAGAATGAAAATTATACTTGTGGTCAATGGTGCCAAGGAAATGCAAAAGATGTGAGAAAGGTTATGAAATGAGCCTTGATTCAACTGTTCCAAATTGACTTCAAAAATAGATGTGCCTAACAGCTTATGTATTCAAGTCATGCCCAAATGTGGCTGTTTTAACTAATGCTATGCTTTGTAAGTATTTCAAAAGTGTTTTGAGCTCTTATATATTTATGAGTTCAAATTGTGTGTTGCCCTTTTGGGAAAAAGTATTTCAAGAATGAATGATGTGCTAAAGATTTTCTATTGTGACTTAATTATGTTATACCCCTTTTTGGGAAGAAAAACTTGTATGAAATCAATGTAATCAAACACTTATTTCTCATATGATGAAACCTTACGAACCTACTCTTACTAAGGCCAAAGGTGCCAAATGGTTGATTTGAAAGGGAACTCTTTTGCACCAACTATTATCGTTTTAGTAATCCGAAGTTTGATATTGTGAATACACCTCCACCCGCATACATTAGGGTGAGGCTGTAAGGTCCCATAAATTTTGCGTAAAACTCCGGAGTTTCGTGGTGATAAAGTAGGATTTTTGTGTTGATGAATGTAGAGGATGGCCGCAGAGTGAAGGAGGAAACTGGGCAAGTTTGGATGGCATTGTGCGGCCAATTATGCGGTCTCAAAACTATTTCACGGGCCGCACATCAACCGCGGAACCAGCATGAAGATTTTTTCGGAGGGAGGTTCTGCGGCGAATTATGCGACCGCAGAATAGGTCTGCAGACCGCATAATTGCCGCAGAGTGGGGCAGGAGTGCCCAATTCCAGGGGCCATTTCGCGGCCCATTTCACGGATCGCAGAAGCATTATGCGGCCGCATATGAGACCGCAGATCTATGACGGGGCTCCTTTTTCTAATTTTTTTTACCCGACTATATTTTGATATATTAGAGTAATGGACAACTTCTGGAGCAAAAACATACATTCTAGAGAGAGGGAGTGCCAAGGAGTGGGGGGGGGGGGGTTCCGAAGGCCATCATCCATCAATATTTGCTCAAAGTTAAAGAATTGTAAGAAGAAATCACTAGGTCTTCATCCTAGAGGTAAGTTTCTACTCCATAGCCCTCAATTTCGTGATTCTAATTGATAATAGGTAATTAGTAAGGCAATTCTTGGGTATGGGAGTTATTTATTTTTACATGCATGTACTATGAAGGGTTAGGGGAAGAATGTTGAGCTAAATTGGGTAGAATTTGGGTAGTGGGGTGAAAGAATCCACCATGGGAGGACCTTAAAATCATAATACACACCTAGTGTTTGATAGAATGCTCAAATGCACTGGAACCATAAACTCTCTCATAATTTATGTTCAAGTTTTGCTATATTTCCAAATAGATCCAAGAAGCTAAGAATTTCGGAATATTGTAGTAATTTAAAAAGGCTCGAGTTAAGGTATGTTGGCTAAACCCTTCTCTTAGAATTGAACCCCTCAACGTCCTTGTAAGTCTCGTGATGCTCTTTATAAATTGAATTATTGTCAAAAAAGCCTTGTGTCGAAATAATTATGTGTTCAATATGCATTCCAAAGATTCTTGCAACGTTAAGTTAATGTTTGAGAATGTGGTTTAAGTATGGGGTGTGTGTTACTATGTTATGATTTGAAAGAGTGAATTCTTATGAAAGCTACATGTCAATTGTGTAAGAAGTCATATATGCCTAAGACCCTAATTTTCTCAAGTATGTGATTAATGTCTTAATTTTAAAGGCCTTGTTGTTGATTATTCATGATAATGATTGAAAGTGGACTAGTTAGATGATTTATGAAGTACGGCGAATGTGCCAAGAATGATATTGCGTTATGGCCAATGTTGTTGATAAAATGAATGACATGTAAAAGAATATGAATTGAGAGGTAAATACTTTTAATAACAAATTCCTTGGGAGTATCTATTAGCCACCGAGGAAGGGTAGGTCGGAATAACCTATCCCCGAAACTACACGTGCCGGTATAGGAGTGATTGAGGGGTAAATCCCTGTGTTAATGTGATGAGACTGCTTCCCCTTACATGGGATGAGATTGGTATGTTGAGATGTTTTCCCTTAAATGGGATAAGATTACTGCTAGCTAGATGTGATGTAATGTCGACCCACACAGCATTGTGGTGAGACGACTTAGCCGATCGGACCGAGATCGGACGCCATGCCGCGCACATGGTTGTATTGTGAGTGTATGTCTCGGGGTGAGACCGGGTAGCCGGTCAGGCTGATATCGGACTCCTTGCTAAAACACGGTGGTAAAGCGGTGCTAAAGATCTCCCAACTTAAATTACCAAAACCTACTTGAAATTTACGTTTCCCCTAATGTGGCACTTTGATACCGTTTGAGTCCCTTATTGATATCATGTTTTATTCTCCGTTTACTATTGCTCGTTCGAATGAGAGGGTGTTTAGTTGTACATACTAGTACTATTCCATATCTACTAACGTCCCTTTTGCCGGGGGAGCTGCAATTTAATAGATGCAAGTGGTTCCATAGCAGGTGGTATTGATCAGTGATAGCAGCACACTCTCTACTTAGATGATTTGGTGAGCCCTACTTCATTTCGGGTCCTGTATCTTCTATCCTTTGTACATAGAATTTTGAGGTATAGCCGGGGCCTTATTGCCGGCACTGTCATAGCACTCTTCTGTTCTTGTTAGAGGCTCCGTAGAGATAGTGTGCGTTGTATCTATTTTTGTGAAAGTTAACTAAAAATGTTGTAATGGTATCATCTATTCCACTTTAACTATTATTGTACAACGTACTATTTTGAATACTTGTTAATGACATAACTAATGGAAATGAACCGGTCTGGTTCACATGACTTCTTTTTGACTTATTAATGAAATATATTCTTCTCTTTATTTGTGGGTGAGTTGGATAGACGGCACTGTGCAGGCTTTCTCGACCGAGGTAACTTTGTTGAGCGCCGGTCGTGCTCCCCTAGGTCGGGATGTGACAAAGGCGGCAGGGACGCTTTGTGTAGAGTTTATGATATTGTGAATGCACCTCCACCCGCATACATTGGGGTGAGGTGGAAGGGTCGCTTTGTGTAGAGTGTATGGTATTGTGATTACACATCCACCCGCATACATTAGGGTGAGGCGGAAGGGCTATTTTTTGTAAAGTTGTGGTATTATGATTACACCTCCACCCGCATACATTTGGGTAAGGTGATAGGGCCACTTTGTGTAGAGTTTATGGTATTGTGGTTGCACCTCCACCCGCATACATTGGGGTGAGGCGGCAGGGCCACTTTCTGTAAAGGTGGTTACAGAGGTTCCCCGACTTAAAATTTATAGATGTTATTTGAAGCTCTTAATTAATTTGCTTTGACTTTAATGGCTTTCTAAGCCCTTTATTTGTTACCATGATTCATCATACCCATGTTGTATTTCCATGTCCTTGAATAGGTGTTTTGGTTTTCATATTAGTACTATTCCACATGTACTAATATCTCTTTTGCCGGGGGCGCTGCATCTTCAATGGATGCAGGTGGTTCATCAACGTGCGGTCTTGATCCTCGATAGGCGTTACTCCCTATTCAGCAGGTTTTGGTGAGCCCTACTCTGTTCCGGGCTTTATATCATTTCACTTTATATTTTGTGCTTTGAGTTATAGCAGGGCCTTGTCGCCAACACTTCCATTCTTCACTTCTGTTGTACTTAGAGGCTCCGCAGATAGGTTGTGGGTGGTGTTTGATGTTGGGTAATGAACTAGAAGTGTTTGTATGTGGAAAACATGTTTTTCATCATATCTATAAACTTGTAATATTTTGAAAATCATAAATGGATATCCTTTAGTAATGGAAAAGATTGTGGAACACTTGACTCTTCTTATGTCTATCACTTGTACTCATTCTTATTTTGTTAATGGGCAAAGTTGGGTAGAAGGCATCTAGCAGGCTTGCTCGGCTGGGTTATCTTAGTTGAGCTTCGGTCGCGCTCCCTGAGGTCAGGGCGTGATAAAAAACTCTCAAATATATGCATTCTGCCCAGACATTTTCGCATTTGCGAACAATAGGCCGCTTCTGCGATAACTAGCCCGCTTCTGCGGAAGTCATTGAAAGCCCGTCCTTTCGGACTTGTGGAAAAAGTCTCGTTTCTACACTACCGCAGGTGCGATACCAATCCACGCTTTTGCACTGCTCTTGGTTTATTCGTTCCATGCCTCATATCTGCGATGTCGCAGATACGCTAAAATCCCACTTCTACGGAGATAGCCCAACTCTAGCCTTCATTGCAGGTCCGAGCAATTTTCTTCAGCGACTACTGCACCTGCGCTAAACCAACAGCAGGTGCGATCACACCAGATCCTGCCACATACCAGCCTTAACCAATAAGTTCCAAAATGTTCTGAATCATGTCCAAAACTCTCCCGAGCCCCTCGGGACCCCATACGAATATACCAACAAGTCCCAAAACATAACGCGGACCTACTCAAGGCCTCAAAGCACACATAAGAACATCAAAACCACGAATTTCACCTCAAATTAAACTTAATGAACTTATAAACTTTTAACTTTCGAAACTCGTGCAGAACCATATCAAATCAACTTGGAATGACCTCAAATTTTGCACAAAAGTTCTAAATGACATTACGAACCTATTCCATCTCCCGGAAAAATAATTTGAACCTGATATCATCAAAGTCAACTCTAGGTCAAACTTATAAATATTCCAAACCTTCAAATTTTCAACTTTCGCCAAATAGTGCCAAAACCTTCTAGAAACATCTAATTGCAAATCCGGGCCTATGACTAAGTACAAAATCACCATTCAGACCTAACGGAACTATCAAAACTCTGATCCGAGGTCAAATCCAAAGTCAAACTTGATCAACTCTTTCAACTTGAAGGTTCAATCATGACCTCGAATCATCGAACAGAAATGCAAATCCTCAAAACGGCCGGTCGGGTCGTTAGATTCTCCCTATTTAAACATACGTTCGTACTCGAATGTGCCAAGAGTCGTTCTAATGCTACTAAATCACTATGTAACCTTACCACGCACCTACCCAGGGGTGATCTTATGTCATCCCAATCAATATAAGTCCGTCAAATCAACATAACTAGAGATTCTTCCTTCAACCTTAGCCATTAAACCTTGGAACCCAATTCACAACATCAGGAATCCATTACAAGACCTGATTCTCACATCCATACACCGTACAATTCTGAACAAGCTCGTTTTAAGACATAATCGTCACCCAAGAGGTAATCACATGATATAATACATAACTCAGATACCCACAACAATAACTTCTGGCTATAATAGCTTCCAAAAAACAAACCCAATACTGATAGCAAACCTCATATCAACTAAAACCTTGTTCCAAACCATCGTACACTGCCAATGGTGAATGAAACACGCAAAAACGAATAACCAGTCATCAGATCAACAAGTCATGGAGCTCTCTCTCATTCGACAAGGACCATAGCCAAATTCTAAGCCAATCAGCGACATTATCCTTCCAAATATACCGCAATCAAATCCGATAGCACCTATTCCAGGCCCAATGACCTCATCCCGTCAATTATAGCTGCCATACTGACATGCTACACTAGTATCATCTATAGCCACACGCCGTGCAATCCGTGCATCAAGAAGCAACTACTCGAATGTAACCAATGATGAAAGAAGAACCAAATGAAAGAACCGACTCACAAGCTCTACACGTACCACCACAAATGCAATGCTACGAACCTATCACCCATAATAGAACAAAGACACACGAATCTAACACGAAGGATCATATTCCTACATAACTCCACTACAATGCATGACCCAATCCAATCACCGGTCCATATGAAATACCTCGTGCCATAATGCTCAAAATCAACAACCATACGCAAGTCGACAACAACCACACGAAGTGCATGACCATAACAACAGAGAAATGGCTAGCACAATATACCACCAACAGGAAAGACCATAACCAAGATGCAATCAACCATTCGACATCCCAAGTACCATCTTGCTCGAACTCCGCCACAAGGCCCAAACAGAACCGCATCATGTGTGCAAATAACTAGCATATCACAACCCAATATAGCATAGAAGAGTAACACATAGATCATATTAGAACAAAAACAAGCTTAACTCCAACCGAATGACACACCCCTCAACAATAGCCATACAGAGTCAACAAATATAACCCGGTGAAGAATACACATCCTTATTAGGTCTACCAGTAGCCTCTAAATCGATTCCGACCCTTCCGAAAAGAGTAGATAATCTTTCTAAGGATCTATCGGAACCTATCCATAACACATACCGTCAGCTTGCTAACTTGGCCATATCTTTGTAGTCCGCAACCAAGAAACAATATGCCTCTAAGGCACATAGTCTCAAAACCACAAAAATATAAAAGAATCACCTGAATTGATCCCATCTCCACCACTCAAATGATTGACACACCTTTCATACATATTCATTCCACTAGAAATACACCCATAATTCTTCCATGCCATATAGCAAAATCCGAACATCAGCAGTCGATCAACTAGGCGAGTTTCGCAATACCAATGAAGCATTCGTAAGTCCAAACACTAGGTGCCTTCTGAAATGCATAGTCTTCTCAAGTGATACCAGATAGTGCCAACATTCTTCTAAATATCATAAACTGTCAATGTCGTTTAGAACTCATGACCTTCTTTTTGAAATTGAACTGTATACTTGCACTTGCAAATCTCACTCTTACAAGATGCACCACCTCTATAAGGCCATCATATGAAAACATGAGAACCTCATTATCAACTCTGAGTCACAAGCAGAATACATACTCAATTAGCTAGAAACCTTCCACTTGATCCCATCCAGGAGAAAATCGCAACGCACAACAAACTCTTCATGCTTGTAGAAAATATCCATCCCAAGCCGTGGGAGAAATCATCGAGAACTCTACGAAACCCAATAGCACATAATCAAGCCATCATAACTGAATTTCTCTAACTCAACCAAGTCACGCAGGTTGCCGAAACCCAAGAATATTTCCATAAAACCGATCATTTCCATTACCATGCCGATCTTATGCACTACCAAGTTGATCTATTTCTCTGAGTTCCTTCTGAATTACCCTCAAGTTGACACTTCTCCTTGACCGAACACCATGATCCTTACCCAAACCTTACCACATGAGATCCTAGCAAGAAACCACATCGTCCTCAAACCCATAAGCTATTGTATTCCCTCTTAAGCACCTCATAAGTACCACAACCGAGACACCTACTCTGAATAGGCGTTCTGTAAATCTGAAGATGTTTCCTTAAGCTTTTTGATACTGAAACATAGAACCTCTAATGATACAGAAATACCGCAAGTCCCAACATTATCCAATGCAATCTGAGATCTTAGCCTTTTACAAATTTCCTAAATTCCTCAAATGCCACATATGAATCTTTAATCCATTAGAACCTTCTCGAGCGTCATCCACTCTGCTCGAATCTCACATGTACCGCCCAAACGATCTGAATGACCTGTGCTCATTAGCACACCAACACCCAAAAATGTAACCTCACATTAGTGCAGCCAAGTGACCCCCTTTTCTTAGAACATTACATCCACCATGAATACAAACCCAAATCATTCCAAGACTTCCATATCTCTATAAAGTATGATACATAATACATCCAGAAATTTTCCTTTCTTAAGTCACCCTCAAAATCCGCCTCTTCCAGTCATAACTGATCCAAAAGTATGCCTCATACCAAAACTAATATAATACATCACTATGCTATCTGATCGTTGATAGCAGGCTTCCCCACTTGGATCAAAGCCATAGAGTACAACATATGATAACCCACAATACCTCTACTTCATTATTGCCAAAACTTTGTACCATAATTCAACTAGATCATGCATAAGCGCATGTAACACTAATCATGAAAATGCCTCAAATCATTTGCTAAATCATATTTATCCTCGTGACAGTCAAGCCAACTTCCTCATATGATCCAAACTCTAATTGCAACACATATAACCCACTAGTAGAAGAACTCTCCACAAAACATCATAAGAATCACACAACCTTAGAACATCCCTTAGGAGATAACCCACCTACTTAGCCTCAAACTGGCATCTCTCTACGCCTTATTCTGGCCGCAACCACAATGAAATCGCTTAATCTCCCTGAGTCTGAAATCGTCAACAAGACATAAGAATCTACTTTATTCCACAAATGAACAACGTAAATGATCCCTAACACACTCATAACCTGAGACTGTACAACACATCAAGACAAAAATCAAGCATCCATAGTCCTTTCACATTCTAATTGAAATTCTTCTTGCCATATCCAAACCATCTAAGCACATCTTGCAGTCATATAATACTCATCATCTAATTATCCAACCACTCATTGAGCCGCCATTCCAACTAATAGGGACAATATCGGATAGAAGTCCTAAAGCACATACTCACCTAATTGAAACCACCAAGCCCAAGTTGCGGTCAAAACCCAGCCTCAAGTCCTCCAAACTAGCCCATCACCAGAACATAGAAAACACATCTAGCACCCCATCCATGGAATCACAAACCGTCGGTGCACAGCTGATACCGAGCGTTCACATAACATATGAGTAAGTGGAAGGAATTCAAGGAGATACACTTCAAGCTGAATCAATGCCGTATAATAAGGAAAGAATGATGGGACGTTTATCCTAAATGCACTGTAGCCTTTGGAAGATAGGTATGAACATCATCATACCCATCTGCAAGACTCTACTAGAAATTTGCTCAGGACTCATAGAACCTATGAACCTAGCTCTGATACCAAATTGTCACGATCCAAAATCCAGCTAGTCGTGATGGCACCTAACCCAACCCGCTAGGTAAGCTAGATGATAGAAAACACAACTCAATTAGGATAACCAGAGTCAATAAATAAAATAACTGAATTTTCTATACAAATCCCAAGGATTGGTAGTACAAATCATGAACTTCTAAGACTTAGAGTTTACAATGCTGATATGAAATAAATACATCATCTGCTCAAAATATATAGAAACGGATTTACAATTCTAAAGCTACCAAGGACAAGTGGCAACTATAACTGGTACGTAGGTACATCTTTAATTCCAACTCCTGCCACACACACCAACATCAGCTCCAAGATCTGCACGCAAGGTACATAAGTGTAGTATGAGTACAACCGACCCCTTGTACTTAATAAGCAACAAACCTAACCTTAGGTTGAAAGTAGTGACGAGCTCGGAAGAAGGTCGGTGACCAACATCAATAGCCAATAATAGTTCATAACAGTGTAGTGAAGCCCGTAAAGGTATATGACTCAGGAGATATATGCTCAGCTTGATCACAACTATGGGAAAATAGGCATGCTTTTCAAGTAAAACAATCAATTCCAAGTATCGCCACTGAGAAACTACTAAACATGAGTTTATCAAAAGAACTGTATTCCCAATTCATAACACCAGATAAGAATTTTCGTTACCAATTAGCATGAGGAATATACATCTTTATTCCTACTTGTCAAATATACATGTCTAATCATAAATGTCGCATTACTGTCTAGCATGAGGAAAATGCATCTCTATGCCTACATGCCAGGTATGCATGTCAAGTAATCAAATGTCATGTCACTATCTAGCATAAGGAAGGTACATCTCTATGCCTACATGTCAAATAAACATGTCAAGAAATTAGTTTCATAATGAACTCATTAAGTACACACAATCTTAGCACACTCTAGGTGCCTAGCTAAAATACCCCAACAACATTACCATGGATCCATCAAAATAATCACACTTAGAACTGTACGGGTACCTGGCATAGCTGCCCATCATCAAGCACGTATATGAAACATTGTGCGTACGCTCACTGCTGAAATATCTGACTCGGGAGGGGCGGATCCTACCCAAGCTCTAATCATAATCACTTAGCCTAACAGTGGGGCTTGGTGCACGCGTAGCCTCAAATCAGTACAACTTAGCCCAATGTGGGGCATGGCACACGTGCCACATCAATATCAATATAACTGTTGCGGCGTGCAACCCGATCCAAATATCAATATAAATACGGCTCTATGGCCCACATCGGTCATCAATTCACTCAAGTCTGGAAATGCAAACATCTCACGTAAACGGGATACAATTATATAACATGAAATATCACAATATGCCTTAAATACAGTCCAAACTTGTGTCACGTACAAGGACACCAATAACATGTGAGACTGCATAACCAAAATGTACGGAGACAGATATATAACATGCGGATGTAACTATCATGACTGTTGAGTATTACTACGGCTAAGGCAAATAGCTCAACACGACAAAAATAGCCCTATCATGTCTCCAACAATTGAGCAGGTAGCTTAGTCATGATTTCTAGCATGAATAATATTCCACGTAGTCACATAAATTGAGAAAACATGATATCAAAGTTGCATGATAGCAAACCAAGGCAGGAAATAGCCTAAGGACTACCCGGATCATGAACACTCAGTGCACGCACCTGTCATCACCTAGCACGCGTGTCACCCCCAACCTAACTCAAAAGTCATAGTTCTCAGGGATTATTACCCTAAAATAGAAGTTTAGAGATTTTACTTACCTCAAGCAAGCTAAATCAAATACCGAGCAAGCCAACTGGTACTCTAGAAATGCCATCCCGTACAAATCAATCTTCAAACGGCTCGAAACAAATAAAAAGCTACTCAAAACATCAAATAATGCCATAGGAAACAAATCCAAATGATAAAGGTCGAATCTTTAAACAATTACTCAAAGTCAACCAAAAGGTCAAACCCGGGTCCGCACCTCGGAACCGGAAAAACTCATAAAATCCGACAACCGATTCAATTATGAGCCAAACCATACTAATTTCACTTAATCCGACTCCGAATCGATGTTCAAAAATCTATAATTCACTTTAGAAAAGTTTAGACAAGAACCCCTAATTTCTCTTTTGAAATCATCAATCAAACGCCATAAATGAAGATGGAATCACGTAATATAATCAAAACCGAGTAGAAACTACTTACACCAATCCATGTGGTGAAAATCGTATCCAAAATCGCCCAAATCCGAGGTTCCCAACTCAAAACATGACCAAATGAACAAACCCTCAAATATATGCATACTGCCCAGGCATTTTCACATTTGAGAACAATAGGCCGCTTCTGTGGAAGTCAGTGAAAGCCCGTCTTTTCACACCTGCGTAAAAACTCCCGCTTCTGCACGACCACAGGTGCGACACCAATCCACACTTCCGCGCTGCACTTCGCTTATGCGCTTCATGCCTCGCAGTTTTTCAGTCCCACTCTAAAGTTTAGGAAATACTCTACTCTTAGTAAACATAGGTCATGCTGCATACACCCTAGGTGAGTCGATTCTTGGCATTGACTCATAATTAGGAAAGCCTACTTAATGTCAATGGGTCATGCACCTAACGACATTCCTTCTGTGAAATGAAAAATTAACCCAGATTAAGACACTAAGGATTCGGAACAGAACACTTACCTAGCCTTTTCTCTCCTTTTAGATGGAAATCAACCATAACATCCCTAATATCAGCATGGTTATGGGAGCACCCCACAAGCTGAAGGAATAGTGGAGGAACATCCAACGGGTGCATGGAGACGGAATTAGGACACATCTTGGTGCACTGATGCCACGACCCAAAATCCACCTAGTTGATATTGCACCTAACCCAACCCGCTAGGTAAGCCATGCAAGTCAACCCAACTCCATTGAAAATAATAAGAATTTAATAAGTGAAATAACTGAAATTCTATACAATAAACCATGGATTGGTAATACAAGTCATGAGCCGCTAATACTTAGATTTATAATGCTCGTATGAAAATAAATACAACATCTGTTTTGAATATACATAAATAGAATACGAATTTAAAACTACCAAGGACAAGTGGTAGCTATGTCCAGAAAGAAGATACATCTTCAATGCCAGTTCATGTAATACATAGCAACATCAGCTCGAAGATTTGCACGCAAGGTAAAGAAGTGTAGTATGAGTACAACCGATCACATGTACTCAATAAGTAACAAACGTAACCTCAGGCTGAAAGCAGTGACAATTAAAACCACAATCTAAACACCGAAATCACTAAAACATAAACTTATTAAGAAAAATGTGGTTTCCAACTCTTAACAACAAGTAAGACAATTCCTTTACCAACTAGCACAAAAAGAATACATCTATATGCCTACATGTCAAATATACATGTCAAGTCAATAACATCTTTTACCATATAGTATTAGAAAAATACATCTATATGCCTATATGTCAAACATACATATCAAGTCAATAACATCAAAGCGGAGCCATCAAATATACTCACACTCAGCAGGCTCATGGTGCCTGGCACGAATGCCCCTCACCATTACACATAAAATCATACTCAGCATTGTACAGGTGTCTGGCACAAATGCCCCTCACCGAAGCACATATATAGCCCTGTGCCTACGCTGACTGTGAATACCAGACTTTGGAGGGGCGGATCATTGCCCAAGTCCTAATCAATAATCAATATCACATAGCTCACCATGGGGCCTGGTGCATGCATCGCCCCTAAATAATACCACTTAGCCCAATGTCGGACCTGGCACACGCGTCGCCTAAATATCAATAACACTCAGCCCAATACGGGGCCTCGACGCAAGCGTCACCTCACTATCAGTCAACACGGCTCTATGGCCCACATCAGTCATCAATCTGCTCAAGCCTCCATATGCCAACATCTCAATGAAACATAATCCAATTATACAACACGGAATATCACAATAGCCACAAGTTTAGCTCAAACTCGTGTCACGTACCAGGACACCAATAACATGTGATACAACATATCAAAAGTGCATAGAGACAGAGATATAACATGCGGATATAACTATCATGACTGATAATATGACTACGGCTAAGGTAAGTAGCTCAACATCACAAAAATAGCCTTATCATGTCTCAAACAATTATGGAGATAGCCTAGATATGATTTCTAGCATAACATATAACTCACGTAATCATACAACTGGAGAAACATGACATCAAAGAAGTGTGATAGCAAAACAAGGCATATAATAGCCTAAGAACTACCCGGATCATGAATACCTCAGCGCACCCACACACGCCCGTCACCTAGCACGTGTGCCACCCACAACACCTATCAACATCATATTACTTAGGGATAATTACCCTAAAATCCAAGTTTAGATATGCTACTTATCTCGAACATGCAAAAACAATACGCTAAAAATGCCATCCCAGGCAAATCGACCTTTGAACGGCTCGAAACTAGCCGAAAACAATCCAAAAACATAATAATTCCATAGTAAGCAAATCCAAATGATAAATGTTAATTCTTTAATAAAATACTCAAAGTCAACAAAAAATGTCAACCCGTGCTCCACCTCGAAACCCGACAAAATTCATAAATTCCGACGACCCATTCGAATACGAGTCCAACAATACTAATGATATCCAATTCTGACTCTAAATCGATGATTAGAACTCAATTATCCACTTTAGAAAAGTTTAGACAAAGATCCCCAATTACTCTTTTTAATTCATCAATCAAATGCCAAAATCAACGACGGAATCATGTAAAATAATCAAATTGGAGGAAAAAATACTTATCCCAATCAAAATCGTGAAAGTCGCCTAAAAATAGACAACATCTAAGCTCTAGATCTCAAAATGTGAAAAAATAATTCAACCCTCGAAATAAATAAGATATACCTAGGCATCTCCACATTTGCAAACCAAATCTCGCTCTTGCGCACCCACATCGGCGAGCAAAAGCTCGCATATGCGACCTCAACTTACCTGACCAAAATCGCATCTCCGTAACCAAAACCACATCTTCGACAGCGTAGAAGCGCAAACTTCCGCAGAAGAGGATACTCACCTCGAGCCTCAATACCGCAATTACAATCAAAGTTCTGCAGATGGACCTCGCACCTACGATTCCTCACCCATTGAAGAGGAAAACCTTACCATGCCACAACCTCGCAGAAGTGACTCAAACCTTGCGGAAGCGAATCCGCGTCTGCGCTCCAACATGTACAGATCTAAAACACTAGAACTATGTCTGCCTAAAACATGGAAATGATATGAAACTCTTCTGAAACTCATCTAAGGCCCCTGGGACCCCATACAATCACCAACTAATCCCAAAACATAACACAAACCTACTCGAAGTCTCAAACCACACAGAATAACATCAAAACCACAAATCGTCGATCAACATCAATCTTAGTGAACTATTCCAAATTCAAAAAATTTAAACTTGCGGCGAACACGTCTAAACAACTCGGAATCACCTCAAAATTTTCACACAAGTTCTAAATAATACAATGAACCTATTCCAACTTCCGGAACAATAATTCAAACTTGATAACATCAAAGTCAACTCATGGTCCAACCTATGAACTTTCCAAACCTTCAAATTGCCAACTTTCACCAAATAGAGTCGAGACCTTATAGAAACATCCAAATGCAAATTTGGACATATGCCCAAGTCTAGAATCACCATCCAAACCTAACGGAACAATAAAAACTCTGATCCGAGTTCAAATTTGCTAATGTCAAACTTGGTCAATTCTTCCAACTTACAGCTTCTAAAATGAGAATCATTCTTCCAAATCAATAACGAACCACTGGAAAACCAAAAATGACGATACACACAAGTTAATACACCATATGAAGCTACTCATGACCTCAAACCACCGAACCGATTGCAAATGCTCTAAATGACCGATCAGGTCGTTACATTTTCCCCCATTTAAACATACGCTCATCCTCGAACGTGCCAAAAGTCATTCCAAAGCCATCAAATAAATCTATAACCTCACCATAGACATACTCATGGGTGATCCTAGGTCACCCCAATCCATATAATCCTGACAATACAACCTAACAGAAGATCCATTCTTCAACCTTAGCCCATAAACCTTGGAACCCAATCTCCAATATCTAGAATTCATTATAAGACCTGATTTTTCCCATCTACACAGTGTGTAAGCCTGAACAAGTTGTATCAAGGCATAACCATAACCCATGATATAATCACATGATATACCATATAACTCAGATACTCATAGGAATAACTTTCGACCACAATAACTGCTCAATAACAAACTCAGTATTGGTAACAAATTTCATATAAAATAAAACCTTGTTCTAAGCCTTCGTACACTGCCAAGGATGAAAGAAACATGCAGAGACTCATAACCACTCGTTAGGTCAACAAGTCGTGGAGCTTTCTCGCCCGTCAAGAACCACAACCAAAATCTTAGCTGACTAGTAACATTACTCTTCCAAACATACCTTAATAAAACCCGATAGTGCTCATTCCAAGTCCAATAACCCCATCTAATAGAGTACAAGCTGCTCGACTGACACGTTACACCAATACGACCTCGAGCCACATATCGTGCAATCTGTGCACCAAACAAGCTACAACTCGAATGTACCCAATGATGGAAAAAGAATCAAATGAGAGAATCATCCTGCAAGCTCAACAGATACCACCACAAAGTGTAATGCTATGAACCCATCACACAAAGGATAAACAAAACACACGAAATAAGCATAAAATATCATATCCTAACATAACTGCACCGCGATGCATGACCCAATCCAAACACCGGTCCACATGGAACATCTCGAGCCATGCTGCTCACAATCAACAACCATATGCATATCAACAGCAAAAACGCGAAGTGCATGACCATAACCATGGAGAAACAGATATAATATACCACAAACCAGAAGACTATAACCAAGACATAATCAATCATTCAACACCCCAAGAGCCATCTTGATCGAATTCTTCCACAAGGCCCAAACATACCCGCATCATGTGTGTAAATAGTCACCAGTCTCACAACCCATCGTAGCATATGAGAGTAACATATCAACATACAAATAAGATCAACTCTAACCAATGACACACCCCTCAACCATAACTGTGTTGAGTAAACAAATCCATCCCGATGTAGAATACATATTCTTATTAGGCCTACCACCAACCTCCAAATAAATTTTGATCCTCTCGAAATAGGTAGATAAAATCTGAAAAGTCCACAATAACCTATTGATAACACATACAATTAGTCGTCAACCTCTTAACATACCTTCACCTCCGCAACGAAGGAACAATCTGCCTCTGAGAACCCTCCAAGTCTTCAAATCCCTATAATACAAGAATCTCCATGCCCGATTCAAACTCCACCACTCAAATATCTGACACATCCTTCGTACACAATCATCTCATGAGAAATACTTTCATAATTCTTCCGTGCCACATAGCAAAATCTGAACATCAGCAGTCAATTAACCAAGCGATTACTGTAATAATAGTAAAGCATTTATAAAGTAAAGCATCTATAAGTTAAAACAAAATATGCCTTTCTGAAATGCACACTCATCTCATGTGATACCAAAGTGCTTGCATTCTTCTAAAACATCTGAAACTGCCCATGCTAACTAGAGCTCATGACATTTCCTTCGAAGCTGAACCGCAACCTTGTACATGTAAATATCAATCCCACACGACACACCCTATCTATCATGACATCATATGAACACACGAGAATCCCATTATCAACTCTGAATCACCAGTAGGATAGTCACCTCATCAACCAGGAACCTACCACTTGACCCCATCCAGGAGTAAATCACAACACATAACTAACTCCCCATGCCTGGAGAAAACATCAATCATAAGTTGTGGTTGAAACTATCGAGAACTGTTTGGAACCTTTTTATACATTACCAAGCCATCAGAATTGAATCCCTCTAACTCAACCAAGTCACGAAGGCTGCCAAACCCAAGATTATCTCCATAAAACATTGGTAAAGCCTTACCACACCAAAAGAACCAATCACCTTTATTTCCATGCTGACCAAAACAACTACCAAGCTGACCCATTTCTTTGTGTTCTCCTCACCATTCCTTTGAGTTAAAACTTCTCCTTGCTAGTACACTACGATCCTTAACCAAAGCTCACCACAAGAGATTCTATTATGAAACCGCGTCGTCCTAAAGGACATAAGCCACCGTATTCCCTCTTAAGCACCCAGTAGTGCCGCAACCAAAATGCCCATGTTGAAGAGACCTTCTATGAATCTGAAGTTGTTTCTTTAACCTCTCTAATGTTGAAACATAAAATCAATAATAATATAGAAATATCACAAGTCTCGACACCATGCAATGCAGATCTCAGATCTTAGCCATATAATAATTCGAGAAAATCCTCAAATACCACATACGAATCCTGAAACAATTAGAACCATCTTGAGAGTCGCCCACTCTGCTCAAATGCCCAGTGCACCGCCAGTACGAGCCAAACGACTTGTACTCCATTAGCACACAAACACCTCAAGAAATATCCCCTATCTCTAAGCAACAAGTGAATCCCTACTCCATGCACACTACATCTACCACGAATGACAAACCCGAACCATTACAAGATTTCCATATGCTCATAAAGTATAGCATATCATGAATCCAGCAATTCCCTGGCTCAAGTCATCCTCAAAACCAACCTCTCCAAGTCATAATTGATCGACAAGTATGCCTCAATACAAAACTAATATAACACATGACCATGCAATTTGATCGTCGATAACAGACTCCCCCACTTGGCTCAAAGCCATAGCACATATCATCCGATAACCACATCATTCTTCCTTTATAACTTCCATGATGTCACATTCTAATTCAACTAAATCCTTCATGAGATTATGTAGCCCAAGTCATAGAATACCTCAAATCTTCTACTAAGCGCATATCCATCCTTGTGACAGTCGTGCAAACTCCTTCAAGTGATCCAAACTCAAATTGCAGCACATACACACCCCGCTAGTAGAAAGGAAACTCTTCACAAAAACACCATAGGAATCACACAACCTCAGAACATCCCGCATGAAATAACCCACCTGCTTAGCCTCAAACTAGAATTTATCTATTCTCTTTTATGGCCACAACCACTATGCAATCACTAAATTCCTCCCAAGTCTGGACCCATCAACAAGACATAGAATCTACTTCATTCCACAAATGAACAACTAAAATTTCCCTAACATACTCATAACTCAAGATTGTACAATACCTCAAGAATGATAACGAGCATCCATAGTCCTTTCACATCCCAAGAAAAATTCTCCTCGTCACATCCAAATCATCTAAGCACATTCTGAAGTCATATTATACTCATAATACAGCCATCCAACCTCTCACTGAGCCATCAATCCCACCCCTAGGGACACTACTGTACATATAAGCCCAAATATAGATACCCAAAAAACTGAAACTATCGAGCCCAAGCTGCAGTCCAAACCTGGCCTCAAGTCCTCCAGACTGGCCTATCTCCACAACACAGAAAATACATCTCGCACCTCATTAATGACATCATCAGTTATCGATGCATAGCTGGTACCGAGTGCTCAACATAACATATGAGTGGATGGAAGGAATTCAAACATATACGCTTCAAGCTGAATCAATGTTGCTCAATAAAGAAGGAAAGATGGGAGGTTTTATAGATGCCCTGTAGACTCTGGAAGATAGGTATGTATGTCATCATACCGATCTGCAAAACACTACTAGATACTCGCTTATGACTCGTAGAACCTATGAAGCTAGAGCACTGACACCAACTTGTCATTACCTAAAATTCAACCAGTCATGATGGCACCTACCCAACCCGCTAGGAAAGCTAAGCAATAGTAAACCCAACTCTAATGAAGATAATAAGAAATCAATAAGTGAAATAACTAAATTTCTATACAATAACCCAAGGATTGGTAGTACAAGTCTTGAGCAGCTAAGATTTAGATTTACAAAGTAGGTATGAAAATAAATACAACGTCTGTTTGGAATATACATAAACAAAATACGAATCTCAAACTTTTAAGGATAGGTGGTAGCTATGTCGGGAAAGCAAGTACATCTTCGATACTATCTCCCACAATACATAGCAGCATTAACTCCAATATTTGCACGCAAGGTGCATAAGTGTAGTATGAGTACTACCGGCCCCATGTACTCAATAAGTAACAAACCTAATCTCAAGCTGAAAGAAGTGACGAGCTCAAAAAAAGGTCTGTGTCCAACACCAAAAATTAATAACGATAAATGATATAACAATGGCAGTAAAAGAGAACAACTCGAGAGATATTAGGTTCAACTCGTTCACAAATATAGAAAATTAGACCTATTTTTCGAGTATAACAGTTAAAGGCCCAATCTTACCAACAAAATCAATAAAACATGAACTTATTAAGAAAATTGTGGTTTTCAACTCTTAACAACTGGTAAGACATTTCCTTTACAACTAGAACGACGAAAATACATCTCTATGCCTATATGTCAAATATACATGTCAAGTCAATAACATCATTTTACCATCTACCATGAGGAAAATACATCTTAATGCCTTCATGCCAGATATACATGTCAAGTCAATAATATCATTTACCATCTATTATGAGGAAAATACATCCTTATGCATACATGTAAAATATGCATGTTAAGTCAATAACAGCAAAGCGAAACCATCAAGTACACTAACACTCAGAATGCTCATGGTGCGCGGCACAAATGCCCCTCACCATCACACACATAATCACACTCAGAATTGTACGTGTGCCAAGCACAAATGCCCCTCACAAAGAACATATATAGCCATATGCCTACGCTCACTATGAATACCAAACTTCGGAGGGGCGGATCCTTTCCCAAGCACTAATCAATAATAAATATCACGTAGCCCAGCATGGGGCCTGGTGCACGCGCTGCCCCTAAAGATTACCACTAAGCCCAATATGGGCCTGGAATACGTGTCACCTACATATCAGTGACACTCAGCCCAATATAGGACTCGATGCAAGCATCACCTCATTATCAGTCACCACGACTCTATGGCCCATATCAGTCATCAACCCGCTCAAGTCTCCATATGTCAGCATCTCACAGAAAAATAATCCCATTATATAACACGGAATATCACAATGTGCTACAAGTTTAGCTCAAATTCGTATCACGTAAAAGGACATCAATAACATGTGAGACAACATATCAAAAGTGCATAGAGACAGAGATATAACGTGCGGATATAAATATCACGACTCAACAGTATGACTACGGTTAAGGCAAATAGCTCAACATGGAAATAATAGTCCTATTATGTCTCAAACAATTAAGTAGATAGCCTAGACATGATTTGTAATATGAATAATAACTCACGTAGTTATACAATTGGAGAAAACATGATATTAAAGAAGCATGATGGCAAAACAAGGCATATAATAGCCTAAGAACTACCCAAATCATGAATACCCCGGTGCACGCACACACGCCCGTCACCCAGCACGTGTGTCATCCCCAACACCTTTCAAATATCATATTTCTCAGGGATAGTTACACTAAAATCCAAGTTTAGATAGGTTGCTTACCTAGAACAAGCCAAAACAAAACAATAAAAACGCCATCTTACGCAAATCGACCTCCAAACGGCTCAAAATTAGCCAAAAGGAACTCAAAAACATCAAATAATGCCATAGAAAACAGACCCAAATGATAAATGTCAAATCTTTAATCAAATACTCAAAGTCAATAAAAAAAGTCAACTTGCGCTCGCACCTCGAAACCCGACAGAATTCGCAAATTCTGACGACCCATTCGAATTCGAGTCAAACCATAATAATGATATCTAATTTTGACTCTGAATTGATGATCAAAACTGAATTATACACTTTAGAAAAGATTAGACAGAGATCCCCAATCTCTCTTTTAGATTCATCAATCAAATACCAAAATCAACGATGAAATCATGTAAAATAATCAAATTCAAGGAAAAAATACTTACCCCCATCCAAATCGTGAAATTCGCCTAAACAATAGACAAAATCTGAGCTCTTGATATCAAAATTTGATAAAATAACTCAACCCTCAAAATAAATAAGATCTGCCTAGGCATCTCCACATTTGCGGACCAAATCTCGCACTTCTGCACCTGCATCTTCGAGCAAAAGCTTGCATCTTTGACCTTAGCTTACCTGACCAAAACTACATCTTCGTAACCAAACATGCATCTACGGCAGCGTAGAAGCACAAAACTTCCACAGAAGCGAACACTCACCTCGAGCCTCAATCCCGCATCTGCGATCAAACTTCCGCATATGCGACCTCGCACTTGCGATCCCTTATCCCACCATAAGAGGTAAACCTAACCCTGCCATAACCTCACAGAAGCGACTCAAGCCTCGCAGAAGAAAATCCACATTTGTGCCACTCCAACATGCACAGTAGAACCAGGTCTGGTAAAAATATGGAAATGATTCAAAACTCACCCACGGCCCCCAAAACCCCGTCCAATAATACCAACCAATCCAAAAACACAATACAAACCTTTTCGAGGCCTCAAACCACACAACATAGCATCAAAACTATGAATCGTTGATCAAGATACATCTTAGTGAACTATCAAAATTCCCAAATTCCAAACTTGCATCGAACACGTTTAAACAACTCTGAATCACCTCAAATTTTGTTCACAAATTCCAAATAACACAACGAACCTCTTAAAATTTCCAAAACAACAATGTGAACCCAATAACATCGAAATCAACTCCCAATCAAACCTATGAACTTTCCAAACCTTCAAATTGCCTACATTCGCCAATTAGAGCTGAAACCATATAGAAACATTAAAATGCAAATCCAAGCATATGCCCAACTCTTAAATCATAATCTAGATCTAACATAAACATAGAAATTACGATCCGAAGTCAAATTTGCTTAAGTCAAACTAGGTCAACTCTTCCAACTTATAGCTTCTAAAATGAGAATCATTCTTCCAAATCAATACCGAACCACTTGAAAACTAATACCGACGATACATGCAAGTCATAATACACTATATGAAGCTACTCATGACCTCAAACCAGTGAACCAAATGCAAATGCTTAAAATGACTTATCGGGTCATTACAACTAACTATGTTGAAGAACACCTTCGCTCGAGGAGATTACTAGCTTTACTAAGTTGCCTTTTGCTAGACGAAAGCCCACATTGTAGGTCATTATGTCGTGTGATAGGCTCTATCAATTGGGATTGAAGAGTAACAAGAATTTGAGTAACATCGAAGATGGGTGGATAAGTCTAGACCAACTGTTTGATAGGTTTGGGCATTTGGAGAGATATGATCTACATCATGAGTAGTGTTAGTGCGACAGGGAGACGTGGGAGAGACTTCGCCTTTTGACCTTCTCTTTGACATTGTTGGAACTTATAGTTTTTCCATAGCAGAAAGGGTAGATCAACGTCAATGTACTACCTATGGTCTTGGCCACATTTCGAGGGAATTTAAGGGTCACTCTTATCCCAATGTTGTTGGCAGAGAAGTTCAGGGCTATGTCAACATGTTCGAGGGGGTATG
Source organism: Nicotiana tomentosiformis (assembly GCF_000390325.3). Lineage (NCBI taxonomy): Eukaryota > Viridiplantae > Streptophyta > Magnoliopsida > Solanales > Solanaceae > Nicotiana > Nicotiana tomentosiformis. The sequence goes on along the minus strand of NC_090821.1, from coordinate 37,655,061 downwards.
ACTTCTTTAATGATTGCAAACTACTGCTGCAAGTGTGAGCTACGAAGCACTTCTTTCAAAGAGAGCCGACCATTGATGACTTCATCGGCACCAGCTATATGATCCCCAGTCATGAAGAAATGAGGCATTGGGGAGCACTCCATGGGAAAGATGAATGGCGTGAACTTTTGATTCACCAATCTGGAGACTTCATCTACTGGAAGCTTTATTAGCTAAATGGCGGAGAAATCATTAGAGGGCCGGAGAAATATTTCATTGAGCTGATGTGTTGGGAGGAATTCAGTCTTATGAACCGTTGAGAGTTTTGTGACAATTCGGTCTGGTGCAAGATGTACCCCTGTGGTCCTAAATGGCTTTATTTGAGGATGACTACAATGGATGGATACTGATTCTAAGAGTAAGATGACTCCAAGACGAATGGAGAGATTTGATCATGATGAGTATGGGACAAAATGCGTGTTGGACGCTAGAGCACTTTATGCGGATTTCTGAAGAAGACTAGTTAGTCAAGCCTAGTAGATAAGGGTTATCAAGATTGGAAGATTCAAGGGCAGCTTTGCAAGAATAACATGAGATTTTACCCCACTACCTTGTCATCTCTACTATGTACCAATATGTGCTCCTAGGATCGGTTGACCATATACTACCACCACCTGATGATGATGATAGTATAGTGGAGTACATGCAAGTCGAGTCCAAAGACGAGCCGGCAGAGGATCTGGAAGAGGAACCGGAATATCATCATGAAGACATCGAGGAAGAGTTTGAGCAGGATCCTTAGGAAGACCTAGAAGAAGAGAGCCTAGAGGAGATTCAGCGGAGGATTACTGAGTTGTTGGTTGATTTCCATTCTTTGCCTTTTTAATTCCCTAAGGGCCATCCTATAGGCCCGTGAAGTCTTTATCAAACCCGGAGAGGCCAGGTTGTAACATCTGACAATTTTCCTCTAACTTTTGTGAAAGCTTTGTAGCCCATGTTGTAACCATCAAATTGCATATCAATGAAAATCAATTTTGCTCCGGATCCGAACGTGTCAATTAATTTGCATATTTTATAACACTTACGACGTTGGCCTATCTCCGGCAAAGTGAGGTCCCTCAATACTTTAGGAATGTGCTTGTTCAATATGTGAATAAAATGCTCTGTGTGATTATACCAGTGCATTTCCTAAGCTAACTTCTACTCTTATTTTGTTTTCTTGCTTGATTATTTTATTGTCCCTCACCGAACGGATGTTGATTTATATTTATAATTAAACAAGCCGAGCCACTGTATAACCTGAGGTCCAAAGGAAAGATGACCACTACAAATAACCCGGCCGGAAATGCTCTGGCAATAACTGACGTCCAAGGGGGTTTAAGAGAAAGAGATGAAACTCGGAACGATAATTATATCGCACAGATGAAGAAAGAAATGGAATCGTTGAGAGATAAAGTATAACATATCAGGGAGCTGGCACATCTGGTCGTAACGACGCTTCCACAACCACCTCATTTTTCATTACTAGACTCACTCCCTGACCATTTTCCTTTAAACCCAACAACCTGCTAGTACCCTAACTACTGTCACTTGTACCACAATCCCTGCCATGTCACAAGCTATACCACCAGTTACCTGTGCAAATCCACCAACCCCTCTCATACATACACCTTACGTCCCCAACTACGTTCAAGTCATGCAAAATCCCCCATCCACAATAAACTTGATCCAAACTCCCCCTCGCGATAATGTCACCTTTGCAAATACCCATGTGCAGTATATACCCGCAGTACACACCGCCACCCATGAGCACTTTATTCCACCTGTATATATCGTAGGAGAAACAACTTTTACTATGCCCGTCACGGACCTAGTGCCTTAAGAGAATGATCAGTACCCTGAGATAGAAAAGGAAGCAGATACAAAAAAGATGAGTCGTTGTCTGAACAACTACAGGTCCTAAGAAAACAAATGAAGAACTTGCAAGTCGCTCAAGGAAGTGAGAGATTAGATTATAACTATTTATGCATACATCCAGACGTTAATATGTCGGCAGGATACAAACCTACAAAATTTGATATCTTCAATGGGACAGGCGATCCCCATGCCTACTTGAGGGCCTATTGTGATAAGCTAGTAGGAGATAAAGGAATGAGAAGTTGATAATTAAGTTATTCATATGAAGTTTTATTGGGGAATCACTCACCTAGTATACCAGACAGGACCCCAGGAATTAGGGAGAATGACAAGACATAGCTGAGGATTCCATGAACCATTTCAGGTTCAATATTGAGATTACACCATCCAGATTTTCTTTAGTAAATATATAGAAGAAACCCCTTAATTTATTTCAATAGTATGCCCTCCATTGGAGGTTAGAAGCAGCTAGAGCACAGCCCTGCTGGATAACAATGAACTGACAAAATACTTCGCACGCACACAGGAATGATCTATTTTGATAAAATAATGGGAATGATGGGCTAGAAATTCCCCAAGTTGGTCAAAATGGAAGATTTCTTAGAGTAGAGTATCAAGTCCGAAAAGATACAATCAATGCCGCGTTACAGGCTGCTAGTAAGGCTATACATTCCAGTTCCATTGGTAGCGTAAAGAAGAAAAAGGAAGAGGTGATGACGATTGTCCCTTACTATCAACAAGGTACGCCTCGTCGAGCCAACCTATACCCCTAAAACACTCATACTCTAACCCAACCCACTTATACCTCAGTCAATAATGCCCAGTCATATTATAATATGGAACCACATTACAATCAATCCCTAGCCAATACACATCTAAACCTACCACGACCATATGCCCCTAATCAAACCACTACTCATCAAAAACAGACCTACATATGCTCCCAGACCACGCCATAACCTCGAAGCACGGAACCCTAGAAACTTCACCCTAATTGCCGAGCCTCTGGACAAATATTTTGAGAGGCTGAGAAGATTCGTATTGTTATTCCCGGTCAAAGGAAGAAACCAAAACAAACCTACCAAGTATTTTGATATAAGTATGCACTATTCCTATCATTTAGATGTTCCGAGCCATGACACCGAAGATTGCTATGGTCCGAGGCATAAGATTGAATTTGTTGATCAAGATCAGAGCTATCCAATATACCCCAATCCCACCAAATGTAACTCATAACCCATTACCAAACCACAAAAATCAAGGGGTGAACACGATCACCTTGGAGGAAGACTATGATTTAAAAGGGACAATCGTTACCATTGGGAGCACCGAAGCAACAAAGAAAGCTCCTTGGGCAGCCCTATTAATCACAGTGTAATTGAAGCTGCCAGTAATGGTCCAGACATATCAGCCACGACCCGTCACAGCCACAAAAGTGGAATGGAATCATTAGTACAATCAGTTCCGTGGGCCTATTTGTCAAATAAGAAAAGGAAAAATGACAGAAATAGCAGCAACTCATTGGATGAATCGGTCGGGAAGATGCTACGCTCCTGAAGAATTGAACCAGGGAAATCCAAATAGTGAGCAGAACTGAAGAAGGAATATAACTTATAAAGAGGTGGCAGAGTTATAAAGGAAGGTGCAGGTTAAGGAGTACTCTATCGATGAATAGCTGAGAAAGACCCCCGCGCACATATCAATTATGGATCTACTAACGAGTTCTGACAGCCACAGGGATACTTTGGTAAATGTATTGAGTACAGTAAGCATTCCAGGAAACACCACTAATGAGGCATTGACAAAAACTATTGGGAAGATGGTGGAGTTTAATAGCATCTCTTTTCAAAAGGATGAGCTCCCTGCAAGGGGAATGGATCACAGTATAGCTCTACACATCACCATCAAGTGTGGATACAAGGTCATATCTTGTGGGTTGGTCGACGGGGGATCTGGAGCAAACATTTGCATGTTCTCTGCTCTGCGAGAATTAGGTATCCATATAAGAGAGGTGAAAGAAAGCCATGTGAGGGTAAGGGCTTTCGACAGATCGTAGAAAGATGTCTTTGGGGAAATTTATCTAGATTTGCAAGTTGGACCCGTTGAGTTCCTTGTGTTATTCCAAGTGATGGATATCTCTTCCTCCTACAACATGATACTAGGAAGTCCATGCATACACATGGTAGGAGTAGTTCCTTCCACTCTCCACCAATGTTTAGTGTTTGAAAAGGTTTGTCAAGAAATAGTGATACATGAAGAATGGAGTCATCCAGCTTATTCAGAACACTCGATTCCTTTCACAGAGGGGCTGGATGAGGTCACCTTTCATGCGCTCGAGATCATGTAGACAATGAAAATGGAAAAGAATAAATGGCACCAACACACAATTGTCCTATGGGTCAGGGATGTCGATCAGGGGAATAATGAAATACGGGTACAAGCCAAGATCTAGGTTAGGCGCCATATCAGATAAGCTAACTGAACCAATCCAACTGAAGCAGTAGAAGGGTACTACCGATTTAAGATACCAGCCTACAATCGGAGGAGTCTATAACAACGCCCATATGATAAAAGGTTTCGTCCTAGAGCATATTCTGAGTTCGGTACAGAGATCAGTGCAAGAAGAGGAAATCATCAATGGAATCAGAAGGTTATTTATGGCGATGATTAAGGAGTGTTGCGGTAAAGATTACATCAAGACAATGACCACTAGGGACGCTGAATCTGGAGAGACTTTGCAGAATTGGACAACCAATCCATCTTTGGTTCGCCAAGAGTCTTGATAGTGTGGAATTGCAGCAATATTTGAGATTTACACGATCAATTGAGACATGAATCATGCCAATGCCTTTGTTGTTAAACCGCTTCTTTGAACTCTGAGACGTTCTTTTCAATGAAATAAAATTTTATTTTTCCTAAAGTATTGCGCAGACTTATCTTTATTTTCATTTATACTCGTCTTTTCTTTTTAGTGATCAAATTAATAAAAACCAGCATTCCAGGATTATGACATGTAACGAAACCTTTGAACAAAGCATTAACAACGAGCCGAAATACAAGGAATATGATGAAAGTATGATGTCCGAGAATCTACTGTATGAAATTGAATAGTTACAAAGTCAACACATGCCTAACCTCGGGGAGACTATGGTGATCAATATGGGGAATGAAGAAGTAAAGGAAACTTGAATCATCATCCACCTGGAAGCAGGATAAAAGAGGGAATCGGTGGAGCTACTTCAGTGGTACATTGATGTGTTTGCTTTGTCATATAATGACATGCCTAGGTTGAGTACCGATATTGTCTCATATCAATTGCCCACCGATCCTGCCAAACCACCAGTCAAGCAGAAACCCAAAATATTCAAGCCTGATTTGAGTCTGAGAAGTAAAGAAGAAGTCACTAAGCAAATAGAGGCGAATGTGGTAAGTGTCACGAACTATCCCACCTGGTTAGTTATCATAGTACCGGTGACTAAAGAGGATGGTAAGATTAGGATATGTGCGGATTATTGATATCTCAATAAAGCCAGTCCCAAGGATGACTTTCCTCTGCCAAATATTCACATTCTTATTGGCAACTATGCAAAATAGGATTTACAATCATTCGTGAATTGTTTCGTCGGATATCACCAGATCCTGATGCCCGAAGAAGATGTAGAGAAGACAACATTCACCATACACTGGGGAGTCTACTATTACAGGGTCATGCCATTTGGCCTCAAGAATGTCGGTGCCACCTACATGAGAGTTGTTACCACACTTTTTTATGACATGATGCACAAGAAAATTGAAGTATATATGGATGACATCATAATGAAGTCGTGCGAGAGTATTATCATTTAAGTGACCTATAAAAATTCTTCGAACAGTTGTGAAGAAAAAATTTGAAGTTGAACCCTGCAAAGTGTGCATTCGGGGTCCCCCCGAAAACTGTTGTATTTCATCGTCAGCACGAAAGGGATAGAGTTAGACCCCTCAAAGATCAAGGCTATTCAAGACTTGCCTCTTCTTAAAATCAAGAAGGATGTAATGAGCTTCCTCGGGAGATTGAATTACATCAGGCGGTTCATAGCCCAATCAAAAGTAATCTGCGAGCTATTTTTCAAGCTATTAAAGAAAGATGCTGCCACAAAATGGCCGGAGGAATGCCAAAAAGATTTCAACAGAATGAAGGAATACTTGTCTAGCCGGCCAGTGTTGGTTCCTCCCACACTAGGAAAGTCGTTGTTACTATATCTCTCTGTCTTTGATAATGTATTTGGATGCGTGTTGGGGCAGCACGACGAGACTAGAAAGAAGGAGTAGGTCATTTACTACCTGAGCAATAAATTCACACGGTATGAAGCCATATATACCTTGTTGGAACGGACGTGCGGTGCTTTAACTTGGATCTCCCCGAAGTTGAGGCACTACCTATCAGCATTTACCACGTATCTGATATCCAGACATTACCCGCTCAAGCACATCTTCTAGAAGACAATGCCAACTAGAAAGCTAATAAAGTGGCATATCATTCTCAGTGAATTCGACATCATGTATGTGATGCAAAAGGCCATTATAGAACAAGCTTTGGCTGATCTCCAGTAGACAAGGAATATGGGCCACTTACGACATACTTCACAGATGAAAAGGTATTATTCGCAGGCGAAGGTATTTCGGAGTCTTACCCGTGGTGGAAGATGTTCTTCAATGGAGCTGCGAACTTCAAGGGAGTAGGGATCAGGGCAGTTTTAGTCTCTAAATCAGGACAAGATTATCTGATTTCACCAAGATAAGGTTCCCGCGCACGAATAATATGGCAAAATACGAAGCATGCATCCTAGGATCAGGATGGCATTCGATATGAACATTAAAGAACTATTTGTCATAGAAGATTCTGATTTTCTTATCCACCAAGTCCAAGGAGAATGGACTACCAAGAACGTCAAGATTCATTCATACTTGCATTGTGTGAAAGAATTGTGTAAGAAATTCACCAAGATCGAGTTCAGGCATGTTCCTAGAATCCATAATGAATTCACAGATTTTCTTGCAACATTGTTGTCACATCTCTTTTTTCACCTTAACCCTCTTTAAAAGAGATAGATGATTTTTAAAGCTCTAAAGGGTTTTCAGATTGAAAGTGACAAAAGATTGTTTAAAAGGGATTTTCTCAGATTCGCCACTTGACATGAATTTCGGTGTTCCAAGTCACCGTTTAAAAAGATAATTGTCCTTTAAAAAAGTTTTTTACTCTAAAACATAGTTTGCACCATAAATTCAAGCAAGGGGGTTCATTTGACTTCTGAAGAAGGTTTTAGGAACTCTCTATGTCCCGTAACTAGTATGGTTTCATACTTGATCAAATTGACTTTTAAGAATATTCTAATTGAGGTAAAACACACAAAGAAAACAAACACAAAGAGGTTCAGGTTGTACCCTACCTAAAAAGGAAAAGAAAGGAAATAAAAGTTCTAAACTAGCCTATACTAATGCTTCCTCGAAGAAACGTCCATCTTTAGTCTTCAATTACATGTGATTCGGGGCATCCCCCTAACAAAATCATAATAACTAAGGGGTGCTCTCTTGTGAAGAGCCAAAAGCTCTTGACATAGGGAGGTTCGGTCCACTCTATTCTCCTCAATTTGCGCCTTATTTGTGATTAACGCAGGTGGGGTGGTGACCTCGTCTTCAGATAAGATATAGGCAAAAAGACTTTAAGCGCACCTGAGCGCCTTTGCCCATAGAGAATACTGGGGACGAAAGTCTCTGGGGGGGGGGGGGAGAGGGGGATTCTATGGACCTCTAACCTCAAAAAGAAAAACAAATAAATGACCTAATATTTGCCTACCCAGGTGTGGTCAGCTTAAACATGCTACTAGCGAATAATACAACAAAATAAATAAAGAGAACAAAGTAAAAATAAAATTCTAAATCATGCTCAAATTCTTTTGACTTGTTATTTTTATATAATTGATGAAGCCCAATCCTGAAGCATGCATATAGTTTAATCACTAATGGGCCTGGCCTTTTCCCACTCTCCATAGCCCAACTCATTCGAACACTTATTGTCCAAACAACCCAAACAGTTAAGAGGCAAAGCATTTAAATAAATTAAGAACTAGTACATGACAAAATAAAAGAAAAGTGGATTAAAATATGACAAGAGGCTCTAAAATATTAAATCAATCCCACCCACCCACCACCCACCCCCGTACGTCACCTATCAATTCCCCTCAACTAGTCATTATGTGACAACTGATCCTATAACCTAATGAGATTGTGTAAACTTACTACCCTAGAAATAATTTATCTCCTCCTCGCAAGACTAATCCTCATCCTAAATTGTTTTTCGAATGCCTTTAATTCTATCTGTTAATGCTCACACGTGAGTTCATTTTCCACAAGAATTCACCTACATGGTATGACAAACATTTCAACAAGCCATGGCACATATTTAGATAAGAACAACCAACCTCTTCACTCTTTTGACATAAAAAACCAAAATTTCAACCAACAATGTAAGAACCCTTTCAAATTTCAATTCCAGTTTACCAACACATGATACTCATACAAACGCGGTTCAATGAGGGCAGCCATGAGAAGACAACAAACCTTGCATGCATCAAATGATTAAACTTTCACTTCTTAATTTGAAACATAGACTTAAAGAATAAGAGTCAACAGAGATGCGCCCGATCACCAAAGATAAATAAACGATCAATTGTCGTGACAATCTAGAATAAGTGGGCACTCAAGTTGCTAAAGAAAACTGGATGAAGGCTTAACGATTATTAGAAAAAGGCTTTAAGAATTATTATGACCCGTAAAGTACTCGCGTCGCCAAGAAAATAATGAGACGGTAAAGAACTCACCAACACCTTTTCTCGACACCAACCTAAATATTTCTAATTAGAACCAACGGTCAAAATAGTAGAACCAATTCACATACTTTAATAGCAGAGAACATGGGCTAAGGCGATATTGTAAATCAAAATTCAAACTATAGCAAAACAAAGGACTACTATTTGATCCACCAAAGTTCATGGAAGTCTATTTCACATTTTGCACCAAAATAAACAATTCACTTTCCATGAAGGATTTGATTCATTCGCCATAATATTAAAATGTCGTCACTATGCTATTGTTAATAAAATCCAGCTACCTTAGATTCAGCAATGAATCAGGATAATTTCTTAACATTAAACAAGACATACCAAATGACGATAGGCATGAAACGTTAAGGAATAACTTCAAAACTCGCCAAATTGAAAGCAAAGGGTCAACTATTTTAGACTTTAAAAATGTGATCAACCATCTAACAGTAGAACATCATGTATCTCAACAGAAATATAGATCAATCTAAACACCTACTAACAAGCAAATGAATGTGACAATATAACTATGATCAAAAGATTTCAGTAATACCAATTACTCATACTCAACAATTAGAGAAAAACAAATAATAAATTAAGAGAAAATGCATCATCGGTTGGTGCCTCGTTAACAGCCACAAGACTAAACCAAACAAGATCGCTCACATTAGAATCAAACATCCATCTATTACCAAAACTACTTAGCGACCCTGATCCGCCCCAAAATATTTGCTCAAATGAATCCCTAGTTAACACTTCTACTAAATGAAATCTGAATTCACGAACACCCTTCATCCTAGGCTCTAATCATATTTTAATCAACCAAAAATAGAGTAAAGTGAATCAGAAATAAACCTAAAAACTGAAGTTTCGATTGATGTAATTTCAGTAATTTACAGCAACTGAGGCGAGTAGTGAATGAATCTGAGCAATGATTTCAACGGGAAACTTCAACCAAGGCAGTAAACCGTGATCGGAAAACTCAAACGGTGCGACCTCCACTGAAAAATAAAGTCGCAAAGAACTCGAAACAAAACAACACCTTAAACAAACCCCATAATTTAAAAACCAAACTCTAAAATTAAAACGAAGAAACCGAGATTGTTTTTGATTTTTCTCTAAAATTTAAAACGCAAGACTAACTCACATCAATAGAAACCCATTTTTGTATGTATTTTACTTCCTAGAATCTCATTTAAAATAGAACAATCCGAGAAGAAAACTCAAAAGAGAGAAGAAAATCGCCCTCAAACCCTAGCTCTTTTTTTTGTCTCATTTTTTTCTATCCCGTTTTTTTCCTCTCCAAAATCGTCCAAATATCTCCAATTATATATCAACTCTCGATGCTTCCTTTCTCCTTCCATTTCACGCTTGGAATCCCCTTTGTAGACGCGTACGTGATGAATGGAGGGGTAGGATTGACCAAGACCAATCCAACGTGTTTCGCTCATCTAACACCAGACTTTTCGAGATTTCATTCGCTTGACTATGTTTACAAAAGGGCGAGTGAGGAAAATAGGTAATGATTGCAAATATTCGGGCTGCAAAATGGTTAAAAGCCAGGCCACGTGTAATGAGGGGATGAGAGGAGGGGACCATGTGTTGCGTCGCCGGATTTGGGGCATTTTCCGGCGAGTTCTGCCTTTGGCAGAGGAAGGCGTGCGGCTGGCTTAGGGAGATTAGAGAAAGATAGTGGGACGGGTAAACGTTAGTGGATATGGGTTCAAGTGACTGATGGGTTGTGGGAGTTTTGGGCTCCGATAGTGGAAATTGGGTTGGGTTCATGTCTTGTTGGGTTTAAATTTGGACTAAGAAAACTAAAAGTCCTTCTAAAAACCAACCTTCTTCTAAAGTAATATAAAACACTTATAAAAATATAAAAAAACAACTAATTGATTTTAATAAACTATTAAAATAAAACAAAAAATTAAAAGTGAAACTATTTTTGTATTTTCCAAGATTATATTAAAATAAAAGTAGAGGAAAATAAATAAAATCTTAGTAAAATAAAATAGTATGACTAAAAAACTATATATATGAAACTATTTTTTGTGTTTTTAAATTGATGTATAAAAATTAAAACTAAAATTAGACTAAAATCCAATTAAAATAAAACAAATAAACATTATAAGAAAATACTAACTTTAAAAAGTTACGCGAGTCAAAAATTACGTGCTTACAGCTGCCCCTCTTTGCTTGGAAACTCGAAGAGTTTTTGAGCAAAGAATTAAGTAAGCAACGTAATTGATTTCTTACCCGATACTTATTCAAATGAAAATAAAGATAAATAAAAAGAGTGTGACCGAGCCCTGGTATCTGAGCTGCCAATATATTCTTAGCTATAAAGGAATCAAGCCACGTATAGTTAGGAAGTAAGAAAAATGGAGAAGGATACCAAGTGGATTATATTGAGGTAGCGAGCCGATTGAAGTGTCGTCGAGGTTCCAGTCCTTGGTTCCTGTCATTACATCAAAAATGAAATAAAATAAAAATTACAATGAAAACTACAAAATCCTATCTATTTTTCTGCCTTGAGCATTCCTGAGTCTTATTATGCATCCCAAACTGTTGGCTCGTATTCTTGAGGCGAGCTTCTGCTACTTCTAACTTGAATTGACCCTATTCTTCAGCCGGGCTCCTAGTTCTTCTGACTTAAACATGGAAATTGAAAATTGTCCATGTTCTTCAGGAGGGCTCCTGTTGTTTGGACTTGAAGTAAACTTGAACTTGAAGTAGCCTTGAGCTTTAAACTAATTTCTGAAGTAAATACCCTCATTCTCCAAGTGGGTGCCTAACGTTCTGATCCTAACTCGAATTGATTTTGAAGTAAATACCCTCGTTCTCCAGGTGGGCACCTGCTACTGACTTGAACTTGAAATTAACTGTGAAATCAATACCCTTATTCTCCAGGTAGGTGCCTGCTTTTAATGCTAAAACTTGAAGTCAACTTTGAAATAAATACCCTTGTTCTCCGGATGGGCGCCTGCTATTGACTTGAAACTTGAAATAAACTCTGGAATGCATACTCGTGTTCTCCAGACGGGCGCATGCTACTGACTTAAAGATGAAATTAACTCTAAAATGAATACCCTTGTTCTCTAGGTGGGTGCTTGACACTGACTGAAGCAGAAATCAACTTTGAAATGAATACCCTCGTTCTCCAGGTGAGTGCCTACATTCACAAAGAAACAGACAAAACAAAGAAAACTTTTCTGCCCCACTTTGTACCAGGAACATCTGTGAGTGTTAGTTGAATCTCATTATCCAGGAGGGTCCTGTAAACTTTAAAACTTAAATCCCATTATCCAGGAAGGGCCTGAGACTTAAGAAATTAAATCTCATATTCTAAGATCAAAGACTTAAAACTAAATCACATTATCCAGGAGGGTCCTGAAAACTCAAAAAAGTATTTAGGAGGGTCCTAAAAACTCAAAAATTAAATTTCATTATCCAGGAGGATCCTGAACATTTTTAAAACTAAAAATCCTATTTTTTTTAAAAAAAGTTAAAACCTCAAAATTAAATTTTATTATCTAGGAAGGTCATAAAAACTTGAAAGTTAAATCAATTTTCTATAGACAAGACTTAAGACTAAATCTCATTGTCCAGAAGGGTCCTGAAAACTTAAAAATAAAATACCATTATCAAGGAGGGTCCTAAAATTTAAGAACTAAATCTCATTTTTCTAAAACTTAAAACTAAATCACATTATCAAGGAGGGTCCTGACAATTCTAAAACTAAAAATCCTATTTTTTTAAAGATGAAAACCTCAAAACTAGATCCCATTATCCGGGATGATCCTGAAAAACTTGAAAATTAAATCCCATTTTCTAAAAGAAAAAACTTAAAACCAAATCCCATTATCCAGGAGGGTGCTTTGTATTTAAAGGTTAACTTACCTGAAACCTTGCTTTTCCCACAAAGGTTACTTGCAAAACGAACACAATTCCCTGCCCCTATTTCAATCAAAGAAAATTGGTGAGTTTGAAAACATGGTGGTTAGTTTGTGGCATTGTTACTGAACATGCCCTCTTCTGCAACTTCCATGCTTCATCTCGATTAGCTGCTTCGCGCTGACAAGGATTTGTTTGAACTTCTCATCAAACCTCAACCACAAAAACCTCTAAATGACCTGAATCTCTTACACTCACTTGTTGCATTGTGTTTCCATTCTGACAATTATGGAGCCTTTGTATTTTCTCAAAATTCAAGAATCACATGATCACCTAAACTTCAGTTATCACCACATTGCTCCTTCTGAATCATGTCACTTGAGATGTGCTTGACCGAACTTCGCTTTGTTCAATTAAAAAGCTGGTAGTAGACTTTGAAGTCCTTTCTTGCTTGTTTAACAAAGACTAACTTGAAGGAGACTCAGAAAAATAGAACCAAAAGAACAAAGCGAAGTGACTTTGAGAATTAGGAATAAAAAAGGAAAAGTTTGAAAAAAGATGACTATTTGAAGAAGAGTGGAAAAGAGACTTATCTGAGTGAAGCAGGTAGCTCCAGTAATTATGACATGCATTTTGGATTGATAAGTCGAATCTCTCCAACCAATCACGCCTTCAGTTCACGTCATTCCTTCACACTATGAAACCGGCCTTCAATGATTCAACTCCTCTGTACAACTCACAATTCTCGTTCGACTTGTAGTGCCCCGAAGGGTTTTTACCATCAAGCCTCTCTTGTTTCTTTATCTCTCACTCATCGTCGTCTTATGGTGCCCGTGAGAATTTTCACCAATAAGACTCTCATTTTATTTATTTTTCCTGGCGCCCATAGACAAAGTGCTACCCATGATCCTCTATCTCACGCTTGATTTGGCATCCTCAAAGATTGACGAAAGGTCTTTCTCTGGACCGTAATATAGGCTGTTGGTCAAGGTTAGAAAGAAAGGGCGGCATAAAGGCTCAAAATAATTTAAGATGAAAGGGTTTAAAATTATAACTTTTGGAATCAGATCTTATAGCAAAACTAAAACATCCGCTCCAGTTTCTTTGAGTATGGGGAATTTTTTAGATTTATATTTTGTTGGAACCGAATCATGAAGTAAGGCTGCTTACCTATCCTTTAAAGAAATCAGGTCGAACATAGTTCAAACTACAATTTATTTTTTTTCTTTATTCTCTTTTCTCTCTTTCTTTTTTTCTTTCTTTTTTCTCTTTTTTTTGCTTTTTCTTCTCTCTTTTTTTTTTGTACTTTTTAAAATTTTTCTTTTCTAAACTTATTTCCGATTCCAAAAGAGGGGTAACAAAGGATAAAAATGTTATGATTTAAAAAGGAAGGCAGAATAAGTCCGCGTGTAACCCTGGCAAATTATGATGACACTCTGTCAAAGCTCGAGCACCTCTTTCATGGCGTCTCCGACCACTGTTCAGCCTCCTTTTGAGGATGGTCAGTCATCCCTACCATCCCCCAGGCTAAAACAACCTCTGCAAACCCTAGTCAACCCATAAACTACGCACAATTATTACAACCTAGTTCATTGAATACTCCTATGCAAAATCTACCCGTTGTTCCTATCAAAACTATTGAATATCTCTATGGTGAGCCTGTGATTAGATGGAAGAAGGCAGAAGTGACGCAATTCATCGTTCAACAAAAGTTAACATTGGCAGTCCTTGGAAAATTTTCATACGGCACGCCAGTGATTCAAGAGTTACGTAACGCAATCCTAATCCAGTGTGAATTGAAAGGGGCGTGTTCATTAGGTCTCATTGAGGATAATCATGTGTTAATTAGAATATCTATGCTTGAAGATTATGTATACTTGCTATCAAAACCTTCTTTCTATTTGAAAGTCCAAAGTGAGATGTGGCAGATGCGATGCACAAAGTGGAACCCTTGGTGGAATCCTGATGAAGAAATACCTATTGCAATAGCGTGGATAAGCTTTCCTGAGCTGCCTCCAAATTTCATTGGTAGGGAGTTTGTGTTTTCTTTAGAAAAAAGCAGTAGGTAATCCACTTAATGTATACTTGGCAACTCAAAATGGCACACGACCTAGTTGTGCTACGGTTAAGGTGAAGGTAAATTTACTTGCAAAATTCTCTCAAAGAATTAAGATTGTATAAGAGGAAGATGAAACTAGACCGGAGGAATCTAAGTGGATTAAAATTAAATAAGATTACTTGCCAAAATATTGTAAGGCCTGCAAGAAACAAGGGCATAATAAAGTTGAGTATTGTATTATTCATCTAGAATTACACAAGAGATATGATGAGGCTACTGTTGATCAAAATAATGGTAAGGAGATCGTAGGTACTGCAGCTGCCTCAACCAATGTTCTTGCAAGTGGTAAAGTTCTGGGAAAACCTATTGTCAATCATGCTAAATGCGAGTGGATGCAAGCAAGAAGGAACAAATATCAACGAGACAATACATGCCATATCATTGAGAATACTAATGAGAAGGAAGCTCATAATGGGAAGAGAAAGAATAAAATTTAAGTAGTAGCTATAATCAATCATTCGTGCCATGAGGTCCTTTCTCAAACTTATGTGGATTATGGTCAAAAGGAGGAGAATATTGAAGTTAATTCTGGGAAATCACTATGGAGTAATGAAGTTGATAATATGGAAGCTAAAACACATAAAACAATGAATACAGGAAGCAAATAAAAAGAAGGCGACACTGACAAGCAAAAGCAAATAGGAGACTTGATTGAAACAGATGCTGCAGTAAACCTTAGGAATCAAAAACCTAGTGTTGATGATAAATTGAACTCTAGTTTACAAAAATTAATTATACCAGCTGGGGGTGATAGAGGAGCAACAAAAGAAGTCAGTAATCAAGGAGGATCATCTACTGCAGCATCAGCTAAGAAGCAATCCAATGGAACAGTAAATACTAGAAGTGTTGAGGTAGTTTTGATCAATGTTGATGATGGTTCGGTGGAGGTTTCAGGGAATATTCAAGCTAGGACTTTTAATGTGGATAGTTTGGAGAATACAGTTGGGTCAAAACTTCACACAGCTAGTGGTAAGGCTGGTGAGTTCAATGGAACGGTAATTCCTGGGAATCCTGCCACAGAGAACCCTAGCTTAGGTTCTGTCTATGAGCTTCAATTTAGAGCTATACAGGAGTCTTTAGTTGTTAAAGGTAATGGTGCTGAGGTATTTAAGGATTCATCTATGAAGCATGAGCAGCTGGAGCAGGCTATAGTACCCAGGGAATCAGGTACAATTGAAACTCTGCCCATGCCATATGCTTCAGGTACTGGTTATCCAATGCAAATTCAGATCAATGCAGCATTGAAATATCCGAATCAGGTGCTCCATGATATCATTACACACAAGGTACTGCCTGAGGATAGTCATAATGCATTAGTGGATCAACAACAGTTAGAAGATGAAGGTGATGATGAGCCTACTGTTGGAAATCTTAAAGGGGTAGCAAGGGAAGGAGATTTGTCACCTAGAATTTCATCTAGAAGTGGAATGAAAGGAAAGAAGCAAACACAAGCTAAGGAGCGACTTCAACCTACAAGAATATTGCCCAAGGGGGCAGCCTGAACAACAAGATGATGATTAAAACATTAATATGGAACATAAGTTCTGTTAAGACACAACAGACCTTTCAGAGAGTTTTCAACATTCAGAGGGAACATAGTTTTTTCATTGTAGCACTTATAGAGCCATTTCAAAAGGAGAGATTTATTCAGAATTACAGAAAGAGGCTAGGTATGGAAGCTGCAATATCAAATATTAATGAAAAGATATGGTTATTCTTTTATGTTGTGGTGGAATGGGATTTGTTGATTGATATTGAGTAGGAGTTAATCATCAAGGTGTACCATCAAGACATTGGTAAGCACATTATGATGACCTTTGTATATGCAAAGTGCTCATCACTGGAAAGATTAGAATTGTGGGATAATCTATACTACCTTGCTAGGGATATGGAGTTACCTTGGGTGGTAGGAGGGGATTTTAATGTGACTCTTAGTAAAGAGGAGAAGATAGGAAGATTGCCAGCGTACCCCCCAGAGTCTGAAGATTTTGCCTTTTGTGTTAACTCTTGTGAACACTTTGATCTTAGATACAAAAGGCAGCCCCTTTACTTGGTGGAATGGGAGACCTAATGCAGAATGTATTTTCAAATGTTTGGACAGAATTTTTGTGAATTTGCCTTTCCAGGCCCTATTTGCCAATATAGAAGTGAAGCATCTCATAAGAACAGGCTCAGATCATGCTCAACTTTTGATGAGTTATGGTGATCAGGCTTTACAATTTATTATACCATTCAAGTTCTTGAACTTCTGGACCAAACATGAATCTTTTACGGAGGTGATTATACATAATTGGATGGCTGACTTCACTGGAGATACTTTCTTAATACTCAAGAAGAAGCTAAAGAGGGTTAAGATTGCTCTCTCTAAATATAGCAAGCTCACTTATCGGGATATTTTCAAGTAACTAGCTATTAGAGAAGATGTGGTTAGAGTGAAGGAAATGTTGTTTGAAGAATAGGGAACATTGGAGAATAGAATAATACTTCAACAAGCTCAAGCTGAATTAAAGAAGTACTTGAGCATTAAGGAGCAGTATTGGAAACAAAAAGCAGGAATGACATGGTTTGTAGAAGGGGACAGAAATACCAGATTTTTCCACAATCATGTCAATGGTAAAAGGCAAAAACTCCAGTTGAAGAGAATTCAGAATAATGATGGTGCATGGATTGATTCACAAGTTTTGATGTCTGATGCTGCAGTTGAAATTTTCCAGAAGCACTTCACATAAGAAGATGACCCTACAAGCTATGAACTCCTAAACAATGTGCCTACAATGGTATCTAGTGAGCAGAATTTAGAACTTTGTATAAGTCCTACAAGAGAGGAGGTGAAGGCAGCAGTGTTTGCATTGAGTGGTGATAGTACAAGTGGTCCAGATAGCTTTACTAGTATTTTCTTTCAAGTATGCTGGGATATAGTAGGGGAAGACATACACAATATGCTGAAACTGGTTTATATAGGATGTTCTTTGCCTAAGTCTATAACTCACACAAACCTTGTGTTGCTACCAAAAAGGCCAATGGTCCAAACATTCTCTGAACTCATAACTATATGTTTGAGCAATTTCATAAGCAAAGTGATCTCGAGAGTTGTTCATGATAGGCTGGAGAAGATACTACCTACTTTTATCTCTTCCAATCAATCAGGCTTTGTCAAAGGGAGAAGTATATTTGAAAATATTTTGTTAACTTAGGAGACTGTTAGTGACAAAAGATTAAGGAGAAAACCTACCAATGTAGTCATCAAACTTTACATGGCAAAGACATATGATAGGGTGTCGTGAAAGTACTTGATGCATGCGTTAAGGAAAATGGGGTTTCCAGAATGCTTCATCAACATGGTGTGGAATCTACTTGCCAACAGCTGGTACTCAGTTCTGATTAATGGTCAAGCTTCAGACTTTTTTCACTCCACAAAAAGTGTCAAGCAAGGAGATCCTCTGTCTCCAGCATTGTTTATACTTTCAGTAGAAGTATTGTCTGGGGTCTTTGAATAAGCTATTTGAAGACAAGAGATTTAAAGGCTTTGGCATGCCTAAGTGAACTGATACATCGAATCACTTAGCCTATGTTTATGATACTATAATCTTTGCTTCTGCTGATTCATACTCTTTAGAAAATATTATAGAAGTTTTGTCCAAGTATGAGCACACTTCCGGCCAAATGATCAACAAGGCAAAGAGTTCCTTTTATATGCATTATAATGTGGTTGGAACATTGTTAAATTCTATGGGGGCTATTACTGGATTCACAAGGGGTGAGTTTCTATTGACCTATCTTGGATATCAAATATTCTACACAAGAAGAAGGAAGGATTACTACAATGATCTGATAAAGAAGGTAAAGGCAGAGCTACATTCTTGGAAGGGAAAACTACTGTCATATGGGGGAAAAGCTACTTTGATATCTAGTGTCCTACAAAGCATGCCTACACATATCCTATATGTACTTGATCCACCTGATAATGTACTTGAACATCTACATAAAACCTTTGCCAGGTTTTTCCGGAATAACAAGGAGGAAGGAAGAAGTAGACATTGGACAAAATGGCAAAATCTTTGCCTACCTAAGGAGGAAGGAGGAGTAGGTTTTAGATCACTGTTTGATGTCTCCAAAGCATTATTTTCCAAGCTATGGTGGATGTTTAGGACCTCAAAGTCCTTATGGTCTAATTTTATGTGGAATAAATACTGTAAGAAGGAGATGCAAACAGTTATTTAATTTTGAATGGGGTCTCATGTATGGAGGAAAATGTTGGAGGCTAGGGAAGAGGTTGAGCATAAAATATCATGGGAAATGAATAGGGGATCAACTAATGTTTGGCATGAGAATTGGACTGTATTAGGAGCTTAATATCATGTTGTTCCTCCAGACTTTCCAATCAATGAAGAACTACATGAAGTAGCTGACTTGAGAGCTGATGATGGATGGAATGAGAAACTCCTGGAGCAATCCTTCCCAAGGGATATTGCTGATCCTATTAGACTGGAAGCAAAATTTGACAATACAAATGAATAATGGGATACTCCAAGATGGATGCCTACTCCTTTAGGTAAATTTTCAGTTAGTAGTGCTTGGAGAATTCTAAGGCATAGGGAACCACCTAATTCTGAGTTCAACAAGCTGTGGACTAAAGGTTTATCTTTCAAGATCTCCTTCTTCTTATGAAGACTATGGAAAGGTAAGATCCCTACTGATGATTTGTGGAAGAGAAGTGGTTACATGGTGGTATCAAAGTGCTGGTGTTGTTTACAACTAAAATAAGATTCATTTCAACACTTGTTCTTAACAAGTGATACTGCAATTAAGGTGTGGAAGACTTTCCTTCAGGCAGCAGGATTGGTAGTGAATTTGGTGCAGGTTCATCAAGTAATAAGGGCATAGTAGAATACACCATGCTGCCCCAAACTTAAGCCATTGTTTCAAGCAGCTCCAGCAGTCATTATATGGGAAATTTGGAAGAGGAGAAATACTATAAAGTATGGAGGTTCAGTGTCTTGCTATAGGTTAATTCACGAGGTGAACAAGACACTACATTATCTAGCAAGAGTGAGATATCCATGGCTCCCAAACATTCCTCTCTTATGGCCAGATATGATCAGATCTTTTGAAGGCTACAAGCCATATATTGTAACGAAGAGAGTAACATGGCAACCTCCTTATGAAGGGTGGTTCAAATGTAACACTGATGATGCATCTAGAGGCAATCCTTGACCTAGTTCCTATGGCTTTTGTGTGAGAGATTGTGCTGGTAATGTGGTATACGCCAAGGCTGAGGTGATAGGGAAACAACAAATATAGTGGCAAAAGTTAAGGCAATATTAGAAGGGCTGGTATATTGTGTGGAAAGGCAGCTTCATCCTCTTATTATGGAGACTGATTTTTTGGTGATGAGGAAGATTATTGATGGGGAATGGGAATCTCCTTGGTGTTTAGGGCCGTAAGTAAGGAAGATAATGGAGATCAAGAGCAACTACAATGTACCCTTTCAGCATGTGCTAAGGGAGGGCAATGAAGTTGCTGATTTTTTAGCTAACCTGGTTTTTTTGTTTTGCAGGTACAGTCACATATCACTCTTTTCAGGATCTACCTATTGAAGCAAAAACACTGGTGAACATGGACAAAGCTCAAATCCCTAACCTTAGGGTCAAGATTGCCAAAAGAAAAGCACTAGACTGATGAAGGAGTCCCTGAGTTCACTGCTTGTTCTTGTCATTGCACTTTCTTCTTCTCTTATCTGTATAGTATGCAGCCACTTTCCAGCGGTATTAGCATGGCAACATGCTTAGTCTGGAGGTAGTTTTACACTGTGTAGAATCATTAGGGACAACATGCAAGTCAGTAGATCAAATGCAAACTTACAAGATGATACCTCCTTTCTTATTAGGACGTTGTACTGTCTATTATATGATGATACTACTGCACGAAGGACAATCATTACTACACATTCAGTGTATGATCATATACTGTGTGGATGTAGATTGGACAATGGCATTTATGCTAAGTCACAAGAACTACTACTGCATATTGTTATAGACATCATAGGGGGTATATTGTTCCATCATTTTCTAGTGGTACGAGTGTGGTTTCATGCTCATTCTGGAGATGAGAAGGCAGTATATACCCCTATAGTGTTAAGCTGGTAGTTGGTGTGTTATACTTCTGTATGTACAGGTTTGAGAGACTGGCCTGCAAGTGTCATGTCTGAGTTTAAACAAGGCGTATTTGCTGTGAAATGGAGATCAAGATGGAAGAGAACAAGCTGGACATACTGATTTGGCAGTTTGGGATTGCTTTTATACATTGGTGTATTTATCTGGAATTCATATTAGCCTTTTCCATTGGATTGTTCAATGGAATGCATACCCTGGAGCCTGGTAAGAGCTTTAGAGGTGCTCCTTGGTATTTTCCCTTGGCTATTGGATTCACTTACACTACTTGGAGATAGATGCATACATCCTGCTACTTTGTAATAGCTAGTTCATTAGTAGTAAATTTTTCATTCATAGTATTAACTATTAGTAGTTTACATTTTTGCATTGGCTTAGACATTTTGTAAAGTTTGTACCCATTTTGGCTTTATGTTTATATATTAGCCACTAGGCAGCTAGCCTAGTGGTATATTTTCTTAAAAAAGGATAAAAGTATTTGGGTAGCAGAACAAAATTCCTTCGTCATTCCAACTTTGAACATGCCAAGTACAAAATATGCAATTAAAGATAAGCAAAGAACCATATACAATATCTCGGCATAAACACAAACAAAAAGTGCCAATGGGCAATACCTTTATCCCAAGGAATGACCCTTGCTAGCTCGAAGCAGACTTGACTCAACCTTATCTTAATATGGAGGGATGCATTTCAACACTAACTGATCTACCTAAAATTTCTCAAGAAACATCTCATTGTTGTGTAGTCTTATCAACCTCTTGACTTCCTAGACTAACTACCTCAATATTACTCAATTCACACTTCAGTTTATCTTAGAATGCATGAATCTTCACTTGTTTCCTCAAATGCATCTTTTTTATCATATTCAAAATTGTGTTTCCTTATTCCATGATTAGACTAACTTTCAAGATTTGGCTAAGAACTCAGCATACATGCCATGTCACTAAAACTAGCATGAAAGGAACAATATATAAGAAAAAAAAAACAAACTGACTAGAAATAATAGAAGACAGTAACCTCATTTAGCCAAAGGACAGAAAGGTTTGAACATTAGAACAAAATCTAGATTAAAGCCCCGAAACAACCCCAGATGATAGACTTACATAACTAAAACTTACTAACAAAACTCGTTGAGATAGACAAAAGAGGATAGAACAGTTTGAATCACAAAAACAAGCAAGATAAAATATGGGTTACAACCCCAAAATAAACTAGATAGTAGAAAAGATGACAAAATAGGTTACCAAAACTCTTTCCTGGTGAGGAAAGGAGGTGCTTTCTAATTACCAAGATCGAGATCTTAGCCACTGAGTTGTACATCAAAAATTACTGGGACCTTCATCAATTTCAATCACATTGACCTCATCAAATGGCTTATTGACTTTTTTGACCAACCCTTCCTCAGTACTGACTATTAGATTCAAGACTGATAGCCTGAGAGATTTTGTAGTAAATGACTCACCAAAGGACTTTGCAAGATTCTTGATATTCTTTTCCATCGCAAATAATCCCAATAATGTGAGTGAGATATGCGATAGTTTAGCTGGTGGAGCAGGAAAAGGTTGAGATGATGTGTCAGGGTAGTTATGGTAAGGGGTAAAGCCTGGTGCATGTTATGGATAAAGATCAGTAGTAGGGGAAATCTTGACTTGTGATAGTGGTGGGATAGTGGAAGGTTTTTTTGTGTAGTTAGTGGGGAATGAGGGTGGAGGATGCCCACTAATCCAGGCTTGGTACATTTAGGCCATCTATTGCTTTAACCTTTTGGCCTCTTGTTTTAACCCATATTCTGATTCCACAATCTCCTCTGGCGGATCCACAACACCTATGTCCAGTTTTTTGCTAGTCATGGTTGGCTTTCTCTTGGACTGGGTATTGTACGGATGACTTGCAAGAATGCCACAAACTAACGACCTCTCTAAAATTATAATTCAAATAACAAAGCCAACTAGTTAGCGTTAGGACATTATTAGATGATAATATCGCATTATGTGCAATGCACCTAGCAACAATTAACGGTTCTAAGATGACTTTGAGGGTCACAAGGTCATTTGGCATCACCCCAATTTTCTCGCTCCAGCCTTCCTCTTTTCTTTCCTCTTTAACACTCCTTGGTTTACAGCATTTTCTTTCCTATCTTTTCCTTTATGCTCATCATTCTTTTCTTTCCTCTCATTTCTCATATCCCACAACTTTGGCTCTTTTTTCTTTAATTTTAAAAAATAATTCGATCGAACCCGATATAGGTTGCCTACATATCATGTTCCACAATAATCAGACCAAGCGTAGTTTTAGAAAAATGATGAACAAAATAAACCAAAAAAACAAAAATCTTTTTGAATTTTTCATTTATAATTTTTTTGGTTTTTCAGAATACAAAAATAGGAAGTATGGTAGTAAGAGACTCGACAAACTCAACTAGACTATGACAGACTCTTACACTGCCTAAAGGACTTAATACTACTGGACAAGACTAAAAAGTAAAAGACAACATAAAACGGACTCAAAACATATAAATAATAAGGCTCCTCAAGCGGCTCCTGAATGTAATGGTCCTGGCTGGGATGGTCCTGGGGCGTCTGTCATGCTCAAGCTTTGTAATATGCCCCATAATGATGCACCAATACTAGGAACAAAGGTCCTGACGTGTGACCCCACCTCCTGAAGGCCGACCCTAAACAAATACTGACCATGCTGCTCCACATTTGCTAAAAAACCTAGCTAACTGAGACCCTAGAAACGCAAGCCTACCCCAAGGATCTTGATCCAAAGCCTCCTGATAATCATCTGTCTGAACTACTTGACCCCTAAGCTGTGCTGGTAATGGGGTACTGACCCCTGGTGGAATAGACTGCAACCAAATCAAGTACTCAAGAGTAAATCCGGGCCTGCCAATGTCCTCTACTAATGTATTCTTTTTAAACTTCTTTGCATTATTCCAATATTGCACGTACTTGATTTCATCGGCTGCCTTTTTGCTAAAATTCAATATGTGCCTTCGAAGATTTAGAATCGGTGGCTATCCTTGCCTTGTACCCAATTGTCCATTGCCCTAATTGGCGTGTACAGCCTAAAACCCCTAAGTCCTATCAACATCAGAAAAGGCTACATGCGACATCCTACCAAGATCTCATCTATGGGAAGTCAAAGGTAGGTCCACAAAACATTCACACTCGTCCTTAACCCTAGTAACTCAATCCAAGCTATAACGCCCACCGGATACGTAAATTTAGGGTACTTCATCCTATGCTCAATACACATCACTCAATCACGTAAAGTACGGTCTATGGGACAAAGTAAAGAAACATCGTGTAAATGCTCCATCCACCACAGCTGCAATAGAAGGTTACTCCCCTCAAAGAACCTTACACCTCCCCTGACCTCACTAAGGGCTCGATACAACTCTATTAAGTTCATTGGCACAATGGTAACATTTTTGCAACGTTTCTCATGAAATAATGTCATGACCACTGACTGTAATCGGGTATTAATATGCCTCACATCAAAGGAAAATACCAATATATCCAACAAAGCAAGGCTAAAAGCTTCTAGGCGATGTCTTTGCCACTTTGCCTTAGTCCTGCAAAAGTCATCACAGAAGACATCAAAACTATCTCGAGGCCCAAACCTAGCAAATAAGTAACCCAAAGATATCCAAGATTGTTGAAGGCATCCCAAATGCTTATTGTCTTTAAGGCCCGAGTCGCTAAGGAATCTTATTCTAGAGTGATCTCAGGGAAGTATCATGTCTTTGTCTAGGTAACTTAGATGAGTGAGACTAGACATTTCCGACAGGGTAGGAGTCATTTCACACTCTCTAAATCTACAAACCATATTTTATGGGTCCCAGTAGGTCAATATTGCCTCTACCAAATCCGGGTGAAAGTGTGATATAAATAAGTGAAGTGAGAGTACCCAACTTATCCATTAGCTCGTGTTGTTCTAACAGTGAAAATATTTTCCACCACTTGACCAACTTCCTTGGAATCTTCACTACTATCAACATTCGGGATCAAATTAATGGGTCCATACCAAAATGAAGAGAACACAGTTAGTGACTCAAGATACTATACGACACCACAACACTTCATATTGGACACATGCAAGACCGGACTGGGCTATTTTTGCAACATAGCCTACGTGGACGAGAGTGGCTATTGGTGAAAACTCAATAACGTGACTCTAAGACATGAAAACACCTCACGAAAGCCTACATGGCCCCAAACTCCCAGGAATCACGGTCCTCAGAAATACTTTACAGAAATGACCCATTTTGCAAAAACAACCGACATGGCTAGAGATGCAAATTAAACAAGGACGGACCTTAAATTAATAGGACACCTAGTTGTGGACTTAAGAATCTAATACATGGGTCACTGAACAACTTTTGCGAAAATGGCCCCATTTTGTAAAAATGGCCGATGTGGCCAAACGTGGCTAGACACACAAGACTTGGCTACGAACCCTGAAGCGAAGAACTTGAGACTCACTAGGAAGATTGGACCCTATGTGGGCTGCCTACGTATCCCGCCCCGAAAGACGAGAATCATGTATGCATAGTTTGGGAGGATTGGATACGGGAGAAAACTTGAAAATGCAATTCATTTGGAGAAAACTATTTTTGTATTTTTTGAAAAATGATAAAAAAGTGTAAAATCTTTTTTTTATTTAGTTTTATCTTTTTAGAAAATAGGGCAAGAAAACTAAAAGTGATAAAACTCTTAATATTCTCTCTTACTTTATTTTTTACCCTTCTTTCACAAACATTGATTTGCCAAATGATCTTTTTACCCTCAAAGATGCAACAATTATCACATAGGATAATTGAATGTCATTTTGGGCCGGCGGGTCCATTTGACATAATTTGGATAGGCTTCTTTCAAAGGAGAATGATACCTAGGACTAGTCCCTGCTAGGTCATAATGATATGATGCACATAATAATGACCTAAAGGCTGACCTACATTTGGAGTTCACGGACAAGACAATTCGAGGGAGCGTATGGTCGATAGTGGCTGCTCAAGCTTTCCACCCATTCGATAAGAAAGAACTGACCCAGAGTTATGCAAATGATTCGAGTAATACATAAAGCAGTAAACACATAAAGAAAAAACTATAAACACATAAACAAATAAACAACTAAGCAACAAAGTAAAAACAATATAATGAAAAAAAAAACACAAAGTTATCACATCCCTCTTTTCACCTTAAGCATCTTTAAAAGAGATAAGTGATTTTTAAAGCTCGAAAGGGTTTTCAATTTGAAAGTGACAAAAGATTGTTTAAAAGGGATTTTCTCAGAGTCGCCACTTGACATGAATCTCGGTGTGCCAAGTCAACATTTAAAAAAAATAATTTTTTCTTAAAAATATTTTTGACTCTAAAATATAGTCTGTACCAGAAATCCAAGTAAGGGGGTTCATTTGACTCGGTGAGAAGGTATTAGACACTCCCCAAGTCCTATAACTAGTACGGTTCCATACTTCATCAAATTGGCTTTTAAGAATATTCTAATTGAGGTAAAACACACAAAGAAAATAAATACTTAGAGGTTCAAGATTGTCACCTACCTAAAATGGAAAATAAAGGAAATAAAAGTCTTAAACTAGCCTATACTAATGCTTCCTCGAAAGGGACGACCTCTAGCCTTGAAATCTAGCCTCGAACAGAAAAAAATTATAATAACTAAGGGGACAACCTCTAGCCTCGAAAAGAAAAAAAATAAACGACCTAATATTTGGCTACCCAGGTGTGGTCCGCCTAAATATACTAGTAGCAAATAATACAATAAAATAAATAAATAAATAAATAAAGAGAACAAAGTAAAAAGAAAATTCTAAATCATGCTCAAATTCTTTTGATTTGTTATTTTTATGTATTTCCTAACTCTCCAAGGCCCAAATAATTAACACATATTGTCCAAACAAACCAAACAATTAACAGGCCAATCATTTAAATAAATTAAGAACTAGTGCAAGACAGAATAAAAGAAAGGTGGATTAAAATATGACAAGAGCATCTAAAATATTAAATCAATCTTACCCCCGTACATCACCTATCAATTTCTCTCAACTAGTCATTACGTGACAACTGATCCTATAACCTAATGAGATTGTGTAAATTTACTGCCCCAGAAATAATTTATCTCCTCCCCGCAAGACTAATGCTAGTCCTAAGTTGATTTTCAATTGCCTTTAATCTTATCTGTTAATGCTCACACATAAGTTTGTTTTCCACAAGAATTCACCCACATGGTATGACAAACATTTCAACAAGACATGACACATATTTAAAGAAGAAGAACCAACCTCTTCACTCTTTTGACATAAAAAACATAAAATTCAACTAATAATGTAAGAACCCTTTTAAATTTAAATTCCTGTTTGCCAATACATGATACTCATACAAACATGGTTCAATGAGGGTAGCCAAGAGAAGACAACAGACCTTGCATGCATCAAATGATTAAACTTTCACTTCTTAATTTGAAACATGTACTTAAAGAATAAGAGTGAATAGAGATGTGCCATGTAATGATCCGACCAGTCGTTTCGAGCCCTAGTGCATCGTTCAGTGATATGAAGCTCTGAGTTGCTTCACTTCAGGTATTATGACTTGTACATGTGGTCGGAATTGAATTTTGAGAAATCCGGAGTTGGTTTAGAAAGAAAATTCTCGTTACAGAAGTTTTAAGTTGGAAGATTTTACTAAGGTGTGATTTTTAAGTAAACAACCTCGGAATCGGGATTCAAAGGTTCTAACAGGTTTGTATGATAATTTTGGACTTGGGCGTATGTCCGGATCGGATTTTGGATGACCAGGGAGCGTTTCAACGCCTATTGTGAAAGTTGGGGCATTTTTGGAAGGATTTTATAAATTTGGGTTGAAGTGCATTTCAATGCTATCGATGTCCGCTTGGGATTTTGAGTCTGGGAATAGCTCCGTTTGGTGATTCTGGTATTGGGAGCGCGTCTGGATGTGGATTTGGAAGCCTGTAGGTCATTTCGGAGCCATTTGGCGAAAGTTGGAAATTGAAAGTTTTTGAGATGTCTTGCCGGGGTGGACTTTTTGATATCGGGATCGGATTCTAATTTCAGAAGTTGGAATAGGTCCGTAATGTCAATTATGACTTATGTGCAAAACTCGAGGTCAATCGGACCTGATTTGATAGGTTTCGGCATCGAAGATAGAAGTTTGAAGTTCTAAAGTTCCTTAAGTTTGAATTGGAGGGTGATTCGTGTTTTAAGCTTTTGTTTGATGTGGTTTGAAGGCTCGACTAAATTTGTAATGTGTTTTGGGAAATGTTGATATATTTGGTTAAGGTTCCGGGGGCATCGGGTGGGTCCCAAATGGCTAACAGGGCAAGTTTTAGACTTAAGGAATAGCTGAAGTGCACCAGTTCTGGTGTAATC